>NW_024104298.1:2400000-3102500 GCF_003945595.2 Pipra filicauda
TTTTTTTTCTGATGTGTTTATCTATCTCGGATTTTTTTCCTGTTAATCAGAAGTGTTTTCAGTCCTATACTGACTTAAAAATAGCTGAAAACAATTAAGAAGAAATTCTTATTTTTATCAGCTTTTGATGGAAAAATCTTAAGATCTAATTACTTTCACACCTCTCCCGTCCCTTGCTTCCTATTCAGAGAGATCATTGCTTTAAGTGTGGTATCAGCAGAAGGAATGGAAGGACCCTTTAAAGGAAACAACATGTCTAAATGGCTGCACAGTAGAGGACATAATATAGAACAACAGAAAATACGGAAATGCGTCATCGTGTCTCTCTGATGCTCTCTTTTAGCTTCAAGGAACCCAGCAGGTTTGGTAGCCTTTGGAAGCCTTTTAACTGAGCCCCATCTGCCTGCCAATTGCGAATGCTCTGTGCCTCTCACGGAAAGCTGCTCCCAGAAGAGGGTTCTTGATGCATGTGGAATAAGCAACCCTGAGATTTCACTTCTGTGCAAGATCCTTGAATGGCAAAAAATTTGTCACCTGCTATGGTGACAAATATTTCCCAAAGTACAATCAGTAAGCAGCACTGTGACCAGTTTTCTGTTCCCTTCTTCACCTTGCAAGGACTTAATCCTACCTTGTCTGAGGCTTCAGGGAGATTATGCAGCTTATTGATTATTTAGTCAATGTTAAAGAATTTGCAGAAGGAATCTAAAGGAAGGCAGCAATATGCAATCTCTTTCTTTCTTAACCCATATGGTTAACTATGCTTAGTTTCCAAACCTATGTTACTACCCAAGGAAATGTCTAGATAATCCAGAATTAAACATCTATGGTTGTTTTTTCAGTTTGCCAAGCACATTCCCATGGACTCGATTACGTCTCCCTTTCTCCTGCTCAGGAGTGTCTTTCCCTGTCGCTAAGGGTGAGCTCAGAAACCTGCCTGCCCACTTGCACGTGCCACTGACATGTTGTGTTAGTCAAAGCTGGATGGTGTGAAAGTTTAAAGGACACTCAGGGCTCAGACAGTCAGGTCTCTTTAGCCAGATCTCCAACTATTCTGAGGAAGAAGAGCTCATCTCACCTGACCATTGCTGGGTATGGCAGTTGAAGGGAAGACCTCAAACAGCTCAGTTGAGCTCACAAAATGAGGTAAATGAGGAGACTTGGGGATCACCAGTCAGCTGTGGCTCACATTGTCAGTATCTGCAAGTAAAATAGAGAAGAAAGACTTGGGGAGATCCCATAAAGGTTTCCAGCTGCCCCAGCTCGGTACTCCTTTGTGGATTAGCGCTGGTTTTGAATTGTGGCTTTGGATACCAATAGGTTTGTTGGCCATTCTCTTCTCTTCTCAGGTTGCCATAATTTGCTAGATGCCCCACTGTCATCCATGATGCTAGATAGACCTTAAGATAAAAAGAAAATAATGCAGTATAGTGAACTCAAGAGAATAAACAAGACAGATGAGGGACAGCTGTAGAGAGAAAAAAGTAAAAAGAGAAATCCCATTTTTTAATATCTATCATTTTTCTGGCTTGAGATAGTTCATATCAATACCCTTCATCTGAAAAGCTGTCTGGTAGTTTCCACATCTGTCAGATGGGAACAGATTCTCTCAGGAGATCTGTCTAAAGAATGGCTGATTTGGAGACAAGTGTCTTCTTCCATACTCTTTTTCTCCCTCAGCTTCCTCCAGACTCAAGTGTCCCCTTGAGGGTTTATTGCAGTTCATACACTTGATACTTAATGAAGACCTCTGGTTTTAATACCTTCCACAAATGATCATTGATTTTTTAAAGATGCTCTGCAAATGCTCACACCTCTTGGGCAGGTTGCTACCTGGTTAGACAGTAAAAAAACCATTTACCAGGGTGAAAGCAACACCTACTGAAAGATCTGATACCTAACTGTAGCATAAAGATATCCTTTATCCATTATGAATGAAGTTCTCCTTGCAGCTGAATAGAGAATATTTTAGACTTCCATGGCAATTTATGCACCTTTATAACATATACAATGAAAACACAGAAATACAGAACAGTACTAGAAATGTGGCTTCTTGCTAAGTCTTGGTGGAGACAAGACATGACATTTAATATGTAAAATCTTGTATGAAAGCCTATCTGGGTCAAGTGACTTCTCTAATGGCTTTCCAGACAGAAGAGCACCAGGCTGAAGTGCATTAACATATCCTGAAGGTTTCCTCACAAAGGCAACAACCTCAAACGATTAAAATTGATTTGAAATGCCAGAATTAGGAGACCTCTAAAAATAATAGTATTGTTTTAGTTGCTTAATAGGTCTTCAGAACACTCATAATTTTTTTAATGGCCAGCAGTAGTAACTGTGTTGCTTAGAAGTTGCTGAGATGATGAGATCAATCAACAAAAACATTCTGCAACCTTAGTGCTTATTGATTCAGTTGCTATTTCCCAGGAAAAACAATTATTGCTGTGTTACAAAACCCAGCTATTCACTCTTTGGTATGTGCACTGTTTTTTACTATTCACAAAACAGTTAATTCGGTCTAGAACTTAAATTTCCTTTCATCACTTTTGGTATCACTTTTTAAAATAATATGTGTAACTATATCTTCTCATTACTTTTGGGCAAATGGCTGGGGATGGTTTTCCTGGGATGAAGTTATGAATAAAAGATCACTTTTAAGGAAAGGAATGGTGAAGTTAAATGGATGTTAATATTATATGCCTATGGAAAATCTGGAAATTTTAGAGTACAATGGCAGTGTAATGTACTGTCAAATGGTCAGAAAGCTCTCTTTGTCAATGACTGAGGAGAAATAAGAAATTACAGTACTTTCTTACATTGTTTAACTCCTGAGAAACAGGAAAGAAGTAGTAAGGAGTGAGCAGGACAAGATATTCTGCATAAACAGAGAACAAGGAACAACATCAAATGAAGGCAGCAGCGCTCAGGTTTTGTAGACTGAAGCAAACACTTAAAACTGCTCTTCTAACAACAGGTTGCTCTGTTGCTAGAAGAGACATCTGCAAGGACAAAAACCTTACTGGCTTAAAGAGAAATTTATGTTATGCATCTATTGCTGCTCCTCAGGTGAATGTTCACAACTTCTGCTATGCCATTCATCTCCATTCGACCTTTTGAAAATGCCTGTAAAGGTCATTATTCCCAGGAATTTTCAATGGACATAGAACAATTCACAAGCACTAGGATATATAAGCCTTTTTTTGCATGGAGAGCAGTTGTCCACAGCAAAATGACACCTTCCATCAGAGGTCAGTTTGAAGTTGTCCATCTATATGATTTGGGTTGGAAAGGACCTTAAAGACCATCTGGTTCCAGACCCTTCACCGTGGACACCTTCCACTAGACCTGGTTCCTCAGAGCTCCATCCAACCTGGCCTTGACACTTCCAGGAATGCTCTTTACCATGTTTTATATCTCTTATATCACTTGTACTTATCCCTCCTGTTTGGTGCCAGAACAAAGTTAAAGCAATGTTGCAAGCATGCCAGTAGGTTTCTTTCCAGCTCGTCTGACACAGAGGCAATGTTTTGATTCCTTCTCAGCCAGTTTGTATAGAGAAGTAATTTGAGAATACTAAGCCTTTATTCACAACATGTGGACAACAGAATTCCAGATGCATTCCTACAGATTTGCATCATTCTCTCATCAAAATCAGTGCTAAAGTATGATAACAAGCAAGTTTTTACAGTGTAGAAATTATGGAACAAATGGGTTAGTTGAGATTTTGAGGCCTGATTAATATGTCACAAATAAATCTGTGAAAATATTTGACTTTTCTTGACCTGAACTGGTGAAGGAAGTGGAGTTTTAATTTACCCAATAGTTTTCAGTTTTTGTGCCTCAGCAAAATTATTCCAAGTCCAATAAGGTATTTACTTTTGAATCAGACAAATCGTTTTTGTTTCTTTGCCCTATATTTTTTTCACCCTTTTGAATGTTATGTAAGGGTAAATTTCAAAATAAAATGTCATTGCAAAATACTGGATCAATGTGTAAACAAGTTATTCAACGTTTCCTACGAAAATAAAAAAAAACAAAACGGTAGTTTTAGCCAAAGCATTTGGAGGAATTTGACAACTTACATATGTGTATTTTGGGTTAAGAAAGTTGCACCATCCTATTGTACTAATAACCTCATGGAAATGCATGGTAACAACATTTCCCTGTTTCATATTCTTTAAGCTTTATAGTTTGTTACTGCCATTGACTTTCAAAATTAGAGTGAGGTGGTTTGTGAATTAATGCCCTTCCCTACTAGAATTATTCCCAGTTTGTTCTTTGTCATCCTGTCTTCTCCCAGACAATTACTGCTTAAACATTTCAAGGGAGAAAGAAGTGTCCATTAGGACTATGGGCAGGACTACATCTGCTAAAGAAGCAGTCGGATTGCTGGAGAAAAAATAATACAGGTGCAGCTGATGACATTGTAGCTGATACAAATAAGTGTGTCCCTGCAACAGCCTTCCAGCTCTTTTGATATCATATCTATAAATCAGTCTAAGAATCAATTTGAACTTGACTGTATAGATAGACATGAAGATGGAGAGGATTGCTTGTTCTTCAGCTATTAGTACAGAAGGACACAGCTTCTGTAATAGTCAACTCTGTATTTTCATTTGATGTACAGCTTTTTCATACATTAAACTTCCAAAAGGCTGTCTGGCAAGTGGTAAATGTGATCTTCCTGCACTTGAGACTAATAAAAAGAGATTTTCAGACCTCTTAGTTTATTTCTATCATTCCTAAGAAAAATCTTTTCATAAGGCAGTAAGTACATCAGCAGACAGTTCTTTCCTAAGAATGCTAATTATATTCTCTCTATATGAATTAATTATAATTCCTTTTGACTATGGTGATATTGTTTAGGGGAATTATCCCTCTGGTCAGATGAAAAGGTTTGACTTCATGTGACACATCGGAGGGATTTGTTCTCCACTGTGGTGTTAGTACTCCTTAGCGGGAACTTTGTGAAGAATTAAAACAAATTAAACAGAGAGAGGGGCCCCCTCCACTGATTTCCTCATTTAAAACATTATATACTGAAGCTTCTCCATGGACTGCCATGTACAGCCAAACAGTGAAACAGACATTTTCTCCTTCACAGAGCTCCTTCTGAGCAGCATCACGACGTGTGTTCCCCAAGTGTACTTTGCTGTGATATGGTTACACCGGAGACAAATGGAGATTAGGGTGCAGATGGGAGCTATCAGTAGAGTTGCACCTGCTTAGCCTGGTTCTGAAATTCCCTCTGATGTGTCACAGTCTGAAATACAGCCTTCCTAAGCATGAGTATTTATGGAAACTGTGTAATCTGCAGGAAAAAGCGTGGGGTGCAATCCTCTACCAACTTCTTTGTTGCTGCCTTGGAGAAGAGATTTTTGGGTGCTGAGACACCAGGCTTCAGATGGTCTCCAGTTTTGCAGAGAGCAACAGAAAAGCAGCAGAATCTCCTAGGTTACACCTCCCTACAAGCTCCTGAGCTTCCCAGGACATGGTGCACTTTGAAGCTGGAGAAGCATCTTAAATCCTTTTCCTACAGGCTGGATCCAGATTTAGGCTGCTCAAAAATGCTCTGTGGCTTTATGGTGTGTGATTCCAGAGCCTTGTAGAAAGGATCTGAGCTGCCTGGTATGTGTGATGTTGGTAACGTGGCATCATGAAAAAGCAGATGGGATACATGGAGGAAACTGGGCCAGACGAAGAGCCCTAGCACCTAAATTATTCTAGGATTCACAGCAAGTTCATCCACAAGAGCTTTTTAAGACTTTGAAGAAGACTGACAACCAGGGAGGTCCAAAGAGATGCTCTGGCAGGACATTCATATGACAGTGTAATGAATTTGGCCTTGAAACTGCTTTGCTTACATGTCTTACTACTGCTTACCTGGCAATAAACAGTTCAGTCTTTGCCTTTTTTTTTTTTCTTCTACCACCATTACTTCAGAAATTAGTAAACAGAAATTAAACACTCTGGTTCTCATGGCACTGATTCTGGCCACCAATCTCCATTGCCTCCTTCTGTCCTTCCCTGCAGCCTGCTTTCAACAGCTCAGTCACTGATAAGCTGGCAAGAAGTGCAAGACTCATGATGAAGCTACAGGGATGTGAAGCAAGTAGTTTTTCCGCACGTATCCCAAGTTTGGAAGTCCCGGGGAAGCCTCAGGATAACAATGATTTCATCAACTTTAGACCAAAATGCAAAGCTCCTTTGATCTGATTCAGCTTCCCTGCGGAAAAGTATTCAAGGTAAAATTAGATAGAACATAGAAAGAGAAAATTGAGACTGAAAACGCTAGTAGAAAATAATTGGTTTTAAAGTTGGAAGGTATTAAGTGTGAACTGGGAAATCTTTTGTTTGTGTGTTTTCCAGGAGACAAGCATAGAGAAACAGAGCCCTAAAGCTTTAAATATAGTGACCATGACTGAGAGATACTGTACATAAAATGCAGCTGCACATGATTGCAGTACTCAGCGGAATCAGCTGTTTCTCTCTCCTTCAGCTATGACATTGTCTAAATCAAAGAAATAAGAGGAAGAAAAAAAAATCCTCTACTATGGCATCCTTTCATTCTGAAACGCAGGAAGTGATGTGCCCAGGGTGGGGATAAAGGCTACAGTGTCATCTTTCAGGTACAACATCCCAGCACAACCCTTCCTCAGCAACACCCAGGGATATTTGGTTTGTGTATTCCCCTTCTCCAGAAGGAGAGGGATGTGGATGAGAGTGGTCCATGACACAGCAGTTACTGTACTCTTCCTCTTTGCTGAGCAGTGAGCTGAGCACTGATCACAACGAAGGAAGAAGAGGGTGAGAGCTCCCATTGTGCCACTGCCACTATCCTCACAGTCACACTGTAGAGCTGCCAGTCCTCAAAAGGAAAGAAAACAAACGTGCTCATTAAACCCATGTTCTGGCCCTCTCTTTTTTACTTCTTGCCATATTAAAAGAGGTCTATGTTCTTCTCAGTCTCAAACCCAGGGTCTTTTGTTTTGATGATTTCCAGTTTCAGTAGTTCAATTTTCTTTCCACCTTCTAATTTGTATTCCTAGTATCAGCTGCTAAGGAGCAAGTTAAATGATTTGAATTCACACTGATTTAACATTACTAATTGCCCTGCCAATTGCTTTCCAACTTTGCATTTTTTTCAAGAGACATCAAAACCTATGATAGGTTTAAGATCCTCAATACTTAAAAGAAGGAAAGAGCAAATAAGGCAGTAAACCAGAGTGGAATAAATTATCAATTACAATCAGTTAACTGTCTTATCTAACACTGTGCCTGCTACAAAGAAGAAAATCAGTCTTTTCATGCTCTGTAGGTGGCTACGCATGTATTGTAAGAGAAGTATATATGATGCTGTCTCAACCAGCTCCAAGAATGACATGGAGCAGCATTACACTGAACACAGTTAAAGGCAAAACCCCGGGAGAGAGGGGAAAGCCCTTGTTCCCATAGTTACAAGCAAGCCATTAAAAAGATACACACCTCCAAAAGCTGAATTAGAAAAGTGCTTTTAACTCAACATATTCTATTTAATTTCAGCAGTTTCCCCCTAACCATTATAATGCTGTGTGGGTTGCGTTGACTGCTGCTCTGTGGTACTCACCTTCAGCAGCTGCCACAAAGAAGCCAAGAAGACACTTCTGGGTTACACCACTAATAAACAGCTTATCACTACAACCAAATCTCTCTCCAGTGGGTGGGCTGACCACCCTGCCACCTTATGATAATTTAAAAGAGATCACAGGAGAAAGAACCTTAAACTAAGGGGCGAGGGGGAAGGGAGAGGATTGCTCTACATCTACTTTTTGTACCAGTCTGACCACATGTACGAGGGGTGCAAAAGTTTAAGATAAATTAATAATAGTAATGATAATAGTACCATTGGTATAAGGTGCAGGCAGGTTTAGTACCATCACAGCTTTTTACTCTTTCTGTAATAAAGCAAGCTGTGCTCATGCAAGCACTGATGTAATTGTATTTACTCTGCGCATTGGTATGTGTGCGGGGGATTTGTACTTCTGTAATTATATTAGTGTATCTAGCAGTCTGTGCAAAGATAAGTTCTTAAAATTATTTTCAGGAGTCACATTTTCCCCTTGAAACCTCCTGCCTTTGTTTGCTGCTATATAACCACATTTTGCTCTGCTTTGAAATATTTTCTCTTCTCTGTTGCTGTTGGAAATACCCACGCAAACCAAGAGGAGAAATGGGCTATAAAGGGAACAAACAAAACTGAGCATTGACTTAAATTGGTTTTGGTCTGTTTCCAAATGTTGCCAAACACAGAGGATAAATACATAGAGTGGAGAAAAACTGTCCCTCTCTCTTGCTTGCCTCTGGTGCCAGCTACAAATACCATAAATAAAAAAAAGGCTAACAACACTCCATGTAGTATTAAGACATGCAGACTGCTTATGGTTATGACTTGGATTCTCAAAAATTTCTTAGTATAAACATCTTTGTACAGGATCTGATGACAATCAAAAGTAGATGTATGCAATGAGAAGGCAACACTGTCTTTGTTATATTTATCTCAAAGGTATTCTCTATTTTTCTTTTTTCATAATCTATTTTTCCATTTTACTGCTGGCAGTCTTATAATTTTCATGTCATTCAGGCCTATAATTTTACAATCACACTTTATTGATAAACAGAAGCTTGGTTTACAGTATTTTCTAGAGGCTCAGCTGAAAATTGGCCTCTCTTAAAGAAACCCTGTGTCCACACACGCATATACACATGTGTAAAGGCTATCCTTCCCCCAGCAAATTTACAGCTTGGTACTTTAAACCAAGACAAGCATTAGAAATGAAATAAGACTAGCACTTCATAAATGGAGAACTGAGAGAGAAGAATTATGTCACATCCAAAATAATAGGATCCTCCTCCCTCATCTTGGGCCACGCCTTCTTCTACATGAGACCTTTCCAATTTGCTTTTAGGGTAATTTATTCTACGGTATTTTAGGCATCCCACCTTTGAATTCCACCCCAAACTCTCACCTAAGCTTTCCTTGCCTCAGTCCTCAAGTAACACAAATCTCCTTGGCTCTCCTTGCCCCAAGGTATCCCTTGCAGGGAGTGGCTGCCAACAGCAGCTTTCCTGCTTCTCCCTGCCCACAGGAGCCCCAAAATACTGTTTGTAGCTTAAAGTCACCACCTTCATCATTAACACTCTTAAAACTAAAATGTCTTATTATCCCCTGTGTCACCACATTGTGTCCTGCCTTTTCTGCCTTGCTACCCGTGCTAGAGGTGACTTCATTTGTGCTTCCTTAGTCCAGAACTGTTGGTGGTGCACATTAATCAGGTGTTGCTGCTGTGAAGATATTTAAGAGAGAAAGGAGCAAATCATGGTGTCAGCATTGCTGCCAGACTTCACAATTATTGGAGAGAAGGAGTTACAATGAGTAAATGACACATTTATAGCAATTTAATACAACCCTTTGTGCTTTCTTCAACCTTGACTTTATGGGTGGATTGGCTGATAAAAACTGAACCACAAGGTCATTTCCTCCTTCATGATCCTTCTCAAGAATCATTTTTACTGAGGTACCTGGAGGAAATTAGCCATTATACGATGAAAAGGGCAGAAGGGTCACCGGGGCAAGCTTAGTCTGAAGGAAGAGTTTCCATGTATACACCCTATATTGTCTATAAACTGAGAGATTTCAAGGCAAGGTATGCCCAGAGCTCTGTTGGAGAACACGAGTGCTATTGGAATACCATAGTTACCGAAAAATAAGAGTGGTAATATAAAGGACTCCATTAAAAATATCCATACAAAGGACATTTGTTAAATAGGCAATTGATACCATCCTATGCCATGAGGGTCAGACTCACAAAGAAGCCTAAAAGTGCCTGAAAATACCTCAAATGAATTGGTGAGTTTGTAACCCAGTTTACATTTTTGCTCTTAATGTTCATCCTAGAAATATTTCCCTCCCATGTTTAATGAATCCGGGAGTAAATTAATTTGGAAAAATAAATTCAAATAGACTTTTCTGAATCAATATTCCAGCATTTCACATTCTTGATAACTTGAATCATAGTGCTGAAGCAATATTCAGCTGCTGTAAATTGCCATAGCTCCACTGAAGCCAATAAAGTTACAGTAATTTATTTCATCTGAGGATGTGATTTTTTACAGAATAGTCCTGACCTTATTTAATTGTGAGGCTTGTTCATTTATTTGTTTTAATAAATGGGGTAAAAAAGGGCAGACTCTTGCGTTTTTAGACAGAATGAAGAGATTACTTCTGCAAATAAACTGGGGGTACCAGTAACAAAACTAGGAATGTCAGCAACTAGTATTTTGTGAGGAAAAGAGCTCAACCTGAGAACAGAAACAGGGAAGTTATGCACCTTCTCTTCTCTTTCTCTCTTTAAGGGACATTCACAAGTTATGGAAACACACTGGAGGCATTTCAAAAAATTCGTATGATGTAATCTCATTCGAGTATGCTAAAACTACAAATATGTATGTACCCCAATAGGGTTTTCTTGTGGCCTCTAGAACCAATGCTGGTTAGAAAGAGAATTTCAGAGAAGGGTCAAATGCATAGGGATTTTTCTTACAGCACAAACAGGCAATCTTAGGAAATGCTCACTGAGGAATGTTCTGACCTGGCTTGGATGTTTCTAGACCAGAGGTGCCAGTAGCCCCACATTCAGTGACTCTCACTTGACACTTGGCAGGAAATTTATTCTGTAGCTTCCACAGAGATCCTGTGAGAATTAATTCCCTGGCCTTGTCTGAAAAGATTTTTTTTCCTCTCTGCTCTCACACTGCTGGTTGATAATTTCATTATCAGTCCACCTGCTGTTGTATTGTGAGAAACAGTGAATAAATCACTTCCTATTCCTCATATCTACCTCAGCCATATTCCATCTTTGTCATTTATTATCTAGTCTTTTATTATGAATTATCTGTCACCTAGTCTATACACTCTCCTTGTAACAAAACTGTTCAATAAGTTTGGTCTTCCCATCTCTGTCTTAGTTCCAGTACATCCTTTTGAGGTGGGGTGAAATGAAAAATAAGTACATAATGTGCAGTAATAATACACAGTGGCATAATATTATTTGGTTTTTGTCTTTCCCTTTCCTAATGATTCTTAATGTTCTTTGTTTCTTAGTTCCTGAGGGTTGATGTATCATGTATTCAAACTGTCTGATGAATCTCAAAGGACTCCAGCTATTCTCCTTAAATGACATCAGGTAATTCACCACCTAACTGACTATATATAATAGCCTGTCTATACATACCTACCTACATGTACATACACATGTATGTCTGAATTGCTTGTTAATATATCAGCAGAATGTTACTCTACTGCATCACACTGCAGTTACTAATGTGTAAATAAATACAAACACTTATGATCTTCAGAAATAACTCATAGTCAACTTTAGATTAGCCTTTTCTGAATAATTTTGTATGAGCTAGTTTATCAGTGCCCTTCTTATCTGCTTCCTTCAACATTTATGAATATGTTGAGAAGCACTGGGCCCAGTTCCAATCCATTAGTAGCACCATGAGTAACAGCATTATACTGTGAAGAATCAAGTTGTTCTTGTCTTTTCTTTCCTTTCCTTTTTTATTTCTGCTTTTAAGCATCTGCTAATTGATTATTGTCATTTATGTTGGGAATATTTAATTTTTGTAAGGACTGCTGACTCGTGGCAATGATTCATTGCCATTTTTTGGCAATACAAAGAGACTGTATTAGTGGTAAGGTTTTTTGCTACTCACTTTTCTGAGAACTATGGGATATGTAAGGCATGACTGCCCTTTGTAAAAGCCATGCTGCCTTTTCCTTGGTATTTCTTACACATCTTTTTTTTTAAATTTTCTTCAATTACTATAATTTTTAATAATGTTTATAGTCCAGAAGTCAAGTTGTTAGTCACTAGTACTCATCATAGCTCTTCGAAACTTTAGAAAAAATTTTTCTACCAGGAACCAAAACTAACTTAGCCCTTAGTAATTCAGTAATTTCAAATAGAATATTTTTAGGGTAGTATGAGGCATAGAATTTGATCTTTTTACATCCAATTTATTCTGCTTAATTTTTGTTTCATAAAAAGTGTGTGTGTCTCATCCAACACTTTAGTCAAGGGCAATTTACAGCCACTTCAGTGGAAAAACTCTCCTTACCTAAATTAGATATTCATCTCTCTGTGTCTCTGTACGAACTCTCTCTCTCTCTCTCTGATGTTTAGACAATAAGCACAGTCTAGGTTCCTAATCTTTAGATGGCAACAGCCAAATTAATCTGACTGTACATCAGGTTGATCTAAAGCTTCATTCCAGGACAGCTTAATTTGAAGCAGTGTCTCCTTCGTTCTTGTAAGGCCTCCATGCAGAAAGTGGTGAGTAAAGTTGATGATAAGCGTGTACATAAATGATCCTCCCTTTTCTAAGGCCTCAAGTTTTTCACCGTATTTCTTCTTCCTTTAAAGATTCCCTTGTGATGGAGTTCTCTGGGGGAAAAAAAAAAGCGGATTTTCCAAAACGATTGTTTATTTCCAACCTTCTCACTTGTCATTCCCTCTTTTGTTTTGTGTATAACGTCCTCTGGTAATGTGACAGCACTACCATGCACTGCTGCCTTTAGTCTATATTGAAGCTGCTCTGTCTTGTCCTGACAGTTACCTTCAGATTTTTGTACTGTGTTATTGTGAACGTTTGTCCATTTGTTCCAAATGATTTTTCAGTTTGAAAACAAGTATTCCAGATTCTGCCTCATTTCCCCCTCTCTCTCACAAACATAAGCATGAACATAGCCATGACTCCTTAATGGTGGATAAAATCACTGTTTTCCCTATGAGACCAAAGAAATAGTGAGATGTCTTGAGCTGGAAGAAATTGATTTCTTCAAGGACTCCCTTGGAAGATATGTGGTTTATTTTGCACAAAAAGTGGGAGTTTAGTAATCTGACTTGCTGATGACACATCCTAGGTAAAGGCAGGCATTCAGAATATTTTACAGGCAGAATTTGAGGACTGAGCATTATAAACTGATGTAGTTTCACAGTACAAAGTGCAAAATCATGTAGGGACATATGAGTTCCAAGAACACTTGCTGTCATTAGATGCCTACTATCAAAGGCTCTTCTGCTGGGATGGCAGAGAAAAGACAAGATAAAGACACGTAACCTCATACAGAGGCTGTCAACATGACAGAAAACACAAAGACCCTGGGAGCCCAAGATGGATTAGGTGAGTTATTTCCTGCAGAGAGAGGGATGTATGCATGCAGGCTGGCAAGTGGAGTATAATTTGGTCACCTGGGATCAAAAACTATTGCTTTAAAGTGGAATACAAGATTGACAAGGGCTATTAAGATGGTTAGAAAAATGGAGAGCATAATATATGAAGAGATAATAGAAGAGTCTGGCTTGATTAGTTTGCCAGAATGGGGTTGACAGGAAGCGTGGATAGACACCTCAAAGGGGTGAATGATAAACAGGGATAAAGCAATTGTGGCTAGGGAGTAATACTGGCAGCAGAACAAACAAGGCACCAAACATGGGAGAAATGAAGCCTGAATCTCTGGAAAAGTCCCCAGCTGATGGGCAGGTGAGCTTTTGGAAGCTTGGAGCACCCTGGAGTACCCCGGCAAAGAAATGAACACTCTGAGAGGATGCACAGTGTCAACACCACCTGCAGGTGAAGACTTGGAGTTCCTCCTGCTTTTCCTACCAGCTCACTGTGTGTCCTTAGACAAAACCTGCTGTTCACCGGGCTCTGGACTCCACATTGGTAAAATGTAGGTAATTATGCTGATGGCTCCTGTAAAGAAGGCTGACACCTGCCAGCAAGGAGGGCTAAGCAGCACCAAGGTGTTGTTATTCTCATTTCCAGCTACTTCAAAGGAAAGCAGAATCTGCCTTTCCAGCCATCAGGTGAAATGAAGGTGTGTGAGGGAGTGAGAACAAGGGCTGAGAGAATAATGGTTGTGTCACCTGCACAGCTGCAGGCAAAACCCCAGGTATTATTCAGTTTTTTATACAGAGAATATAAGCTAAAGAGAATCTTTATTTACTTTTTAATAATTCACCTCTCCATGTACCACCAAAGATGCTTTGAAATTAATAAATTTCCTGACAGCAGGGACTGTAACTCTCTGCTTTTTTCCACCAACATTTTCTTTTGATCATTGCCTTTTCCACAATAAACATCTGTACTGAAAATAGCTACCTCTTGCTGGTAAATGAATAGGTCCCTTCATGGTCTGTGCCACATTTATTTTAACTTGGTCAGACTGGTTAAAATTAGATGAATGCTACTGAAATCTAAACCTCATTCAAAGGAGGTCAAAGTTATCCAGATTAGTGCGTTGTCAGCTGCATTTTAAAATCTTAAAATAAAGTCCTAAAATATTGGTTTATTCCCCACCAACTAGGGAATATTAATTATATATGAGGGGAAAAAATGCAACTAATCCCACGAATATTTCCAAAAATAAATTCATGGAACCACTGGACACCCACAAATACATTCCTTCACCTGTGTTGTTAACAGTACCTGTTTTGATCCCTCAGGTATCCCCTCTCTTTGGCCATCACCGCAGGCTTTCCAAAGCTGAAAAGCTCCAACAGACTGTCACTGAAATTGTTAGCTGGGATTTCACCTGGGGCATAAGGCTGACAAGCTGGGGTCAGAAGGGTTTGTTCAAAGCATCTTCAGCTCCAGTTTGGCTGATGTGGGAAATTCTTGACTATGTACTGGTGCTTCTGTAGCACTGGTAGTGCTGGGAGATCTCTTTTTTCCTAGTGAAAAACGTTTCATTCTCACTCTGTCATGAGATGTCTAAATAAAAAAATAATACTAATGTAATTTTGTAACAGTATTTCTTCTGTGTAGAATCAGAGAAATACACATCCAGTAAAGTGTTTAGTTAGTCTTTTTAGTACCAGGGTAGGTTATGTCAGTTTTCTGATAGAAAGATAGAAATTATGGTACGTGGCAGAAGAAACCCTATATTTAAGGGCAGATGCCTCCGGTTGCAACAGGACATGATTCTCCATTACTTGCACCATTAAATGTCTCAGGCTATTCAGGTGCATGCTTGACTACACTGACAAATCCTAATAAAATCAGATCGCCAAACAGAAAAAGGAAAAAAGTTACGCAAGATAAAAGGGCTGTAAGCTCAAAAGTTCATTGAGACAGCTACAGAGCATGATCAGACCTGCACTTCAAAGTACCTAAAGGCTGACGAGTGTTTGACAGTGCTAAGTGTGGTCTTTAGCTCTTTGTGCTAGAGGTAGCCCCTCTGGTACATACAGGCATCTGTCTCTATCAGGAGGCTCACTGATCCAAAGCAACACAAAACTTTTGCCTTCAACATGACTTTCATGGTTTCCTTCTCAGTTTGCTTCATCTCAAGGTGCTTTCTTCAGACAAATCAAGTGTGAAGCGTGCCATACCCTCTGATAATGCTCCCCCCTCAGCTGAACAGAGCCCAGCTTTACTTTGGGATAGAGTCAGTTTGGGAATGTTCCACTTAACAACATTCTTTAATACATAACACAAATAACACAGTAGTATCAAAATATGCCAGTGGTACTTCACCGCCGCTTGTTTGCTCAGAACAGCTATGGAAATAACAGCATTTTTATTTTGAGCTTAAAATTGAAGGCAACAGCATGCATCCATCGACATTGAAAATCCAAACTGGGCTCCTTGTAGCAATGACAAATTGTGGATTTCATTGGTTCTTTTGCATACACTGAAACTGGAGTTCATCTTACACAGCTTCATGTAAGTCAGGCATTTAGGCCAAGTCACTGATGTCCTCTCTGTAGCCAAAGGAGAGGGAAAGACACTTCTGGAGGACAAGTTCTTCCAGTTTAAATTATCTGTTTCCACGGTGAGCTAATAACCTTGTATTGGTGACTGAGCCTTTAACCAATCCCAGTTGTATTTTAACTTCACTGCCAGTTGAATTTTAACTGAGCAATAGGCAATCCCTGCTTTCCAAACTTTTACTGTGAGGAAGGTATTTTTATTATGGCTCACCAAAAGAATTTTTGTTTGACCAGACTTTGTCACGTCCTCTCTTTCCCAAACCACATGCCATTGCTTGCTAGTTACTCCTGCTTTCTCGCAATGAGATAGAACTTTCTGATGCACTGAACATCACAACAAAGGAATAAGTTACCTGTGGAGGGTGGCACTCCTGTCACCTGTGGGTGTTAGACACAAACTGGTCATTAAGGAAGGTTTCAGCGCAGCTGAACTTGGAGTATGGACAGTATAGCTGGCTTAGTGTGGTTCCTTCCAGCCCTTTCCTATATGTCTCTGTGATCACTAAAAACCAAAAATACAATTAATCTGACTGAGAGATGGGGAAAAGTGTATATACACTCACAGCATATAAACAGTGAGTGTTTCGTAAAACCATGCATTTTTTTATGTCCCAGCCATGTGCTGCCAGTTACCCAGTCCTTCTGAAAGGCTTATTTCAAGGTGTTAGTACTGTATCACTTGACAGCCTGCTGCTTCCAAAATTCAGAATTCCTGCCGAGCTGCAGCCTGCAGTTAAGATTTGAGCATTCAGAAAGGACTGTAACTGAATTTGGATGCATGTAACTCTTAAATTACACAGTACTGTAAAGTATTGATGTTTATACTTGATAGCTTTAATATTACTATTTATGTCTCAATAAATTATACTTGCAGAAGTAAAAATGGAAAAGCCAAACTGCATTAATATCTGCACTAAACATATATCTCAAGATATAATTGATATGGATATTAGCAGTGCAATTTCAATAATATTAAACATGCCTGTGGCTTGTAATAGGTTTTCCTAAATGCAGCATACAAGTGATAAAGTGAATCAGGTAAAAATTATTTTTTGCAGAAGAGCTTGTTTGAATGATTGATTAAAACCCAGGTATTGGACACCAGATACTGATTTAAAGTAAGAAACTTAAGATTTCTGTTAAACTAAAGCAAGAGAAAACACGTTGTTTTTAATATCACACTAACATGTGCCTTGAATTTGAGGTCTGCAAATTACTCATATAATCATTGTGGGGTTTGCAGTGGAGCACACTTGTGTCATTTTCTCTGGACAGAAGACAACTTCTTGCTTGCCAGTCATGCTCCACAACGATTGGAGATGGAAAACATCTCCCTAAAGTAAAAGTGTATCTCTTAAATATTTTAAAATTAGCACACTACAGCAGAATTTATCTGGGAAGTCAATTGCAGGCTTGTTGATTCTTCAGATGAAATTTCTGAAACAGCAGGGCACCGCATCTCACCCTGAAGAGGTCTGTGTTTTTACAACAACAAATCTGTATTCAGCTCCTCTTCATGATCTGACTTGCAAGACTGTTGTTCACATTATATGTTTGTTCTTAATGTGGACTAGAGGAAGCTCAGAAGCTCATAAAATGAGCTTATCTTTTGTGTTAGGGTGAGAAGTGCTTTAAATTGTTCCAACCATGAACTCCATAGATAGTGTAGCTACCCATATGTGAAATTACATTCCATAAAACGGCAATTTCGCTCAAATCCATTAATGATTTTCTAGCCTCCATGGGTTCCAGCATGGTTTTAATTTGGGTAGAGCATCTGCAGAGAAGGGGATGATTGTTATTTGAAAAACATCAATGTATAAGGACAGACCACCCTGCTCTGCGGAGAAGTGTCTGAGGAAATCTCTGGAAAAGTTGGAACAGTTGACCTTTCTCACTTTTTGGTGAACTTTCACATGTGAGGGAACAGGGTAGTGGAGGGTGAGGGACTGAGCAGCTGTAGTGCTTTTGCTTCACTGGGTGCAGGAAAAATAAGGCCAGGGAATGCATATAAATCTATTTTGTTGTGATATTCAGCCTACAGATTACTTTAAAAATTTTGTTGCTTAACCACACTAAACTGATAGTCTCAACACAATTAATTGCTCTTTATCCATGTTGTTTAAAGATGCTTCAAGATTTGAATGGTCTTTGTGGCCTTCTGTGAATGCCATGCAGCAAAACTCTATAGCTTTAGGAAAAAAAAAATTAAAGCCCTGAAATAAATGATTGTAGAAATAAAGAGAATAAAGCTTATTGTCTGATGTCTTTTGCTCAGCACTTGACATGGTTACAGCATCTCCAGTATGTAGAAAGTATTCAAATATCTTCTGAAATGAACATCATATCCTGTTGGTATCGCACTATGGTAAACTTTCACTAGTCAATATAGGTTTTCACTTTACGTGAGGACCAAACAGATTAACAAAAAATTTATGTCTGTATCCAGAAATCATACTGGGTGTCTGGAGAAAGTGGTATTGATGGGGCTTGATGAGCTGGAGTCCAGACAAAATTTATAACTTTTTTCATGAAAGTCCTGGACCATAAGTGGAAAAGAATGTTTTGGGCTTGATAAGCTAAGTACATGTTTTTGCTTGGATGGCATGTTTATCCATCACTTGTAGATTGGACCACTAATATTTTCCATGTATGATTATATTCCAGGAAACTTGTTGAGGATGATTCAGTCCATTTACTAGTGGAGTTTTACGCTGGCATCATATAATACCCGAGTTCTACAGACCGCACAGGCCAACAGATGACTTCTGAGGAGAGTTTAATGATGATTTCACATGCATGGAGCCACTCTAGAGCCAGCCAAAATAAACTGTAAGCCTCTCATTGTCTCAGAATTATATTTAAATCCCTGACTGACTTGAGTCTATATTGCCTGAAGACAGTTGATTTCTTTCTATGAAACACTCACAGTTGAGGTTATCAGCATGATATGACTTTTTTGATATAAAAGACAGACAGACATCAATAAAGGATTTTTAAAGAAATGTTTCTTATTCTGGACTGGTTTTCCTGCTGCCATGAATATCAGAGCTCATATCTCCATAAATGCTGTTTTCAGAGTACAGACATTTGAGGAGAATTTGGAACAAGGTTGAGATGGGGTTGTTGTTTGCAAGCTATAATGAAGTCATGGGGTTAGACCAAGCTGTGACTCTACGGGCTGGCAGTGACCTCATGAGAGATTAATCTCCTTTAACTGCAGATGTTTTGAAGTACAGCATTTCACCCAGACTGGTTTCTTTTGAGTGAACGTGTGTCTAAGGAAGTTGGATAGAAATTGCTTGCGCAGCTTCCTCTCTTTCAACTGAGTGTGAAGAGTGAGAACACTTAGCTGACACGTGACATCTTGGATAAATTTTACCTACCTTTAAATTCATATATTGTTGGAAATGTTTACCATCTAGTGAATTCCTGCAATTCTACTAATAATTGAAATACAATAATTAACAATCTACCATGTATAAAGGGAAAATAAGAAGTGTCTCATAAAAATTCCATTTTGGATTTTACCTCCAGCTCCTCTTTTTATCTTGCTTTTTGAGTATCCTAAAGGAGACAAGTAAAACATGACAGACAGAAATACCTTGGATATCAGACCACCATCTGCATCCTCAGCTTGCTGGTGTTTTTTCCTCTTCCCCTTTCTTGCCTTCTGTTACCACTACTTGCCAGATTTTAGATCTTATTATCCTCTTCCTCTCCTAGTCAGACTCTGAACAAGAACACAGATCAGTGTCTGCATATTTCCTTACAGATCAGCAGCCTTGTTGGCTCCCATGCATGGAGAAGTTTGAATTTCCCAGTAGTTTAGTGCTGTGATTTTTCACATTTGTCTTTCAGGCAGTTCCTCATCTCAGGCCTAATGTGCTTAGTCAGGCTTGCAGCTAAGGACAAGCACACCAGGAGATGAGCAGTAAGCCTGTTGCCTTTGAGAGAAAGCCTTTGAGGCTTTATCCTCTGGGGCTCTGGGTATTGGTGAGATACTCTAAAAATCCTATTCCAATAAGTCTGAGGGTGCTGCCATGCCCCCAAACCCAGTTTCCCTGGTGCAGATGTTGGCCAGCAGTGGTGTGAATTTTGAATACTGGGAAACAAAACAACAGAGAAATCGCTCTATAACAAGCAGAAACTCACAGGAATTAACTGAGAAATAAAAAGGTCAAGGCATTTTTGTCACATGCATCTAGCTTGCTTCCTAATTCCTGTCAGTCTTTTTTTCTTCCACAGAGTCATACTTTCTGGCACACTCTGCAGTCTGATGGTGCTACAATGACATTTTTAAGGACATCTCCCTTTGGAATGTTTTTGTGTGTGGTTTCTTTGTTCCGTGAGCAGAATATGCCTGCCAGCGAGACAGAATCTCATTTAGTTACAAAATACACTGATTCTCTTAATGAAGTTGTGGATCTGTTCTGCAGAGAAAGCACAGATGAGGGTCTTCTCAGCTTCTCTCTGTAGGACAATTATGGTTTGTTTTAAAAGTACAAATAGTCTCTGAGGCACCAACTCCTTCAGTTTTTTAGCAGGTTTTGTTGAATTATATGTAACAGAGGTTTCACAAATTGGCACTGCATTCTGTCCTGAGAGAAGGGCTTTAGTTTTCTGGGTGGATGTTTTCATCTTCATTTATCACATTACTGCTCTGTAGGGGGTGCTTGAGCAATCAGAATTTAGTCCTGTTACTTGAGCATTCATTTTAAATCAAGATGGGGTCATCCTCTTCTGTGTTTGATAATTATCAGTTGCTTGAAGTATACAAGAAGATCTGGTCAGACAGGTATGCTTGAGCTTTCTGGTGATGAAAATTGCACAAATCTTAAAACTTATTTGACCACACAGTTAAAAACTTGTTCTCTTTTCCTTGTGCCCTGTAGGTGTATTCTTTATGCAGTGTGGCTCTTCCTATAAAAGCAAATGTGACAGTCATTCACAGAGGCATTTATCCTCGCTTTCTCACATGAATTCAGCTCCTCTCCCCGATAGTTTCAGCTTAAAAAATGTTTAAACTACTTAACTGCTTCAGCTGCTCTTTCTGGTCACACCATTTACCTCTTATCATTGTACACATAATCTAAAGGTGCTCTGCAGTGACAGAACTCCCCATCTTGTAATATCCATGTTACATATTTATCCCATATGTTTGAAAATCTATCCATTTTTAGCCCCTTTCAATGTACTTTTGTTAGAAATACAGCTGCTGTTGTTTTTATTCTGAGCAGGAGTGCCTATAGGACCCTGATGAGACTGGCAGAGTGCTGAGCTAAGCACAGAGTTTACATAATATGTCAGTCTCTGCCTTCAAAAGCTTGTGAGACAAATAACCAGGACAAAGAGCAGGAGGAAAGAAGAGAGGTGAAGTGACAGGTCAAGGTCATGCAGCAGACGTCCATGACAGCAGTGGGACCAGAATGAATGTTTCCTAAGTCCTAGGATGGCACCCTGTTGCACCAAGAGTGGGGTATATTATGGAGAGGATCTCAAGGCTCTGAGGATTCAATTATTTTTTGTTGCCTTCCCTCTGCTGCCCTTACATGTGACCGGCGGCAGCTGTGGTGCTGGCTATTGCCAAAGTAGTAAATAGAGTCTTTTATCCCCACTGAAAGGAGAGTGAATGATGTAATTTGGCTTCTTTTCACCCCTGCTGGCTGCCAAGACATTATTTCTGTATCAGTGCACATGGCCATTTGGCACCAAACAAGACCCTTCTCTTTGTGTAAGTGGAGGCAGGATGTTAATTCTTTTTGATGCACCAGTAACATATCTGGAGCGGAGCAGCCACATTTCTTTTCAGGAGGCAACTCATTCTCAGTGTTCCCTAACAAAAAAAGAAGTGTGAGCTCCTTTCACTGCACGTGGAGTGACCGAGGAGGTAACCACGTACCTCCTGCTAACCACAACTCAATTTTGTTGTGTACTTTTAATTTCAATGGGATAGTGAGGCTGTTTGTTTTGCTTATTGTGGTGGTTCTGCTTCAGAGCACCTCTGCATTAATTCATTAAACTTCTTTGTTCTACAACCTATAAATCTGAGCGGTATCCCTTTTAAAGGCTGGAAGAAGGATTCTGATACTGTGTAAAATATAAAGTCATATGGCACCCACAAGGCCATATTTCTGCCTGCTCTGCCTCCGTCTTCTCACCATATGAAAATATTCTTACTCGAGTGGCTTTACATCAGATCATTAACTTTGGTTTATTGCCTGTGAAGACAGTTCTATGAATTTTCCTTCTGGATTTTTGTGAACAGGAACAACTTGGTGGAAAGGGAGGGGAAGGAAAGAGATTGCCTTTTGATACCAGTGCAGATTTATGTGTTTTGCATGACTAATACCTGGAATTACTGTGTTTCCTCCTTGAGACCTTCCCCACCTCACATTTAATGGGGTGATGACATCAGAAAATCTTTTTATTTTCTCTCTTAGGAAAATATAAGAGAGTCTTGGACAAACAATGAATGCCAAGGAAGGTGCTAGAACCAGCAGGCAAGTGAGGGTGAGTGACTTTTCACCCTGTGTCTGTCTCTATAAGGAAAGAAAGAGGGTGCTTTCATTCAGGTAGGAGATACCTAACAAAGTAATGGAGTCCACAGTCTCAAGATGAAAAAAATGCACTATTCTGTGTCAATTTGAACAGGCTAAAGAGCACTTGCATAGTGTCTACCACAACAGACATGGGAATTCACAGTAAGAGAACAAGTTGGTCCAGAGCCTCTTCCCAGACCCGTTCCTCTAGCCAGGACAGAAACAACAGGGCTGAATTTTTTAACTGCACATTAATTATGAGCTTGACAGTTCTCTTTCATTTTAACTTACGTAAGCTACCAGAGGCAGGCTCACATGTCTGCTCACAAGAGTGCTGCTAATGGATGGTTCGAGGTTTTCATGGCCTTTGTGAGTTGACACAGAGGCTCATTCCTTCCTTTGCAGTTTGGCAATCAAAGCAAAGAGACAGATTGGGCATGCCTGCATCTGTAGCATCCAAAGTCGCTAGTAGTTGTGTTTATTTCTCCACACTCAAGGTGTGAGTGCTTTCCACACTGCTTTCACTTCCAGTGAAAAGTGACTCTGGCACTGGAGAGCAGGGATAGCTGAGAGGCTCCCAGTTTCAGGCTTTGTATATGGATGAGACTGGTCAAAAAGTTCTGGGGCTGTGCCCAGGGGCAGCTTAGTCACCAAAATAGACTTTATGGGGTATAACTGCCCTTTAACTCATCCTGCCAGGGTATGGAATTGCTCCTTGTGCCACCATTCCATCTTCACTACACCAATGTCATGGGACTGATCTGCAGATGTGCAGGTGAGCAGCTCAGAGAGCAACTCAGCAGACCCTCAACCTCTTCTTATGTTACAGGAGGAAACCTGTTCGGACAGAAGGCTGGATTTTTCCCTTCATGCAGAGACAAACACAGTTGCCTACTTCTCTCCCCTCTTAAACATCCACCCTCAAACCACTTGGTAGCACCATCTATATCCATTTCTAACACTATTCTTTTATTCCGTGAGTGGATTCTCTTGCCTTCTCCCTTTTCCACTGGGAAAATGATTAATTAAAGATTTTTTCCAAAGAGCAGAAGTGTGTGGCTAAGAGACAAGCGTGCATGTGTAGCTTTTCAGTAACAGGAACACTGCAGCCAGTCTGGGCTGATCTGATACAAGAGGGTCCAATCTCAGACTCCTTGATTCCACCTTGGAAAAAGCATTTGGCCCACGGTGAGTGTAGAGTTTTGTCACTTAAAGGTGAAGCTGCTTCCTCTGTGGAGAAGGAGCAGAGTTCAGAGGAGAGCCACAGAAGATGAGGCTTTTGCTTCTGCTGTTTCCAAGAGAAAGAGGAGTGCTGCAAATTTGAGGGGCTGTCCTATGATGTTTTGCTGCCACGCTGGACATTAATATCTCCTTTGGAAGTAGTCTTGCCATCAATGGGAAAAATTGTTGGTAGTCACTTATGCCTTCAGCCACTGCCTTTTTAGTGGGCACCTATACCTTAGCATGTGTGGGCAAACAAAACAGCTGCAGAAAGTGTGTTCCCAAAGCTTGCTCACTGCTTCCATCAGAATTGCTCTTGGACAGTGTAGCTCTACCAGCTTGTCAGTGCCCATCTCTGGCTGCATGTGTGCAGAGCCCAGCAATTTAAGTTGTCACTGGCCTCTCATTCCTGACTGTCTGCTGCTTCAGCTCTGTGTCTCTGGCTGTACCCCTGTCCCACAGGGTTGTCCATGATAATCACTCAGCCAGACTTCCTGTTGACTTGTCCAAATAAGTTTTTATCTGTCAAAAATGTATGGATACTCTGTTAATTCAGTAATTCACTGAGGCAGAATCTTATGCAATAATGTTAGTAACAGCTGTTTTCCTTAACTTCCTTAGCTGCACAGGGAGACCTGGGAATGACAGCTGTGGATCTAAATGCTGCCTTCCTCAGAAATGAAGGTGAAACTCAACACTCACTTGTGTTGGATGCAACAAAGGCCTTAATGGCAAGAGACAGAGACTATGGAAAAGGTCCTTATAACCAACTCGAACTTTCATTGAGGAGAATACTGGATTTTGGATTGGGAGCAAAGGCAAGTTTTGGAAAAGAAAGAATCAGCTGATCCAAACATCACACCCATGAAACAATCCTCAGCCTCCAAACTTCATTTGGCACTGCTTAAAATGAAAGATAAACCTGTGAGGGGTTGGAAATTCCCAAGATGTGGACTCCAAATGGGAGATTCACATCTATAATCCAGAATTAGAGCCAAACCTAACTTGTGGAAAGGAGCCTTTTCCTGTACAGGAAGGTTTAGACTGACTGCTCCCCGAGCTGCTGCAGGTGCTGAGACAGTGAGTAATAGGTGACGTTTATTTTCAGGAGTTAGCTCTCTCTCCCTGCTAATGTTTGTGTGGGAGAGAGACAGGGACCTGTTCTGAGCTCTCCTGCTTCTGTATTTGGGGCAGAACACAAGATGCACAGTGTCTGCTCCATCTTCTGTGCTGAAGACATGTTGTCCTCAGTCACTTGGTAGTGGGGAAGACTTTCCTCTCTGGTCTGTGCATGTTTGCATGTAATATATTAGCTCTAAATCCCTCCACAGTTTATAGGAAACATTCAAACCTTCTATCTTCCAGGCTGGCCACTTGGCTATATCTTCACTAACATCCTATAAACAAAGCCCCACAACCCTGTGGATACTGGAGCTTTTTCCCCTACGTCTCTACCGTAGTCAGAGATGGTCATAAGTGCATTAGCATGACACTGTAACAAATGATACAATTATTATTGCATACAGCACTGTTTCAAAGACACTTACTTTATCAGCCAGTGCATTTCGATGGAATTTATTTTCCCTCTCCTGTTATTCATTTACTTCTCTTCTTTTCATTGCAATAAAGCTCTGAACAGAGAGGGGAAAATCTGGTCGTTAGTTCAAAATGTTATAGTAAATAATTCACAGTAATATAAGGAAAAATTGCTTTCTGTTGACTGCAGCTCATGCAGGGCATTGCATGCAGCTCAGCCCTGATAAACATGGTCAGCCCTGGATACACAAATTTAAAGTGTGTCTACTGTTTTAACCCTCTCTGATGTCATAGGATATACGAAGACTGCTGCCAGGTATTGACACAGAGTGAGGTAAAGTATGGTACAGCTGGCTGAGGTAAACAGAGGATGGTTATTTCTTTCACCTCAACCTTTTTCCTCCTTCACTGCTTTGTCACTGAGAAAAAGAAAACAGAGAAGTGAAATGTGAAGCCTTCCAGTTTCCTACATCTGTTAACCAATTTATTTTTTAAGGTAGAGGAAATGGGAGGGTAGAAAAGGTGAAGGTAGGAGTGTGTCTTAATCTACAGGAGATCTAGGTCAGCAAATAAATGTAATAATTCTTAGAGTTAGTGTGATCTATGTCAGTCACGTTAACCTGTTGAACCAATGACCCATGGCTCCCACCTTGAGTGTGGCTGGAAATATTAGTTTTAACAACTCCCAGGACTGCAGATGGAGCACAGACTTTCTGAGGCTGCAAAGAGTGATTGAAAACTATCTGGATTATGGAAACTAAAACCAACCAAACAAATGGGAAAACAGCAACCCCTGTCTCCGTAACTGGTTGACAGAACATTAATTCAGATACCACTCAAAACATTAATCTTTACTTAGTTTCCAAATCTGAGCTGAAGCAGACAGGCTAGAGTTACTGGATTTAGTATCGTAACACACGCTTTTTAAAGTTGCTTTTAATCTTTTTGATCCATGACAGGGAAAAATATCGGGGTGTGTCAGAGCTGGCAACTCTGTAATGGATAATCTGGCTTGTAAATGCATTGCCTTGGATTACCAGATGTACAGGGAGAAAAAGGCATTGGTAAAGAGGGGTTCAGGTTATTATTTACATTTAATAAAATGGTCTGCTAAATACAGTGGTTGCACAATAATGAGAGGAGGAGGAATCTTTCTGCTTCTATATTGTACTTCTGAAATGATAGGGCACGAATTTTTATGCTGCACCACATGTGCTCTGTGTTTATTGTTGTTTAGATAGCTGGCCTTGAAAAGTAGGGCTCATGAGTGCAGGTAATTTGAAAATAATGACTCTGACATTATATGACCTTTAGGTACACTGACAGCCACTCCAGACTACATGCTATTTTCTGAATAAAGGAATTTTTTTTTTCTGGGGAAATCTGTTGATGGAAGAGTTTTAAATGTAATAAAGCTAGATTTATAGTCAAAGTGACAGTCCTTGTTGTGGAACGCGCTGTAGGGGACATGAGATGATTTCTGTGCATGATAATGCATTTGCTTTTAAATGCCATCACTAGATTGATAATTATAGAATTCTTCATATTGCGCCTGGCGGGGTGTCAATGCTGAATCTTACCAGTCTGTAAGAGTGTGAGATAGAAAAGTCTGTAAACCAGGAGAGTTTAGTCAGTTTGTGCACGCAGCTGCTAAATGTATTTAACATGTTACAGGAGAGAGACTTTAGTCTTTTCTTTTCAGAGTCAGCATAAACCTGATGGTGTTTTATTTGCACTCAGCGTTTTGGCAGGAAAGGTCTTTAGACCTCTCTGTTGCAAACGATCCATAAGTGACCACCACACAAAACCTGCCTCTTCCCAGTTTGGTTAGCTATGTGGTAATTGGTTTTATTCCTTGTATCCAGTTTTACTGTTGCCATTTTTAGATGCAGAGAAGTGTTTGAAAATCCTTTCATTGCACTTTCAAAATACAGAGAAATAACAGTGAGGAGGACAGAGCATCTGGAGCAGCATGAAGATAGTATCTGTAGCAGTCAGAGGATGCAAAATAGGAGGGACTCTGCTGGTCATATTTCTACCACCAACTTCTTTAGCTAACTTATTCTGAACAAAATAATAGGTGGAAATTTTAAGAACACCATGACCTAGGGAGTGATAAATGAAACAAAAAAAAAGGGCATGGATTCACAACTGGGTTTTATGTGTTGGGTACACTGAAAACCATGGTTGCAATTGCCCAGGTAGGATCAGTGTGATCAGCACCTCTCCCTTTGCTGATTGCAAATCCTCAGTGTGTTTGCTGCTGTGTGCCACACTCCCCACGCAATGTGTTTGAAGCCTTGTGAATTATGTTGGTGAAGAGTAGGCTTTTTAAAGTGCCTTAGTCATTTAAATATGCCAGTGTTGATTCACAGTAAGATATCTCCTTTTAAGCAGGTAAAAAGCAAATTAATAAAAAATGAAAGCCCTTTTTGGGTGGACAAGCTGTCTGTGAACACTTAGATAAATATGAAGAATGGTTTCTGTAAGAAAAAGAGGAGGATTCTCTTAAGAATATAAATATGTTTTATCTATCCTTTTTTTTATATTATTTGGCCTTTTTTTGGTTTAAAAATTTTCCTGATTATTTAAAGGAACTCTAAACACTAAACATAACACAGAATTTTCCTTTTTTATCAAATAAAACACTTCCACGTTTATCTAAAATTTTCTTTCTCATTCCCCACCCACAGTGTCTCAGTTTGGGAACCAAACCAAAAATGCATTATTCATCCAGACCTTTTCAAAATTCCATTTATGGTCATCTAAAGACCCTTAAAAGGGCAGAGTACACTGAGGGTATGCTGAGGAACTTCCTTCCCCCTTTAGTGGGGAGATCGTGCTCATAATGTGAAAGCCCAGATGCCCATGTCTAAGTCATTGGCTGTGGGGACAATGAATGAGAAGAGAAGATGGCACCTTGCCCGAGACTTCTCTACAGGTGTTGAGAGCCAGCAGTGAAAAAAAATATGTACACCCCTCATTTTTCATCAGCAAAAGCCACAGCCCAAGAGAAATCAAGGCAGAAGAACAAAAAAGTCAGCAGAAAAAGAGGAATGAGAAAGGGATAGAGAAAAAAAGCATATCCTCACACAGTAAGCAGAAGGGGAAGAGGCACACTGAAAATAAGACAGCAGCAAACCAGACTGTGTGTCAGTGCAGAAAGCTTAACACACGAATGGCAGGCAGGTTGGTGGTTGTATCTGCACCGTGAGATGTCCTGTGAGGGCAAAGTTGGACAGTCACAATGGAAAATCTGCCTGACTGACAAGGATGAATTCCTTGGAGGAACACTTTTTTTGTGGGACAGGAGATCTTTCACACCACCTGTGCACGGTTGCAGTCTCACTCAGACCAATGCTGCAGAAAATGTTCTGGGAAGTTATGAAGAATACAACAAACGCACAAGAACCTTTTGTTGCAGTCTACAACTTCCTTGGGAGGAGAAGAGGAAGGATAGACACTGACCTCTTCTCTGTGGTGACCAGTGACAGGACCCCAGGGAATGCTATGAAGCTGAGTCAGGCGAGGCTGAGGTTGGATATCAGGAAAAGGTTCCTGATCCAGAGTGTGGTTGGCACTGGAACAGGCTCCCCAGGCAGTGGTCACAGCACCAAACCTGACAGAGTTCAAGAAGCGTTTGGATGATACTCTCAGGCACATGGTGTGACTTCTGAGGATGGTCCTGTGCAGGGCCAGGGGGTGGACTTGATGATCCTTGTGGGTCCCTTCCAATTCAGTATATTCTCTGATTCCATCGTATTTTTGTGCTCAGAAGCACGTTCATTTCTTTACACTGCAGCATTAATGGACTGTTCTCTGATAAAGAAAACACCCTTACTGTGCACTGCATCTATTTCTAGGTATAATTAAAAATTCTTCTCCAGGGAAGATCCCTCTGTGTAGTGCAGGTGTGTGGGAAATTCTGAGTATTTCAATTACACTATGTCTTGTTATTTTAGTTAGAGGAGGTTGAAGCAAAATTTCTAAATTCAAACGGAGAACTTCAAAAATGATGTGATTTTCAAGAGCTCTGAATTCCAGAGGTATGCAAATAACTTTTTTTTCAGTTCCCTGGCAAGTGTAAAACATCATCTCCAGCTGATGATATTTTTAGCAAATATAATTTTTTTTTTGGTAGGGTGAAAATGAAACCAGCAATTTTGAAGTCAAAACCTGTTACCAAGCCCCAATAAAAATGTGTATTTCTTTCCAAATGAGAAACTATCTATGATATGAAAAGTAAAATGTTTTGTTTCAAAATATTAAAATTGAATATTTGGACCTTGTTATGGAGTGAAATGTTTTATTGAAACTGAAATGAATGGGTAAACTTTTCCCTGTCACAGAATCTTCACTTTTTCATGGAAATAAAATTTTGTTAAGAAGTATTAGCTTTGCCAAGTTCCTTTTAGCTTTTAGTGGATGTGACTAATAGATGTTTATTCAAGCAAGCTAATCATTTGTGTACATAAATATGGAATTTGTAATATAATATCAGTTTATGGTTTCGTAGTGATTTTTAAAAATTACTGTAGCTTCTTCTATAAGCAGCAAGAGCTCCATAGGTACGCCAGGTAAGGCAATACAGCAGAAGGAAGACACTGTAAGGTTTTGGTTGTGGCAATTTTTCTTACTGACATCACCACAATTACACCAGTAACTTATTGAACTTGTTCAGATCACATAGCTCATCTTTCCTCAAATAAAACAGCTGTTGATCTGATGAAGCACTGAACTGTTCAGTTTCTCTTGATTCTGTTATTCTCATTATCCACTATCCTATAATACTTATTTGGTTTTGCAGGCAGTGTCATTATCATACATCAGTTCCTCTTACAAAATAAAAACTGACACATTTTCCCTGGCACTTCTCCTACTTTCACTTTTTTTTAAATTGATATATGTCTTCTAAATTGCTAAATTAGGAGTATAGACTGCCATCTGTCTCTGCTGGTAGGTTATGTGGAGCTGAGTTGTCTGCATCAAGAACCCCACCAGATAACATGGTCTGTGAGTGACCAAACCCTTGTTTCAAAGCTTTTTGTGACTGTTGCATTGTCTGGTGTCTTAATTTGTTGTAAGATCTGACTGAAGTTTATCCCTATGGCTGAAGGTTTCATACTATCTGCTCTTTCTGTTCTTCTTCCTCTGTTTCTTTCAATCTCTGATGTTTAGTGATGTGCTCTAACATGTTCTGGTATGGCAGCACTATGAGAGTTTGACTCTTTACCAGCCCTCCTTTCTCCATAGTTCTGAAAGGAGCATTTTTTTCAAACCTTTATATCTATGTTAAATTTGGTTAAAATCAACCAAGATTTGAAAACAAAAAACAGTTTGGCATAGGAAACAATCTGAATGCCAGACACACATTCCTGTAGATACTCACATCCAAACATATGCAGCATGAAACAAGGCTAACACATTTCAGAGGCACCACATACTGTATAAGTCAACACTTCTGGAGATACTGAACATCTGTGTGAACACTGACAAATTTTAGGTTTCCTGTGTCTTAGCAGTTTCCTTGTGATAACCTCATCGTGATGCAGGCAAGCACTAAAATAAATTAAGCCAATGACTTGACTGTGATGAACCCTTTGATAAAACACACTTGAAAGTTCCCTCCCCAAAAACATGTAAAGAGATTAAGTAGTGAGGTGGAAGGGTCCAGTTCTCCTCGTGAACTTATATGTGTTTAAAAGACAGGAAGTAAATCTGAGTATAAAAGCTCAGTTGTCACAGCAGAGAAAATGCTTCAAGAGGTGACCACTGAGATCTGTGCTGGAACTTGTGCTCTCCAATGTGTTAGTAAATGATCTGGAAAGAAGAACAAAGAGGAAAAGGGATATCTTTGCTAAGGAGTAATAAAAACTAAAATTGACCGTGAAGACTTGCAGGAGGATGGTTTGACACTGAGTGATGGGCAATAAAACAGCAGGTGAAATTATCTTTCAGTCAGCTGAAAACCTGACGTACATGTAGAAAAACATAGAAAACCCCCACCTATACATAAAGAGTGACAAATCCCACATCAGATGCTGCCATTTGAGGGATTAGATGCCCAGATCAGAGTAGGCTGCTCTGTGAATATGGCTCGCTGTTCAAGGGCAGTCATACAGAGTGCTAAAAGATTTTAGCAAAGAAAGGGAAAAGAAGGAAAAAACCAGGAGAAAAAAAAAAAAAAACATGAAAGGAAAGCAAAGCATATCTTTAAGTCAGAAAATAAGGCAGTGTTGCATATAAATTTTACAGTTCCGGTCTTGCTTCTCTAGTACCAGAAAATAACCAACAAAGCACTGTGGTTATGGAATAGTTCCTGTACAATAAGAAATTAAATAGAATACTTATCTTCCATGAAGAAAAAAGATGAAATAGGAGTGATTTCTGAAACCATAGGAGATGCTGAAGGAAGAAATTATTTCTTATACCACAAAAGGAGTGGCTTTCAAATTAAACCATCAAACTAAGGTTTTAAAAGAAACAAGAGGCAGAGTTTTCCACACAGTGCATAATTAAACAGCAGAGCTTGTTACCACAGGGTGTTGTGGAAGCTAAGGGTATAAATTAACAAAGCAATTAGACCAGCTCACAGATGAAAACTCCATCCATGCTTGCTAAACATCAAGATGCCAATCCACTTCAGGCCTAAAAATTCCCTGTTTCACATTTGCCCTGTGCTGATATTTTGTCCTCGAGATGCTATTATTGCTTGATACCAGACGTGAATTCAGGGGTAGATGGACTTCTGTTTTGGCCTAATAAAACCTCCCTTATGTTCTTAATTGCATCACAGAGAAACAGGAGGTGAGGTGATCAAGGTCACTTATGGGATGGCCATGAGCACTGGTATTAAAACTCAGAAACTCCTTCTTTTCTTGACCCAGTGACATGCAATTTCTTCTTTGTTTCTGTATTTCACTGTTCTGCAAGACTTGCTTTCATTCTTTATAGGTTGCAGATTGCAGTTAAGTACCTCCAAGAGAGTCTGAGATTATTTGGATGGGAGCCTGGCCTTTGGGAAATATGTACGAGTATAAACAGATCAAACAGAATTTACCACGACCTTGTGCATCACTTCTGAATTTTGGTAGAAATCTCAGGAGGCAATCATCTAATGCAACTGGGAAGGAACTACTAGTAGTGCTCTGAGGCCACTGGAAAATTTGAATTCCTCCTAATCCTTGAGGGAATTAATTGGAAAATATGCAGTTATGAAAATGTCTTTGGAACTCTGGAAACATATTCTTTATACCAGGTTGCCTAAGAACTAAAATGGAGTTGAATGTTTCAATAGCTTTGAAGACAGAGATAATAATTGACATTTCTCCAGAAAATGATCATAGCATTAGTGCTGTGAGAGGCTTCAAATGGGAAGGTATCTGCAAGAACTGTAGCAAAGAAACTAACTGAAAAAAGCCACTTCCTAATAAAAAAACCAAAAAGCAAGTTTTCAAACCAAAGCTGCAAATCAGTGAATCTGTGATCCAAGTGCAGACTTTAGTCAATGAGAGGGGATCTATGTAGAGGAAAGTGCATGTGGACTCTGGAGTCCACTGAGGGCATTTTTAATTTAATTACAGCCTAAATACCATTTTTCATTGTGAAATAAAAAGGCTTTTATAATGTCAAGCCTCCTTGCTGGTGTTCTCACTAGCGCCAGGGGATATTGTGACGATAGGGAAGAGAAGATAGTTACTGTATGTTAATTATTTTATATTCCATTACAGCCAAATTGGTGCATACAGTGTAAACCAGGAAAGAACACTGAAGAAAAAGAAAATTACAGTCAAACAAAAGATATTTGGAGAGGGGTTATTCTGTTAAAGGGCCAAACAACTTAATGCAACACACTGCTGAACTTTATCTGCTTTTCATTTCCTAGAGCACTGCAACTACCCTCCTCAGAAGGAGGAAAATCAGTCAGAGACAAAACAACTGTTTCACACAGTAGAGGGTCTGAGAGGCAGAAGGGAAGGAAGCAGGAGGCAGGCTTTGTGGGAAAGGCACTGGAGACTCCATGGCCGCAGATTTCCTCTGTGTCACTTAGGCATGATTGGGGATTGATTTTTAAATGCAATAGTATCAGCATAAGTGGGTACTGAGTAATTTGAGAAATCAGGCATTGGAAATACCCTTGTACCTTACCCCTTATATTAAGTGCATCAGTTAAGACTTTTCACTGTCAGTTCTGCTGACCGTGAGGTGCCCGAGATACTCAGGCAAAGGAGCCTGAGACAAAGCCACATACATGAGCAAAGGAGTCACAGGACAACCCCAGTGTGGTGGGACTGAATTAGACCATTCCCCATTGAGCTAAATTATGTGACTGCTTGAGTATGGACCATACCTTAAAATATGTGTACAGAGAAGTGGGAGGATGAATCTAAGGATATTTCTCACCTTTTCAGGGTGAATTTTGTGATGTTATCCGTGTTCTTTTTAAAGAGATGTTTACGTGTAGGATGGATATACAGAGAAAGTCCTGGATAGTTGCCACTAAATTATACACAGATGAAATCATGTGGAACATTCAAGGTGAATCACACAAACATAGTTTTAAGGTAAGGCAGTTAACTGGTATGGGTTATCTTTGGTATTAAAACAAGCCATGGACCTTCCAGTGGTGCTGGGGCCTTAATCCCCAGATGCCATTATGGTTAGGGTTCTGGATTAGAGAGCCATACAGCCTACAGCTCCAGGGGCACTTGGGATGGAAATATGCCAGGGGGAGCACAGCACTGTGCCAACATTGCTGTTTCCATACATTTTAATCTTGGCCAGCAATGGTGCTGGACTTTTCATCCTCAGCCCCAGCCCCAATCTGCCATTGGGGTTTGGGTTAGGGTTCAGAGAACCACACAGCCCCTGTCTCCAGGGACACTGGGGGTGGAAAATACATTCAAAGGGAGCATAACACTGCAGCAATACTGCTTTCACACCTTTCTAATCAGGGTCACCCATCGTGATGGGGACCTCAGCCTCAGTCCCAAGTTCCCATTAGGGCTAGAGTTAGGGTTCAGAGCACCACGCAGCCTACAGCTCCAGGGACACTGGGGCTGGAAAAGGCATGTTAAGGGAAGCAATGATACCAACATTGCTGCTTCCACACATTCCTAAACCAGGCCGCCCATGGCACTGGGGACCTCAGCATTAGGATTAGAGTTAGGGTCAGAAAAAAGACAGCTGAGTCAGAGCAGTTGTAGTTCACGTACAGGTGCAGGAATTCTCTGGCATATTTTGCAAGGGTCATGTCTATACAACAAAACATCTTTTGTCCATCTGCATTATTAACAGACAGAGAGACCTGTAGCTTCCCCTGTGTAACGGAATCATGGAATCATAAACTCATCAAGATTGGAAGAGACCAACTGCCACCCCAGTACTACCTCTGTAACCCCTAAACCACTAAACAGATCACCCATAGCCAGATCCAGGTGTCTTTTAAATACCTTCAGGGATGGTGACTCCACCACCTTCCTGGGAAACCACCCTAACAGTGAAAAATTTTTTTCTGATATCGAATCTGAATCCCCCCTGCCTCAATACAGACATGGTGAGAGTGTAGATTTACTTCAGCCATTAAAGGGGACATATCCCCAGATCTTGGAGCTGATTTAGCACTTTCTCTGACTCATTTTTTTTCCTGCTGACTACTTTTGCTGCATGACTGAATGGAAGGGTCATGGCTGTGGCATTTGTGTTCTCTGGAGACCTTATTCTCTGTCGGCAGCTGGAACAGGTTGCTCTAACTTCTGCTATGGGACTGGATGAGCACATAGAGAGCTGAGGTCAGGCTTTTTTGCCTTTTGGGGCTCGACTGTGCTGCTGCTCAGCCACAGTTGGGAATCTGGGTCATGGTGCCTTGCTCCGGATGCAGTCCAGGACTGTGCTTATTGAGGAGAGGTTAATCTCTGTGTATGATTATGTCTGCAGATTGTGTCAAAAGTTCATGTCTAACAATAGCCTGCCTCCAACAGATGTTCCAGGAATTAATCAGCCCTAAAGTGTTTGGTTGCAACTTGATTTCTTCAAGTATAAATTAAATTACACACAAGGGCAGCTGGTTTAAACTAGGCAGTGGGTAGCCATGGAGCAATGGCCTATATCTTCACCACACCAATCAGATATGGAAAACCACTCATCAAATCATCTGTTCCCTTGTTTCTACCTTTGAAAAGTTGTCTACTAAAAACATTACCCAGAGTTTTACTCAGTCTGTGCTTTAATTCTCATTTAGTGTGATGCATTTTTTATCTAAATTAATTCCAATCACCCACCTTGACCACCAGTATCTTTGACAAAGGACTAAAAGCATCATTAATCTTAAAAAAAGTGCAGTCAATGAGATCATCTAAGAAAAAATAAATGTATTTAGGTTTCTGATTGTCCTAAAAGTTGCCCCTCAGCAACATCTCCATTCTCTAAAAGTTTCCAGCAGCAATTGATTTTGCAATACACCTCAGAGCACATCAATTCTGTGCTATTTGTCGCAAATGCCAAAGTTGATGCATTGCCTTCACTGGCAACCTCCCTCCTTTTAAACTAGCCTCGGGAGTTTCCACTGAACTTGGCTCTGGCAACACACTTGAGGAGCTGTTCCTGCTCCCACCGGAAAAAACACACAATGACCCAGCGGTTTGCAACTGCTTCACCTCAGAAAACCTTGAACAGACTCACACTTCAGTGGGGCCAACAGCTCAGGCAGCCAGAGGATCAAGAACATGAATGAACCTCACGGCAGCCCTGACTGGCCCTCGACAGCCCCCTGGGGCTCCCCCACCTGCCTATGACCCTGGACCCCATGTCAGCACCCAGGGCCTTCAGTCCCTGCCCCAGGGATGCTGCAGCAGGGCTGGTCTCCAGCTCCCCACAGCCCTGCCCAGCTGAGCTGTGCCCACCCATGAGCTCACATCCCAGCCTGGCCTTGGCCCTGCTCCATGTCCAGGGCTGCCACGGTGCCCCTGGCTGGGGCTGGGATAGACCCAGGGCTGCCAGCACATACCCTGCTGCCCCTGTCATTGGAATCCCCCAGTGCTCCCATTCCTGGGAGCTGCCAGCCTGGCTGCACCCTCACAATAGTTGGAAATGTCAGAGCCAAACAAGGCACTCAGAGGGATGGCAGTCCTGTGTTCTAGTGACTAGGCAGTCGTACCAGGCCCTGCAATAAGATTTAGGCTTTGCCACATGCCAAGAGCCCCAGGAGAAGCACTCTGGCCTCCAAATGTGTCTGTAATTCCCTTCCTGCCATTATAATTTTCTCATTAGTCATGTGATTGTGAGCATTGCCCCGAGCCTCAGTCATGTGGCGGGGGCCTGGTGTGTCCCTTGACTGGGCAGAGCTGCCCTTCCACTCCGTGTCCACCCCAGTGTCTCCCCTTGTCCCTGCTGCTGAGAGGGGAAGGGGCAGCACTCGAGGGGGGGAGGCACAATGACAGAGGGATGCTGTGCTCCGGCAGGATGGACGGCAGGCCTGCTCCCCCTGATTCCGACCTCAGATAAATCCTCATCGAGGATGCACGACCAAGCTCCTCCTTTGCCAGGGTATAATACATTACATACTTAACAGAGGAAAAAAAAAAGTTAATTACTTTCCAGATGCATTAGAGGAGTAGCTGTGAGTGCTTTCCTGTTCATCTTTTATTTATTATATATTACCTAACTGTTTAAAAATTTATTATTGTGATGCCTGTAATTGTTTGGGTTACAGCAGACCATGCTTACTGTATGTTTTATTTTCAGACCCTCTACAATATACCTTGCAAGACAGGAAACTGAGAGCCTGAATGTCATTTGGTGAGCAAGAAAAATGCTTCCCTCTGCCTCATGAACATTTAGGGCCAGATTCATTCCTTGAGAACTTCCTTGTTGTATTGCTGTGTTGTGAATTTCTGGCCAGAGCACTTAAGGGCACTGATTTGCAAAGCCAAAGAGGAATCAATATTTTCCTCTTTACAGGCAAAGCGTCACACAAAGTAATCTACCAAATATCTGCATTTAGTGGTCTCACCAGATACTCATTCCACAGGCATACTGGCATTTTTCTCTACTGTTGAAAAATACCTACCTTCAAACCTACTCAATATTTTAAATATTTCTAATAATTCACTTAAAAGTAAGTTATCTAGAGTCAGGTTCTTTTTTCCTTTCATTCATTGGTACTGTCTCTTCCATAAAATAATTTATATCCATGTGCAAAGTAGAGGAGTAATATATATTTTAAGTAAACTCTTGAAAAAGCCACAAAAACCCCCAAAGAAGTGACCCACTAACATAAATCTCATTTGTTCTGTTTGTGAATTTTTTCCATATCTCAGTTGAAGCTCATTTATAACTTGATATACTTTTTTTAACATTATTAATTTTTTCCTCTTTTTCTTTTTCATGCATTTTAGTAGCACAGTTCTTCTCTAAAGCCTCAGAATATCCCCAAATAGAAAAAAAAACTATTCCCTAAAATAAAATCTGCTTCATCACCATCTTGTCATCCAGCCTACGAGACAGTGTTTCCACTGACTTCTCTAAGCTGTGGATAAGGCCCCATATGTCTTAATTACAGGGCTTAGCATAAGCTCTTTGCACAGAGCGGAGCTTTGTCACTGCACTCTGCTGTTCTGTGCACTGTTATCTGTAGGAGGCTGGTGCCTGGAAAACAGTTTTGACAAGGACATCACTGGTCATGTAGCAACAGACAATCCTCACCCAAAGAGCCTACAAGCTGTGCAGGGGTGTTGGACAAAATGTGGTGGGGGTAGGAGACTCCTGCAGAAGGAAAGGACCTTGTTCAGTGCTTGTTCATATTTTTGGAATAGAGCTATTATGCTTCAGAAAAACAGCTCACAAACTGATGAGATCACTCCATTTTGAAAGGAAGCTGAGTCTTTATTGAAATGCTGTGACCATGTAAACTCCATTCCCAGTATCTTCTCTAGACACTCTTTTGAGAACCGTCTCCTGCCAAGTTTGGCACAGGTTGCTGAATCTTGTCTTTAACCATTTCTGTTGGTGTTGCATACTTTTGCAACCATTTGCTGGCTGCTGGGGACCAGAGACTGCCATTGCATCATATTTCATCTTTGGGATGATGTTGGCCCTCTATGTCACTCATGCACGTCATCTCTTCCAAACTCAGTGCTGAGGACAGCAGAGAGTCTTTGCTAACCTGGAGGTCTCAGCTGCTTCAGGTCAGCCTGCCAACATTCCCCAGGTACCTTTGGCTATTTCAGTGCCAGTGTGCACTTGCTGGGCATTAACAGGAATTTGAATTTTTCCTGCCACTCCGGATAAGGTTTTATTACCCTCCTGTGTCACAGTGGAGCAACCATCCTTTTTAAAAGCTGATATTTTATGAGTGTAGGTTGCTGGTTTGCCACTAAACTTGCAACCTCCTTAACTCTTTTCTCTCTTTTTGTCATTTTTTTACCAGTGTTCATGACTGTTAGGATTTACTGTTCTCAGAGTAACTAGACACATCTATTCCCCCACAGCTTCAAAATCAACCCCTGATGACTTCTCTTGATCCTTTCCTCAGGAGTCCCTGCTATGCAGAATTATTTCTCAGGGCCAAGTCTCCATTTCTCAGCAATCTATCCAGAAAGCCTGAACCAGATGGTTCACAATGATGATGTTGATGCTTTCAGTAAGCAACACTTTAAAATACCTCATGTAACCTGAGGCTTCCTTAGGCATCATCTCATATCACAGTCCTCCCAGATATGAGCACAGACTTGGAGAAGAAGTCATTGAGAGAAGCCCTGCAGAGAAGGACTTGGGGGTTCTCCTGGATGAAAAGCTGGACATGAGCCAAAAGTGTGTGCTCACAGCCCAGAAGGCCAACCATGCCCTGGGCTGCATCCAAAGCAGTGTGGGCAGCAGGTTGAGGGAGGGGATTCTGCCCCTCTGCTCTGCCCTTGTAAGACCCCACCTGCAGTGCTGCATCCACCTTTGGGGTCCCCAGCACAGGAGAGATGTGGAACCTGTTAGAGCAGGTCTGGAGGAGGGCTGTGAGGTCTGGAGCACCAGTCCTATGAAGACAGACTGAGAGAGCTGGGGATGTTCAACTTGGAGAAAAGATGGCTTCAGGGAGACCTCTGCGGCCTTTCAGTACCTCGAGGGGGCTTATAAAAGGGAGGGAGAGGGACTTTTTATATGGGCAGCCCACACCAAGACCTTAAACCACCTTGTCCGGGAGCTGCTTTATGCTGACGCCGCCGCCCTTGTTGCCCACACAGAAGCAGCCCTGCAGCGTTTAACATCCTGCTTTGCAGATGCTGCTGAGCTCTTTGGGCTGGAAGTCAGCTTAAAGAAGACAGAGGTTCTCCATCAACCTGCACCTCAGGAAGTCCCCCATCATCCCCACATCACCATTGGCCAATCAGAACTCAAATCAGTCCAACAGTTTAATTACCTAGGCAGCCTCATCTCCTCGGATGGTAAGATTGATGAGGAGATAGACAACAGGTTAGCAAAGGCATACAGTGCTTTCGGAAAGCTTCATAAAAGAGTTTGGCGAAACAAACACCTGAAGAAAAGCACCAAGATCAGTGTTTACAGAGCCATAGTGCTGTCTACTCTCTTGTATGGTTCCGAGTCATGGGTCATCTACCACCACCACCTGCGTCTCCTAGAACGCTTCCATCAACGCTGTCTCCGTTCAATCTTAAACATCCACTGGTCAGATTATGTGACCAATACATCTGTTCTAAAGCAAGTAGCAGTCACAAGTATAGAGGCCATGTTACTGAGAACACAGCTGCGCTGTCCATCCATCCCTCTACCCATTTCTCCTTTCCAGGCCACACCAGACCACAACTCTACGTGGGTCTTCCTAAATACCTTCCAAAGCATCCTACATTTAAGTGAGGTGCCAGATTTTCTCTCCATGTCTGACTCTTTTCCTGGAAAACATTTACGTTTTTCAGGCAGAATGCCTTTGTCTTAGAAGGGTTCATAACGTCTATGTGTAGTTTCTTTTGAAGAGAAGCCAGATGCCCTGCCCAAGTCTTTCAAGATATTCTTTATATGAGTGAGCCAGGTCCATCAAATACCTTTAAAAGCTGATATGATTTTCCAGTTATTCCTTATACCTATGCCTCTAGTTCCTCAATTCCTTGTGTCCACCTGCTGTGAGACAGTAAGGACTCTCTGCCCTCAACCTAACTTCTCTAGTTTTCCTCTGCACACAGATTTGGTTCTCCTTACTCAAGCTTCTGGATTTGTGGGAATATTTTTGTTTCCCGGGAAACCTGTGGGGTAGTCCAAGATCTGCCATGTCCCCTGTTAACTCTGCTCTTAGGTATCACTTTGTTCACCTATTACTCATCCTCTCTCCTGATTGTGGGTAGTAAGACAGTGCATTGCAAATGCCAGATGCTGGATAAAAGTTTGAAATCACTCAGGGTTTTTAAAACTGAAATGGCTCTTTTGTAGATAAGCAATTTACAAAGATGCTGGAACTACATAGTGCCCAGTAAAAGCCTCTTCCACACCTCTCCTGTCTTCCACCTTTCATCTACGTTGCTTACAAAGAGAGAAGTCCTAAATATTCATACAGAGCTCTGAGACATTATGCTCTCCAGTAAATCTCAGCCCGAGAGAAAACTCAGCCTTTCTTTTCTTTATTTTTCTTTTTATCCTCCTAATTCTGAAATGATAGCTATTAAAAAAATGTTTACAAGGGTTTATTGCTTGTGGTGTTTCTTTCCTGGAATGCAAAGCAGTTAAAAAAGTAGTTTAGGATGCCTTCTGGAAATATCATATATGTTCTCCAGGAAACGTTACGATAGCTTGTGGTGCTGTAATGCTTGGTTTCCATTAACTAATACCAATGGTTTGATGATGTGATAACTCATGCTAAGAGAAAATGCAGCATTTAACTAAAGCTACAATAACATCTCACTGTAGTGTTATCAAGAACTACTTACTGAACTAAATGCCAGCACAGTTTATGCAAATGTAGTCTGTTCTGGATATGTGCACCCCATGTTTCAGCTACCTCTTCCCTCAGAAAATCTGGTTTATCTCCCCTGGAAACTGACCCTGGCACTGTGACTTGTGGGCATGTAATTCTCCAGTCATATTAAGGCCAGTAAAGACAACACCACATCATTCTTTAGCAAAATAGTGACTCTGGAAATCCCGAACTGATATATCTTTCTGGAACTCTGTAGGATCTCTCAGAGATATTTTATTAGCTTGAACCATCACATGAAGTATAATTCCCTTCCACTTCCACAAATCCAAGGGGATACATGGCTTCCATAAACTCAGTATAACTCACAGCATTGAAAACTGTGCTCAGCCATATCTTTGCCAGAGAGGCTTCCTGGCTGTGCAACACCATCACTGTAGTTACATCAGTGCAAACACTTACAGCTGTCACAAGTTGACTTTTGATGAAGAAAAAAAGCAGAAACCATTTTCATCAGTTCCTGTTTCTTTTCCTAAGTGTGATTACATTTTCTCATTTTATGGATCATGCTGCTCATCTTCACAATTCACACTTTTTCAAGAAGCTAGCCAGTAATTACTGGGAGCCAACATATATTCTTCTTCTATTTGGAACAGAAAATAGCTGTGTCAACTACTGACCACTGTGTAATTCCTTTATTTGCTGCTTTTGCATATGCAGAAAGATCAGTCTGAAAGAGTAAGAGTGAGATGTACTGGAGTATAAGAAATAATGTAAACGGAAAATATTTTCTTTAATTACTCTTCATTAAGCTTTGGTAAAATAATTCTAAACAACTTGAGAACTGTTACTCATAGAAAAAATACTTAAAAATAAGCACTTTAAAAATAAGCACTAAAATTAAAAATTTTAATACTTAAAAGTTGCCTCCTGTGAGATGAATCCTCTGCCTTCCTACACACACACACACACACACACACACACACTTAAACACACCGACACACTTACCCAAGTTTCTTTAGTTAACGTGTCTCCAGCCCTGACTTGAAAAACAAAGAGCTTTTTGTAACCACCATTACATTAAGTGAAGCCATAATACATATTTTTTGCTGTTTGTTTACATATTGTTTGCTGGTCTTTTAAGTTGCATCCTCCAGCCTCCAGCTGCAGGTTTATAATGGAAGGTGGTGCATCCATTTGAATAGATGGGTGTTGCAACAGATTACAATGGGTGTGTTGAGAACCCTCGGTTATCACCTGTGGGCTTTATTTCACCTTTTCTACCATTCAAAGGATACCTTAAAATGTTTAAGTTTTCGTACAGGAGCGGCTGCCAATTCCATATAAATGGATGCTGAGGGAATTTTAAAAAACCTCATGTCTTCCTGTATCCAGCTGAGATTCCAGTCAGCAGGAGGAAGTGGAGACAGCTCTGTATATCACTCCACACCAAGACACAGCAACACTGGCTGATAGATTTACTTCAGTGTGAGGACACTTATTCCTCAGGGGGTTTGGGCTAAAAATGATTAAGAGAGAGAGTGGGTAAAAATTCAATTCAGCTTTCATGTCAGCTTGTGAATCAGGGAGGGCTTTGCAGATGGTGATAAAGTAAAGCAAGGAGATGTTTTTCTAAGCAGTTCCTCTAGAGACAAGAGCTGTGGTCACTTGTTGCATTTAGAAAGCTTGAAGCAGTGGAAGGACAAGTCAGGGATATGCTGGCAGGTTTCTGCTGGGGCTTGGAGTAAATGTAATGGACCTGCCTCTCCCTGTGTGTCTGGGAGTGAGAGAAGGAACAATGCCAGACTGAAAGGAGGAAATAAGGGGATTAAACAAAGAGCTCTAATTCTTGAATTAACACAGTGTGCCGTGTCTGCCCTGAGAGCTGAATACAATGGCTTTCAGTTAAATACATTTTTCTGCTGAGCTGTTTTTTGGGATGGCTCATTGTAATGACTTCCTAAAACACTGAACTTGAATAAATAAAAGGGCTCTCAGGGACTTGCTCCAATAGAGCTTTATTTCTTCCACTCTAACATTCTCCATGTTCTTTCCCTCCAGTAACACTTGCTGCAGGAGCCAGAGGAAAGCAACCCCTACCATATAACAAGGCATGACATTTGCAACCCAAACCGTCATGTAGCTACAGTAGGAAATAAAGGCATGGGCCACAGTGGTGTTCATTTATCCTACATCTCTCATGTCATGTCAGAACTGAATCTATCTTGGATGAGAACAGAAGAAACTGAGCTACCTGGATAAGTTGCTCTTGAAAGGTTTTGAGGCCTAAATGTTTGCAGGGGCAGTGCTGCAGCAATGAAAGAAGCGGATGTAAATAATAAAAAATGAATTGCAATGAAGTAATGTAGAACACTATAGAAGTAAATAACCCTCCCTTTTCATTTAAAGCTGTTGCAATGCAAAGGTATTCAGACCAGATTTTGTGCAGGATATAATGTTTGTAGTAAAAACAGACATTCTATGAAGCTGGATTGCTTCCAGGAAAATTTGCAAAGGAATATGAGAGCAAAATGCATCCACAAGCATAAAGGGCAACACTCTGAGGTTAGCAAAGAAGCAGTGTTCTTTCTTGGATCCCCTAATACATTTTCAAGCCTAGGTATTACAGCTGACCAGCTAAGAACATGTAATCCACTTTAATTGAACATTTTACTGCATGTTTCCTGGAGCTATGGAACAGTGATGCCTTCACAGGAAAGATAATATCTGTGTCTGTTCTCCCAGGGGCAGCCCTTAGGCCTTGCTCAACACCAGGCTTGTCTTCCTTGCATACTGGAAACCATTATTCTCATTAGGTATCAAAAGCAAAGTGTGACACAATAAATTTAAACTGCTCCTGGAAAATGCAGGTTAAGTAACAACAGAGTGTTCTAAAGGGAAGGAAATCCAGGCAGCTGAACACAGTACAACTGGATGATTAAGCAGGGTCTTCATGGGAGATATTTAAGGTTTAATCCTGCTAGTATAAGTATTTTTTAGCAAGCAGCATCTGAGGCAGTGTGTGTGTGTTTAATGCATTCTCTGGCACAGAATTAAAATTTTCTTGGTTTTCCTAGTCTGTGTGAAGGATGGGGAAGGAGAAGGTGCTCAGTTTGCAAAATCAGCCCTGGATTCTGCAGGTCCAGGTGTTCCCAGGTTTCACTGGTAAAACAGAAGAGCTGTCCAATGAAAACATTCAAAAGCTCTTCCAGAAATATCTATCCTTCCTCCTTGGAAAGAGCACTTTAAGTCTGTTACCTACATAAAATTTACCAGTTGTTCTCTAGAAAAGCACTGCAGCCTGTTGAAATTTTATGCTCTTCACCTCACTGAATTGAACGTGAAAATAATAATTAGGAAAATAAGTTTTTTGAACTGTTTAAATGGTTTATGTGCTGTATTATTTAGTGGTAGGAAGAAAGCAGGCCCAACTGGGTATTTATTTTGCCTTGAACCTGTTCCACTCATTCTCTGCAAAGGTTTAAATTAGTTTTTTTTTTTTTTTTTTTTTTTTTAGTTTACTCAATGGAAATAAGGACAAGGAAGAGAATTGCAGCAGGAAAGAAGGGTGTTAAAGAAAAGGGATTGAAAATGACAGCAAATATGAAGCGTACTTTTTTCTATTTTCCTCTTCTCTGCAGGAACTTTCTGCCATATCAAGAGTGATGTAGCTTCCATGGTTTCAAGTTTGAAATCAACAGTATAAAAGCAATTAAAATACTCATCCCATTGCTAATACCTTTTACCAGGGGATCTCAGAGCACTCTATCTTTATCCTGCCCTGTTCTACAGTGCAGCTATTTGAGGAACTGAAATCATCGTTGCCCGCCCATGCATTTCAGCAGTCATCTTTTTTTTTTTATTATTCTTAAACTCTGCCTTAAGGCAATACAGAATGACTGACGTTTCTTCCTCTCATCTTAACCAAAATGGAATCTTGGATCCGTTTCCAAAAAGTGCTGGCATGCCTTTGCATTTCTGCATATATTATGCATTTTTATTATAGGTTTGTTTGCTATCCTAAGTAAGATCACAGAGGGAAAGATATAGACTATTAAGCCTGTGAGTGAATTTAAGACAGTTATTTGCACTGAGGTTGCACTATTCTCTAAGTCCAGCTGTAGGGCTTCTCATACAAAGTAAAAAATGATGCAGGTATATAGTACAAAGCACTTGTCCAGATAAGACTCTCTCTCCTGATTCAGGTTTTCTTATGGGTTTCATGGGTTAATATTGCAGTGGCAGTCTTTATAACAAACCAGATATCATCTATATTCTCACAGCTAGCATAAAATGATCATATATGTATTAGCCCATTGTACTATAGTTAATGTGTCAGAGATTTAGCTTTATACTCAAGCCTGCTCTGGGTCCAATTTGTAGTCCTGGGAGATCCAGAGCTGCACAGACACAGTATTAATGATAGTGGGACTATACTGACATGGCTTCAAAAAATACATGAGTGTTGCTTTATCATTAGTGCAATATTTCAGTGACAGAACTCAATACCAATTAGAGAATTCTGAAATAAAGATGAACAGCAGTTGTTTAGTGTCCCTTAAAGACCGACCTGTGAAAAGCAAAACTGGCTGGTTTAGGTTGGATAAAATACGAATTAGATTCCATTATTTGCAATAGAAGTAGATTTCTCTATGACATTTCTCCACAAAAACCCCTCTAACATAACTGAATAATAAAATACATGAAATAAACAAGTTTCTCTAGTCTCGTAGTTAAGATGATCGGTCCATTTGTGGAAATCTCCATTATAAGAGGAGAAAAATTGTATTGAGGTACACTGAGTGTCTCAATATATTTCAGTGGTATATATTTCAAGATGTTTGAAATTTATAGAAAGTTGAGGATAAAGTAGGAATTCTCCTCCCTCAAACAAACGGAAACTTTATTTCCAGATGCCTTAAACAAAAGGAGGCATATTAATCCTTTCATTTTCTTTAAGCACTATCTGACATAACAATAAATTACTTCCTTGAGTCTGAAAAGATTTATGAAAATAAAGGACCTGGGAAACAACAGAAAATCAAAGCCACCTAAAGAGAATGCTAAGTTGCACATGCAGTGTACTAATGGCTCTAGAGCCAGAACCAGAACTCATTTACCTCTGGCAGAAATTCTCCCTTTTATTCAGGTGTGTGAGGCAAAAGAAGGCAAAATCTCGTGGAACAGGGAGGTAACAGCTTCATACAATTATTTATTTCCAGGTGTCACATCACTATCATCCCCGGGAGATGCCTCAGCTGAGTGCCAGGAACACCTGGCATCGCAGACAGCTCCTGCTGGAGGGAGCTGACGGGTTAAGGGCAGGGAACACACAGCAAGGGCGAAAAAGGGAATATCATTTCGATTTTCCGAACGGGCAAGGGTGATGCACAGACAAGGTAACAGGGAACTGGAGTTCTTTGAGTGTCCTGGGGCAGGATGGCAGCTCTTCTTCCCCAGAACCACAATTGCCCCAGAGATGCCACAGGTGCTCTGCAGGTATTTGGTAGGAGGAAATCGTTAGCAAGCAGATAACCACATGCACCTTTTCCTTCAGTGACAGAGGGCAGGACAGCACTAGACACCAATGACTGGTAGGAAATTCCATCACAGTGGTGAATCTGAGGCTAAGCAGTAGGACAAATCCCAACTTTTGCCCTTCTGTGCTTTGTCCTTGTCTCCTCGGATTCCAGAGAGGCCTTAAAAAGGATGGGCATGTCCCAGATTTGAAGTGAAAGGAAACAAGAATCTGTCAGTGACTTTTTTTAGAAAAGCTGACGCTCAAGTAATGAAAACAACATTCACCCAGCTGAGAGACAGTAAAAGAACAGCAGTTATTCTTGATTCCTAGCATGTGATATCTGTGCCCAGCTTTCTGATTTCTCCATGCTTCCCTTACTACCTTCAAAGTGCAGACTGCACTAACACAGGCAGCCTTCAAACTTCAGGGGAAATTTTTGCCTGAAAGACATTATGAGTCTTTCACATTGTGCATCATTAGCATATGGGAATATGGTGTATCAGAAACAGACCTTACTTGGATCTAGATCTTCTCTGATTGAGTTCCAAGTTTTGACACTGGGCCACCAGACAACCTCCTCTATCAATAACGTGGACTACTTTGTGGAACTTGTTAATGGGGATGCATGCACATTATAACCTAGAAATTCTGGATTACTGATGCTTGCAGCTGTCATGGCAACAGAGTTGGTAGGCATCTCTTAAAAAGTCTTTTTTTTTTCCTAAGGACTCCTTGAAAGCACAACGCATTTATCATCCAGCAGGCACAAACAGGTTTAGCTATGAAAACAGTTTGCCTACAAAATGATAGACACTGTCTCCCCTTAGTTTCTGTATAGTTCATATTTTTAGTTCTATGTTCATGCTACTGCATTTAACAAGATTTTCATTAAAGCCCTTATTTTTATGGCATATAACTAAGCTAGATTTTCAGGACTTTCCAGTGTTCAGGTTTTAGCTTTGTAATTCTCCTTGATGTTACTGGGAGTTGCCCAAAGCGATTTTCCTTGAAGGCTTCTGAAAATTTAAACTTCATTGTCTTTGTCTAGAAACAGTGAAAAAAACCTGCAAGCTAAATCACTGAAAAAATAACAGTTTGCTATTTTCAAATGAGCATAGAACTACTGAGGATTCGTCCACAGAAATAAATGTTTTGATTCTGTATAGCTCCGATATTTTATTTTGAGGAGCATTTGCTATGTGTTCACTCTTAATGTCTCTGGAATAATCACAGTTTTCTATGTTTTTGACAGGTGGCACTTCTGTAGATGTGTTCACCAAAGGGACTATTTAAACTTTAAGCAAAAGACCATAAGGGCTATACAGACTGTGCAATACACAATCTCTATCTGGCAGTCCTAAAGCCCTTCAAAAACATGAAAGCTTTAAGACAGTACCAAGGATGTGAATTCTTGTTTGCCCTTTTGGAGAATGGAGACATTGACAAGTTAAGCCATATTAACTGACTCAGTAATCCAATCTCCAACTCTGCCACTGGCCTGAGATTTCCCTTGAACCTATTTCTTGGGATTAATCACAGGATTATCTTTCTTTCCTTCTTAAATGTGCATTTAAAGGACTAGAAAGAGACAGCGTGGAGTGTTCCAGTTGACAATCTGGTCAAAATTTTTAGAAGACTGGATTATATCTGCATGCTTTAGGAAGAGTTTGGAAGCCTGCCATTTATTCTTTGTGTTGTAGACCAGGCCTCCATTCTGCTAAGTGATCACTTGAAAATCAATTGCAGATGCCTTTGTGGGAAAAGATGACACACATTCCCTAGAAAGGCATGATTCATGGCACAACAGAGAAGGAAACTCTTGCTTTCTGCACAGTTCTGGAACTTCTATCAGTATTAAAGCCTTCATGGTAAGTCAGCTCCAGGAAGTGTGCTTGCACAAAGTAATCTTCTGCTTCTTAGAAAAGGGGGAAAAAGGCAAAACAGAACCATGAAAAGAGGATCCCTTCATTTGTACAAAATTAAAGTTGACAAACATTGGGCAAAATGCAAAATCTTTCCTGTCATCCATCCTCCATCCTTAGTTTTGTGATACCTTCTTTGGATCCAGGTCTGATTTCCTGTGAAAACACTGCCCAGGAAAGAGATTGTGAGATTTCAGTGATTATTTGGCAGTGGCAGTGGCAGCCCCTCAGCCAGACAGCATTTCCTGATGGATCCAGCACTGTGACTGTGAGAGCCAAGGCTGACTGCCTCTGGCCCTTGGCAAACTTAGGTGAAAAATGTGACATAGTCAGCTGTGAGGGTACTGTAATAAGAAATAATATAAAAATTATGAGTGAAACTGAGAACAATGTAATAGGATGATGTACCTGAAAGCAGGTTCAGTTCTATTTGCTGCTTATGGAGTGACTTTTTTTACAAGGAGAAATTACTGAGGATGTTGCCTTTGTCTTACATGTGAATGCCCTTGTTCACGTCTCCTACATTAAACTTATTCAAACCTTTCTATCACTTTGTTATATATCTGTAAGCTTGGGATAATTTAAAAGCACTAGATCTTTCATATTTAGCCACTGTATCTGTCAGTAAGGAACAAAATACATTTATAGAGGATAGCTCAGCATTTGTGCTTCAATGAACTTTCAAAGATCCCTGTGTTGCCTGCTTCTCTTCCTTTTGCCTTATAGATTGACAAGACAGAGCTTAAGATACCTAAAACTCATTCATATCTCAGTGTTTTTCCTTTTAAAGGATGCAAGTGATTTAGTGGAACCTTTTCTTGAGCTGTGCAGCATCTGGAATGGGTTGACAAACAGTGAGAAAAAGAGAGGCAGAACTTGCCCGTGAGTTTGGTTACTTCCTTCCTTTCTGACCTACAAATAGTCAGTGCTGAGTCACAGGAACTAATATGTGAGTACGCAGCAGCAAAGATGGGTCTTCTATCCCACCGGAAGACTTTAAACACCATATACTTTCTTACAAAACTGATGCTACTTTCAGAATTAAAAGTCAAGTAAGACTTGGCTGGTGTTGGTGAAGATACCAGAAGTCCCAGCAGAGTTGTTTCAAAACTCATTAAATGGAGTCACCTGATCTGTCCCATCCTACCCTTTACACCACATCATGTGCAACAGCTGCTGGCTTCTACTAAAGCAGGGGAAGAACTGACTAAAACTGGCACTATTCCTTTCAAGAGGCAAGGAAGTGTATTTCAAGAATTTTGGGAAGCTTGCCCCAGTAAGACTCTAAAATACGAAAAGTGGAAATTCACATTGTGTTGACCTAGACTGAAGTGAAGGTCTAATCAGACAAAGGATCTGATCACATGGAGCTCCTTGTGGATCAGAATCCAGAATCTGGATTTACCCTACCTAACTTTAGGCATGTATATAAGGCTTAAAATTCCTTTAAAACCAATGGAAAGAAAAAGTGTGCCCAAAAGGTTATTCAGGTTATAGATGAAGCAAATTAATCACTGGAATTTTCACTGTCTTCTGATTTGTGAATCATTTTACGTGGCTGCAGCCCAAACACTGTCCTACCCTTTGCTTTTGCTGGGAAGAAATTCACCTCCAAGAGTCTACAACGAAGTCTTTCTATCATTTATATTGGTGAGATCCGGATGCTCAATGCTCCTTATTCCTCCACACATTGTGACCTTTATGCAAGTAGCTAATTGTATTTGGTTTGCATGACAAAGTTTTGGTAGTGGGGAGGACTATAAAGGTGTCTTCTCTGAGAAGCTGCTGGAAGCTTCCCCCATGTCTGACAGAGCCAGGGCTGGCCAAGGCTGAGCTCATCAGCAACGATGGTAGTGCTTCTAGGATAATGTATTTAGGAAGAGAAAAAAACTGGTGTGTAATGGCAGCCAGACAGAGGAGTGAGAAGATGCAAGAGCAACAGCCCTGCAGACACCAAGGTCAGTGGAGAAGAAGGAGGGAGAGGAGGTGAGTCAAGTGCCGGGGCTGAGATTCCCCTGCAGCCCATGGAAGTTCATGGTGGAGCAGAGATGCACCTGCAGCCTGTGGAAAACCCCATGCTAGCAGGTGGATACACCTAAAAGCAGCTGCAACCCCTTGGGCTTATTTTTGGGTTGTTTTTGTATTTCACTCCTATATATTAATGACATCCTATAAATATCAATGAGCGTGCTTTCCATGCCCTGGGAGCAACTCAGGAAATTTGAGGCCAGCAAGCATCTGCTTTTCTGGTTGTCCTCAGTGGATTTATGTGGCCAGTGTTATGAAAGTGAACAAGAAGTCTTACAATAAATGCAAGATTTTGGATGCACACATCCTTTGCAATCAGCAGGAGAAAACATCTGTCGATACTTATAGAGCCGTGAAAAAATTACTGATCTTCAGAGCTCACTTAATCTCCAGAAGCAAAGCCGGAAGGGCTTGCATGTCAGAACCAAGAGGAAATATATGGAAAGGAGAAGGTAAATTTGGAGCAGAGAGGACTGATATCTTCTGCTTCTGGTTCGCACCATGCGCGCAGGGAGTTAAGGCAAAAATAATTCTAATTGCTCCCCACATTTGTCCTAAAGCAGTCTGTGACCTGGATTGTGGTGTCTGCCTGCTAGTGGAGCAAACAATAGAGCTGCAGTTTCATTGTAAAGTGTATCAAGAGAAAAGGCACAGCATAAAGTAACAAAGTTAAATGGCTGTCACGTACATGGTAAATCATGAAATGACACCAGCCAACAGTCAGCTACATCTGGCCTAAAGGACCAATAGCTTGGATAGGGAAAGAATGCAGATACTGATATGCTAAATTACCAACTCATCATCAGCATGATGGTGAAGCAGAGAGTCAAACTGCTTTTTCTGAGGCGCTGCCTTGCATGATGCATTCATGAGATGATGTGATCTGACAAGTTAGTGAGTGTTTCACCCCCTCCCCTGTCAGTGGAGACTTTTTTCCTGCTTCTCAGCAGAGACAGCATTGATTTGCTGAGCTCAGAATAACCCTGTGGGTGAGAGCTGTTGTGGTCTCATACACAGTATTTGTCTGAAACCTGTCTCCCTCAGACAAAATTTTGGAAGAGAAAACCCTTCTCACTCAGCCTGAGATTCAGTATGGTCAGAGATGCCCTGGGCTGCAAAAGGAGAGGAAGAGGAGCAAAGAAGGTCATAATATGAAGATCTGCAGAGCTAAGCTGTCAGCACACAGTAGGTGAAGCCAATCCAGTGTTTTGCAGGGCAGAGGATCACACCTTTCAGGATCACCATCAGGTAGCCCTGACTGGTACTTTGAGCCTGGCTCATAGCTAGCTAGAGGTGGCGAACTGGAGCATCACATGAAGAATACACTATTCTGTTTGCACCACAAATGGCTCTTCTATTGCAGGAGTCTTGGTGGGGCACAATTAGAGGAGAGACCCTCCTCTTGGCCGCCCAGACACCTTGGATAAGTATGTCACAAAAAATCAGTTGGATTAACTGGATAACACTTCTACAGTTTTACCTGCACATGTTATCAAGGGTTTGATGACAATGGACAAAATCTGGATCTGAATGAAAATAATTTGAGTAGAAGAATACTAGTTAATGGGTTTGCCCCAAGACATCAAGGTTTGTTCACAGAGGAAAGTCTTCAATTTCTTCTTCTCCATCATATCACCTTACCAGCACAGAGCCCTGCAGACTCATTCCTCCTTTAATTTGCACTGATTTATGTCAAATCACCACATTACTAGAATGTAGTGCAAAAAACTATTTATCTGCAAATGTATAATTGCCAACTCCTAAAGTTAATTCTAGCTAAGCATCAAGTATCCTCTGGCATTCATGACAGGTGAAAGTACCATATGGTTAGGGCCCTCATAGATAAATTCCTGTGCTCCAAGTTCTGTACTGGCCTGTAAAAAAACAACTTCCTGTCCTGAGGACGGACAGCACACCACCATATGATGTGTGGACCATAGTATGTAGTTTGATTTCACAACTCTGAAACAAGTAAACAGCGTTCTAGCCAATTCTTTTTTCATCTCTAAGGATTTCTTAAAATGATTTTTTGTTCTGCAGAGGGTTAACACGGATCTTGTGTAGAAAGAAGCAGGTGGAGTATGAGTGTGTGTACACAAGCGTATGTGCCTGGTGCTCATGGGTTGGGGGTTTGACAGCAGTGGGGTCTGTTAATATAGGGACAAGGAAAATATATTTTCTTTGCTCCCTTCAGAAGCAAATGAGCAGTGAGTGGGTGGGAGATGTGGGAAGTGCTTCTGTCTCTAATCGTCTGTGTGCTGGGTGGCTGAGGGAGTGTGCTAAGAGGGATGCTGCTGCTTCTGTGTCCGGGCATGTGTGTGTTGTGCTGCACTTCCCAGACAAACTGTCCCTGGTGCATCTCCATCCAAGGCTTGTCCATTTTTTCCTGGGGTGGGGTTGAGAAAGGTGTATGGTCCAGGCACGGCAACAGTACAGACTCCAAAGTAGAAGAATGCAAGAAGCCAACAACCTGATATAATTTTTCTTGGTTTGTTGCAGAACTTATCTTACTATTGTGCCCTAAAAGATGCTACTCCATGCTCCAAAATCCACAACACTCATTTCTAAACAAATACATTGTTTTAAAAAGGAGTATGGACTTCAGCAGCACTGATGGGCAGTGTACTGATATACACCTTTGTAATCCATAGGGGCAGCTGGGGTGGAGGATTGGAAAGTGCTCCAGAGGTTTCTCACTTGCAGAAATCTGAATACTTGAGACAGAAACAGACCACATGAAAAGAAGAACGTAAGCAAAGAAAAGGAGCAATACACAGGAATAAGTAAGGATAGGTAGAAAAAAATGCAGTGCAGGGAAACTCCCAAATGCCTGAATGTGCAGAAAAAGGAAGATGAATGTTGTTCAGATGAATACAAACTCTTCAGCTAGAGTGATTCACATTGAAGGAAAAAGATCAAAGAAATCCAGTGAAATTAGTCAGCTGAATTTTAATATGCTACCAAGACTAAGCGAAGTCTTACAAATGATGGTAGAAACATTTTCTAGAGATCAAAGTTTATCTGGAGATAAAAGACAGAACAACAAACTATCATTTTGTAATTTCCATCCCACCCCTGACAACATTTTTCATTCATTATTTATGAAGAGACCAGTATGCCTTTTTGGGGGGAGAACATCCTTGATGGGGCTCCTTAAACTTCAGAAAGCATTTCAGTTGCAGTGGTCCCTGGCAAGTTTGCTATCAATTTCAACAGCATCTGAATTGGGTACATGGTAAATTTAACAATGAAAGTAAACCAGACACTTTTAGTTCCTTATGGTGTGTCCCAAATAGCTTATAAAACACAAATGCTTCTTCAGTCATTAGGGATGAACAGGTCCCCTGGCATCCTAAATAGAATGCAAAGTGTGGATCAACCCGGGTAATAAATTGAATTAATGTGGCAAAGACATAGGCTGATGTCAAACTGATGTTACGGGACTGACTTATACTGAACTTCTCCTTGGAGACAGCAAAACAGAAAAATGGTTAGTGCTTCATCTGCAGCACAGCTCCCAAGCAGTCTGTTGCCATGCTACAGTATCTAGGTGGCATCTAACTGGGCCACATAAAGGAAAATCCTGATTGTTTCAGTGTCATTCCTTGGTTCGGGTGCTAGCAGGAGACTCATGTACATCAGCTGAGAGGGCTGTCTTCCTCCAGATGCTGCTTGGACCAGAGGAAGGTGAGGACATGCCACACAGTATTCACCATGACACACTCCTGTAATGACTACTTCACACTCTCTGCATTTGCGCTGTGGGAGAGACCATGGAGCTGAGCCACGTACTAGATGCCTCTCACATCCCTCTGTGTCTGAACTCCCATTTTCTGTAGAAGAACTGAACCAATTTAGCATATAAATGTGCCTCTGGGGAGACAAAATGGAGGGTGGGATTTGCTGAATGAAAGTTCACAACAGCAAATCTAAAGAATGCCGGGAAATCTTTTGAAAGGGAACATGAAAGGTAGTAAACAGCAGAAAATGGAGAAAAACTTATCATGGAAACAAACCAGAGAGGCAGAAAACAAAAATGAAGATAGGAAAAAAAGGAAAAGGCAGGACGAGTGAAGGTTAAGAAAATATTCCCATGAGTTAAATGAAAGGAATGGAAGTGGTCAATTACTCACGTTCATCTGGGACTCTTCCTTGTTCTCTGTAATTCCCTAAATCAGTCACAATGTTTCAGAGGTTCCAGTGCTGGAAGGATGTAAGGCCAGGGACATGTCTCTTGGCACAACAAGAACCAGTCCCATGCAGTGAACTTTCAAATCTAGAAAGTCCAAAACCTGCACTGTTTGTTTTTGATCCAACCAAACATATATTTTTATGGTTCTAGCAGTTACTCTTCACACTGAAGCAATTCTGTGATTCTGTGATCGAATAATTTAATTATACAAAATGCTGCAGATATTGAGCAACTCAGATGTTGGGATGCACTTCAGGTGCCCACATATTTTCCAGTCCTCAGTGTTTTAGGGATAGCCCACTGATTAGATGCAAGGCACAGCAACTCTAGTACTTAACTAAAAACAATGGTGCCTTTCTGTGGGTTTCATGAACTCTGATTGGAAACACACTTTGCCATCAGCCCCTTTCCAGCATTTTGTGGATCAGCTTGGGCTCAGGCTGAGGAACATCAATGCCAAGTCTCCTCTGCAGTTTCTCTGAAATTAACTGTGTAGCACATACTGCCTGACATGAAGAAAAGAAATACCGCAGAAATGTAACCCACGAAAGAAAAATCAAGCTTGGCTTGCCTCCTTATGCTACAAAACACAGTTCCCTCCCTGCTCCGGGATGGTCAATGTTTGCAGTCGGAGAGGGATGTGCTTTCTGGGAGTTGTGAGAAGAGCATCGAACCTGACATGGCAAAAGCACTAATGGAGCTGCTGCCTTTGCCCTGGCTGAGGAGGAGCCCAAATTCAGTCACTTTAGGTTATTTTGCTGGAGCTAGAAACCATGGACCTCATAAAACACTACGTGGGACAGCTGCTGCTACCTCTTCTCACCTTCTCTGTAACACCCTGGAGAGACAGGCGAACTAGACAGAAGATCCAGAAAGGACCTCGTTCGGAGCACTCAGAAAAGTCTGACACCTCACCATTATCATCTCAATAAAATGTTGCAGAAAAAAAGGACAAAGAAACCCCCAGAGCCCCTGTGGCTACTGGAGAAGCTGCTGCCCTGGGCAGGGTGTCCTTGTGCCTCAGAGGGTGCTCCCCACCACAGCTGTGAGAAAATGCCGGAGGTTTCACAGGCCTCTTTTACACAACTTTTACAAAATCCAGTGAGTGAGGGGTGGCACCAGAGTCCCACTGGCAGGGACAGCTCCAGGGTGAGGCCAAGGAGGCTTCCTGATCGTGGCACTGCCATCTTGGATCCAGGCACAAATGTTTTCTGTGGCGCTCGTAGGCAAAGTCTCAGGAAAATGTTAAAGTGTCATCTTAGACCGAAGGCTTAATCTACTTCCAGCAACCTGTTCTGACTCAGAGAGCTTGGACAGGAGCAGTGTAGCCCATCTGTCTGGCCACATGCAGGCAAAGACAAGCTGTTAAGATGGAAGGTCTGACCTGTCCCCACAGGGTTGGGGTAAAAAGAAGGGGTGGCCCAGTGACAGATTGGTTATAAGCACACAACTTTCAATGAATTAAAATGTCATCTAACCTACAGGGAATATATTGCAGCTATGGCAGCATTTGAAACCTCTTTATGTTTACCTAGACAGCTTTTAAAAATGGTTTGAAAGTAATAAATACCAGAGAAGGTCACAGTATAGTAAACAGGGGGTGAGCCTGCATTTCAATTGGGAAAGAGTACTTGGGGAAGTCCTCGAGTAGAAAGTCATCCTGTTCTTACCAATCTGCAGTAACCAAGTAGAGTGCACATCCAGCCAGGAAGACTGCAGAAAAGACCTTCACCCTACAGTGGTCTGAGGACAGCTGACATGGATCGATTTAAGTAATATGCTATTAAAAGCCCTCTGAATGATTGCAAGCTATTATGTGGCTTCAGACTTAACCACATTTAAAATGCATATTGTTTAATTGACACAGCATTAGAGGTCCTTTATGGACATTACTGTTGCTCATACTGTGACAATCTGAATACAGAGTTGTCATTATGTTAGTTCCTATACAGACACACATACAAGAAAAGGAGGGGAGAGGATACCATCCATGGCATAGAAATGGCATCTCAGGCTTAATGATACCTGTCAATTTGTGCTGCTGCAGTGCATGTCACCTTAATCCATAGCTGAATGACCAGGGGATGCATATTTCTAGCATGATGTTAATAACAATTCTTACTAGTTTCAGAAATGCACTGGTTCTACTCCAGTGCATACATCAAGGCAATGGCTGCAGTCTGCTACTATACTTCCCACCCATTTTCTCTCATCTTTCTAGCTGGGCTCCTGTATCAACTGTGAAAATAGAGGACATCAGAGGACATACTACTACTACTACTACATTATGACACACTGAAGAGAGGAAGACAGCTATATTTAAATCAGTGTTCCATAGAGAGTGTTCTGCATTGGCAAATAAGTCCTTATACATTTACCTGTCATAAGATTACCATACATTAACGTAGAAATGGTGATACATAATTTTTTTCTTCTTTTGCTGTTCACATGTTCCTAATTCCTTTTCAGCTTGACTCCTCTTAATATGCCAATTGTAATTTGCAAGCTTAAAATACAAATTCTGTTTGTGAAGATAAGATTCTGTAAATATTATATCTCCCCTGGAAGAGGGAGAGATTATTTTATGTCCTCTTTAGCAAATTATTTAGATAATATCAAGTCTGCTTCAGGTTAGAATTTTTGAGATGTAAATAAGTTTTAATATGCCATCCTTATATTAAGTATATTATAAACATTTGTGCTATTTTAGATATTTCGGAATACTTGCAGTAAGAGACACGCTGCAGCTAGAAAAAGAATATTAGACTATAGAAAGGGAATAGATAAAAAAAATTAAATGTCCTAAAAATAGGCATCTGTCCTCAAAAGCCCATGCTCTGAGGGTGATGTACTCTCCCTGTGCTGCCCAGCAGCTGCAACCTATCCTACCCATTCAGTGGGATTTCCTCTGGTGGAAACCAAAGAGGGCATAGCATGGATAAAGGGAATGATTTCCACTCCTCTCACCCACATCTCAGCCTGGCTTTCTGCCAGGGTGTGGTGAAGACATGCACCCAAGCAGAGCAGACTGGATGATGGGAAGTGGTCTTGGGTTGAACTGTCCTGAATGTTAAACTTGCACTTTCCATGCAGGGCAACTCGATGGTGTGCACTGAAATACTGAGTGTACTTCAGCTGTCTGTCAGAGAGTAGGAGGAGGAACAGAGTAAGGGAATACCTCTGAAGGATAGGATAAGTGTTGCTCTCCTAATGACAAGATGTGGGAGGAAGATGAGGAAGGTTTAGAGCTTAGGGAGCAAAAAAACCTCCAATTAAGAGGTTCTAGAAGATAGTAGGAACTCCTCATTTTCAAACATTGCGTCATTAAATCCAGAAAAGAAGGAAAAGAAAGGGCAGGAGTTATAGTTGCGGATTCGCCAGGTTGCCACTGAGCTCCAAATGAACTGGGAGAGAAGAGCAGCTGCTTCTCATGTGGACAAGAGCCCACCACAGCAAGACATGGAGGATCCTGGCTGCTCTGACCTGGGACCACAGAAGCAGGAGAAAGCATCTCCTACAAGAGCATTATCCCGCCATGATGAGGAACAGCAGTTCTGCTGAATTCCTGGCTCAGCTGGAGCAAGAAAGCCAGGGCTGACTGGCTCTCACAGTGCTGCAATATCACCAGTGAGATGCTTGGCAGTGTCTTGCTTCACTGAGAGCCAAAGGTTTTTTGAATCACGGATCCCACTGAATTCCAAGCATGACACTGAGCACCAGCACCACACAGTTACTGCTGAACCCCAATTCAGGAGGAACTTCCATCCAGGAAGTCCTTGCTTTTGCTGGAAAGATACCACTGGGATCAAAGTTGCCTTGCAAATGTGAGAATATGCTGGATGAGCTGGCTTTTTGGACTGTGTGTATTATTGCCATGGAGGAGACCACTGCATTAGCCAGTGCAGTTGTCAGTGGCCATGGCCTGACCCTTCTCTAGACCTGCCTGCAAAGTGTTGCTGGTGCAAAGGGGGCAGAAATACAGAGCTGGGAGTTCAGGAGGCAGGGACACTGCAGTGTGGAGAGGGGAGTCCTTTCCTCAGATGGGGAAATGTCCGTGTTCTTAAAGCTGAGGTAAGGATATAGGTAAGAATTGCCTAAGGATTTTGCTAAAACACTAGTGTCCAACTGTTGTTTGAGAATGAAGAGGAAAGATGAAAAAGCTGATATTTTTGGAGAAAAGACATAGCAGTAAGTAGCTTGATCAGAAAACAACGTGGTAAGCAATGATCTGTATTAAAGGGGCATTGATTTCAGAAGCTATTAGATTATTTCCATTCTGTGCAAAGGGGAACTTTTGTGCTCTGGTGTGGCAGTCTGCAGTGCCTGTAGAAGTCTCTGTGAGCAATTTTTCATCCAATCAAAAAAAATAAATCCTTCTAAATATGGCTGCCTAGAACTACTTCGATTGGAAGTGCCCATCTTTAAGAAACTTTTGATGGAAACTCATTGTATATTTGCATTAAGTGGTGGTTGTAAAATAATGAGAGTAATTAGTGCACATTATGAACTAATTATCTGAAAAAAAGACCTTTGATGCAGACTGAATTTTTATGGTCATGTTATATAAACCTTGAAAACAGAAGCTTATACACTGGAAATGCTGAGTGGCTCTGAACTACAGTGCTATGACCAGCTAATTGAATCCACATTCCCCTGCATTCAGGGAATCAATAACTATTAGAGGGCGAAGGGCAGTGCCTTAAAAGACCAGTGAGTGCTTCATGCAAGGGGGAGTTCTTGTGATGAAAATGCAGCTGTGAAATTGTAGGAACATGTGCCAGGCATCTGAAAGAGGATTGTCCAAAACAGCACATTAAGGACATGCACAGTCAATCCCTAAGCAAACACCATAAGTTATAATTTTTTCCTGATTTAGGATGATAAACATTCTAATGTGCCAGCTTCAAAAATTGCTGGGTTCAGAGATCTTAAGCTGAGCCAAGCAATGCTGCTGGACACTAGTGTCTTAACCAGGGTGTGAATATGCCAGGGAGCAAGTGCGAGAGGGGAACTTATTTATAGCATCAGCAGGCTGTTAAGCACTGGTGTAGCAAGACTGACTAGTGACTTGTTACTCATGCATGAAAACGACACCTTATGGTACACAGGCTGCTGCTAAGGAATAACCCCAGGGGCAACCCACTGGTGGAGAAACAGCCCAAGAACCTTCTCATGGGAGCAGTATCCTGCACGATGTGGTGGCTGCTCCCACCCCTGAACTGAGACCTAGGTGTCCTGCATCTATCTAGGCTGCCTGTGGGGAGATGCACCAAGGTGCACCGTCAGGGAAGATGGTGCCAGACCTGTGTTAAACACAGTGACTTGCTCTTCTGAGAGGAAGTTCTGTCAATTCCTAACAAAAAGCCTGCTGCGGATGTTTTCACATCGCTTTATAGGTTTTTTCATAGCTAAGTGCTGTCTCATATTGCTTCTAGTGATGGGGTCAGATCAGGACACTGTGAGATTCTCTGTGTGTGTGACTGTGTGAATTTTTCATGCTGACAGAGGAAGAAGGGAGGGAGAGAGAGAGAAGTAGGAATGAAAAACTGTAACCATCAATTAAATACCATGCATGCTTCAGGAATCCCAGGGAAAGGAATTTGTGCCTCCTGCTCATTTTACTGTTTGCAGCTACCTTGTGCAAAACACTGTCTTGCTCACGTTTACGTAGGGGGTCCAGTGAAGTAATTTAGCACATGCTAGCTGCAAGCATATGAGAGTTTCCATTACAGCTACTCCCATTCACATGTACCAATGTTCTCAAAAGATTTATTAGATGTCAGTCTGGGAGAGGAAGAGCTTTAAAAGCCTTTACAGGTCAGACTCCCTTCAGGATTACCTGATGTGTGCCACTAGGCCATTTTTGAGGGTTTAGTGCTTTGTCGGTGACTGCTCTCCTTGCTTGTGACAGTTCATCTGAGCTGCTGTACTGAATTGTTTTCTGCCTCTGGGTTGGTTGTAATCGCTCTGCTTTGATTGTTCATTATTTGTTTGATGTCTGTGGCAAGCAAACACGCTTTTTGTTTTTTTCTTTTTTCTTTTTTTTTTAGTGCTCTCTGCCAGGTGGCTGAGTTGTGTAAAAAACAAAAAATACAAACACAGCATGTTTCCAGTATTTTTCAAAAAAATTCATAAATTTTTAGAAAACTTAGTCTAATCCTTTCCTCTGCTTGTCAGGCCAAAATAATCCAGACAAACAAATCCACTTGTGATAAAATAAGTTATAACTCCAGGATTAGCAGACACACCTACTAGCATGCAGTAGTCAGAAGACAATGTGAGAATAAAACCCCGAAGGAATCCTTGAATATCCAGACTAGAGGAATTCATTTGGACAGCCATCACAGGGACAAAGTAAACATACCCCCAGCAGCAGACTTTGGGAGCATCCAACCAGCCATGGGCTTTCTTTGCCCGTGGCACAGCCAGGCAAATTCAGGCTGCTGGCTGAGGAAGCACAGCGGCCCGGGATGCCTGGGGAGACCAGTAGTTCTGGGGCAGGCAAAGGGCAGCAGTGCTGACCCTGTCTCTCCCCTGGCAGTGCGAGACTGGCCCTGCAGGGCTTTCTTTTGCTTCCTGGGCTCAGGTCCATCCGATCTCTCCCTCTGGCCTCGTGCCCCATGTCTCCTCCTGCAGTAACTCTGGCTTTCTTCTCCGGGAATCTCTGCAGCTAAAAGACAACATAATCTTTCTCTTTGAGAGTCATCCTGTCTCCATCACAGGTTTTTCCCAGGGCCAGATCCTTCGGATTTTGTAGCCTATAAAGCCCTTGCAGGGCAGAGTGGGAAGATGACAAGGTTTGTCTTCTTCCTCCAGAGTAATCAGAAGTAAGACAAGAGACGAAGCAACCCTGCACTGGACTTGGTTTTTTCCACTGTGTTTCTTAACAAAACGGAGAGCTAGAGGAGGAGGAGTGATAAGAACCTAGGGGGGGGGAGGGAGGTAGGGGAAAGGAGAAGTTTTGGCTTGTTGTCTTGCCAAAACGTGCAGTACAGATGGGAAGGCACAGATGGAGTATTTCTACTGATAGTTCAAGAAATCAAACATGAAGGGAGTTGCAGCAATTTCCTTGTATCAGTGTATTGGAACATTCTGTAGCAGCAGTTCTTAAAGAAACAGGTTGTCACTTCAGCAATGCTTTGGGAGCCTGCACATGAATACAAACAGTCACCCTAAAAATCTGCTGCAGCAACTCTTGCCTGGCACAATGAATTGAGATATTTTCTTTCAGCTCCCATTATGTTTGTTGGCCCATCTGTGAGCACATAGGAACTAAACTATGCGCCTTAACTTAGCAAGCTGAACTTGTCCATGGCAGAGTTGCAAAGCAGTAGATGTATGGGAGCAGATCTGTCTTCTTTGTGTTCCGGTGCAGCAGAAGTCTGAAAACCAGAATGAATATTGCATGCAATAGTGAGGTTGCCGTGTAAGGAGGGAGGAAAGAAAGGGATCCAGGGAAATGCCATAAAGAATTCTGCAGGTACTATACGTCAAGTCCTCTTATTAGAAGCACTGAAATGACTGAAGAGTCCCAGGAGCACAGGCCCTGCAAAGGCCTGCCAAGAGTTTCCAGTCTCATTAGCCTTTAAGAGTTGGCAGGAGGCCTTGATATCCTCTCATTGCAAAGAGATCTGTGACTGGATACTCCTTTGTCTCTGTGGGAAAGTAGATGCCTCCAGTTCCAGCCTCCTGGTCTCTGTGGGGTCACAGCCCTGTATGACTTCTGCAGCTGATAGCAGGGCAGGGAAAGCTGGACAACAGTGTTCTGGCTCTGGCACATGGTACCATTTCTCCATGTCCCCAGAGACACCCAAATGGATGCTTTGGAGGAGGCCAATGGGGGTAGGAGCCTCCTCTCAGAGTAACTAAGCAAAGAGATGTAGAAACCTCTTCATTGTTTCCCTCCACATTCCTCAAGAGAAAGATCTCGGGGAAAATTATTTCATTATCTTCTCCTGTTCCGTTTATCTTCTTTTACTGTGGGAGACCTGATTTAAGACTATTAAGATATATGTTGGGTTCAGATCATAAAAAAAGTATTCCTTATCCATCTGTCTGTCTGTGTTTTTCTGAGGGCAGCTGTCACCAGCACATCTAAGAAGAAAAAAAGCTTTTGAAAATAACTTTTTTTTCCAGATTGTGTGAATCCCAGCACAGGCACTTTCTTGCCTCTCACATTCTGATTTTCATCCTGCTGCAGTAAGCAAATGGGAGTTGGAGAAATCATTAATACCTAATTTAGACTGGCAATTAGGCAAAATCTAGTGTGCTGCTTTCAGGTTTAGAAGCTACTACTGCTGGTTGCAGCCTCTAATTCTGACACTAGCTTTTTTTTCTGTGGCCAGGATGAATTCCCTTCCCTTGGGTCAAAAGTTACTATTCTTTATGAAACTACATGCTGTTGGGGTTCATTACTTAGGATTCATAAAATAATTTGGAAAGGAAGGGTAGGAAATATTGTTTTTACATTTTAATGTGTGTCTGAATAGACTTGAAAGCCCTGCTCTGGTCACTTCAAAACTCTGTGTTGTGTGAGAGAATTCCTGATCTTAGCAGACTCGCACATTAAATTTAGTAATAGGATTGGTCCAAAAGACACAATGCTCCATGGAACTGATTAAGGTGCCAGCATTACACAGTAACAGGTTTGACTATCTAGAGGGATTGCTGAGGTAGAAAAGGTGACAGTGGCCACCATATCTGTCAGACACCATTTGCCATTGATTCTGTGAGTATTTGGAATTCAACACTGTCATGGCATATGGCATGTTTTGATGTGTAATGTCAGTGGACTCTTTTTTTTTTTCCCTGCATCATCATCAGCTTCAAAAGTGAGGTTAAGGCAGGACTATCTTCCATTAAAAAAGATCCTTGAAAAATCCTTTTAAAAGATCCTTTTAAAGAGTTTGCAAGAACAAAACAAACCTCTCACAAATAAATGAAAGCCTCATAACACAAGTTTTTACTTAAAAGCTGCAACTGAAGCTCCTGTCCCTGGGTTGAATCTCTCTCCATGATAAGTTCATCTTCAAGGAAATAAAATAGGAGGAGTGATCTTTGCTTTCCTCTCCATCTAGGCTGTGAAGGGCTCTGTTCTCTGCTTTGAGATGGAGAGAAGATAAAAACTTCAGAGTTACCATTTTCATTTAATGTCCATAACACCAGCCCCAGTGCTCTGGGGGTTCTACCTCAGAAATCAGTTCTGGGCAATGCTGAATGATGGTGATGCCTATACAGACACCACATGTCACTCTGCAGTGCCACTTTAGCCAACATGTTTTGGTCAGTGAATCACCACCACGACTTAGCTGGATTTGGTCCTCAGTGATTTTGCAGTCAGGAAGAGATACAGCCTGAGCTAAAAAAGGACTGGGCTGAGGAGAGGAGCAGAAGCACCAGACATCAAACAGGAAGGTAAATGTTCACTTGTTCTGTTTGGTGATCCAGAGGGAAAAAGAAGAAGCTGTGTCACATAGGAAGATGGCAGATGACAAATCCTTTGGCTTTGCTAAAGTCTGTTCTTACAGAGGGAGATATGAGCATTCCAGCCTGCCTGGCAACGACTGTTAAACATCTGACTCAAGCCTATTGTGTCTTTTCTGGAAATTGAAGAGAAATCAGAAATTTTGAAATTAATGTGCCTTTTCCAAATTATAGTTTGCTGCCTAGATCTGTAATGCTTGCTGTCCACAGAGACACTGAGTGGTAAGGAGCAGCTGAGCCACCTGGGCTGGTTCTCTGCAGTATGGACTTGTGGAAACAGGGCCAGTGTAGAAGTTCAGAGGATTTAATACCACAGGAGTCACTAAGGATAATGGTAGATGAGGAACATAACAACAACCAGCAGGTCTACTAAGAGATTCCTTCACAGAGAGTAAGTTAGCGCTGTTTGTCTAAAATTCAACGAAAACTGCAAATAATGACAAATTAATTCATGTGAGTGTGATGCTGGTAAGAGATCCTGCCCAAGGTAATATGATTTTCCATTTCACATCTCAGTTCAAAGCTGTGATGGTATAGAATCACTTAGGTTGGAAAAGACCTGGAAGGTCATCGAGTCCAACCATAATGAAAACACACATCATCTAAGGACTCCAGAGCTTCTGTGAGCTCTGATGTTCAGCAGTGGGAAATGGGGAGATTTTCATATGCAGCTGGATACTTGCAGGTTTAAAAACATTTCTACAGTGGGTCATTGCTTGCAAGTCCTACAGTCAACAGGCAACCTTTCTGGCAAGATTTCATTTCTGATGCCTCTTCTGAACAAGAGAGCACAAAGAAATGAAAACTGAGAGAATATGGAAATATTCCAGCCTTGTTTTCATTTGCTGGTATTCTGGTTTGGGTTTTTTTCAATGCCATTGGGGAGTTATTTTACATGTAATACCATAGAAAAGAATTACTTGTTTTGGCTAATTACGTAGTCCTGTGATCACTGGCCTCTTCAACATTTTAAATTCTCTGTTTCAAAGTCTTCCTTCTACAGCAGCTTAATGCAGCTAAGCAGATATGTGACAGATATTTATAAGAAGCACGAAAGTGAATAAAATAGGAGAAGTCAGATAAATTAGGAGTCTAGGGATGTTTGCATCAGCTCTTCAAGAGGGTTCTGCTATGTGAGGAGTTTACTGCCTGGCAGTTTATTTCTAGTTTGTTTCCCCCACACTATTCATTTTTAACCATGATTAGCCTTTACTGTGACTAACTCTATAAGCATAAGGTGAGGATTTTCTTTAAAGAGCACGTCTTCCACATATATTGAATATATAACTCTTATAATATTGGTAAGAGAAGGATTTCAGACAATACATTCAAGCCCTCTTTAAAACAGAATGTCTCTGTGTACCAGGATTGTATTTCCACTCTTTCAAGGACAGGACGACAAATTCAAAAAGCGTTTGTATCATTGTCTTTCTAAAATAATCGGATGTTGAAATCAGTGGTTTCAGGAGTAGACTATTAATTGTATTGCTTTAGGCTCTTCTAGGAGACAAGGATGGTGAGATAAGAACCTAAATAGAAGAGAATCTGGTTTCCGGGACAATCATACCAAATCCAATTTATAAGCTGTTAAACATATGAAGGGCAAGCTGGAAAAAAATCTTAGGAAAATTCAATGGCCTAGGCCCCAAAGCTATTGGCTTTTGTCCTTTGTTCAAGCTTTGAAGGGAATGTATTTTCACGGTTGACACTCACAGATTGTTTTTTACAGCCTGAGAAAGCAAACACAGTGTTATGATGGAGATAAACACATCTTACAGATTTTACAAACATTACAGATGTCACTTTTGCTCCTGAGAATCTCACCCTATGAACCATCGTGGGACAAAGTACCCTGGCAGTGGATGTTATCTGGCCCTTGGTTTCTAACAGCATAGTCACAGCTATTTGTATAGTACAATAGAATTTTGCCCTACACCCTTGATATAAATGTCAAGTGCCCTGCTGTATTGTGTACTGTTCCTGGAGAAATGATCCATTAAAACCATCTATATGAGAGGAAGTATTCTCAACACTCCAGAAAGAAATTATATTCTCATAGAATAATAGAGGAAATTGGCTGGCTTGCATAGACCATACTGCCACGGAGCAAAACTCAGCTCTTCACTAACCACCTCCCCATACCAGAGCTAAGGGCATCCTGTCTGCAAGGGTGACACACAGGCCTCCTTAAACTCTCTGCCTCAGACCCTTCATTACAAATAAGCAAGGCTGTGCAGTAGGACAAAAAGAAAATGTGTAAAGTGCATCAACAATGAGGAATGGAGGCCAATAGAGTGGTGCATGAATTAAAAAATACACAAAGGTTAGCAAATGCAAATACAGAAGTCAAAAGAGAAGAAGCTGAATTCACAACACTCTATGTTTCAGAGGATTAGAAGTGCCAGTGTTCAAATCGCAGAGATGAGTTTCCAGCTTATCATAGTCTAAGTGTTCCATCACTTGCATGCATATTGGATGATGAAAGGATTTGTCTGAGAGGAGAAGTTTTAAGGAAAGGAAGGCTACGTAAGTTGCTCAACTTAAAAGAAAAAAGAAAATACGAAAATAGTTGGCTTCTTATGATGAAAATATCTCACCAACCTGCACTTTCAGTTCTACCAGGCTGCAGTTCCAGCTGGAGAAGACTCCCTCTTTGTTCCCAGTCTGGCCTAGAGGATGCTACCATCCGCTGCTGTAACTCCTGTGAATTCAACAGGAGTTTTGCCACTGGCTGTAATGAGAATTTGACTGTGCTTTCTGTCGGTGTGCTTTTAAAAAGGACTTAATTACTGCATCAGGAGGGGGCCGCCAAACAAGATATGGTAGTTTCTTATAATGGGCTTGAAGGTAGTTGCAAACCAAAAGCCTTATGAATTTCTTATAGGCAAGACACACCCAGTGGCTGCTGCTTCTTTCACATCCTGCTTAGTCTGTTTAGAGGCTGACTGAGGTCATACAGAGACACTTTCAGCTGCTTTGCACGCTCTGTGCAAAGGGACTATGCTCAAAGGAAACCAACAGTGATTCTTGCCTCAGGAAGAATGGAAATGGTCTCTCCTTTTAAGTTCACCCAGTATTCAACAATTTAAAAACACAGCACTCTCACTCATCCTTAGAGGACATGATTTCTGAGGCTCTTTTCCCTGTTGTTTTCTGACTTAAAAAGGATTCTAACTGACGGCCCTCAGCCCTGGTAATGAAAATAACTGATCTGGTTAGAAGTGGTGCTAAGCAAGCTTCTAGATTTAAGAAACTTTACTTTATAAATCTATTCAGTAGTGGGGGATTAACATGGCCCTGATTCAAAGAAGGGGACACCGCCGTCCACCTGGAGATAACCTCCAAGTGCTCACATTAGCCTTCTTCTCTTTTTCTGCCCTGGTGCCCTCTGTACACTCAGTTGTGGCCCTCTCTCTGCATTATTTTCCTTTAAAACTAAAGTAGGGTGGAAACCAGGTTTGTTTAGACTTCTACTCTATGCTCAAACTCCCAGTCAAGCTGAAAGGGCCTGAGACCATCTATAGGTTGTAGAGAAGATGTCCTTTTTGGCACTCCCTACAGTCTTGGTCCCTCAATTATCCAGGTCTGGGATTTGTCCAAAGCAGATATTGGTTCTCTTTTTGGGTTGTGCGGTTCTTGTATCCTTTAGAGCATGGAAGAGAAATTAAAATACACATTCAAGCAAAAAGCACCAGGAGTGGTCTGGAACAGAGCATGCATATCACTTTAAAAAATATAAAGTAAACATTTTAGTGCTAACACCCACACTTTAAAAATTGCAGTGCATCCTAACATCTTCCAGATGTGGATTTGATTAGGACTAAAGTTAGATGGATTACAACCTGTACATAAAAAGCATTTCTTTGCCAGAGATTGAAGAGAGTAAAGATTTGCTGAAGTGCAGGGAAAGAAAGGAGACGAACCTTCCCCTGCCAAAGACTCTGCTAATGAATACAAGTATGTTACTGACAATCAAGGAAAGAGAGAAGTTCCCACTGTTCAGTGAATTTGGTAGAACTTCTCAGAGGAAGGATGTAGCAGAGAGTACAATCTCCTATTTCTGTGTGGAACCAACTGCTTTTTACAAGCAAGTGCACCCTGGAAGCACCGAGGCATAAATGCCCACATAACAGCATATAGCCAGCTAAGTAAAAGGCAGGTTTTCATCGAGCTCTGTCTTGTGTGCATCCAGCATCCCTAATCAAACCTTGAACTTTCCCATCATGGCTGAATAACCTGAGTTTGTGCAGCTTCCTTGTGTGGAAACATGCATGTCACCTTGGGCAGGAACAGGCAGAGGTGTCACAGAGCACACAAACATCCTTCTTGAATGCTGCATTTGTCCTGGAGACACAGAAGTAACTCTTGTCTTTCCAAGCAAGGATTCCCCAGAAGATGTGTTTGCCTTTCCATTGGAAAGCCTCTAAGCTCCCTAGCAAGAAGAACACTTTTGGAGACAGTAAAGTTTGCTTCCTTGCAAGACTCTTGGGGGGGAAATCTCCCTGTCTGCACAGGTGATTGTGGTTCATGTAATCTGAGCACTCTCAAAAGTTAAAACATTGGTGCTGTTCTATACGATCATATCTGAGCACTGCCTGGCTTCCCACGTTTCTTAAGTTCCTGAAGATTTGCTTCACCTTATACTGGGCTCACTGTGAAACCAGGATTCACTTCTTTGAGAGGAGAGGCTAGATATCGAAGTGGCACATCCTCAGATCTCTTCACAGATGCAGGGAGAATTCCCCCTGCTGTCTGTCAAGGAGTAACTTATAAGGACTTTTGCTTTTCTTAGGGTAGAGGATGAGAGGAATCAGACACCACTCCTTCTCCATGGTGAGCACGTGGCATTTTTTTAAAGGTAAGTTTGAATATAAGTGGGTCAAAAATAATTAGAGATAAACACAGGAAAAAATCATCATGTATTTCTGTCAAAGCCTCAGTCCTCAGCAGCTGCACTGAATTTGGTGTGGTAGAAGAACCTTTCTGAATAATTATTGTCAGCTCTAGGAAAGTACAGCATGCTCTGCACAGTATGCCAAAAATACCCCTGAGCAAAAAAATGGCTGCATTACTATTAATGCTGGTCATATTCTGAATGAAAAACTTACTTCCTTGGTAAATTCAACATTTTAAAGGTGAAAGAGCACCTTCCTGAAACAGGATGTGCCTTTAATATAAATACATTTTATGAAATATATTTGTCACCATGAAAGAGGTAATGACACTTGCAAGCAGGTAAACAATAAGAGGCATCTGGCTTTCTTCTCCATGCATTACCAAAGGATCAGCATGCACATCTCAAATAAACTTCAGAACTTTTCAGTCGTCTTCCAGCACCAGAAGGAATCGGAGACTTTTGTATATGGCAGCTCATTGACCACTTCATGTATGGCACATCAGCTTCTTGGGAACTGTATCCACTTGCATCAGCTGAGAATGGCTGTCTGTGAGCAAACAAAATGCTGCTAGCCCTTGTGTCTCACTTAAGAATTTAAGATACAAGTGATTAAACAAACTGGCATCAGTTGTAGAATATCTGGCATGGGGATTGGTCAAAAAAGCTGGTGAAGGAAAAATGTTGTACCTTGAATCTTTGGGCACCTCTTGAGATTTTAATTCTTTAGGTAAAAATTCTTGGGATAATTCGAACTAATGTGAGCCAGCTGCTTCTGGCACTGCAGAGTGAAAAACTGAAATGTGGAAAGAACACAATGACTAGGAGTCAGAAAAACATATTTGCAGTGAGACACTTCTTCTCTCTAGACCTGATGAAAACTTAGCAGCCATTTAACTCCCCACGTCTCTTTTAGGACTGGTGGTGTAAAGGAGAACAGCAGCAAAGAGACAGAGATGACTGCAAACTGTAGAAAGAGGAAAGACAAGAGGGACAGTTAATCTGTAGTTTGCCACAGTTAATTCACATGACTTATGTTTACTTGAAAAATCAAGTGGACAGGCAGGGAAACCGTTTTCCTGAGTGCCAAAAGTCTTAATTGTGTAACCTTTTTGATAACTACTCATACAACTGCATATGTCTTGTCATAGCTACATATCACTGCAAGAAAAATCTGTTCATGCTGAAATGGGGTATGAATACCTTAGAAAGGACCAACAAACTTTTAAAAGGCAAAGATGGCTTGGAGCAGCAGAGAGGAAGAAAAAACAAAGCCATTTCCAAATGTGATGAGGAACAGGGGGAAGCAAAGATGCCTTCTGCACCTCCCCTGGCAAAATTCTGAGATCAACAAGGAAATAATTGAAAACCATTAGCCTGGAGAAAGATGCAGATAACAAAGTTCAAGGAGAAGCATACACCAGTATACCAGTTGTGCTTATGCACAACTGCATGGCAGCAGAATGACTCCATTTATTACAGTTTAATTTATTGGCAGCTGACAATTGTAGTCTGTTCAGAACAAACACAGTGCAGTCTCTGTCCTCACAAGTAGTCAGTTTAGCTAGAGAAAAATTAATTAAGGTCTTTCAGAGTTCCTTTGGCGTGTTTTAAAGCAAAGGTGTTACAGTGGCTCACTCTTGCATTTACCATTTTTATTGGCTGTTGCACACGAAAAGGAAGTTGCTTACTAACTAATTTGACCTCCAGATTTGCCCATTTTTCTTCAATTCAGTTCTTCTCTTCCTTTTCAGGGGGAAGTCCTTAGGCATAGACCAGAGGTTAGGATGGACCTTCCCTGGGCATGTCCTACACTAAGCCTTTCTGTTTTGCAAAGGTTGGGCCACTGTTGGGACATGATGTGGAGAAAGAGCAGAAAAATCACTGAAGGCCATGAGCCCCCTGTAAGGACATTCCTCCTTCTCTGCTCATTGTAGTGCAATGCTGCAGCCATAAAGTTCACAGCTTTGGTGTTAGTATTGAATGTGGGCCTCTCTGTGCATACAAAATACTATAAAACATTCTGTGCTCCTCAAACTACAACAACACAGCATGGAGAGAAAGACTGATTGCCTTTCAAAGCCCTTGTGTATTCATAAAGTTTTAATGGCAAGGGGAAGGACTGTTTCAGACCTTTATCACTCGGAGCTGAAGGATGACACATAAAAAAAACTTCTTGATCATTTAAAGGAAGAGAAAAAGAGTGGTATCCATCACAGTTTATCTTGCTGCCCATTGCTAAAGCTCCTCTTCACAAAATCTGGTGTCATGTGATTTTGTGGGACACCTATTGCAATCCCTGTGAGTGAGAATGGAGCACATTAATTGCACTTACTGCTCTGAAGCCTGTATGATGGGGTGCCATGGCAGAAAGACAGGTATGTCTAGAGGTGGAACTCTTTGCTAGTCATTACCAAGTGGCTGAATTTCTGATGGAGAACACTACATAGTCATTCCAAAGGCAGTAACTCAGATCGTAACAAAGAACCTGAGACACGCTAATAAAAGCCCCATTTCTATTTTATAAGATGCATAATGGATGTCACATTCAGTGCTTCTTGCGTGAACAGGCTGCTTATTAAGCATAGTCTATGACTTTATTTCATTTTAAAATTGCCACCTTTTCTAATTATTCTAACTTTTTAGACTTTTCTCCCTTTTAAATAAGGATATTTTTAGCATAAGCCTCAAGTTACAAACAGCAGAAGTTGCTATAGAAACAGTAAAAGCACTTTGTAGAATAAAAATGCAGGAAGAAATACCATTCACTATTTATCTGCTGCAGACAATAAGATAGAATCAATACATACAGGACTCTGTGTGTGTATCCATACATATGTATAGATATATATGACTTTCCTTACTGTATCTGTGAACTCTTCAGTGCTTGTCTTTGTACCCTTAGATTTAGCCAATTTTTGATGCTTCTGCTGTAGCAGTTTTTCTCCCCAGCTACATACAACTACCCCATAACTAAGTGCCCTGCATGCATCTCTGAATTCAGTCAGTCAAACCACTGCAAGTAAAACCTATGTGATGTTGCAGCACAACCAGAGGTAGGAGACTTGGATGGGGTGCTGGGGGAAAAAGCTGTTCAGTAGTCCTATTAGTGTCCCATTATTTGGTCCTCATCACACACAACATTGCTAATAGAGGGACTCCTCTGGCTTTTTCCTCCCAACCTAATCAGCCCCTACTGTACAGATATTTTGATTTTTCTTTGAAGGCCTTTAGCTTGTTGTCTCAGTTGTAAAAATAATCTTCATGCTCTAGCAACTTTAAATTAAACAAAGGTAATTTCCAGTCATGGGATTTGTCTGAAGTTCACATCTTAAATGCTGTGCAGCCTCTAAGCCTTATCCATGTAGAGGCTAATATGAATTAAGTATTATATAGTTTTAAGGCACTAGGAAGCAGACTCAAAGTCCAGTGAAACAGCATGGATTACTAAACCTGATTAGTGGGAAAGAATACTATATAGATTGCACTTCATGTACTCATTAAATTGTAACAAAAAAACCCCCCACATTCGGATGTTTCATAGTCAAGCTGCCTGCAAGATTGGACCTGAAACATATTTCTCGTTTCTGCTCTTAAACCTTTTATTTAACTTCATTGTTCTTCATAATGATTCAGCTTTACAGTCATTCTGTGTTAACAACAGGTCACAAAAATAGCTACCAGAGATAATTTAGAAATAGTTGATCCTGCCCTGTAGGAGAAGAGACTGGAGGCAGCGGAATGAACTGAGTAGGAGTCAAGGACCCTTCCAGACCTATTTTTATGTGGTCTGTTATTGCTAGAATAGTTCAACACTGTCTTAAGGAACAAGATTTTTTTCTTCTGCTTCAGAATTCATATACAATGCTAGCAAACCACTTAGGACCAGATTTCTGAGTACTTTGGTACCTCAGAGAGGAGATGGTTGCTTACAGTGATTGCCAAGTGGATCTTGGAAATCATGGTCAGTGTTTTTCTGCATGTTAGTTGCCCAAATAACTTTGTGATGCTGCTTTTACACAGATTATCATCAACTGTGAGCTCTTTTTTTCTCAGATGTCTGCCTAGCTGGTGCCTTGGTGTCAGTTTTGCAGGAGAGCTTTGGACTCACAACTCCAACACAAAGGGAGCTACTTCCTGGTGTATCTGGAGCTGTGTTTAAGTCCACTCACTCAAAAAGTAGAAAAACCCCACATCATAATGGTTAACACTGTACTCCAGGTGTGCTGTGCACCCCAGCAATGCCCTGGCCCTCTGTGAGAACAAGACTTAGGTGTATCTCCTTAGGCAAGATGTTTCCTCTGGAAAACAGTCTGGTGGAATCTGGGATCTACAGGGGATTGACTAATTTGGATGAAACCCTGTGGCAGGCTCCAGTGTGGAACATGCACACCTCACCATGTCGACGTAACAAACAAGGACACCCAAAGGCAGAGTTTTTATTTTCAAGTGGTTTTGCCTCAGTTCATGGTTTATAAATAGGGGATAGTGTAAGGAAGTTTTTGAAGCACTAAGGTGTAATGAGGTGCACATTAGAAATCCTCATGAGAAAACTAAGGTTTTAAACTTCCAGACAGGACTGGAAAAGTGGTCATGTTTTACAGCCTAGCAGTGTGCACAGTCTGGCAAAAAAAGAGTAAAACATTGAAGACCTGCTGGTTAAATAAGCAACGTCCATCTCAGGTACTGAATAAGGCAAGGGTGCTAGAGAAAAAATAGTAAATGACTCTGCAATTAGAGACTGTGGTTTAATACACACTCTTGTAGGAATAGATGAAGCACTCACAATCAACTTGAAGTCTGACATTTCCAGCTTTTAGATCTGTACTTTACCCTGCTGGCCAGAGTATAGGGAAAAGGTTAGTCTACACCTGCCTATTTATACATACTCTTAGGCTTCCAAGTGGTTCAACCCTAATTACTGCTTACAGAAGCAAGTCTGATTTCAGAATTCAGATAAGCATCAGTAGATACCAGAATACCAGGATACGTGATTTACATGTGCATTGTTCAGCACATAGTTTTCAGCAGGACTATTTTCAATTCCGGTAATATTAAAGCAGTGTATTTCTTTTTAATATGCACGTCTCTCTGACTCAAGCTACTCAATTCTTGAATGCACCCTTGTTAAAGAGAACAGATGGTTTCAGTTTCACTAAATGAACTCTTAAGGGTAACTTCAAGTCTGGGTGAAACCACTGTCTATTTGGTTGAACTGTAACACAGGCCTCAGTGACTTTGCGATGTTGTTCCAACCCTGCCTGGTTCTCTTACCCTTTCTGCCTTTCTTTAATGCTGGGTTGCCTTTGCAACAAGAACAAAAGACCAGCAACTTTCTCCAGACCAGTCTTTTTTCTCTAATATTCAGTACAATAGGTAGCCAACTAATTCCAATTCAGTATTAATAGTCGGGGCATGAGAGGAAATGGCAGTCAGGAAACTGAAGACAAATGTGGTGAGCTCAACATTTCTCAACAGGATCAAGTACTTGGAGATGCCTGTTCTATTTACAACTTGCCCATGTGGTGCTCCCTCCTCTGTTGAATTACATGTGTCAATCAGCTGCAGCACTAAGTGAAACTGAGGAGGCCATGTTGCTAGTTAGAATGAGACTATTTTGAGGAAAAAATTCCCGTGAAAAGGAAAACGAGACAGAAGACGAAACGACATTTTGATTTTCGAAAGAAATAAATATTCAAAACTTCTGTAATAACTAAGAGTGAGATTAAAACCAAGTGGACTTTTAGCACTACACTGATCTTTAGTGATAAACTTACAGAAACCCTTTTCTTTGGGACATGGGTGCTGGCACCTTCCCTTCCACCTCCCTGCCACTAGGACAGTGGCAAGATAGTCAGGAGCTCTATCATCCTACTCTGCCTGAAAATGCCTCTGACTTTTTCTCTAATAATATCCCAGCTGGATTGTTATTTCCTATCAAAACTTTATTGATTCGCAGCGGGCCCTTTGCAAATGATAGATTAACTCTAACCTCATTAATATACAAAGCATTGTTAACAGGGAATTACAATGCACTAGATCTATTTCCCAAACAGAGACACACACAGTGGGTGAAAACCAATGATCAGTGTGCAGCTCAGCAGCCTGGGCAAGTGCATCTGTCTCTTTTGTGTGATATGAGCATAATACTGGTTGCTAGACCTGTTTTCTGAACAAATTTTCTCCAGAAATTACTTATGTAGGCAGAGGTGGAGAAAGATTCTCAGAGATCAAAGAAAGTGCTTAACATGAGTAACCAGATCAAAGAATTTTGGTTATCATGCTTTGGTTGAGATAGATGAAAGAGTTCTTTAGGGTAAGAGAGAGATTGCTGGCTCTTTTGAGAACGTAGCCCTGTGCACATCAGATGTTACATTTAGGTGCCCATGTTCCCCACGAACTGCGCTTTAGGTTATGTTTTAGTAGATTTTTTTATAAGGGAGCCAGTTCTCCATCACCATGACAGCTTTCACTTTCTTCACAGGCTGGGGGGGAGTGCAGCTGATCACCAAGAATTGGTCTAGGAAGCACCAGAGGAGAAGAGAGGCTGTAGCAGGCTCTAACAAAGGACCATCTGAGGGGCTTTCAGGAGCAACCTGGCAAAATTACAGCCCGCAACGAGGCCTTGAAAATACAGCCTGGGTAATGGGAGGAAATGGAACAGTGATTTAGCATGTCTGCTGGAGGCTCCTGCCCTGTGCCTTGGTGTTGGACTTAGTTGTCTTTTTGACCTCGGTGAGGTCTTTATGAATTCTTCATGACAGGAAATAGATTCTACATAAATCACTCACTCTGTGGTATCAGTTGCCATTTTCCCTGTCTTTCGCTGAGACTTGCTATAAAGAAGTTATCCCACCAACTGGGGTTGCCACTTGCAAATCATCCTTGGAACAGATGTAGCTGGGAGCCAGCACAGTAGCAGATGCCTGCTTATTTAACAATAGGAACCAAAAAGAGTATGAGAAAACAGAGTTTTAACTCACGATTTTTCCTCTCAAATGTGATAGTAAGTATGATCCCAACACAACAGTAAAATGCACTAGCCAGACACGTTGTGGGTTTTCTGCACCAGTCAGTAGTGTCAGACATCTCATTCAGAAATTAATTTAATTTTGTCGAACAAGAATCCTCCCTCCTTCTGCTGCTCTCTAAGCCCCTTTATGAAACCAAATAACAGGTCAACTCTTTCAACAGAGCACTGATATGAGTTTCTAAGTTTGGACCGAGGTGTCTCTTCCAGAACAGTCTCCTCTCTGAAGGAGTCATTTCTGTTCTGGTTCTCATCTCCTGTTCTTGCACCTGACTACATTAACATTAAATATTCTCTGGTGGTTCCTGGTTATTTGACCAAAGAAATTTGACTAGACTGTGCCAATGATCTGTTTTCATTATTAAGTATTACACCAGTTCAAGTGGTGTTCACAAATGTTACAAGGAAAGATTTAATGTTGTCTCAGTCAAAGGTCCTAAACCTGCCAGTCTGTGGACTCCTTCCCAGGGGACAAAGAAAGATTAACTGAGAAAAGCAGTCCTAATGCCAGTCAGCTTTAGTTTTCAAGGGGGTGTGTGTATTCTTTGTCTGAAAAAATAAAATAAACAACAATCATCTAAGTCACTGATGACAATATTAAGCAGTATTGGATCAAAATTTGATTTCCTAGGACAGTGAAGGAAACAATCTCATTTGCTGATACCTCAGCCTTGGCAACTACCTTTTCAGATGTGTCACGACCAATTCTTAAGCCATCTGTGTTCTGTTAATTCCATATAATACAAACATTTTAACTAAAGTATCGTGTTTTGCCAAGTCAAATGCCTTGAAGAAATCCAAATGTACTATATCAACAGAGCCATCTTTATCAACCAAAACTATAATCCTGTTTTACAGCAGGGATGATGGTTATATTTCATAGAATTAAAGGAAAAGGTCTTCAAGATCACTGAGTCCAACCATTAACCCAGTACTGGCAAGTCCACCAATAAACCATGTACCCAAGTGCCACATCTATATGTCTTTTAAATTGCCCCCAGGATGGTGACCCTACCTCTTCCCTTGGCAGTCTGTTCTAATGCTAGACAACACTTTTGGTGAAGAAATTTTTCCTAATATCCGATCTAAACCTCCCCTGGAAGAACTTGAGGCCATTTCCTTTTGTCCTGTCTCTTGGGAGAAGAGACTGATACCCACCTGGCTACAACGTCCTTTCCAGGTAGTTGTAGGGAGCAATAAGGCTCCCCTGAGACTATTTTTCTCCGGACTCAACAACCCAAATTCTATGTTCTTAAACTTACAAAACTTATTAATGACCATTTGCTTCTATTTTTCCCCCTATTTCTTCCTTATTAGTCAGATAACTTATTCTTATTTTTATATAACCTTGAAGCTGGGAGGAATTCTAGGTCAAAGTAGTCCTTTTTTTTTGTGTCTATACTGTGGTGGCTTCTTAGAAGGGTATTGGCTTGACTATTCAGAAAATATTCTTAACATTCATTAACATTTTTATGTTTAATGTACATTCTCAGTTTGTTTGACTAGCAAGATGTTTAAACTTGGGAAAATTGTCTTTTTATAGTTTCAGATAGACAAGGTAAAAGTGTCACATTCATTTTCATGAAGAAAACACAAGTCCTGACGGCTGATGCATCATCACAGCCTTTTCTTAGGTTTACAATTAACTGCTGCATCACATCCTCATGCAATCAATTTCATGGATTCAGTCTGTGTTGTTCAGGTCACCAGGTGCTGAGTTGCTGTCTGTGAGAGAAAATCTCCAGGGGTTTCTATACCAGTCATTTGAGTTCAGCAGCATCTTCCAGTTATTTTAGTGATAGGTTGTTCTTTTGCTGCTGTTGTTCAGCTATTAAACTAAATGTAATATGTCTAAATAAACATTTCTTCTTATGAGGCCTCATAAAAGATTCATAAATTCATACAGATTAATTCCACAGTTTTCAGAGAGGACGAGCTTTGTTGTTCTGTGCTGTTCAATGCAGGGAGAGGAGGTGCAGGGACCTCCTCTGGTAGGGGAATGAGGACATCCAGAACAACGGATATTTTGGATGTAGATTAAAGACCAGCTCACTGCAAGAGCCAGACAGAGCTGGGAGGAAGTAAACAACTTTGGCTGAGGGAACCTCAGGCAAACAGGCAGATCTTATTCTTTATATGTCATGACACAGTTTGTAACATATTTGTATACATAATACATCTTCTGGAATTTCCACATTAAAGTGAAGATGGATTCATCTGACAGCTGAAAAAATAACTGATGTAACCACAGCTACATCTTTCCTAGGAATTCAGCTATGTCAGGGACAGGAAAATAAGAAAACAAATGATTTTAATATAATAAATAAATTAAGCTCACAGTAGTACATACTGTGTGACCCAAGGAAAATGACTGAGCCAAGTGGGCAGGAACTCTGGGGTTCTGTAGAGGATCTACAAAGTCTTTGGAATCACTGTGTATCAAACCAAAATAATTTCCATGCAAACTGTTTTTAAAACATTAGTATAATTGGATTACAATTGTTATATCAGTGTCTTATTTTTCATTTTATGCTGTGGAAAAAACAAATATATTGATCTCAACTTTCATAGTGGGAGGTACATAAAAACCACACAAATTCTGTGATGCAAAACCAAAACCAAAACACTACAAAATTAGTAGGATGTAGTTGTCTACCTGAACATTGAAGCAGACCAATTCTCATCAGCTTTGGTAAAATCCTTGGTGTTTTACATCTCTCAAAGACAAAGGAAAAGACATTAGCATTAAGAAGCAGGCACTGAATTGTGCTCTATATATGTTTTCTCTCCATTCTGCATATTTTTCTTTATCTTCCTTCCTCCTTTCCCTCAATTAACTTCATCCTAGATGCAAAGAATTTATTGCTGACACTGAAATATTCCTCAAAAGTCTACATTTGTTGTATTTGTAAATGAAATTCTGTATTTTCTCTGTTTAGCTCGTAAGAAAGTTTTATCTATTAGAAAATGAATTATTATCTGTTGGCAAAGAGGGAGAGAGAGAAGAGGGAAAGAAAGAAATGAAGGAAGAGGAAAGAAGGAAAGAAAGATAAAAAAATATTTAGGACTTTTCAGCCAATGGGAAACTGGCTTAGGAAAAGCATCATAGGATTCCATTTGGTCAGTAAAACCTTAAGAGATAGTAAAAAGGAGAAAGAGCACAAACTGTCTTCTATAGAGGGAGAAAGAACACTTAGTTTTTCCTACACCACACAGGATTTCTGTGGAACTTAAGCTGAAGAGACTCAGCACAGTGGTTAGTTTGATGATGCTCTTATTTAGTGGAAATGTAGACACACACTGTAGGAAGGTCTGACTGTACAGAAGAACCAGAAATCTATTCCAGAGAGTGTTGATAACACTGAATATAGATGTTATAATTACAAAATATCCAATACTGAAACAATGAAAAGCATATTCACATCTGGCACAGAATATCAGCAACTGAAATAGTTTCCTGGGAATGAATAATAATGACAGCAATAACCATCATCATCATCATCAAAATGTATATATTGGAAAAGGAAATAACAGCTGGATGGTGTAAATATGGTGAATTTCCTCATTAATATCAATACCCCGGGAACATTTCCTTGTCTGATGTATATAGCTTTGGGGTTATTTTTCCCCACTTTCCTGCTTTCCCTTTTGTATTTGCATTGCTTTAAAGAAAAGACACATGAATTTCTCATCATTCAGTCACTGGGGAGTCAATTAAAAGTCAAATGGACATGCTTTATTGGTTTTGAAAAGGTGGTTGCTTTCTGTGAGCAGTGCTCCTAACTCGTCATCCTGCTGAATCTGTTCTCCACCCTCCTTGCTGGGTGGTGGGAAGGAAGACAGCTGCCCATCCGTGGCCTCCTCCACCCTTGTGTGCTGGCCAGCTCCTTGCAGGCTCAGTGCTGCATTTGCAAGAGAATAAATGCCTCCTTAATTTAATTCCTTCTCCAGCAACAGTTTGGGATCTGACACCTCAGCCACCTGAGAACTTCTGAACGCCCTGTCCCAGCAGCAGCCCTACTTAGTGCAGAATTTCTTCTTCACTGGGACAGAATTTGTGGTGAATTTTACCCCAGGAATTCTGCATGTTGTAGTATGAAAACACACAGGAAGAGCCCTTGCTCTGCTTCCACAAAAGTATTTCCTCCTGCCACACACTGTCCTGCTCCGTGTAGGAAACAGCAAAAGTAGTAGAAAGGAGTGGTATAAACTGACTGACTGTCAGGCTTACTGTGCCTTGGCACTCTATAGCAGACAAGGCAGCAGCAAGATGAGATCCCCTGGACAAGAAAGCAAGAAATGTTATTTGAATAATTCAGAAATTATCATGAAATATGCTTAGTAAGCCTTTCCCACGTCAATACATGGCAGTTTACAAACATCATTAACATTATTTCCCCTTAAAATTGAGTGAGCTGTCAGATTTTTAATGGATATGTTGTCTAGCTAAAGTAGAAAAAGGGATTGATTTGCAATTGTTTATTTCAGATCTTGAGTAGTTTGATAGGCCATTTGATGCTCTTCCAGTGATTGGTTTGTCAGTGTATGTTACGGATAAATTCAAAATGGTACAGAACCCAGAAATGACTGCTTTTAACCAAATTGATCTTGCAAGAACCTACATGTAGTCAGAGAACTCCAGAAATGACAATTTTTTCTGGGCATACCTGGGAACACAGCTTGAAAGCAGTATGAATCTGAGTGCACATCGGCAGAGTTTTGGTACAGATGAATTAACTGCACACATACCAAAGCGTTCTTCCCCACACTTCCCCAATTGAATATTGCTCTCATTTTAGTGTTGTTCTGACAACAAATAACCTGTATTGTTCTCATTTGGTACAAAACTCTTCTCCTAAACTTTCCTTACTTTATGCGCACACAAACACAAACACAAACACATACACACACTGACTTTCTCTTCCGCTGCTCCTCAACTAAAATGTTTTAGATCTGTTGCTGCTCAGGAGACGTGAAATTTTAAGCACAAATGAGTCCAAAGCTCTAGTCATTAAGGGCATTAGAAAATGAAATATTATATTAATTGGGATGACATTTCTCACCCTTGCACAGAGCATATGTTAACTCTAGACAGGAAAGTCTCATTGCGAAGGACAATGATTTAAAGTCTAAGTATGGTACAAGAAGATGTCAAGAGATACAATCAGAGCACATCTCAGTTTACATGGAGCTTCCTAAAAAAAGTGCTCTTAGGCCACATTAAAAATAAGAGAGAGAGAACAGAGGTAAAACATTTGGCTTTTAATGAACTAATTGCAGATGCTCCAGTTAGTCTAATCAGCATGCAAACAAGCAGATATGGAGGTTTCAGTCACCTAATGGTGTATTAGAACAGTCTTAACCAGTTGCTATGTCTTTATCTCAGAAATGAGATCTTGGATGTAGTTGCTTTGCCTTTAGTAGCATATCTGAGCTTCAAGCACATTACATCTGAAAACAGATGTGAATTTATTGGCCCTGCTGAGCTAAGCTACACTTGAAGATTTGAGATTGTAAACAGATAGTTTCACAGAGTTAGCAAAGGGTAGAGCAAGAAAATCCAGCCATGCAAAACCTGTTAATGCCTGAAAAGAGGAGAAAACACAAAACCCTAATATGAAGGTCTGAAGTTCTGCCAGTTTGGTAAAACTTATTAGCAGCCAACAGACATTTCTGAAGCGACTTCACTTGAAGTTCACATGTTCCTGTGTCTACAAACACAATTCCCTGTCCTGTAGTCACTATGTTAATATTGAAGGCTCCAATCTATTAAGATAATGCAAATAATAAGCCTCAAGATAATAAAAAAAATAAGCCTAATAAACGTCAAGAAACAACAAGTTCTACAGTGGCTAATCCTTGAGCATGAGATTAAAAACTGGAGGCTTTGTGTGCAGAACTACAGTACACAGGTATCTAGTGAATGAACTGGAACTATTTGCTTGGCAGGTGGGTGAATCCTTGTCTGACAGGGATGAAAGCACTTCATCTTCTGTGTGAAAATAAAGAAGATTGCAATGGCCTGACTGAACAAGACAAAACAATCAGCTTTGTGAGTTTTACTTCTAACAGTTGGGCATGAAATACAGTATGTAGAGTTCTATGACCAAAGAGGTAAAAATTGTGTTTGACCTGGTTGTAGTGTCAAGAAAAGGCTGTTTTATACAAAAGTGGGACATGATATCATTATGTGGTGTATCTTCACTAGTGTTTATGGGGTTTTGGTTTGGTTTTCTTTTTGATTTTTTTTTGTTTTGTTCTGTTTTTTTTTCCATGAATTGATTTACACAAATTCTCTTTACTCCTTTTCTGCAAAGAGAAAGTAGCAGAAAACAGCCACAAACAGGTGATCAAGGCTTTATCATGTTCTGAAAACTAATAATGTAAGTAGCAGCAATTGTATTTAAAAGATTTTGGGTTTGAGTTTCAAATTTGCAAAGACTTTTGACACTTTTTCACTTTCAATATGTGACCTTAAACAAATGAAATAAATGTGATTTAGAAAACAACAGAACAAAGACGTTTTATTACTTAGAGGCGACGCTCCTACTATTCACATTTTACTGGTTTTGTTTGTGTTATTAGAAATGAAGGAATGAAATCACATTGTTCCAGAACATTTGTTGTGTGCAGGTATTGTGGAATATGTTTGGCAATGAAAAAGCTATTGATTTAAAGAAAAATATTCCAAGTCTAATTGGGTAAATTCTAGATATAATTTCCAAGTAAATCTTGATTGGATTTTGTCTTTGATTAACTTCTTGATTATCCCCAACACAATTTAATTTAATTCTCTATAAAGATTTTTAAAAATGTGATGGAGAGGAAATTTTAAGCTTCCCAGGATGCACATATAAAATATATGTGCAAGTGAAAGTTGAAGTTGTAGATATATCTGGTCAAACTGAGTAATTATACACAGTAATAACCTTGATTTAACAGTCACTTTCATATCAGTCTTTGCCAGGACATGTCAAGATTTGCCCTTTATGTCTATAATTTATTTACCTATTCATGTATCTATTAAAAATATCATAGTTTGTTTATATCTTATACTCATTATTTCACATCTCTTTTAAGGCCTAGTATCAGGTAATTTTTATTTATTTAAACATTTCTGAAGAAAAACTACAAAATATTTTTGTAAACAGAAGGAGAGGGATCTCCATTTACCTCTTTTTACTGTTCGTTATAAGCAAACAAAATCTTTTTATCCACTTTTTTTTTTTCCAAACAATTTAGCACTCCTCACACTCCCCATAGGTTTTTCCCTCTCTTTTTCTACATCTCTGTGACCTTTCCCACACTTATTATATAGATGGCTAAGTGAAAGCAAAAAGCTTTAGAAACAATTGCATCTCCATGGTAACGAACCACAATATCTCATTTGTGCTCCAGGATTCCCAGGTAAATGTTTTCAGCTCTGTTTTCGGCGTGGATTTCAACTGCATGTGTGTGGGGCCATGTGTTCTCCTAACCCAATTCTGACTTTCTTAATGTCATAATAATCAACACTGCAGTTTCAAACTACATTACACACAAACATTTAATATTTATAAGTACGCATAAGAAATATTGTAAGGTCATTCCAGCTATTGCAAACTTTTTTCAAGGACAAAAGTCTTCAGCTGTTTTGTAAACTGAAAGCACAGAAGACTGAAGTGTTTATTTTCCTCAGAAGAAGACCTGAGGTAGCAGGATACACAATTTCTCCCCAGCATTTGTCCCACAAGACAGTTTGACCTGGAAGGAAAAAAGAAGATAAAAGAGTTTCACTTTCCCTGTGTCCTGGCTTCTTCATCTGCTCTGTGAACAAGGTCCCCACTCACACTAATCTGACAGGTTTCTGCTTTTTTTTTTCCCTTGATTTTTGTTAATGGGAATCTTTTCATAAGGGAATAGATGACAGATCCAAACCAGAGAGCAATTAAAACAGTATGGGGGCAGGGCACATGGACACTCACCTAACATGGACTCTGCAGAGTGGCAGCAGAAAATTAAGCTTAATTTTTTAATTTGAACATACAAAACCCTTTTGGTGGAATCTGGAATCAGAAAATAATTAAAAGTAACTCCTGATCTAATAGGTTTTGTTGTCATGTTTTCCCTATACTTTCCAGTCAAAATATCACATCTACATCAGGAAAGATGGGGTTTGAGAAGACAGAATTTAATTATGTAAAACACGTGGCAGAGGTGACCAGTCCACTTAGTCCAAAGAATTCTAACGGAACTATGATCAGTGAACTAGTCATGACACGTTATGAAAGATCTGAGACTCAAAAAATGTGCTCGTGGTTAACACATTAAACAAGCTTGTCCTTTCTTGAGGAAACCTGATTGCTAAAACCCCTCATCTGTAATGCAGTCCACAGGTAAGGAATGCTGTCACATAGTTCTTCATCACTGTCACTTCACTCAATTTACATTTGCATCTCAAACCTGACACAATGCTTTAAAGTTTGCAAGAAGCATGGGCAGAGGTCAAAGAGATATTCTATTCAGATTCTTTCAAGGTTATCACTTGATCAGGTTTCCTAATGATTTTTTAGGTTGACCTTTAAATAAAATTTTCCAAACTTTAGGAACAAAAGTTAGACTAAAGCTTGTGGTCCAATTAGGCAGGAAGTAAATTTAAAAGTGAAGGAATGTATATGTGTATGTGATTTGTTGTCTGTGTCTATAAATCCTCTAAGGCTAATTTTCTCTGTGATTTGAACATCATTGCCAAGTTTAGATTATTTTAAGAGGAATTTATTCAGGTTTAGGAAGACTTTTAAATGCCCACACTAAAGCTTTATGTGTTTAACAGTAATTCATGTCTCTCTGTGCCACTTTTTTTTATCTGCCTGTCAGGATTTAATTTCCATTTTAGCCAAAGGAAAGACCAGCCAATTTTCAGTTATAAGAATGTGAATGAATCAGTGAGGTACAAGTAAATGAATGGATGAGTGCACATATAAACAACCTACCAGAATAAAGGCAGAAATACAATACCTGCTAAAGATTCTTGAAGCATGCAGCTGATGGCTTGAGCACCCAAATGTTTCCTTCTAGAAACAAATGAATGTGGGAGCTGCCAATGCAGGCTCTGATAGTGATATCAAATCACAGGAAGGTTGGAGCTCCTGGTGTAGAGGATGGCTTTCTGGAGTTAGGAAAGTGAAATGTCAGTAAGCAGTATATAAGATTTAAATCAACAGAAATTTCGTTTCAATAACATGAATACCAAGTTTTGCCGTGCAGACTTTTTTAGATAAATGGCCAAAGTAACTAAAGGGAGCCTACAAGAATCATAGAACCAGGGAATGGCTTGGGTTGGAAGGGACCTTAAAGGTCATCTAGTTCCAACCCCACGGCCATGGGCTCTGCCCACGTGCAGAGCAGTGCCAACAGATGCACCACCTTTCTGCACCTTTCTGTCCCTACTCTTTCTCCAGGTAATGCTGTCTGTAGCTCTACTCTCACATATGGCCTGGAAAAATTTTTGAAAGTTGAAACAGAAAGCTCACAGGTTCTCAGGAGAGAAGAGCTGTTATCAGATGTGCTGGCTGTCAATCCCCAAGCCAGTTCAATAGGAAAATCTGTTTCCTGGAATGGCTTGTATCTATCCAAAATAGAATCTCATTTCTGTGATATAAAGTCAGCTAAAACAGAAGTCAAAAAGGAGATGTGTGTAGAAAGGCAGTTTTCTCCATGTCCAAGATCTGTGATTATTGAAAAGGTATTTATGTGCTAACAGTCTACTTAGATATTCCTGTGCTTTCTGAAGCCTCTCATTGCACACAGAGCAACTCTACAACCACATATAGCAAGGCAGAGAATCCCCTACTCAACTCCCACAGTCATCACAGTCAGTGGGGGCAGAGCAGCCTTATATTTCAGGCGTGGATTACTTGGATGAACAGGAGCAGCACAGGAGCAGCAGAGAGAGCACTGGATGCCATTCCTGACCTGCAGGTCACTCTCCTGCCTAACTGATCTATTCAGAAGATGCATTGCAACTACCTCATCTAAAAATTGCTCTTGGTTTCATACCACCAGAAAACCCCAATGCAACTCCCTAAAGAGAGTGACAGAAACCTTGGTGCCAGCAGTCAGAATGTGCTGAACACAGAGTCAGCTGGAAAAACCCAGGGAAAAATAAGTGTGTTACTTTATCTGAACCATTCAATACAGACTTCATGGTTGCAAGGATACCCTAAAATCAGATTAACTCAGACCCTTGGAAGGAGGTGTTAGATAAGTAGGAGTCAAAACTACTCGTGACTCTGGAGGATGTCATATTTCTGAGTAGACCTCCTGTGCTTAGTAGGTGATCTTGAGCAGGGAGCACTCAATAGCAGTCTTTGACGGCAGTAGAATCATAGAATGGCCTGGGTTGGAAGGGAACTTAAAGATCATCCAGTTCCAATCCTCCAGCCAAGTGCAGGGACACCTTCCACTAGACCAGGTTGCTCAGAGCTCCATCCAACTGGCCTTGACACTTCCAGGAATGGGACATCCACAGCTTCTCTGGACAATGTGTTCCAGTGTCTCAACACGTTCACACAAAACCGTTTTACTAATATGTAATCTAAACATACTCTCTTTCAATATAAAACCATTTCCCCTTGTCCTATCACTACATGCCCTTGAAAAACAGGCTGTCTCCATCTTTCTTGGGGGTTCCCTTCAAGGTACTGGAAGGCCACAATTAGGTCAGGTGAGAGAGCAGTGTCCGGGAAACTCGGAAGTGCTAGGGTTTGGCTCTTCTGAATGGGGATGGATGTGAGTCATTGGCTCAGGGTGGGATTTCTCTAACAACACACACCATTTTTTTTGTGTGCGTTGACAGGAATTTGGAAATTTCACATGCACAATCCACTTCACCTTCCTTGAAAGCCTCCGTCATACTCTTTTGCATTCAGACAAGCAGGTGAAAATTTGTGGTGCTATCAGTCACAAAGCCAAACCTGGAAAGTTTATCCATCCTCTGTCCCAGAACATCAAGCTTACACTGACACAGTACCACTGATTGCCATATACTTTGCCATTTACATGAAGCTACAGTAAAATCAGGTGCTTCTACCATGTCGCACCAAAGCCCAGCCTCAACTCCTGTAACAAAACTGTTACAAGTGTCTTGACTAAAGCTCATAGTGTTCATCTCTCTCTAAGTATGTGTTTTCACCATCTTCTAAAGCTGTCTTCTGCTATGTAAGCATTCTGCTTTGCTGAGTAGAGACTATTAGGTATTCTAGAAGCTTGTGGCATTTATGGTTTCACTCCCATTACAAAACACTGTTTACTTCCAAATTTCCCTTCTTCCTTCCCTCCCCTCTCCAGAATATACATAGCAATGAATGGTCTCTGTTTTTCTTGCGTGTGTGGCATCAATCAGCACTTGCAAAGGATAGTGTATCCTTGGCTCTGCTTGATTGAGATCTGCAGTTTCACATTTACATAATTAATATACACATTCATATTTAATCTGTGCAGACGAAGACAAAGTCATGACTGCTTAAATACCACAGAGCTTGGCAAGATTCCAGTGTTGGCAAAAAAGCTGTACTCTTGTGCTTTCCTCTGGGTGGAACTGTGACTATTTAGCCAGTTCTGTGACATAGGTACCCAGCCTCTCTACTTTTTGAATGGGAGAGAGGGAGACAGAGTAGTAAAGGTACCCACAGGTACTCCCTTACACACTCCCTTAATGTCCTAATCACTTGAATTAGCTTTTGTTTTGCTTTCTTCTGCCTCTCATCTCCACTTCTACTTAATCTGAAGCAGAGACTGGTGTTTTTGGTTGTGCCTGTTGGAGCTGGCATCATAAAGGCCTCTTTTTTAGGAATCTGTGTATCTTACACAGTAGAAGCTGCAGAGGTAAAGTGGAGACAACAGTTTCATCACTAATATTTCTGTGCTACTGCAACAGGGTCCCAGGAGAAGCTGTGTCTTGGCTACACAGGAGCTCACATTACACGTGGTTTGTTCTCAGCAGCTCTAAATACAGAAACTTGGATTCCCCCTTTCCTTCTTAGTTTTATGCATCTGACAGAGGTGCCTTCCTTCAGTTCAGTGTGTCCCCGGATCCCCTGTGTGAGTCAGTAGATTCAGAAAAAAGTCATAAAGTGAAGTGAGGTGAATTCAAGCCTAAGTCAGGAACAGGGCTGCTCAGAAAGGAATAATTCTCTTCTGTGAAGTAAAAGGAAGCCTTGACCTATATTTCTGTTTCTACCTGAAGCAAGAATAAGCTCTGACATTTTTTAATTAGAAATGGACAAGTGCCTGCCAGCAGCAGGATGGTCAGGTGTGACTGGGGAACTTGAGCAAGCAACAGGATACTTTGGTGTCCTGCCTTCTCCCAAAACCCCTGCTTGCCAACAGCCATGAACCAAAAAGAAAGTAAGTATAATCTATATGCGATACAAAATATTCAACAATATTTAATAAGGAACACTTCTGAAAGGGCTAGGGGCAAGGTTAATAGGCTGACTAGGAATGAAGAAGGTCTATATTAAAAAATATCTTAGATCTGGGTACCAGGAAAAGCTGGCTACCATGTAGAATGGCGTTTCATGATTCATATACCACATGGCTGTCTAAGGAGAAATAACTATTTAGTGCCATAACAACTGGAAAAGTGCCATACAGATGCCTCCTAACAAACCTAAGAGAAAAGGGAGAGAGTATTTCCGCAAATCTTCAACTATCCTAGAACTCTGAAATCTAGAGATAGCAAGATTCCTCAGGAAGAAATACTAAGTAAAAAGAACTTCCAGTTTATAGTTACAGTGATCATATTTCTTGTCCGTTTCTCCTCTTCCTTTACCTGTTTTCCCCAGTCTTCTCTTTAAAAGCTCGGCATTAGGTCTAGCTTAATTTTTTTTCTTTGTTTTGTCATTAGGTTTTTACCCTGTTTGTGTCCCTGAGAAGCAACAAATTTATCTCACACTACAATCACAAATTAGCATATCTCCAGAAAATGGTGTTTGACAGCAGCCAAAAAGACCTGTCCTTCCGGTTATGTTTTGGGAACACTAGGATATTGAAAATTTCCCACTAGACTAGCGAGGACTAGTGAGGAAACAGGTATTTCTCAGTATCTTGTTTTATGAGGAAATTCCACTCAACAGATGAAACTCACCAGCAGAAGACTTGATGGTTTCATTTTATGACATGTCCAAACTGGGACAACAGCTTTTTTTCTCATTACATTAGTGGCAACAATTAGGGATACCCTTAAGGTCTGATTTTCTTCCTTCAAAGTAGGCTAAATATAAGACTTTCATTTCAACTCTTAATTATTTCCTTCTTTAAAATATATAATTATATTTTTAATGGATGCACACAGGAACACAATTAGTAATTACATCAATCTGAAATCATTCAGAAACAGCATTATCTTCTCTCTTAAAGGCAGCATCTGAGCTGGCATCAGAACTGGCTTTTTCACCCCCAAGGAAGAGACTTTTTGAAGGGGCTTAGTGTTCTCTATAAGGGAGATGACACAAGGGAGTGGGACAGGATCACTGTCCTGCTGCTTAGAAGAGATGAACTGCGTTTTGTTCCCCTGGATAGTAAGACAGAGGAGTCAGAAAGATGACATTCCCTGTTTTCTGTCAGTCTTAAACCCACAAACATCTTTCTTTGGTTAGAGCACCAATGATTTGCATGTATTTCTCAATATTTGTACTTCATTCACAATAACAAACAAGAAACCTGTACTAAGATGTCTGACAGTAAGTATATTTCTTAATCTAGAAGAATATGTTGAAATTATTTCAGTGTATGTATAAAATATAAAACTGGAAGGCAAATGATAGTTTCCTAATGTTCTCTCAGATCAAACAGGTTGAAATCTCCAGTCTTCTACAATCCATTTACTTCTGTTCAACCTTCTTCCAGCAGTGATACCAAACGACACATAGGAAAGTAATAGGACTAAATGCTCTATAATACAGCACATTCTCCTCAAAATCACCCAGAAGTAAAACACTTCTAACTGAGGAAGCAGAGCAATTAGATCGATTCACCCTCCCTGACAACTGGAAACATGGATTGAATCTTTGCTTCCACTTGGCTGGGAGCCTGGACCATGATCTGACAAGCTCAGTAGGGGTGTATCTAGGTGGCAGTCAAATAACAAAATCTGAAGAAGAGGAATACTGAGGAACACTGAAGAAGCACAGGAAATGATATTAACCATTCAATGGCTACAATTCTTGGATTCAGCACTAAATATTCAGTGCACGAGATTAGGTTATACAACCCTATTATTAAAGTAGCTGAGAGTCTGTGGTGCAGTGGGAGATATTCAATAGGTTAAGTGCTGGTTATAATTTTACTTCATTATTCAGGTTCTAAGGTCTTTAGGGCAGACAATGTGTCTATCTGTATTCTCTAAAGCAGTATGTATATTTAGGGTGATGTCTAAATGCTTCAGTGTAACGATAATGTCAAGTTGTAATTCTGTTGAGCTCTTAACTTGGTTGAAGATCAGGTCACCTGAGTACACAAGGTCCCAAAATGCAGCTCTACCATGACCTCTCCAGGTTGCAAGATGTAGTTCCTTTCCTCTATACCTCCTCACCAACACACAGTTTAAAATTAGGTGGCGTTGACAAGTGACTTTGCTCTGAAAAATGGCATTGCAGAAGTGGCTTCTCGAGGTTTGACGGTAATGCTACCCAGTGACTTCCCCTTGAGATTGCTCAGTGCATAACTGGGCTAAAATGGTTGTAACTCTGTGACTTCCCTGGTAACTTATCTCTGATTCTGAGGACCAGTTTTGTCATCTTCCACTCTAGATATATGTCACCATCACCCACTGAAATCAAAAGAAAGACACGGGGTAAAAATTAGGCTAATGCAGATGCAGACCTGACCTTCAGTGGAGAGTTTGCCTGGCATGCATTGGAAATGGACAAGTATTCACCAAATCCAACATTAGGCATCTAATTTGAGCATCTAAGTGGTCAAGGGCCATTAGAGATCCCCAGTCACAGGATTCAAGGTTGGAACCTGTCTCACTCCACAGCCAGGCAATCTGCTCAAAGCAGCAGGCCCACTGAGTGAAAAGGTCAGTGTTATCATGATTAGTGTTGCACCACGTTCAAGAACTGCATTTGGAACACAGGACACCAGCCACAAGCTTGTTGAGACAGTTCAGAAGCATGTGCCCAGGTAAAGAAGACCACAGTCTGCTCCTGGGCCATATGTGCCTGTTAACTAATGTTCTCCTCATCACTACTCACATGGAGAGGAGACAACTTTCCTCGTTTTGGACAGTAAGGAGCAGGGAATGAACTTTCTCTTCACAACTTTACCTTACAACCGCACCATTTAAGCACTGCTGCTTCAAGAAAGCCAGATTTAGAAGTCAGTAGACCTCAGTTATTTTCAGTGCATGAGCCATAGAAACTCTGGACACATAAAGACTACTTACAAGAGGACCACAGAAAATAAGTAAAAACCAGGATATTGTCAATGGATTTAAGATCCCTAAAGAGGAGTCTGGACACATCTGAGGAATGTTTCAGAGTTCAGGAAAAAAAAAAAATTAAAGATTGGAACCCACTGCCCCAGCAAAGTGGATACAAATATACAAATACACTGGACAAGGACTGTTCTGTCAGTACCTTTTACTGCAAATAAAGTTTAATAAAACTTTCAAGAATGTGACTGGCTGGATGATTCAGGAGAGGTTGTTTCTAAATGGAGGAAGTGCGGAGTACATCAAGTGTCGAAGAGCAGAAAGAAACCTGCATTTCCAGGACTTGGTGGCAAATATTTCTTCGCTGATGTCTCTCATATGAGGAGTTAATCTGAAGACAGACAGGAAAAAACAATAGCTTTGTAGGATAACTGAGGTAGGATATAGCAAGGGGCTGGTTTTTGTGACCTAGTTGTTTTTCCTGCAGTGCCAACCTCTAAAGTAGAGATGTGTGTTTTTCCACATCCTGATGCTAATAACCCAGATAATTTCCTCCTAGCTGGCTCCATAGTCTGTTTTATGGGCACAGTAAGTCCTTATCTTCCTGGAATGATAAGATGCCACCTGTTCCCCACAGTGAATTCTGTTGGAAGGTCTCCTATGCCTATAAAAAGCCAATGTGCTTTTCCTGCAGGAAAAGTGTGACTTACGTTTAAGGACTGTATCTTGAAAAATAGAATTTATTATATAACTGCATAGGTTTCTTGCTGTCTTTTGCAAGACTTAATGATTCCTAGATGAAACAATGGCTTCCACAAAAATTAATGACTTTTTCTCCTTCTCTATAGTGGCAACTCATTTCTGGTGTTTCTCTCTTCTTGTTTCTCCCACAGAGGAAACTTTTTTTGTTTCATATAATGATAAATTTGGCTTCTTGCAAGATCCTTTCATTACAGCAAAACAAAATATGTGAAGTGCATCCAAAGAGATTGGTACCATACCTCTCCTGCCCCCTTGGATCTTTCAAGATAATTTCCAGAATAGGCAGAAAATATAAAACAATCTCCTACACTGGTAATTGTTACATTCTCTGTGCTCTCCATGAACTCCCTTCAGCAATCTCCAGTCTGTCCAGAAGGTGCTATCAGATTTGGCTCTGTGACACGGTGCAAAAGCTTATTGCCCCCTCTCACCCCCTCCTGCATCACCAACTCAGCTTTAGCTGCCTCTCCTCACATTTTGAGCTCTGCTCTGGGCTGCTAAAACATCTTTCTCATGAGGGAACCCCTTAACAGGATTAAGCAACTATATTAAATCCAAATTGAATTGTGGACTCATTGTACTCACATTTGATTCTATTATAGATTGTATTTGTTTCATTTCATTATTTACTGTCAGAAAATGAACAACCCCCTTTTTAGCAGAAGGCTCAATCAGACTAATGGAGCTGTGGCCCAACCAGCCTAATAAGAGTTAGCCAAACTCCAGGCTCCAGAGACAATAATGTGTCTATAAACAACCATTTATATAAGAAACTAATAGATCATTTTTATATACTTGTGTTTGAAGTACAGGTCAGGGGACAAAATTGATGATAGTTAGAAAACCAGTGCACTCTAAAAAAAAATAATAGATAAATTCATATAGCCAGAGATTTGGATTATATTTTAATTTGGTAAAATCAATATCTGCATCATATTTCTGGAAGGAGAAGGCAAAGACTAATGAAACTGACACAATACATTTTCTGTAATGTTATTGAGGTGTGACTTCGAAAGAAAAATGTTGGAAGGGTCTATAACTCATACATAGCATATATGAACTCCTTCATCAGCTTTCACTGACTTGTTTATTGCAGAAATCAATACAGCGAACAAACAAATATTTTCTATATTCTTCTGGCTGTTCCCCACAGTGTCTAAAAGTAGTGTGTATCAAAACCTCTGAAGTGTTGCAATATTGCAAAAAGTAATACATATTTAACCTAGGAAAAACATACTAGGTACTTTTAGATATCCAATATTGCTACAAAGTGAACACTAAGAAGAATGATAAATTGAACCAACACCAACTGAAGTCTAAAATCAATCTTCGTTGGTTTTACAGGAAGTTTTGGTCAAGTTCTAGTTTCATATGAGTGATTTTACCTAAAAGTTTTACTTGCAACTACTGACAAAGAACTGATGCTTCACAGCAAACCAAGACACAGCATGGGCCAGGAATCTGCTGTTTGGCAATACCTGATGCCCAGAAAGAAAAAGAGAGGGGCAAAACTAGCTCATTTTTTTAGCTTCACTGACAATTTTGGAATGTCAATTTCTTGTCTCTGAGACGGGAAAATTCCCCAAAGTCACAAGAGATAAGAAATTGTTTGAATATCACAAGGAAAAAGGAAAATTGTTTGTTACTCTGTTCTGCAGCCATTCCAAGTTTGGTCTGGAGGGCTTGAAGACTATGCCTCAGGGAGGCTGCTATAGGTGCTATAGGCCACTTGCTCTCTTTTGTGCAAAATATTTTCTCCAATCTTCACTAAGAAAATGGATGGCAAACCTTCATTTCATCTCTGAGAAAAAGCAACCTTTCTGTCTATCCTTATGCAATCCTCCTGATCTGACAGTCTGAGTCTCTGGCACGTCCCTTCAAATGGGGAAGCTACCTTTCCACAATATGACTTCAGTTTACAGTTTGGGGTATATCCAGAGCCCAGGATATTGATGTCCTTATAGCTGTGTGTGGATGTGGTTTTGTGCTGTGTGCTATTACGTGGAATAAAAGTGGGACCGGTTCCTTACTGTAGCGCTTCCCACCTCACAGCTTTGGAACCCATTGCCATGGAGGACAGGGTTCTGCCACTCCTACTCCTACACCACAGCAATGATGTCTCTAGGACCTGCAGAACAAGGTTTGATGAAAGCAGTGTGAGATTTTGATTGCAAAAAGGTTTTCAGACTGAGTTTCCCAGGCATTAATAATCCATATTGCTGTAGGACTCTAGTTTGCTGAACTCTGGTTGTCACGTCAAATGCCTTCCATTGCACCACAGGTATATTGCATCTTTTCCCTGAAGGAAGCAATGAGTTTGATACTAAGGATGAAGGGACATAGTGTGTATAAATTATTTCCATTGTACTGGAAGGTGCTTTCGTATTACAGCAGGGTTTAAGACAGCGAGTGGTCAAAATGGAGAAGATACTGAGGTGAATAACCAAAGGGAGTGTTCACTCCAGGACAGAGCATCTACCTGGGTGATGGAGGAATGGATGGAGAAGTCTGCAAGTCATCTGTCAGAAAACTGAGAGCAGGGATAACCTCGTTTTGCAGTGTGTGTTAATGCCATATTTACATGTTTGCTGACGTCAGAAAGCCACATGGAAACTATTTGGAAGATTCACTCTATGAATGAGTCATTCACAACAGGGCTGTGGCAATAAAAGCAAAGATTATCTCAGACTCCAGCATTTGTCCCACCCAAGAAATGCGGCAGAGCATTCACTGCATGAGCAGGATTGAGACAACTCTGCCCCAGAGCCCAGAATCTGTCAGGGGAACTGCCACAGAGCCTGCAAGGACAGCTGAGCCTCACGGGTAGGGACAGACCTGCTCCACACCAATAAACCATCTCTGGCTCTTAAAAAAGGAGGGCTCCTTGCAAAATTGCTGTCTGGGAGTAGCTCTCGACCTGAAGAAGGGGAAAAAGGCTGAGAGAAAACCCCTGACTCACAGCCAAACACAAACATTCCTCTTTGAGTATGCTGGAGAAAAAAAGTACTTAATATTGTTCTCTGTGGAAGGCCTTGCAATATTTTTAATGGATGTGGGCAATTTGAAAGTCCGTCTTGATTTATGAAAGCTGTCTTAACAGATAATAATGATATGAACTGTGTAGTGTTCCTTACAGCTCAGTTTTATGGATGTGAGGTGTTAGCAAACATTGGTAAGGGAGCTGGGAGCAGGAAAACTCCAAAGTTGTTCCCATTTAGATTTTATCCTGTTATGTTTTTCCTGAGGAAAAATGACTATTCTCCACACATTTACATGGAAATAATAAAAAGGCTGCTGATCTCCCTGACCTCTGTCCTTCCACTTGGGGCCTGCACTGTGACCCTCAGCTTCAGGGTTTTCTCCTGTCACTGCTGTACTCAGTCCCAACCCTGGGTTATACTGCTGGGGTCTTTTTCTTTCATCACTGTTCCTAGATAATGAATTTATTTGCCTGAAAGAGAAAGTTGAGCTTTCCAATGTGAGCATGAATAGGATAGGGAAAAGTTCATGCAGTTGTCATCTTAACAATAAAACATCCATGGAGTGGGTGGGAACAACAATGTGCAAACCATTATCATCCCTGCAACTATATCTGTGCAGAATATCTTCTGTTTGTTCATGCAAAATACATTGATGAATCAAAAATGTTTGTGTGAATCAATGCTCTGGGTTTAAGTTGATGCCCTTTTTATTCACTTCTCAGAATTCCACTGAAGTAAATTGCTGAAAAATATTAGGAACAACAAAAATGTCCAGAATCTTTAAGTTTCTGAAATGCATGTCTTTCTAGAGGGATTCAGCTTTAAAATCCACAGTAGATTTGGGAATCATCCCATCAGGAAAGAGAAATAAGAGAGGGACCTGCATCTATTGCTCCCACAGCAAAGTGCAGCATTCACAACTTAAACCACTATCTCTGATAATGATCTATGAGTAAATCAATAACAGAGTCCTTTGAGGAAACAAGCTCTGTATAACAGTATTTCTGCATTTTTTTGCTGATGATATGGCAGTGTACCTATGGAATACATAGGCATGAACCATGTTTCAAGTAATTTCAAACAACAAGCACATGAATAAAAATCAAACTGTTCTCCCAGGCAGTTCTCAAAGAGTGAAATTCAGCCCTGAGCAGAAGGGCTGGCACAGTGACATTTCACTTCCCTAAGCTCTCAAAAAACCTTCAAAACAGCACTTTAAAGGCAATTCTGCATTGCACAGCCTTTGGGTTGGCCTGCTCAGCAGTGAATTTCATCCATTGTGAGTTATGTGATAGAGGACTTTGATTTTTCACCTAAGAAGAGAAAAGGACTAAATGAGTAGAACGAATGATTCATTTCAAGTAGATATCTTACTTACAATCAGCACTTATTGTCTCTGGGGCTTGTGAAGGACAAAGCAGGGTTGTCTGGAAAGAGCTACAGACATTTGTACATAAAAAGTGAAAAAGAGGAGGAAGAAGAGATTGGGGGAAGGAGTGCTCAGAGAACCAGATTTTTCCCAGAGCAATGACAAAAAGGTCTATTGAAAGAGCAAGTAGCAAAATGGTACCTGTATATGCTTTTTACAGGAGTCACAGAGCTGCAGCTATGAAGGAAGCACCCCAAATTTCCATGAGTAGTATTATTTCCATAAGTAAAGGTTATTTTTCTGTACTGAAACTTGGAAAATATAAATATTATGTACTATTCTGGGCACTAGTAAAATTGCTTAGAGGTTTGAAATTGAAAAGGTGTTATGGAGGAAAATCTTAAATACTCCAGAGGTTTGGACTTTTAGTTACGCGGAGGGATTACCCTGTGCTGACCTCTGCAGCCTGAGGAAGAAATGAGGTAAAATGGGAGATTGTCAGGGAGGTAAACGAAATCCTGAAATGAACAGATTGAAGACAGTAAGCTGTTTAAGATAGCAACTAATTTGAAAACAAGATGCCATGGACTAAAATTGGGATGGGATGGGTGGGTGCACAGGCAATTCAGACAAAATTACTTCACAGAAAAGAGACTTCAATTTGGCGTGGATGGGAAAAGCCAGCCACTGAAGTACATGTATTAGGGAGGGGGTAGGGTGCAAACCCACTCTGAAAAGAAAAAAAATGTATTTTTGGACAAGGATAAAATTCAAGGTTACAGCCACTAATTGGATTTTTGAGGATATGCTGATATTAGCTACTTGTAAATTGGTTGATATTTTCTGGGTTTGTGAGGACAGGCTATAACAGACTGATGTTTTCCCCCTAGCAGTTAATGCTGTGGAGTCCTCAAGCCATTTGCAGCGTCAGCCAGAACTCATGAAGGTTTGTGGAACTCCTTCCTTGACAGCAACAAGGGATTGGGCTTCTCTGGTCGAAAGAAACTAGGAGAGCTTTACGGTTTCCTCAACTCTGTGGATAGCCTTGCTTTTTGATTACCAATAAGCCTTTTAAGTGAAATAGAGCTGTGGGAGAATACGGCTTCTTTAAGCCTTTTCTTGTTTGAGTGCTGAGTGCCCTTGGAGCCTCCCTTCCTTGCTGATTTACTCAGGAGTCCCTGATGGTCTTAACTCATTCTGCTCACGCTTGTGCTACTGCTATCAAGATTCCTAGACATTGGCATAAAGTTTAACCTTCAGATCCTAAAGAGTCATAGACTAGATTTCTATGACATTTGAAATCAATATAAGTAACAGTGATATTTGCTTCAAAGCACTGAACAGTAGGTAATTCTAAACATAAGCCTTTGGAGGACCAGCCAGTGCTAATGATCAGTGCTCTGATACTGCTCTAGCTGTCAAATAACCATGAGGGGCCTGGAAGGCAGAGAAACAAAATCTCCAAAACTCTAACTTGTGCTTCATAGGTTAATGGAAGAGTTTCATTAACTTCCCTACCACAGGGAATGGTGGGATACGGGAGCAGGTCTAATATATTATATGCAGGAAAGCGCTGCAGTAAACACATACCCAAGCCAACATGTCACAAGGTGATACCTTGATTTTATTTCCCAGTTTACAAATACAGTAGAAAATAATGCTGTGACTGCAGTCCCCAAAGACAACAGGTGAATTTAATGTGAGCAGTGTCCACTCAGTCCTTCTATAAAGACATATACAAGTAGGAACATGGGTGTGCTCATTTTTTGTCCTTTGGTGAAGAAAAGCATTTCTAAAGTCAGATAAATTCAGCTAGTTTGGCTCAGTTTATAGTGAATTCTAATAGAATCTTTACCTTTAAGGAGTGAATGGACTAAAAAGCATGATGTACTATTACAATATGCTCAAGACCTGCATGACTTATAATTTCTGTTTTCCTATATGCCCATTAATATAGTGCAGAGCAGGGATTAAGTTGTTAGAATGCATAATCTGGACATTCCTACCCTTTGAATAGTTCATCTTTTTAAAGTAATCTTTACTTTGCATTGATGTTTTTGGCTTTGGAAGTCAGAATATTCTCCTAACTTAGCTTTGCCTGTCACTGTTCAGTTGTACTCCCTGTTTAACTCACTTTACACTCATTTGGGTCTGGAAAGAAAAATGGTTTCTTTTACTTATATTGACTGGCATTTGCCAGTCTACTGATTAAAGGAGAATTATTTCCATAATCAGGGGTTACTTCACATGAATCCAGATGAAATTGGCATCCTGCAAAATGTATAATAAAAAATGGAAATACAAAAACTTGCTGTCCCAGTTTATGTTAAGTAACAACTGTGATACTCAAAGTATTACAGTCTAGCCCAGAGGAATGTAATTAAGTGACACCTCTTTTATAAGACTATTTTTAATGTTGTAACAGCGTATATTTTAAGGTAGAATAGTTAAATATGTTGGCAAGTTGACTGAAGCAAAGATATGCAAAGGTTATGACTCTCTGTTCTGCTATAAAGGAGACCAATCAACCACATTTTATTAACAAAATCCACAGTACGCCAGAATGGTCTCTGCTTTTTTTCCTGGATCACTTTGCTTTGTCTTGAGACACAGAAGCCTGTGAATTCAGTGGTTCCACTTCACCCTCCCACACTCCTCTGGTCCTTCATAACTGAAGCTTTCAAAGACCCGAGCCAAAAAGATCTGTGCACATCTTCACCCACCCTATAGATAGAACCAGACATTCTTGTAGTGATGAATTTTTCCTCACTGAAATCAGTAGGAAGGTATTTTATCATAATCTTAAAATCAATTTTAAATAACTAAGCCAAGCTTTTGGAAAAATAAAAGTCCCTAACTATAATTTTTTCCTAAATCTAAGCTCTGAAATCAATTAAATCTGCAGTTTGTCCCAATACATTTTATGATCATTTGAACCATTGCTTGTGTATTTGACACCGTATTTTTTTCTAGGAGAGGGTAATAAATGTCTCTGCAGCACTGAAGAAAGCCAACAGGGGACACTAGTTGTTTGGAGACCATTCCTTCAAAACATTTTTCTTCATGTTGCTGGAGGAACAAAATTAGCTGGGAAAACTCAAACTAGCAGCCAGTTATCCATCATGGTTCTTTGTGGCCTAGTATTATTGTACACAATGGTTTTACAACATGAAAGGCCAACAGGACATGCTCCCAGGGATAGCCCTAAGCTGAAAACCATCAGATAGGTAGTACTTTATGAGTGAACCTAAAGCAGTTCGACTTGGGTAATAAAATGTAGGAATGTAGTAAGGTAAATGACAAAGGCTATGAAGGGCTGGGAAGAAATCAAACCCCATGTCAGACTATTTAAACAAGTGCCCAACTTCACTGCATCTGAATCTTAAGGGTCTCTTCCAACCTAAATGATTCCATGATTCAGTCATGGATCATAACAGAGAAAAACTTGTGAGCCAAAGAAGGCAGCAGGAAACTATTTTGAGGCTGAACATCGTGTAGATGAACATGTGGCAACCAGAGGGATGTAGCTTTGGGGATGCCCCCCCCAAATATGCTGCAGCAACATTTTAGGCATTATCACAGCAAGAGAAGTGAAAACCTTGCTACAGCAAGTAAGTATAAACAGGTTTTGGGAGAATCCTGAATTTGCTCAGACAATGAGCAGGAATGGGGTGGAAAATTAAACTACTTTTCTGGGCTCTGAAAATTTTCTTTGGCTTTTAGCATAAATTTATGCTTCTGGAAAAGGGAGTACCTGTGTTTCAGATTCATTTGGCCCTATAACACTGCTTATGGTCTTCCAGACACTAAGGGTCAGATTGGCAGGTCTGCAGGGCTGTGCAGAACTGGCCTCCAGGATGGGTATAGGGCCACACCCAGAGTTTCCCTGCAGGAAAAGCCCCACATCTGCATTTGAGATGCTTTGGCTGATACACCTGTGAGCAGTGAAGCAGTGGGAGTACGGAGAACAGAATTTTGAGCTGCATTTCAGAGGTTCGAAGAGGATGCACCTCTCCATAGCGTGGACAGGTCCAGAACTTTATACCAGGCACAGAGGAATGGTGATCTGGTGCCTTGCACCCTTTTTCAAATGCCCTTGGGAAGATATCACAGAACAGATTTGAGGCAGGTAAGAGTCTCCAAGATCCCTCCTAAAGGGGAATTGGGAATGACAAGGTGGTGGGGGGGGGAAAAGACCTCAGAAGACATGTTCCCCATCAGGTTACGACACAAATATTCAGACGGTCCCTGACTCCCCATCTCTTTCCTCTGCACAGTAGAATTCCCAGAGAGGTTGTAGCTTCAGTGGGGAAGACTAGGAAATGACATCTTCCCAGTGAAATGTACACAGGACTGCCATATATTCTGTAATACTGTTCCTAAACTCTGGGACAAAGGAACATCTCAGAGGACTCCTTTGTGATGCACAGACAGGGGTCTTAAACCCTGTGACCACCCCTGAAAAGCAAGGACAGCTGTGGATCATCATGGTATCTCCTGCTGTAAGAGCTGGTGGGCCTTGTGCTGTCTGAACTCAGCCAGGGCATGCAAGGGAAAGGCAAATGTGACCACAGCCTCCAGTGTCCTGCAGCCTGCCTTCCAGAGGTAGTGTATCTACACTGGTACCTGCTGGTGGCAAAGGCAAGTTCCTGCCAAAAAGGCAGTTTTGTCCCTGCAAGACAACCTGGACACAGTAAAAAATAGTCTGAAGGGGTTAGTAAGCAAAAGTAACTCCAAAAATCCCTTCTACTGCTTTCCTCAGTCCACTGGCTGAATCCCAGCATTAGCAGCAAGGGATGGTGAGAGACAAGTTTTCCAGGACTGGCTCCTCTTCAGAGTCTCCCTGCCCCTGCTCAGCCAGGCAAGGACTGGGTATGGCTCAGCACTAGGATATTTGGGCCACTGCATTTCCTCTATGAGGGCATCCAAAGGAGGATGTGATGGATTCCCCTTCACCCTTCAGACAGAGGGATGGAAAATATGGTGCAAGTTTGGTCCAATTGTTTATTTTTGTTCCCAAGTGACTTGTTGAACTTCGAATCACCCTCCTCATCAGAACAAACCTCCTCCTCTGTTAAGTGTCCTCAGGCTGGGGATGTTGCCCATGGCTTTGTGTGAGTGCAGAGCACCATTTTACAGTACTAGAGATGCATAGTAATTCCTATTTTTCCTCTTTCTATCCTGTTGGCACTGAAAAGTTCCAGCCCAGATCATCAGCTGCCAAGAGATTACTATTTGCAGATACAAGCTGTTTGAGGAAAGAATATGAGGGGGAGAAAAAAAGGAATCTTACCAAAGAATGACCAACAAGACGCCTGACAGACCAAGAGCCCCTTTCCTTTCTCCTGTGGCTTGAGCTGGATGGGCAGGGGACTGTAATCAGGACCTGCCTGTGAACAAAGAGACTAAACATGGGCAGACACCCATGCCTTGTCCTTTCCTCACTCCAAACATCCCTCAGTGCTGCACCCAGCTCTAGAATTCTGTGCAGCTCACAGATGCACAGACAGGGTCCTTCCCCAGAGCTGCCAACAGTGGTGACATTTACCCAAATCCTCCCCACATTTCTGCATGCTGCCTTTCTCTTGGCTTGAAGGAATATGCTACTTAATACACCATTGATGATCTGACTGTTACCCAAGGAATAGAGGTAATTTAAAGCAAAAGCACATTACTTCACTTGTGGAACGTGGTGACACTCTCAGTACTTGGCTCATACTCTAAATTGGTGGATTTCAACCTCATTTATGACAGAGCCATAAATAACTTTGCTCTCATAGATCAGCTAGCTGAGAGTCAAACTAGTTCTAGAGGAGATGATTTGCCAGGAAAAACTCTTACTACTCCTTCCAGATGGATATTGTTTGGACTCGTACAAAAATATCCAACCTACTTTTTTCCTTTTGTCCTATGCTCTCATACCTCAGTTATATCACGTGGGCAACACCTTTGTTTCCACTCATGTCTTCATGTGAGATACATCAGGGACACTTGGGAGGAGATAGTGTCCACAATACAAAGTCATGGGCTCCAGACTCAATTTCTCTGGCTGTTGGTAGGATATTAAATTCAATTTCTGGCTTTCTTGAGCAGCCTCTCTGTTCCTTGGCTGTCATTATGGGGAGTACAACAGAGCTGAGGCAAACACAACACCATGGGATCAACAGGTGGGACTGGGAGAGTACATACAGTGAATTCTTTGGCTTTTTAAGCATCTCATGGGAATTTATTTTAATCTGTTTTGTGTTGAGCTGAGTGGGTTGTTCAGTGGGGACAGTTCTACTTACTGATCCAAGTGCACACAGATGTACCTGACCACACCAGCACTGCCAGTATGCCACTGAGGCCCAGAAAAAACCAAAGAAAATGTTACATAATGGATGAAGAATAGAAAGAATAATAAGAAAAACAGTGCAGCCTTCCCTCAAATGTATGTACAATGATAGCTACTCTATCTTAAATAAAACTAGAAGAGGTTCGTGGAAGGGCAAATAAAATTGTTTGAGGCATGGAAAACCTCATGAAAACCTCATGAAAAAGGTTGTGCTGGTTCACCTTAGAAAGGAAACCAATGAAGGAGAGTATGATAAAGATATATTAAATGCTGTCTAGTGTAACACTGGTGGCTGAAAAAATTCAAGTAAATTGAAAAGCAGCAATTTCCAGGCTGATCAAATAAAACTTTTCACAAGGGAGATAATTAAACCATGGAACTCTTTGCTGCAAGGCGCCAGGAAGGTCAGGCACTGACAGGAGTTCTGTCTGGTAAGAAGGCTCTTCAGACTTACAATAACTACCATTCATGTGTTTTAAGAATTGCAAGGAGCAGATTAGGAATAGCCTTTCAGGGGTAGGAATGGGTAGCTCTGCTGTGTGATTTCCTATACTTGGTTCTGAGACATCTTCCTCTGGGAGCCAAAGTGGGGTTGCTAGAGTGGCTTGGCCACCTGCCTGATGGGAATGAGGCCGATGTCCCTTTGGAGGCTCAGATCTCTGCCCATGACATCCAGCCATGCTGGGGAGCCTGGGTACACCTGAGCTTTTCTAGTCCCTGCAGTGCCTCTCCAGGAACTCCTCCGGTTGATCTGACTGCCTCCACATCTGAGGTAGTCCAGGTCCAGGTCTACTAAAATCAGGGCTGACACCCACTGACTCACACCATGAACTTGCACTTTTGCACTTTTCCTCCAGTACCCCTCCTCACGAGCCTTGTCCCTGGGCGGTTTGTGCCAAAGTATCACTGGCAGCACGGCAACACCACCAGCACATTCCAGCTGCTGAAGCAGCATTTGGAGGTAAGTTGTTCTTAAGAGTCTCTCGGTCCTGGAAGAAAGTCCAGACAGGCCTAGAAATAGGCTCTGCCTCTCTAGAATTTATAAAAGAACAATACAGAGGTTACTCTTTTTTTTTATGTGTAGGTTACACTGTGCTTGTGTGCATTTCTAAGAATTTAAACCCTCTGGAAAGAGCATGACCAAAAGTTGAGGTGCCTTGGTTTTCATATGGGTGTAGTTGGAGCTCTTTATGGACTGTGTCTGAAATGTCAGAGTTGTTTCCCTGTTTATCCAGGACTATCAGAGAAATTTCTGTTTGTTCACACAGAGTCTGTTCTGCTACAGGTCTTTTTTCATGATGGTTTGTTGTCTCAGGATACACGTTTGCTGAAGGGGAAGCTGTGTTACCCTACCCTTCAGATGAAAACCCCACTGTAGGAAAAGCTGTCTTCTTCAATTTGGTTGGAAGCTTGAAGATTCCAAGGAGCAATACAAAACATTTCTGTACACATATTTTTTGGATTAGGCTCATGCTTTAATTCCATACTTACGCAAGTGGACTGGGCTTTCCCAAGGAGTGTGGAAGTGGCTTGAAAAACTTCATAAAGGTTTGAAGGTTGCATGGCAACTTCTTATAACAGGTGATCACATCCTAGAGCTCGCTGTGGTTGGAAGGCAGCTGAGCTGGGAGGGCAGGAAGGGATGTGAGCACAGTTAAGTCTGTGTCTTTTTACAGCAGAACTGTAGTAGTGTCTGTGCTTCACATAATGTGATTTAGAAGCACTTAACTTCTGTCTTCCTGCCTGCACTCCCTGACAGACAAGTTGTTTATCAATTTTTAACACCAGTGTGAATTGTCATGTTAATAACCATGCAGATTCTTCAGTGCAAGAAATGCTCAGCAGTGTGTTACAGCTGGCCTGAGCCTTGTCTAAGAAAGGTTTGCATAAACAGAGCTTAATAATTTTCCTCCACTTAAAGTGTATGGCTGAAAAAAATTATGATCAGACTTGAGATCCCTTCAAAGTTTTCTTCTGTGGAACACAATGGATTTTATCCCCACGCATCAACATCCCTCCTCTTTTATGTTAGTAAGACACATGACATGCAGCCAGACCTGAATAAACACGTCTTAATCAAATGTATTAGAGATGTGAGGAGCCACAACAGGAACTCCTTCAAGCTACTGATGTGTTCCTGTTGCCAAAAATGAATTGCTGAAGTGGGTGAACCCATTGGTACTTTCTGCTCATAGTGCCAGGACAGCCATTTTTGCAAAAGGCATATTTGGGGGCCACAAGCACAATGAGACATAGTTTCTCAGAGACAGTCAGCTTTCTCCATTCAAGCAAAAAGATGGACAACATGCTGTCAGATTGAATGCAAGAGAACTGATATCTGCAGGAATCCCAGGTTTAATTTTATGAGTGATCCTTAGTTTAAGCTGTAAGTGAAAACTCATACATGCAGTGAGTAGGCACATGTTCCTTTGTAACCGGCCCCATGAATGAGGAGTACAAGGGCTCTGGTATCTGCTGATGGAGGGCAGCCTTCCTAGACTTTTTAGAGTTAATGGACAGAGAAAGGCTACAGCTGAGCTCCTGTAGAGGATGATTGAATGTGGGATCTTATTGTTCCCAGCCAACTGAAGAGGAAATATAGGAAGACTAATCTATCTCCCTAGGCTAAAGTTAGCATTTGGGTGTACTCCCTCCGGTCCCATTAAATTCCCATTTAAAATCAATTTTTTGGGACCAAGATTTCATTATCTCTTCATCAATAACCTTCTGTGCTTCATCAGTTTCTTCAGTCTGGTTTGCAATATTTTTTTCAAAATCTGTTGATGTTCAATAGTCACAAAACTTTATAGGCTGCCTAGGTACCTAGGTTTTTGTTTATCCTCTGGAAGCACATAGAATTCTCATGCTGAATCATAATGGAAAAATGGAAAAGTGAAAACCAGTTGTAACTTATCATCTGAAACAAACAGTAAGAAGGCCAACTGACAATTTTGTTTTAAGTCTTACCAATTTGATTTTTGTGGTTGGTTTTCTTTTTCCCTACTGCAATTACATTTTAAAAGGCAAAGTCAATTTGAACTGGATTTTTTTTTTCATTTGAAGCCCAAATCATTTAAACCAAGAGCTTTCCTCAAAAGGTTTTATAATTTAATCTGTTGACATTTCATGTCAGAAAATATTACTGGAAATTTTTGGCCGGTTGAATTACCAGTGATTCAATACCTTATTTGCTAGATGGTCTTATGTTTTCTTCTAACTAATGGATATTTTATGGTAGGTAAAGTGCACCTTTATAATTTATTACTATGAAAAAATAATATATACCTAGCTTTGATTAAAAACAAAAACAATGATTTTGAACATGAGAAAACAGAAAGGCCATTCTTACCATAAATTCTTATGACTCATGTTGTGCTGCATTCATCACACTGATTTCTGCATTTCAAATGCTGAAGAAGAGGTAGCTGATAATTACAGGGATTTATAGGTATTGTGCACCCTTTTAAAATATGGTGAGCGCACAGTCTTGCATTGTTCTATATCAGGGCACCTGTAATGCAACATAAAGCAAACAATACTTTAAAAGTTTATTTTATGGGTTGGAAATGCACACACAAACGAAAGCTACAGAGTTGTGCCTTCACAGTCACCTGTGGTAAGGGACTGGAAATTGTGGGTTTTTTCTCATGAGGTGCAGCTCCTCTGAGCTGTGCTTTGAGAATGTATGACTGGGAGGATGCTGGCATGGCCAAAGACTTAAGCTGGTAACGTTTCTCTTTGTAGTCACGGGGATGGGACTGGTATGTGGTAATTTATGAGCTACGGTATATATATCCTGTTTTTCTTTCTGCTCTGGGATTTGCAAGACCACACAGTGGATTTTATTTGTAATTACTTGCAAAACTCCTTGCCTGTATTCTGCCTTTCCCTTGTCCTTCAATAAACTCCTTCTCTCCTTTTTTGCCAACAGCCTCTGAAGGAAGCACTAATAAAATTTCACTGCTGAATTCTGCAATAACATATTTGTTGGCTTTGAGTGAGAAGGAATGGGAAAACGATTAAAATTATTATCCAGAGGCACAATCTCTTTCTATTTCCATTATAGGGGGAAATACTGGTGTGCAGCCTGGGTTGTGTCCTCTGTGCTGCCCCAGGGACTCACCTGACTCCAGACATGGGGACCTCATGCGACTGGAAGGATGCTGGATGTGGAATGGGAATGAGAAATCAGCAGGCACTGATGTGGGTATTGCTGCCCATCTTCAGCATTTCAGCCATCTGTAACTCTGGACATTGCTTTTCACTTTGGAGATAGTCTTTCAGAAACCCTGCAGACTGAAACATCCATATCACCCCAGCCACTTGTCTGCTTTTGTGTTGGTTTCCAGCCGTGGACTACTAATAGTGGCAACAGTTCATTTTTTTTAATATGGAAATCACATTTACTGTCAAAAAGTAGAAAGTGTCATTGAATTTTCTCTAGAGGCCTTTCCCTGGTGGGAAAAAAAAAACAGTATAAGAGATAATAGTCCTAATAGCTCTTAAACAATTCTTGATATTTTTGAATTATCAGTGGAGAAAGTGGCTGAGCTACTCAGGAACACATAGAAGTTGACAATAACTCTCTGGAAAGCATTAAGGGTGAACATAATTTTGGTACAGTGAGATGTTAATGTTATCTTTCGCAGTCAATGCGAGCCTAAGGTCATGAAGCAAGGAGTGCCCCTGTCACTCATTGATTATAGGAATTCTATGCAGAATCTCCAGGAATTCATAGGAATTCTATGTACTATCTCCAGCCATGAGCTGAGGTGGATAGTATCTTGAAATAAAAGTTAACACTATGGTTTTTAGGAGACGGGTCTAAAGGCATGTCCATCTGAAGTGCAAGATGTCTGAAAATCAAGCCTAGAGCCTGGCAAACACAAAGATGTTACCACTCACTGCCAGTCTGGGGCTCCGTGTTAGGACTGCTATGAGCACTGGTCCAAGAAAACTACAGTCTCAGAGTTATTTCATCAGGGTTCAGTTTTTCCTCCAAGTGCAGTTATTGCCAGCTTCATTTTGTCTTGCTGTGCATGTATTTGCTAAAACATGCCACACGCTGCCAGACTGTCCTACTCTGAGCCTCTCTTCATGCTTCCCTCTATGAGCACTGTCAAAACTGGATCTTCAGGCTTGAAAATTGTTGTTTGAAATCTTCCCTGAATCTGTTTACCTCTGTACTTTAAGATACCAAATATTAGCTACAAGGTAGAAGAACAGTCAGCTCCTCCTTTACAGTTTAGAACAGAGGACAAGGTCTTGTCACGAGCACAGAGGGTGTTTCCTTTCCCTTCATTTGCTTCTTCCCTTCACCTCTCAACCAACAAGGGGTAAATACACATCTCCTGATTGCTATTAGAGTCTATATCTTGTAGCTGGATAGTGCTATTGTGAGCCACAGAAGTCTGATATCTGTGGCAATGAGTTCTACAAGCTAATGATACATTATATAAAACATTCTTCTTTGAAAAGAGCACTCTACTGGCTTTTGGTCCCTTGTTAGCAACCAAGTACTCTTTTTTGACCTTCCCCATACAACATGATTTTATATACCTCAGTTGCATATTCACCTAGTTTTCTCTCTAAGAGAAACAATTCTGACCTTTTGAGTTTGTCTTTACACCTATTAACCTTATTGAAAGCTGCCGCCTGTCTGTCTTGTGCCTTCTGCCTCTCTCGAGCCCTCTGATTTACACTGTTCTCTGTAGAACTGTTGAAGCTCTGGGCTGCACTAAGGAAGGACACAAACTTCAGGAGTGGATGATCCTACTTTGTGAATTAACTGTCACTCCATGTCAAAGTGATGGGGGAAACAGTGTGAAGAAACACAGCAGGTAAAACAACCCTAACATTTTGATTTAGGACAAGGATCTGGGCTCACAGACATTTTCAATCATTAAATTGAGAAGAAAATATGGTTCTGTCCCAAATCAGCTGAAAAACACGGAGGCAACAGGTACAATACAGAATAGATGATTCCTTACAGTTGCACTCCCTGTAGCTCTAGAAGGGACATATTGCCCTGACTTTGTGATCAGTATTCTGGGAATAGCCAGACAGTTTATCAAGAAATCAAAATGGAGATTTTTCGTGTCCTAACCTCTATCAGTGGTATAAAGTAAGTGAAAGAGCCATAAAAAGCTAGTTCAGGCCTGTTGCTTAAATGAAGTGCATGATGAGATGTAGAGAGCTCTCTCACCTAATGCAATCCACACTGAAAGCAATGACACTTTTCCACTGGCTTCACTGAGCTAAACTGGCTGCCAAAACAGAAATTGATCTTTCTGTTCAATGACACAGTAGTAAAGAAGCCCCACACACTCATTTTGCACTGATTGTGGGCTCTACAACATCATTTTGACAGTTTTGATTGAAAAGAAGCAGTTAAAAATGCTCTGTGAAGAAAAACTGTGAGGCTGGGCTCAGTACCTCTCTAAATTCCTAACAGCTTGTAACTCATGGAATGTGCCTCTGTGCTAGGCTGGGAAACAGCCTGTTTCTGAGGAAAAGACTCACTTCCATTAAACAGGAAAATATAAACTGTGCTGCAGGAATATCTGTGTGATTCAGGCTATGCCTCCAGAGTACAGAGACTATATATGTAAGTACCCTCTGCTAATTAACACTGCACTATCACCCTATTAATTAAGGCACAATAGAAGAGCTCTCCTGACATCTTCCAGTGTGATACAGAATTTGGAAAAAATGTAGCCATGAAAATCTGAGGGATAATGGAGACCCCTCAAGGGTATATACTGAAGCCAGAGACCCCGAGAGGAGCTCTGGACAGAGGAAATGCCTCTCAGTCACAGACCTGAAGGGAGGTACAGCAATCCTCCTTCCCACTATAACCTCAGAGATAAAGCAAACAAACTTTTGAGTGCATAAGACATTTTAAGACAGTTTACCGTGAATCCAACATTTCTATGGTTTTACTCTGAAGGTGATCTTAGTCAACCCAGTTGATAAATGGTGTTTGGCCAGTGTAAAGCCAGTGAATATTCCAAACAAATGGTTAATGTGTCCTAAGTATTGCAGGACTTGCTGGACAATCCAAGACAAGTATGAGGAGGACTGAGAAAACACATTCTGGCATGCTTAGAAGATGTAGCACATGTTAGAATAATCTGTGACTTTCTTTCCTCTCATAGTTGAAGAAGTGTTATATAGGAAGTCATGAGAAGGACAGTCATCTCTCAGGACACATAAACAGTGGCAATTTTTTCAAATAAGAAAGTGCTCTGGAAGGCTAAGGATAAGATGACCCTACCTGTGTCAGCTCTGGAGAGAAAATAATGCAAACATTGATAATGGAATATCAGCTGTTGCAGCTCATGTGTTGCTTGTGAATCCAGGACTTCTTCGTAAAAAAGAGTCTGGACTGTGCTGCGGACCTTGGCTGATCACCTCTCTCAGATGGATCAGAATCATGGGCAAGTTGGGGCCTTGAAGGTCCTCACATCAATGACACATGCAATTATTTTAATGAGTAACTGCTGATGTTAACAAGCAATTGATTGCCAGTGCAAGTGGACATGGTGTAGTTCTGAATTTTTGATTCCTCTGGCTAAAGGAATTTTCCTCAGAAACAAGAGTGGAAGACCAGTGCTGGACACCAGCACAGAACTTTCTGGACTTGCATGTATACTAAGGGGAGATTTAACCAGAGCACAGCCAGAGCCTCTGACTGTTAACAAGAAGTAAAAACACTTTCCTAATTATCCAACGAGGTGCACCTGGAAAAATAGAAGTGCAGAAAATGAAGGCACTTTGACAATCCCTGAGTGGAGATGAGAGCTGATATTTGAGGACAGTGTAGGGCTTCTTGCCATCACTCAGGAAGGTATTTGTGAAGTATTTCTGAAAATACAGACAAATAACGATTGCAGCCTCTTCAGAATGTGGGTTACCTGAGTTGGACTCCCTTCCCCTCAACTAACCTTGCTGGCTATGGACATGTGGAAAGGGACATAGAAACATTCTCTTGTCTGTTTTCTCTCCCTCTCTTTCTGAGAACCACCATGGTGCAGGAAATACGAAAAGCTACATGGTTCAGATGTTGAGGGATCAGGGTTACAGCTGGCTTCAAGCTGTGCCTGAGCACCTCCCAAGAAGAGGTGTCTGTCTGACTGCACCCTGGCCCCACAGGGATGAACCTGCACCAACCTCATGCCTCGGGGACTGCAGGAAGGAAACCTGCCCGTGTGAGGGCAACAGCCATAAAAAAAATCGGGGAGGATGCTCGTGTGCACCCTGCTCGTGGCCTCGGTGGATGCTCAGTAGGATTCCTGCCAAAAAGCAGCACCCAGCTATGCTTCTCTGTCCTACCAACCCCCAGCCCAGCCCTTCCCTCTCAAGCCCGTGGCACTTTCCAAGAAAAGAAAGCTGAGAGAATGAGGACTTTTTAATGCTGACAAATGTTGTCCACTGCAGGTATAATTTGCTGCTTAAAGTCATAATGGCCATTTTATATACATTTTCTTGAACTGTCATCTGTGAACAATGGGCTTTTCTGCGGAAATGTGAGTTTAACAACCCTGAGGCTCTTCTAATTTACCCCATCAAGCTGATACAGAGAATAATTTAAAAAATAACTTTCCCTCTCCCTCTGATTCTTGCCCCAGTAGAGTTACTGCAAACAGAGGCCTCAGAGTGAAGCCTCAAAATGCAGCTGCATCCTGCATCTTCAGTGCCTGTAGCCCTGCCCTCGGTTTCCAGAATTAACTCAAATAAATTATGCATTTCTACATGCATAACCAGGAAAAAGTCTGCACAGTGACAGTGCAGAGTCACTCATAAAGGAAAAAATCTGACCCTGTAGTGCTATGGATGACAGCTATTTCTGCTGATACATTGCCACCTGGGACAATTTACTAAGAAAGAAACTAATGAAGTTACTGCAGTGCCAGACGAAGAGGGAGGAAAAAAAACAGGAGAAAAAGAAAATTCCCATCAACATCACACTACAGAACAATGAAAATGCCTCCCACCTGCAACCTTCTTGGAAACATTTCCATGGAGCCCTGGCTTCTAATTTGGCTTCAATTTGTAGCAGCAGAGAACTGGAGTTTATTGAAAGGAGATAGACATGAGCTTCAGGAAGGCAATGTTATGAACACTCTTAGGAAATTGCAGCAGGTGTGAGCATTAATAGTATTTTCCTCTGCCCTGAAACTTGTTCCCCTTGCACATAAACCACAGCTTTCCCCTTAGTCTGTATTGCCCTGGCTCTGTGTTGGTTTTGAACTCCAAGGTTCGTCGCAGTGCTATCCAAGGCACAGACGAGCTGGCTAAGATCCTTGGGGGTAGCTGTGCCAGCTGTATGGAGGGAGCAATGATGGCTCTGCTTAAAATTATGCTTAAATTGTTCCCTTCCCATGTGCTGACAATTATTTACAGGGAGTTCCATTTGTACTTGTCAGGGAGAGCCCACACGTACAGTGGAATTCTTATGAATCGGAGCTCAATGCGAGGCCCTTTAGGATGAAGTGATGAGCCAGCTGTAGCTTTGGAGAAGGATATACATTCATGTCCGTGTCAGCTTGGCAAGTTTTACCCATTCATACATTAATTTGATTCACAAATATACAACTTTAATTTTTTACTGATCTTCTTTTCCTGGTCGCCTTCAAAATCCTCGTATTGAGGACTATACTTTTAATCCGCCTTTTTTTCCTCCTTGCTGATTTCTTCTTATCCTAAAGCAATGACTTTCATTTTCTCCTTTGAAACCTTCATGATCTAGCTTTGTGGTGTTTACTCACGGACCCTCTTCAGTTTTCCTCTAAATAAATATTTTGCAAATATGACAGCACAAAAGGATATTGGAAAGAAATCAGAGTCCAGCACACAAGAGCAGATGTCCCCAGCCTGCTGAAAAAACCCCACATCCTGAGCCCTGAAAGCTGAGCCTGTACAGTCAGTGAGAGCCAGCACAACGGCAGCTTTATTTTTCAGTATTCATATTCTGTGTATTTTAGTGGTGGGACACAAATCTATGATACCTAAAAATGAGAAATCAGTATTTTTTTTTTTAACCAATTCAACTCTTGTTTTAGCCGCAAGGTTACCTGACACACTCTCTCCTGTAGCAGCAGTGGGGAGCAATCCTAGTCTGCCTAGGGAAGGTGCAGTGGTAGGAGGTACAGGTGGGAAGTGGTGGCTGAGCTGTGGCAGGGAGCCTGCTCAGCCAGTCCCCACGTCCTCCCAAAGTGTGATGACTTCAGGTCATGGCAGTGAACAGAGTGAGCCATGTGGGAGAACCTCAGCTCATGCATGAGCTCACATTCTTGTACTGGTGAGCCACAGCTGAGAATTTCTTAGGTTCAATTGTTTGAAAACTATAGAAAAATCAATGAAAATAAAGGGACCCCTGAAAATACGGAAACCACTGATCTCCCATTTATCCTTCTCCTACTTTTTTCCACATGAGGGCACTTTTCTTAACTACAGACTTTAAAATAATAATAATGGCCAGTCTTTGCGAGCGAAGATTTTGGGAAAGGTCATTAACCCTTCCAGCCTGCGCAGTGGATTTTTAGGTGAGACACAGCGTGCGCTGAACTGAGCCCACCCTTTAGTCCTGAGGTTCATCTGCCGGGGCCGAGCAAAGCCTGGACAGTGGCAGTGAGGTCCCCAGGATGTAGGTTTGTTTAGAGTGACCTTCTCTTAGGTGGATTGCCTACCAAGGCTGACAAGCTCCACCTGCCCAGGGGGCCAGGAATCGAACCCAGGTCGCAGAGGTGAGAGTCAGGCACTCTAACCACTAGACCACCAGAGGACTTTAAAATACAGGCTTTACTATAGCTCTGACAAGGTCACGGACAAGTGAGGTCTGATACTCAGGATTAGCAGAAGAAGAAGCCACCATAATTCCCATTCTGCAGCTGATGAAGTGATGTAATATGTCTGTTGCTGTCCTTTGCAATCCTGGTTGATGATCAGGACAGAACCCGTGAAATAACCAGAGAGCCAAATGGCCAGTCAAGAAACTATTTAAATATGTTCTTCCGAAATATCCAGAGGACAGTGACTCTGTTGTTCACAGATGGCTTTGTTTAGGAAGTAGGAGCTCTGTTACTGTTAGCAGAGCTGGGCATGTGGGTGTGTACAGCATACAAACCCTGCTGGGCAAATATTTTGCCATGATTTGAATGTGACAAGCTGACGATACATTAGGGATTGAAGATTTTATGGTCATGTCACCCTCCTGGCTTCTACTCCAGGTGGGACAGAGATGTCTCTCCTGTACCTGCCTTTATCTCCATATTTTGTCAGTACATCTCAAGCAGAAATGGAGATGTGCTGAGTATACATCCATAGAGTAAACCATAATTTTTTCCCTTTTCAATTCCCAAAATAAGGTCGGGAAATTATCTTTCTGTGCATGGACTTTCTGCAAGCTGGCAAAGAGGCTAATTTAACTGCATACATTATTCATTACAAATTATTCACTCTATGCAACACATACTGATTGTTTAGAAAATTCATTCTTTCTGTCCTAGAAATGTCACTGGCTGTAACTCCTTACCTCATCATTGACAAATTCTGTTGATTGCTTGACTAGTTGCTTTAACTAATCCAGGATTATGGTTTGCCAGAATAATAATAGCCACTTCTCTAGCACTTTGCACATGAGGATCCCAAAACATGATTTCGAAATGCTAATTAATCCCCAGAGCACCTGGGAGGTGAAGTATTCCTATCCTTATAGCAGATTTGTGGCTCTTGAACCTTGTTGGGAGGTGTGCAAAGTCATTCTGCTGACTCACAGAAGCTGCCAGATCATCTGGGTCTCATTAGCTCCAACCATGTAAGATAAAAAGCCAAGTGTTAAAAAGAAAGGAAGAAAAGGGAAACCAAAAAAGTGGAGGTGAGAAGGGTGAAAGACCGGTAGGTTCTGTTTGGTTTTGGTCTTGTTCTTAGTGCAGTTGTTGAGGTATCTGAATAACTGACAGTTAAATGGGAATAAGCCCTTCTAGCTGAAGTCACTAAATTGAATCTATCAGGCCTTTCTTAACTTATTTTGCAGGGTGTGTGTCCTGACTTGCCTATATGAGCAGTCTGTGGTGGGTTGACCCCGGCTGGATGCCAGGTGCCCACCGAAGCTGCTCTGTCAGTCCCCTCCACAACCGGACAGGGCAGACAAAATGTAACAAAGAGTTACGAGTTGACATAAGGACCAGGAGAGATCCCTCACCAAATGCCATCACGGGCAGAACAGATTGAACCTGGGGATGTTAATTGAATTTATTACCAACAACATCAGAGCAGGATAATGAGAAGCAAAAACAGATCTTAAAAAACACCTTTCCCCAACCCCTCTCTTCTTCCCAGCTCTACCTCCTCCTACCCAGCATGCAGGGAGATGGGGAATGGGAGTTACAGTCAGTTCCTCACATGTTGTTTGTGCTGCTGCTCAGGAAGAGGAGTCCTTTACTATGTACCTGTAGCCGACTTGTGGCTGCAAAAAGCTGGAGTTGCTGTGTGTGCAGTGACTTTCAGTCTTGAACATCTGTGTGTTTGGTGGCCTGACAGTTTATTGCTCAAAGATGAAACTGTTTGATAACTGGAAGAAGAAACTGTCTCCCAAACTTGTGAATGTGACAGCCTGGCAAACAAGCCAGATGGCCAAGGACTTCCTTTGCCTAGAGTAACTTCCAGGTAGCAGAATGTCTACAGTGCAGTTTTAAAACCTATATACTGGAGTCAGGGGATCTTTGACTGGTTGAAGAACTAATGGGAAAAGAGTTTTTTGCTGTATATCTGCATCCCTTACACTCTTTCACTCTCTGGTCTACAGGGAAGCAGTGGTATAAAAGGCAAGAGGAACTTATTCACTGTCTGAAACACAGGGAGATGTAGAGATCTGGGTCTTATATTGATGTCTTTCATGAGCAACATCACTTGTTGTGATGTTTTAAATTTTGCCTGCATTTGATGCTGTCTTAAGAAATTGTGTAGCCTGATGGCTAAGCAGTGCTGTAGAGGGGAGGTCTGAGAGTGAAGCATGTTGTGCTCTGCAGCAAAGGAACGTTGAGCAAAAACAGCAAGTAAGCTGGGTGTGTTGTCAAGGCGTGTTTCCACGGGAAATAAAGAGCAGGTCTTTGAGCCGAGGGACACAAATATGTGTCATTCCTTTAAAGATAAGCAGAACTGGAGATATAGGTGAAACAAATTTTACCAAGGCTGGATAATTTAATGTATGCTAAGGGGTGTAATGAAACGGGGGAATGGGTACCTTACTCTTAACATTACCTTTATATAGAAGTGTGCAGGATGGGAGCAAGGATTTGTGCTTTGAAATGTAAATGCCATCTGAAGAAGCAAATCCAGACAACCAACAAACACAATCCAAATGAGAGGTAGGGCCCAGTTCATGGCTGTAAGCTGCAGTGCATGGGTGCTAATGTTGTTCTGGAACTAAATAACTAAATTTTTTTTAAAAAGAGGAGAGGGAAACACAACGAATGAACCCTGAAAGCCATGAGAACTCATGGTTCAGGGAAAAAGACAATAGTCTGCCTAGTAGGGGCATTTAGACAGAAAGAGTGTGACACACAAAAGCTTACACATTGCTGCAGGTTACACTGGAGGGTCCTATGGCATCGATGTGAGTACTCGATTAAATAAGATCAGTAGGGATATAGCCAACTGCTGCTTAAATTTTCAGTAAGATGTTCTTACCAGTCTTCATTGATATTAAAAAAAAAAGGACTGACTGGGTCCGTATGACCTAATTCTAGTCTTCCTTGCACCAGCAGACGAAGGAATTGCTTTCTGGAGGTTAATGGCTTTAGACTTGTATGTAAATGAGGGGAAAATCTGATCTTAAATCTCAAGGAAGCGAAAAGTAGTGACAGGATTTAGTGCAGACCTCTACCACAGAGGAATTCTGTAGGGGCTGGCAGGGAGGGATTGTGCAATTAGAGGAGCCTTTAGCAGTGCCATTCATTCTGCAGTTGTCCTCCCATTTCAGAGCTGGCGAGCGAGGGGATTTGAGGAGGAGGAAGGAGGTGACAGAGGAGTTGTGGATGGGACTCTGCAAAGGACTGTCCCAGATCCCACAAGGGTGTGTTTGTGTTGTCCCTTCCTGACAAAGTTTTTCAGGCCAAGGCCTGTCTATACTGACTCACCTTGGGGTGCACCTGGGTCATATGAGCAGTGTCCCAAGTGGGGAATCAGGACACATCTCTGTGTCAGTGAGCTTCTCAAGCCTTGGTGACAGTTCTGGCTTTCTGAGATCACAAATGCACACATGACGTGGTGCAGTGGAGAAGGTGATTGTACCACCCTATTTCTCCATCGGCACTGCAGGACTCTTCAAAACTTTATCAAGGTGGAAGGGGATCAGCATGCTGGACCAAGAGCCTACTTCTCCCATGAATGAGTCCTGTCTTGGACCTGCATGAACACATCCAGATTCAGCTTTACCCCAGTGATGATGAGGAAAGTGCAACCTGGGCAGCCACACTGCCTATCCCTACTATCCCTACCTTCAGTCCCCCTTCCTAGTGCGGTCCTGCACCTCACTGTGGTACCTTTCTGTCACCTGTCTGACAGCAAGAAGCACAGGGTAAGCCCAAATACAAACCAGAGAGGCTGAACAGCTGCTTTGTGCTAAAGTAGGAGCTTTCAAGTCAGGGAGAATTGCAGTAATTTTCCTGTTCAAAGGGCAGAGAAAACAATAGCGTGTTTGCTATGGATATCAGATATCCGAAAAACACAAATGGAGCCCTGGTGTGGCTTTATGGGCTTCAACAGAATTAGCCTGGGATATATAGCAGGCAGGGACTTGAAAGCTTTTATGTGGGAGCTCTTAAGGGCACACCTGTTTGTTCCCTGTGGAACGGATAATGTATTTTTGCTGTTTTGTCATCTGCAAGCTCAAAGACTGCCTGGGGTTGGCATCCATCCATTCATTCTTCTCTTGGAAAAGAGGTACATGTCCTTGGAGCCCAAGCTCCTGTGGTCTGTGCAGCTGGGGGAGCAGTACGAGGGCAATGAGCTTGAACTCTTTCCTCTCTGAGTGAGGACTGGGATGCACAGGTGAGACAGGACAGAGAAGTATGTGCTACTAAACCTTGTACTGCCAGATCTGCTATGTGGCTTTGGGGTCACTAGAATGGTGTTTCTCCTGTACACTTTCATTCATTCTTCTGGAGAGAAAAGGAAAATATATTCTAGCATTGCCTACATGATATAGGGTTCTATTTACCTTAACCTATTACTTAATTTGCTCTCTTTTTGCTACCTCTCACCTCTTATGTATGTTTTCCTTCTTGCTTCATTCCTTAATGAAATGTGATTTTCCCAGTTTTCTGGTTCCCTCGAATCATCAACAAAAACCTGGCATGACTTTTTTTTTAAAGACTTACTACTAATATACTTGTAAAATAACTTTAATCAATGCTACCTCTTGGGGAATCCCTAAGTAATTGCTAGAATACAACTAATTATGGTGCTGTTACCTTACTATTCAGTCATTACTCTTCTGTGTAGTGGCAACTTTTGCTAAATACTAGCTCTCTGATGAGCACTGCCATTAGGCTATGGGGTTTTTTTGTCTCAAGAAAATGTGTAATTTATGTAATTACTTTCATTCATCTGTTTAACTCCTCAGCTATCCTGTTACCACTTGTGAGAACATTTGGCATTTCTAACTTAAAAGTCTGAGAGGAACTTCCTAAGGAAGACTCACATTCACCTTGTCCACCAGGACCCACAGGTCCCTTTCAGCAAGGCTACTCCCCAGGCACCGAGGGTCTGGCCTGTGCTCTTTGGTTATGTCCTCCCAGGTACACTTGTCTTTGTTAAACTTCATGGTGGTCTTTCTAGCCCACTTTTCCACCCTATCCAGGACTCCATAAGATGGTTATCCCTTCTGTCGTGTCCACCTCACCACACAGTTTGGTGTCATCAGCAAACTAGGTGAGGGTGTTTTCAATCCCATCATTCAGACCATTTATGAAGATGTGGAACAGTGTGAGGCCCAATATTGATCCCTAGGGGACCCCACTTGTGACAGGCTGCCAGCATGAGCAAAAGCCACTGATCACCACCCTCTGAGTGCAATCTTTTAACCAGGTTCCTGCCCATCTCACAGGCCACCCATCCAGTCTGTATTTTGCCAGTTTGTCCAGGAGGAAGCCATGGGAAAGTATTGAATGCTTTGCTGAAATCTAGCCAAGCAACATTCACTGCCCCCCCCAGACACTGACAGAAGATGGTATGTTATTGTAGAGACAGATCGGGTTAGTATGGGGTGATTTGCCCTCGGTAAATCTGTGCTGGCTTTTCCCAACCACCTGCTTCATTTGATTAGTAACAGTATCTAGGAGGACTTATTCTATCACTTTCCCAGGGACTGAAGTAAGACTAACAGGCCAGTAGTTTTCCTGGTCCTCTTTCAGGCCCTTCTTATAGATGGGTATGGAGTTTGCTCTCTTCCAGTCATTAGAGACATCTCCTGACCCCCATGACTTTTCAAGTGTTACAGGCAACAGTGTCAGTGGCTTTGTTTAACACCCTGGGGTGAATTCCCTCTGGGCCCATAGATTTGTGGGGGTTGAGCCTTTTCAATAGGCTTGGACTAGTCCTTCCTCCAGTACTGGTGGGGTGGACATGTGTGTTGTTGTAGCTACTCAGTCTTGTGATCTGGGGTCCAGCTATGCTGATAAAGACACAGACAACAAATGTATTGAGATTTCTGCCTTTTCAACGACCTGTTTCCCTGCCCTGTTTAGCAATGGGCCTGTGTCTTCCCTGTGCTTCCACTTATTGCTCGCACACCTGAAAATCCCTTTTTTGTTGTACTTGACATCTTTGGCCAATTTCAGTTCTAGCTGAGCCTTAGCCTTCCTATCTGGGAAACCACTGTACTTTTAAAGCAGTTCCATTAAAAATGTATTTAGCTGTATCAATTGCTACCTTGTGTTTTTCATTTACAAAGATTCTGTAAAATATGCCCTTTTTTTCTACTTTGGCCTTTGCCTCTATGCAGAGAAGTTGTATGTGCTTAGACACTGTCACAGGGAATAGTCTGTGGTAGTTCATTATTGTTACTATTGTAATAAGTATATCAGTAAAGCAAAGCTGTTGCTAAGATCAGCAATATCAGTAGAAGCTTCTCTCTTTGCCCTCCAATTTATTTAACACTAGGTACTGACAGGTAATAATGGTTTGAAGCAGTGCTCATAAAAGACACTTCTTCCCCTAACCTGCTTAGAAATATTCTTATGAAATTACTGCAAGAGTGGTATCTTACTCAGATTCCGTAAAATAATAGATTCTCGTGTAATGTAGGATTGTGAGGTTTTTTACCTTTATCAAGTCTCTGATGACCTTTTCAGGATTACTTCCACTTCTGTTACATGTTAACACAGCTGAGCAATAGCACAAACTGTACAAGACTGCCCCATCCCTGCTGTGTTTAGCACCAGTAGGGGCTGTGTTGGCTTGGTTGACCTGGGTGGTCCCTGCTCTTTTATTCCATGCAGCTTCTTACGTTGTTCTCATGTCCTGGTTCAGTGGTGCATGTCCACAGGCAAAGTGTGCAGACCCAAGGGGCAGGGCAACACAGAAAATGTGAAGGTTATTCTATCATTCTAGCCCTTCTTTGCTCAGTGATTCACAGAACTATATCAGTAGCAAACCTGACTGGCACTATCTCCCTGTATTTGTGGGCAAGACGGAAAAAAATACACTGATTGTGCTTGCAGAATAAGGGGAGGGGAGACTTTTGTCCTCCTGTGGGACCACATGTGTCCCAGTAGCAAAAATGGAAGAAAATTGAAGTATTGATGGAATTTCTCATGCACCTGGCATTTTCTACAGTGCCATGGAAAATTCTAAGTGGCTTAGTTGTTATCTCTCTACAATCTATTGTAAAAACTCCTTCTTTTAGATGTCCTCAATCTCTGTTTAATGAAGAGACAGGCATCATGAGAGCAGTTTATAACAAGTATATTAGCCAGTCATATGCATTTAATTAATGTATAGCTCTGTATCTACTTACAGGCAAAATTAATAAAGAACAGAAACAGATGGACATTTTTATCTTGCTGAAGATGAAGACACACTTAATTTTCTCTACTGATGATGTAACCCCAGACTGATCTGCTGCCAGAGTTCTGGTGGTACATTTGCCTGCTAAATTATTCAAGTTGTAAAGAGCATTCAGATCAAGTTTGGCAACTTAATGGCAAACAGCCTGTCTGGGAGAGGTGGTGCTTCACTCTTTCCCTGGCTGAAGGCCTTGCCTGCCCTCTGCTTTATCTCCTACCAACAGTGTTATTTGAAGTATTTTCTTAGCACATGGAGAAACCTTAACTGGGAAGCCAAGGAGGCAGTGAGGGTGTTTGTGCCAGGAAAATGCAGGCTGAGTGTGACCTAAATGATCATCTGCCAAGGTCAGATGGGAGTTGGAAAATCATTCCCACGCACAAGAGGTCCCACAGGGATGGCTCCTCTGTCATGTTAGCAGCTGCACACAGTGACTGCAGTGACACTCTCTGATGTCCTGCATGGTATTACTAGGTAGTCATTTAGCATCCTAACAACAGCTTTGATCTGATTAATGCAGCTCAGCAAGGGTTTCCACAGGAATCAGTGGTGGGATGCTTTGGAGTGTGTGAACCCAACATTAAGTAGCTACAGGTGGCCTTTTGCTGTCAGAGGGGTAAAAAATGTAGCTTCTTATTGTTGAATCCTCTTGGAATTGTGCACTGTGGGCAACGTAATCCCTAAGAATGCGATTGTGCATTAATCATCCACGTTTTTCTCTGTCACCTATGTGTTAAGTTCTTAAAACAGAAAGGCCAAGACTCTTCACTTATATCAATATAAAGACAGAACAAGACCTAAGAACATCAGTATTTTCTACAGTGTTTATCTAAGGAAGAGGTGTCCCAAATTGCAGATGACATACCATAACAGCAGAACAAGTAGGTCATCCCAAGAAGAGCTGAGCAGATGCTATATTTCTTTCCTGACCTTCTCACCCACCTCCCCCCAAAAAATTAATTGTGAACAAGTGCTAAGTAGTCAGGCTTCTCAAAGCATCATCACTTGCATAAAAGTCATTCTGTTATAACTCCCTCCCCTTTTTTCACAGTCTAACTTAAAATTATTCTTAAACTAGAAGACTTAAGAAAGCTAGTTGCTTACTTTCCATACAAAATATTTGTCATTGTTTGACAGTTTACAAAACACATATGTTTGGATGGCTTTTTCCTACAGAAAATTTCTAACCCGCTCAATTTTTAGTTAAATGGTTTCAGTGTGGGAACCAATATTCTGTATTTACTTTGTCAGATGCTACTCCTAATGAAGCTGTTCAGTGGGCTGTTTAGCCATGAACCTGAAGTTTTTTTCTTGAAACAATAAAAGAAGGAAGGAAGCATCGAACAACAGGCATAGGAACAATGAGATTTAAATAAGAGGAAAGGGCAAAATCACTGGACCTGAGAATACTGTTAGACATACTGCCACCATTAAAATACAAAAGAAAGCATATGGTAAACTGTGCCATGATATTCTGTATAATCAGATAATTTAGGAGATTTAGTGGGTTGGTCTATGACTGAAGACTGGAATAGAGCAATAATTATTAATCTGTCATCTTCATTGACTTTGACTATGCAGGACAATTGCCGCTTGATCTACTCTGCAAATCCAGACTGGTCACATTCTCACTTAAACTGTGCTAATTCATGTTGTCAGAAGCTCAAATTAATTGGTCCTAGGGATGCCCTGCCATGTCTGCTTTCCTCTGACAATGTCCCTTCTACTTAGAGCTGGGAGACAGGTATGGGAACTGCAATGATGCCTCAGCTCTGCTCCGGGAACAAAGCAAAGGAAACCTCGAATGACTAAACAAGTATAAGAGCACCCTCCCCGAGGTGACCCAGATCTATCCTAATGCTTGAAGGGCCTCAGCTATTGTGAGAAGATGACAGTTGCCTCCATCTTTTTAAATGGAAGCCACATCTCCAGCATTATGTTGGTTGTTGGATATAGCACTGGATATTTCACACATACCTCTGGCTATGTCCTGTGAAGAATGGTTGTCAGAGTTTTAGATCAAAAAGTTTTTGCATTTTTTCTCTCTAATTTTCCAGGTTTTCCTAGAATTCCTTTTACAAATATTGCTGATTCCCAACACACATTGCCTACAAAACCTCAAAAAGTCTTCCTTCCCCTTTCTTTTCTCCCTGCCTCCGCTTGCCTGTTTTATTTTCCCACTCTTTCTAGAAGCACACTGTATTCTGCATGGATTTAAAGCCCTGGTATGAGATGACGTGTTTCAGTTTAATTACTGCTTACTAGTGAACAAGGCAGCAGCTGAGTAATTCACCTTTACAGAGCTGCTGATACCCGGGGGAATCAAAAGACTGAGTCTGAGAATGGCATCACCATCAAGATGCCTTCTGAGGCACCGGAGCACTAACTCTGTTTTACTGGCTGCACTAAGGGCTATTGCATGCAGGTTTTTTGAGTTTTTGTGTAGGTTTTTTTTTTTGTTGTGGGTTTTTTGTTTGTTTTGGGGTTTTTCTGTTTGGTTGTTTTTTTAATGTAAGTTTCCTGCTGCACCACCACTTGTCTCAGTTTTTCCCTTTTTGAAGTACCTCCCAAACAGGGGAATTCTCACAGCCAGAACACCATGAACATTAACAGCAATGTTAGGATTTTATCTTACAGTTTAAACAGAAATTATGTTTGATATCAAGCAAAAATTATTTCCTTAAACTACCTGAGTCCTCCCTCTGTGGAAACACACAAATAAGTTGCTCTGAATGTATGGCCTGAGACAAAGGTGGAGTAATTCATTCAGCTGCCTTCTCTTCAGGGTGCACAATGCATCTGTAGCCAGACAGGCATATTTGCTTGGACTATCACAGCCACACAAATAAACATGCTTTTCTATCTAAAAACCTGAGAAGTAAATGAAAGATACTGAGAGGAGAAGCCACAGGATTTGGTGGTTGGGCTGCTAAGTCTGGCTTCTTTTCTTATTTCCCTTTATTGATCATGTGTGTCTTCAGTAAGTGTCTCCTGCTCTCTGTATCAGTTTTCTTTACCACTATCCTATTGCTCCATCTCTGACCTATGAAATCATTGTTTTCCTCAGTGTGCTTAGTGCAACAGGCTACACTGAGCCAAGTGAGAGCAATGGATGCAAGGCACTTAGAGAGGTGTCCTTGCCAAGAGGGCTTAAACCTGGCATCTTTGTGGGCTTGCAGACAGTTGTGAGGATGGTCACCACAGGTGTGATGATAAAACATAGACCTCCATCGACAGCCATTTTCCCCAAGGATAGAGAATGTCAAATACTCAGCTTCTCCCTGGAGTCTTTTTGGGATGTGGCCCTCAGGTCTTACTATCCGTCTGCTGATGTGTGCCTTCCTGAACTCCTTCCCCTAGCAGCTCTCCAGTGCAGGGAGCCCTTCAGAAACCTTTATAATCTAGGAGTCTGATGGTGACCAAAATTCCCCCATTTCTTCTCAGCCTAGTAGTCTGACCTTGTTCTGTTTTCCTTCATGGTACTACCAACCACCTCACCATACTGCTCTGGAGTACAGACCTGCTCGGGCACTACTGATTTTTTTTATTTTTTATTTTTAATAAGAAACGTTGTTCTTATCACTGTTGTTATTGATGAATTAACTCTACTGCTGTCTTATTAGCAGTAAGTGCCTTGTTTTATTGTGGGACCCACTTTGCAACACACAAGTCCCTCGTGCTCTGTCCCTTTGATCCACACTTCACCTCTTTTGCCACATCCATGTTGGAAAGGTGCACATATCTGGCATAAATTACTTGATTCTTAAGAGCAGCAGAAAATCTCACTGTAAAAATGCTGAACTGTCTGCATGCAGCAGAGCAAAGCATATGACTTATAACCTTACAGTATTTTGTATATCTTGTATTTTTGAATATCCTGACTCCCCCTCTCCCCTCAGTGCTTACTGTGCTGCACATGTCAGCATGAAGATCATGCTCCTTAGGGGTGGTGCTCAACCTCTGTCTGGGCTATAAATCCCTGTGTACCATGCAAATAACAAGGAAGCACCAGATAATCTCTCATGAAGCTAATGGTGCTTCACGAGGTTATGCAGATTCTTAGCAGTGTTGAGTTTTTGCTCTCCTAAGTATCATCTGCTAATGGTCCCTCCTGCCCACACGCTGATGATCACACAGTGTGCTATTGTTTTTACCTGCAGAATTGTAATTTAATGACATTAGGGCTGTAAGGAAAGCTTGGTGATGTATAAAACAGAATAACATTTCCAGATTCTTTGCTGTTCCTCTTCCTCCAAGAGGAGGTGTGCAGTATAAACTTGGGATAAATGATAACTTTGTCAGGCCGATTGCGGTTTTTCTTTCTGAGGAAGGAAAGGCGGATTTGCCCTCAGCAGTCCTCTCCCATTATATAGTCAATAATAGACTGAAATAGGTTTAATATAATTGACTTAGCATTGTGGGAGGATACTTTGCCAAGTAGTGGAAACTGGCTTGTGCCAGCTTAAAAGGTCATTGCTGTGTAAGAGCGTCCCTTCATGCATTATCTGCAAACACGGCTTTTGATCCACTGTAATTGATTTTAAAGTCTGATAGCTTGCCAAATTGAGTTATAATATGAATCACTGATGGGAAAGATATTTGAATTCAAATGTAAGTGGCAAAACTTCATCAACTCAGCCAACCTTTGTTTGCAGACTTTGCCTTCCTTGTTATGCTTAATTAATGCTTTCCACAGGAACTGGTGAAAACCCTAGAAGGCAATTGTGGAAAATAAAGGCACAAGTGGGCATTTTGCCTACTACCTCCCTTCAAAGAGAAGACAATGTGATTAGAAGCCACTTTAATTAGCAGCAACTATGGGTCTGTTTCTGATCTTATACAGGTAATTCTTTTGTGTGATTTTATGGATTCCCTACATTTATTCCTGGATTACATCCTTTCAACTGAAGTCAAAATTCTATCTCATGTCCTTGCGACAATGAGAATTTTTGACTAGGAAACTGCCTAAATGCATGCAGTAACTTGAAAAAAGAAGAAAACCCACCACAAAAAAAGCAGCTTATTAAAGACTAGAATAAAAAGAAATGATAGAACTGTTGCCTGTATAATAGTGTAATAAAAATGAAGTTTAGGCCAATGCATGGGGTTGGCTGTTGCTTGCAGGAGAGACAATCAGATTTATAAGAATCAAGTGAGGCTGGAAAAAATCTTTAATGCTGGAATCATTTCATTTTTCACACAGAGCAGCAAATACAAAAAGGGAAGATTTTATCTTATTTGAATTGTAGTAAACCCTGGTACGTGTAGAATGCAGTGCCCTGAGATAATTTTCCCATGACGGAATAAATAGTTTTTTGTGTCTTTGTCTCTGCATGGTTGGGCTATTGGCCAGCAGGGTGGTGAGCACATTTCCCCTGCTTGTAGTTCTGCCCCTGAACTTAAGGGTTAAGGTGTTTCTGAATGCTCATGAGGCAGTGACACTGATCCACAAAGTGGGAAAACAGAGCTGTAATAGTGTGTGTAATAGAGGGGGACTTCAGTGGTCTGCTTTGAAGTTCAGTGCCTTGTCTGCATTGTTGCTCACAATTTCCTCCCCATGGGCAAAAATATGCTTACAGAACCCTTCCAAAAATGGGTCATATAGGAAGGGCACTGTTTGCTCATCTGTGTAGGTTGGTTATTAAATTCAGAAAGGCATCAAGCAGAATGAAACTGCGAGAGTTATAATGAAATGGGGCAATCAAGCAAAAACCTGGGCCTATTTACTTTTGTCATCTTCTATTAATGTCCTTATTAGTGGTGAGTGCTGTAAGAGTCTATTACTATCAAGGACTGAAAGTGACCCTTTTGGGTTGCTTTAGTAGCCAAAGGTCTCAATTGAGCAACAACAGAAATATCTTCAAAGTATCATCATTGGCATTGAAAATGGCTCCAGAAGTGATCGGTGGGTCTGCTCTAATTACTAGGCTTAGATTCCCATTGGTGTTTAGTGAAAATAAAGATAAAAGAAGTCTTTATCTATCGGTGCGAAAGATGTACCTGTTATTTCATCTCATGTCTCAGTAAGGGGGAGGAAAACCTTCAGTTGCAAGCTGTTTTTAGCAGCTGATGGTACTTGGTCTTATTTGCCAGAGGGTAGAGAATTCGGTCTCAGGTTGGAGATGAAGATTGGAGATAAAGGAATAATAAAAAACTGGTTTGCTCTGACATGTGGTCTCTTGTGTCCAAAGCCTACCAAAAGTTTTTACGCAGGCTGTAATTCAAAGCCGCCATCAGATTATTGACAGGCTCAAATACCTGGCAGATAATGAAATGGGAAAGAAATAAAGTGTTTTTCAGGAAATATTCTCAAAGAAGGTGCCTCACTTCTTTCCTGTACAGCATGATTTCCATTTTTATGCTTTCATCTAACCACATGTCATCTAATGCAAGAAACTTTTGTGACATTCAGAGCAGTCAGGCGCATTTGTCTCCAAGCATTTAGCCTGGTTCTGGGTTTTAACCACTGAGTCAGAAATGTTGTGTATTAAAAATTGTCATGTAAACCCTGAAAAGCTTTCTTCCTGAAAGATCTGAGATCTTCTAGGAAAGAAAAAATATGTTACACAGGCTATCTGCTGAAGCCAGGACGTGTGCCTACAGCCAAGCAAATGGCATAGATGTGTCTGAGAAAGTAAAGGAAGCTCCTGATGTACCTTGAGGATCTGTGCTAGAGTTTGCCCTCTGAGATCCATTGAACATCTGTCCTGTTGCAACAGAAAGATTACATATTTGTTTCCCAGTCTGTTGGGGCAGCAGAAGCTCTTGGAGTTAGAGGATGAAGTGTACTGATGTTAATTTGGGCTGTGTCAGAAGATATTGAGAGTAAAATTAGAGGCATAAAAGAAGTGTGCTTGTGTGGCTTCTCTTGCTCTGCCTTTGAGTCTATTTATGTTTTACATAATTAGATCTGCACCACCTATATAAGTTTGTGCAGTGGCCTGTTATCAGACCAGAAAGCTGTTAAGTAAAGGTAGAAAAAAATAAAAATCTTCTCATGTGGCTGGTCTGGACTTTATGACACCATGTAGCATTAACTGGAAGATTACCTGTGTAGATTCCTGGATTTGTAATGACAGGCCCCCAGATCTCTCAAAAGAACTTCTAAACAAGCCCCCTTTTTTCAGCTTATTTTTCCAAACTTCTCTTGTTGCACAGGTCATCCTCCTGCTCTCCACTGTGCCTGTCCTGCCCTGTTCTGCATCAGCAAAGCATCTCCAGAGTGAGCTTCCCATGGAGCTGCTCTTGGATGGGGAACAAGCTCCTTCCTCTTCTTCCAGGGGCTACACCTTGCCATAGAGTCATAGTAAAGTCACTGGTGTTAGGAAGTTTTCCTCCCTGTTGCCCAGCCCAAAGTATTTTTAACAAAATTCACTTTACAAATGCCATCAACTAAGGGTATCTTAACCAATTTCACCATTGTAAAAACAATAATCTTCTTTTCTAAAGCAATACACAATTAATTAATTCTTCCGTACTACCCACTGTTGTGAAGGACATGAGGTCAGAGAAGAGTTCCCCATATTTTTATCAAGTTTGAGTGTCTTCTTTAGCAATAGTTACTCTGTCTGCCATAAGGACTGCTTTCCTTGCTTTCTTAGATCTGTAACTCAGATGTCAATAATTTTTAGTTTAATTTGTTTCCTTCATGAAATTGCCTATAAGCCTGTGATTTTGAACTATCTTTTAGTGCTTTCAGCTTGAAAAAATAGAATCCTTTTTTTTCTTTTAGGCTGACTAGGTTTAGTCTAAAAAGATAACAGGGAGAAAGAGCCATTAAGAATTGTTCAACAAACACTATCCTGGCTGAGACCAGTCAACATTTCCATAAAGATCCAAAAGCAATGCAGTTTCCATGTCTTTTTCGATGCTTCCCCACTGTCGTTCTCTGCTGCATGTTTCCAGACCAGGAGCAGCATACGTGGTCTGCTGTTGTTAAGTGGAGTCAGTTAAGCGTAAATTACAGTACTTCTAATTCCTGCTTCTTTCATTTTTACAGATATACTGGTTTCAGAATGGCTATTCCTATTTTTCTCACTTAATTACATGAATAAATGTTCCCAAATGCTTCAGGGAGAAAAACAACACTTTCCAGGAGGCTCCAAAAAGGGCAGAAATACTTAGTCCCTCTTTTAGAAATACAAGAGTTGACTAGAACTGATAAATTATTAAGTCCAAATAGATGTTTATTTGCATCTATGTTCTGGAACAGAAACATTTATGCTAAGTCAGACATCATTTTGTGGAGGTTGGGAAAACAGGCATTTATAACCATATCACAGGACTGAAAGGTGAACCAATAAGACTCAAAGCTGTCTTGGGATAAAGAAACATTGGAGAGGTTTGTGGTTATTTTAATGGTTTTCTGGGGTGGGTTTTTTGGTTTGTTTTGAGGGGAGCAGAATAGGAACACCCTTTTGCATGACTAGTTTTTTTCTGGGGCTGAGTCCTTGTGGCTCTGTGTTTATCTTTGAACAGCTGAAGTGTCTTGGGGGCTGCTCAGATGTGTCCTGGAAAATGGCAACAGCCAGCAGAGACCAGGTTATCTGGGAGCAAAAGCCACAGGGCAGCGTGGCTGGGGCAGCAGCTGGTGACAGATGGGACCAGCTGGAGTGGCCAGTGCCAGCCCTGTGTGGGGAACCTGCAGGCAGCCTGGCCAAGTCCTCACCATGAAAAAGATCCCAATGTGACATGGGAGTGGGGCATGTGTTGGGGTTTTCTGAACCTGCAGGGTTTTTCTGTACCTCAGGAACTCAGAGTGCAGGAGGGGGGGCAGCACAGGCACTTGTGGCCTTGGGAGGAGGGAGGTGGTCAGGGCTGATGGCTGGCATGCTCTGGAAGACAACAGCTCTTGTTCTGGAGATCGCACAAGTTTTCCGAAGCAAGAATAATTTTCTTTTTGCCCCCACTACAACAAAGTTTTGCTTGTTTAGGTCCATCTGCTTAAACGACTGTTTGGACAGGAGGGAACATTGTTTATTGTGTGCCCAGACTCTTTTTCTTCTTCTGGATCTGGGTCTGATGATGTTTGTGTTTTTGATGAAGTCCATAAGAAATTGCATGTGGCCTGTTTTTTTTCTTCCAGTTAGTGCCTGGCAGAAGTATTATACTTGTGAAATCTGTGAACTGGGCATAGCACAAAGGAACCATGCACCAGCTTGGACATACTTCCAGCCTAGCAAGCAATAACAATACATTTGTTGCGCCTCATCTATCCCTTGAATTTAAAATGATTGACAGCTTGTAACTGCCATCTGTCAGTGGAAAATCCAGTTATTACAAGAAAGCAATTTACTCACAGAATTTGAAAGGAAATTCTACCCTACTGCCTTCATTGTTAAGATGCAAAATACAGACATGATAAAAAGTGTGGTAGCCATCAGTTCAGGATTTTCTTTTGTATCCCTTGATGGGATCATGCATTTGCCACAGACACTTGCACAGAAGAGTTTAAAAAACGCTGCTGCAAAGTGTTAGAAAGTGGGGTTTCATCCAACTGTTGAGGAATAACATGAGTGAAATTTCATTTTAAAAGGAAATATGAAACTGGGGATGGTCACAGAAAAGTCCACTTTTGTGACTGATATAATACATTTTCTCCCCATTCATTCGTAGTCAAGATGAAGACAGATCTGTAACACTTGGAAAATATCCTCCTCCAAAAGGTCTTTGTGACGTTAAGCTCATGTGGTCACCTAGACTGAGCACCTCTGGGTGGGTATAAGTCTACAGTGACTATGACCTCTTCTTCAAAGATAAGAGATGGACACCAGTTTTAGGAAGACTTACTGAAGTATTGATGCTTTATCAAATCTGGGACTTGAGGAATCCCTAGAACATCTCTGAAATGCTGAGAGGTCAGAAGGTGAGCAAGCTCTGAAGTTAGACGACGTGTGTTTCTGTGTGCACTTGACAGGAGAAAAAAAAAAAAAAGCAGGAATTGTGCAATGAATACATAAACCAGCTACAATCCATTTTCAATTGTCCAGAGACTATGGGAGAGTGGGAAGAGCTAACCTGGATAAGACAGGATCAGATAAAAATAACACAGTTGAGTTAGACCAAAGGATCCTACCTAGTAGGTGCCCCTTTGTTAAAAGCATCCTGGGAAGAGCAGAGGCAGCTTCAAACAGCAAAAGGCAGAGAGGTGCCTGGAGTGTGAGTGGTGCTCATCAGCATCAGGTGGGAAGGAACTGCAGCAGTGCTGCAGCCAGATGCTGTAAGGTGGCTGGAAGCTGGTCATCCATCATCTGAGAGCTCAGCCACTGATGATTAGTATTAGCTTTTCTTATCAAAAGCAGCATTTCAGGGCAAGATTACACACAGGACTGGAAATGTTGCAGCTGAATGGTTCTGCCCAAAACTACTGGTTTGTTGAAACCGAGACACTTCATGAAGATTTCTTAATTCAGAGAAAGTTGTTTTGAAAGGTAATGAGAAAACTATGAAGAAATTAGGCAATTTCATTAAATTCTTCAATATGAAATGTTTTAATGTTTTTGTTTCAAAATGTTTGCTTCATGTTTTTTTTAATAGTCTATAGATTATGTGCTATTTAGACTGAAAAGCTTCAAATCAACAAAATATCCCTGAATGATTAATTCAAGATTTTACTGGTGGTGGTGACCTTTTTTTCCCTCTTCCTCTCTACATAATTCTATTGTAAAATAGACGAAATTATAAAATTCTGTCGGGGGGGGGGGGGGGGAGCCCAACCAACATATATTTCCTCTCTCCTTTCGCTCTAGATTACATGTTTGTCACAAACTTAATGAATAGCTCTTTTACCTGCAATGATTTCCACCAAAAATGCAACTTATAGACACTTGAGAAGATGTGGGTAAGCAGTCTGGTAATATTCCATTGCTCTTTTTCTAGCAGTAAATGTTCCAACCTGAAATAGAAACTGTTTGGTGTCCAAAATACATATTGTTATTTTTATTTGTTGTTATTGTAAAGTTCGCATGCAGAATCAAGGAATGTGCATCCAGGTGCCCCCTTACTAACCTGAAGAGACCCAAAATATCCTGCCAGAGCTGTAACCTTTAATTCCAGAAGATAATAATAATAATGTAATAAAAATGGAACTAGAATATAAGATAAGAGGTATTGGAGTTAGACCACCAAAATTGCTCACTGCTTTGCATAGACAGGTCAAGGAGTGGAAATTTCTTTCTGTCTAGGAGAAGAAGGAGTCAGATCAGCTCATAATCATGTCTTCACTGAATGTAAATCTCTTTGGTATCCCGTGTGTATTTTACAAGCAGGGAAATGATTCAAGGAATATGCTGACCTTGTCGATTCAGGAGCATGAAGATTCAATCCAATTTTAGGGCCGTGCGTTCCCACAGGGTGCAGGAAATTGTATTAACTTTCCACAAAAGCTGTCTCAGGAGCTCTAGTAATAGCCAAAACCTTTTACTTGGCATGGTGCCACCCTAATTAACAAGAAAAGGCATTGGGAAGAAGCTCTGCAGAAAATAAAACTGAGGATGAAAATGGCAGTGTGGCTAGGGGAGAGATGCAGAACTATACACAATGCCTTAGAATTCCCTCTACTTCAAAAAAAACGTCAGTGCTTGAACTTGGCACAATGTAGGTGTGGATTCTCACAAGTGCCTGGACCATTAGTAAATATTGGCAGGTGGAAGAAATGTAGGAAGCGCAAGCATCTACAATAATCTCTGCTCTGTGCTGTTGTAGGCTTGCTCCTGTGCTAGCAGGATGCAAAACTGTAGGCAAATTGTCTGCTCGCTGCCTCTGCAGAGGCAATCAAACCCCATTAGCTCCCTAACCAATCTTGCAGCCACAGCTGGAGTTACTGTGGGGCTTGGACATACCACCAGGCAGCAAAATATTCATCATCGCTAGTGCCAGGGTAATGGAGTGACTTGGGGTCTTACCTTGTTTCTGTGCCCTGCAACACTTGCAGTAGCCACAGAAATGTCACAGGTGTCTCACCTCAGTGAAGTAAACTGCTGTATTAAATGTTTCACAATGGGGTTTACTTGCTGGCGAGAAAATACACTTCAGCTAAGCTGTAAAGTGGGAGAAGCTGTAGGTCTCACCAGCTGAAAGTCTAGGTTGGAGAGTCTTTTAATATTAAAAAAATAAGCTGCTTCAGTCATGTTTTTTTTGCTTTGAAAATGATCAATATTTTGAACAATATTTTAAATTATATTTGCAAAAGAGTTTTTTCTTTTTAGCATTAAGAAATGTTAGGATATTTATCTTTTCAGTAGTAAAATCAAATTTTCTTTCTAGATTGCTGGAAGTTTTCAAGATATTTTTAGTTTCATTTTTGAGAAAATGTTGTGTTTCTTACTGAAGAAGAAAAACAATTTGAGAGAAAAAACATTGAACCTTTTTATTCTGACCTTCTGCATTCTATTCCCTTTTCTCAGTTATTCATCTACAAGTTTTGTCATCCTACTAGATAGGAAAAATAAGACAGATGCTTTACCAACAACCGGAGTATTTTTGTAGGACCATATTTTAATGCTTAGTTTCATCTATGTGAACTTTTCCCCATCTTAGGGGTTCATTATTTTTTTTGTGTCCAACATAGTTCAAGTGCAATTCCCTTCATGACATGCTGTCAGGGGAGATCCAAAACATTTGGCTTTGTTATTGCTGTGCTTTAAGTTTCTTCTCCAGGCAACTAGGAAGACTTGCAAAACAGAAACAACATATCCTAGCAAAAATGAAAGAAAACAGCAGTAAGTGTTGGACTGATATGTGGAAAGACTGGGACCCTTTGTGTTACCAAAGAAAGTATGTCCTGTGCTTGCAGAACCTCTTTAATAAGTGAAAAATGAAACTGAGTTAGCAAGGAGGATGAACTGAACTTAGCAGGAAAACAAGACTAAGGAACATATACATAGCTGTACTGGTAAATTTGAAGGTTGCACAGGAGGGAAACAAAGTACTTATCATATTCATAGCATGATGTTACTATTCAAATATAATTGGGTGTATTAGTAATGAGCATAAACACACTCGAAGGTATTAAAAATAATGGAGCAAACCAGCTGAACCAGCTGAGAATCTAAACCCTGATCACTCAAGCAAACAGACCTCTGGCGGTGGGGAAGTGAATTGGCTTTGGGGGTAAAGAGGAACTGAGAGATCAAGAACCTCATATGACTGGAGGGAAAAAAAAAAGCAACATTTCCAGCCTCCCAAATTTCTGAGTCAGCTGGGTTTTGTTCAAAGGTAGGGGCACCACTGGAGTTATAAAATGCTCCAGGTGCTGACTGTTGTGCTTGCTACAGTCCTAGTCTATTGAGTGCTGAATGCCTTAATTTGTTTTCATTTCTGCTAATGAAAATAAATAGAAATGAGAGAACTCCAGGGAGGGTAGAAAGGAATGGCATTTACGTTTCAAAGCTCCTCAGCCTGCTCTCTAGCGTGCAGTTGCAGTGCGAGGCAATGTTCATGCCTTGTTAAATAAAAAACAAAGAGCGAAAGAAGAAAACAGAGCCCTTTTACCAGAGAGCACAGATTCCATCTCCTATTCACCACTTTACAGATTCTTTGCAGTCTCTGCCCCGAGGCTACATGAACATGCATATCTGAATTTTAAATGCAGTAGCTGAAACCTTTCTTTCCACCTTGAAAACACTGACAAAAGCATCGTAAAATTCTGTCTGAAGCTGAAAGGTACGGAAAGTTCCCTAAGATTTACAGTCTGATGCCTGCCTAACACAAACAGAAGAGCCATCAAGCCTGCTTTTCTGTTCCTACATCTCCAGCAGAGAATGAGAGCTTGAACTGGGGTGTTATTATGGAGACCCTCAAGTTGTTGAATAGGAGCAATGCAATGCATTCATCTGGCTTCCTCCATCAACTCTTCCAACTGAACCCTGAAAAGGGATCACTGTGAAACAGCCATCTCGGTTCTTGCTGCTAAGAACTTCGAGAGAAGTGGCAATTAAAAGTCTCGTTTTTAAGCAGCACGGGGGCTGCTGCTTGTTTGGCAGGCAATAGTCCATCAACAGGACTGGGAGGAGAGCGGCAGCCCCACGTGCAGCAGCTTGGATCAAGCCGTGCGTGCATTGCCCTGATGGATGTCACACCAAAGCAGATGCTTAATAATTCATCCCCGAGACAAGCACGTGTGGTTTAGTGGTGGAGCAGCTGTCACGCTCTCTCAAGTTGTGACCTCATCGGATTTACGAAGTAAGCTGAACTGAGCCGAGTTTATATTTGGCTCTGAAGCCTCTTTAGAGAATTCAAAATAATTCAGGAAGCAGTGATGTGGATTCAACAGTGAGCATGATTCCCCTCCAATTTTGGACTAATATAACATTTCAGCACGGAGCTAGGAAGCTACTGGTGGGAGCTTTCTTTCAGAGGAGATATTAGCTCTTTTCTGAGAAAATCCACACAGAGCTTGCTCGAGAGAGAGGTACACTGCAGCACTTCTAATATATAGTTGTCACTGCTATACTCCAAAACACAAAGAAAAGCAGAAACTGAACATGTCCTATAGGAGCTGACTCCTCCACTCTCTGACCACAAGTTACAGCATGACAGGCACAAACAACACTCTCCACCTTTGCTCTGTGTTCAGCCTGAAAAACACATTCTCTGTTTCAGTGAACCCCCTGAGTTTTCCCTGCCTGACTCAGTCCACACAGTTATTCTTTTAACACCCTGTACTTTGAAAAAGAAGGTAAAAGTAAGGGGAGCTGGCCTCCATCATTCTGTGATTCTATGATTTTTATCTACTTGCATTCCTTCCACATTCGCTCCTTCGTGCTCATTCTTCTTCCCTATTCACTTTCCTTCTCCATACTCACTGACATTAGAGATAAGGTAACACTTCATCTCAGGAGCAGAGTCAATTCTTCAGAAATCTTAAGGTTCACCTTCTGCTTTGCATTGTTCCATAACTCCTGCACTGACATAAGTGACGGTGCAGTAGCGCATCTCAGAGCAGCCTCTGGCCACAAGCCTCAACATATTCCACTTCTGCTGCTGAATTTCCAGAGATTTAGTAACTACCTCAACTTTCTGGATGAGCAGTTGCTCTTCATGACAGTCTTTAAACCTGTTCTACAGACAGTAAAGTGAATAGGTGCCCACAATAGCAGGGTTTCTGGTACCCCACACAAATCATGGGATTTAACTCCATATTAGTGATGTGCTTAATTTTCTCCTGTCTTACCCTTTTTTTATTTCATGCAGACTGAGTGAAGCCTCCCATCTGTGGAGATTGGACCACCTCAGAAATGTCCTTCCCATGGCTTGGAGCTGTAAGAGGAGAGGATGAGTCAATCAGCACTTGCATCTCATGGAGATGGCACTGTGTCTGCTGGGACGTTTTGAAAGAGTCAAAAGGGCTTTGGACTAGGCCCTAAGGCTGGCACCTGTTGGAGCATCCTAGTCACAGTGACAAACCACAGGGAGTCAAAGAAAACTTTAAACCTGAAGATCAAGTGTGGTCATACAACTTTCTGCCTCCCTCATACAACAGGGAACTGAAGCAGAACCCGTGTTCTGTTGCTTTTGGTGTGAAGAACACTCTGTTCTGTTCTTTTGGGCAGATAGGTATCTTTTTTCTTTTCATAGCGTGCTGCCTCGTGCGCTGTGCAACAAATGAAGGCTCTGTTATACAGGAGGCAGTGAGAGACAGAAGAATTGAATTTTAATGTTTCCTCCTGTTTCACAAAACTGGTTCCTGTACAAAATCAGAAAACCTGAGGTGATCTACAGACAACTTGTACAAGAAACCATCACATTGCCACTGATACCCAGCTGTGCTAGTGAAGAGCAAAGGCGCATGATGGGAGCTTTCATCGACATAAAGGAAGGGTTTCTCACAGGATAGTAGGACTGAAGACTGTCTTTTGGGAACTGCTCTCTCTCTAGGTCCTTGGGGCTCTTAGGTTGGTCCCCCCCTAGGGTGGGCTGCAAGGTGCTGCTTCTCCCTCAGGGCATGGAAGCTGTTGGGTTTGCTGTCAGGCTTGTCACGCAGCTTCATTGTGCTGCTTGTGTTTCCAGAGGATAAACTGCTAACACACATTATGAATCACGTTTTCAAGAGTTTGGAAAGTGTCTGTAGGTGAGGCAGCCCCTCAAACTCTTCTGACAGTAAGGGGGAAAAGAGGCAGTCCTTGAGTGATTTTCTGATTTTTGATTCAGATGAATTTCTCTCTAGAAGTGCACATATCTGTACATTAACTGTACAGGAGTCCAGAGAATGTACTCACATGTATGTTGCAGATATCCTACAGACTAGAATGGTTATTCTTCTCTGGAGCTGATGCAAATCTCATTTAAATATGCAAGCAAAGTGGCAAAAAGAGGAATTCTTCAAGGATTTCAAAACCTGAAGTCTCTCAGCCAACTTCTTGGCCATTCGCACTTTTTTTTTGAGCTAAAGTTTAGCATCCACTTTGACAAATACAGAGAAACAATAAGAGACTTTCATATATGTTGTTCATTGTCAGAAAGAAGCTGGCCTGTTTGGGAAGATAAACCCATATTCTCAGTGGAAGAAAATGGATACAGAAAAGAGCAGCTGAGCCTGAACTTCGCAGCAGTGAAATCTCTCACTCCAGTCCAGTGATCCATAGAAAGAGTTGCTGCAAGTATAGGTTTGCTCAGTACACACACGGCTGAGGTATTTGAAGTGCTGAGTACCTTTAATGATATTCAGCAACTTGATAATGGCTCCCTTAGACCTCAGGAGCTCTTTGGAAGACCAGGTGAATGCAACTCGTATAATCAGAAGAATTTGGCATGATTTTTTCAGAAATTAATATTTTGCAGATTCTAAACCATTTTAAACTTTGTATTCCTGATGGATCATAATAATTATACATAGATATGCACATACATATGTAAACTCACACATATGTAAACTCACACATACATATACATATACGTATACATATACATATATACATGCATACAAATAATTAGAGCTTAATAAGCTCCTGTAAATGTTAATGTATTCATAGGTGTACTTTTGTTTTGCATTCTGACATTGACCTAAGCAGGTGAAACAGTGCATTTTCCAGAAAGTATTGAATCATTAATCATTTAATTAAAATTTGGGGTTTGATTCAAATAAGGGAGGAAAACAGTTTCAAACCAGCTACTACTGTTTTCATATTCCTTTTACACAGATATTTCACTCCACAGGGTTTATTGCAAGTTTCATTACGGTAAAATATTTACAACATATTTATTAACCCTTCAAACTGAAGGGGAGGAGAGAGATAATAGCTGGAAAACTAGTACATGAGCATCACAATTTATAACTCATTTTCACACAGTGCCATTTCTTTCCAACAGTAAAACTATGACCCGTCATGAGAAGAGTGACAAAGATGATCAGAGTGTAAAGCTACAAAACTTTTATTCTTTGAAATCTGCAGGAAGGAGATTCTAGTGACACACCATAGCATGAATGATGATTATTTTTATGCCACAGAAAGCCAGTGATTGGAGATATGACCTCTATCAGAAAAACACCTGTCTGGGTAAATAATTCTAACCTATTATAAAGAAAGAATAACTGATGAGGCACTTTCAATCAAATTTTAATTGTATCCACAAAAATGGGTATCTATCATAGTGATGTGTGGGGAAGAACAAAGATCATCCTCTCAAGTTTGTTCACTGGAAAAAAATTATGCTTTTAAGTGGTGCTCCATCATTTCTTGCTGAGCCAGCTTGCCTCTGGTGGATGACTGAGTGCTGTCTTTTGGAGGGGAAGCAACTAATCCTGGGCTGGCCCAGCTCCCTCAGTGACAACTGGTAGGCTTCTCAACAAGTTACATGAAGAACCAGAATCCCTCAGTTTTAAATACATATCCAAATGCTTAAGTGTACTTGAAATTAGAATTCTGCTTCTCGTATTCTGTTGAATCTCTGCATATGTTTTGCATCCTTCTGTAGGGTTTTTATTGTTTTGGTTACTTATTGTGGTGCAGTTCAGTTTCAGCCCTTGCAGTGCAGGTCTCTGCTGAATTCAAACACCCTGACCTGTCTCAGTAAGCCAGGAAGGGAAATACAAATTTTTATGGAACAGCTCCTCTGGCCATTTTTAGACATCTGTATTAGGATGAGGCAATTCTCAAGTAGTCATTTCACCAGACCCACTGAGAAAGACTAGAAAAAACAATTCAGATATCAATGTGTGCCTTAGTAATGCTTTTGTTTGACCAAATGATTTCTGCTATGTCTTTAAAAAAATAATAATAAAAAAAAAATGTACCAGGCTCTTTGCTATAGATTACGTGTGCCTAGGACACAAAACTGCTGGTGCCTGCAGACAGACTCGCCTAAGGACAGCTTCTGCCTTGCTGCTTCCCATGGCCTGTGCAATTAATTTAATTAGGCAGTGGAAGGAGACAAGTGGAGAGAATGGATGAAGGCTCAGAGATATGGCCATAACAACCCCCCAGCAGGAGCTCTCATGGGGCACTGCTGGGCCAGCCCTCATGTACCTGGCACAAACTCAGCTGTGAGGCTGCCTGTGGTGCACTTTTGGTTTTCTCTGGCCGTGGACATCCTTCAGCCTGTTTGCTTTGTTTCTGTACCCATCTCACACTTACCCAAGCAGAAGATGATATGCTTTTCTTACAGAGGATGCTTGTGTTTATAAGGACACAGATAGTTTCTTCAGAGTTTGAATTATTTTTGTTTGGAAAGTAAATCAGAGGGGCATTACTCTGAAGAAAGACTTGGAGTGCTGTTTAAGCCCATTTTTTCAGCAGGTGCAGTTAACAGTGGTCTTTTAAAACAGTGTTGTCTGGAGCATGGAAAAGAGGTATCTGCAGAGATAGAGAAGAAAGGATCTTCTTGAGAACACTGAAGGAAGCAATCTGGTTGCATGCGTCAAGTATGATATGAGTTCTTTTCAACATCTTTCAAGGGTGTTTCATAAAGATTTCAGTTCATTCTAGTTGAGTGCTAAAACAAAACCATGTGGTTGAGGACTTTCCACTTTTCCCCTCAGTTAATCCTCTCCTGTTCCTCTTTTCTTTTTGCTTTGGTTGACTGTGTATTTTTTTTCTTTAATATTTTAACCTCCTGGGAATTTAAAATACAAATACTTCCTTTTTCTAGTAAACTCTTGCTCTCACTTCAAGCCTCTTCCCTTTGCAGGAGAACATACAAGGAGCTAATGACACACCGTGTTTCTGTGGCACTCAGTCTTGTCTAAGGAGGGAATGGTAACTTTAAATAGGGGGGCACTTGTGTCTCAACAGTGTCTGATACTCTGGAAAATGAATGTAGCTTGTTCAAATACTTGATATTTCCAACTCTCTGGAAATACATCATCCCCAGTAGGCTGAAGGAAAGTATGGCTAACCGGCATTCTGTCAGATTTTTTGTGTAAATTCTGAGGAAATTACTAACACAACTTCTCTAAAAAGTCAGCATAAGGCCTCTAGAAAAGGTAGTTGGTAAAGGATCAGAAAAATGGATAAATAACAAAAATGTAGCAGAGCAGCAGGTTCAGACATTCTTTGTAGGCATATCCATTTAGGTGTAGCCAGGGGACAGACTCCAAATAAAAAGGTGTAGATCATATCTGGAAACTTGAACAGACACCAGAGGCTGCTCCTTGACTTGCTACATAGTCCAGGGTTCATTTTTCTCCAAGCAGTTGGTGGTCCTCCTAGGCAGGGCATGGGAAGATGGGAATGGAGGAGACTACACTCACACTCCTTCCTGGCTCCTCTGTGCCACCTTGTTCTGTGTACAAGGGAAAGATCATTATCCCAAGAAAAGGCCAGCTTTTATACACAGAGGCCCATGATTTTCCATCCCTGTTATGTGAACTGATCTATATTGTCTTAATTTTTCACATGTTCTTCTGGGTATGAAGCATTCCTTTTTTCTTGTGGAAGTTTCTTTCTGAGCATTGTGGACAAATAAGAGAAGTCCAGGTCTCTTAGCCAACAGGTTTTAGCTGCACTAAAAAAACCCAAAAGCAACAACCAAACAAAGAAAACAAGAAACCACTTTGAGATTGTTTCTTTTAAGTAGTGGAAAAAAACAGAGGTGATAACAGCTGTGGAAATTTTCTATGCAATTCAAAAGAATCTGGGGTTGAAGTTGGGCTGGATTTTTTCTGAAGGATCATAATCTAATGCGTTTCAGGTTGGGTTTTTTTTGGTTGGTTGGTTGGTTTTCTCCCCGTACCTAATAGCATAGGGTTTTATCTAAATTGTCAAGGAAGTCCCACCATCACAGAACACTTCACTGCACCCACCTGTCCTCCTTGGGAGAAGATGGAGAACAAACTGTGGCAGGTGTAAGATGTGTTGTTTAATGAGGTGCTGGAGGGCACTCAGACACAAAGAGTCTGTTGGAAGAACCTGGACAGAATAGAGGAGATTTCAGTGTGTGGTCAAGTGAGGAATCACGATGCAGATATTCTTGTGCAGTGAGCTATAACAAGGCTGTAATATCAATAATCTGCCTGTTAACGAGTCAGAAATCTTCAGATTAAAGCTTTCCCAAGTGAGCTGTGAGATTGCAGACTTTGACAGCTTTATTGTTGTCAAATAGGACAGTTTTCTTAATTGTTGTTGATAGTTTTTTCCCCTATCACTTTCATGGAAAGGTCTTGACCTCTGAATGAATCCTCTTGTTCCCAAAAGAGAAAAAAATCATGACTTTTATAAATTTTTTTGTGTTATTACCATCATCATCTTTGCTATTGTGAGAATTTTTTCATATTTTGCAATGCAAAAAAAATGGCAATGTAGAACTAAATCTTACAGGTAAATGCTGAATTTTGAAATTACTTTTAAGTTTCAAGTTTTGCTTTTGTTTCATGCTGAAACAAATGAAAAACTTCTGAATGTTTTGAAAAACAAAACTATGTCCAAATGTGCATTTTTCTGACTGAAAAGGTCAGGCTTTCCATTCTAATCTCTTTCTGATTAGCAATGGCCAGAGAGTTCTTAACTTCACAACCTAAATTTCTGAATGAAAACATCCTTGAAGATGTAGCAGGAAAATATTTCATTTTCAGAACCCACACCATTCTTCAAAATAGCCCCACATTTCATGAGTACACTCTATGAAGTGGTGATGGTACGCCCACAGACTTGGACACAGAACATACACAAATATAGTAATTCATGCCCAAAGTGTCCCAATTTCAGTAGTCAAAGTGCAGAAAGGATATGTTTATTCCTTACCTTTAAATGGTACCAATGAAGTCCAGAAAGCGGATATAGGGTTTATATCAACTGCTGGGGTATGTAGGGTCTCCACATTATAGACAGACTGGGCTTAAATAATATCCACCCTGAAGTTTCCGATAGCTGATTATTTTACCCAAGTTTAGGAGACTGCATTGTTCACATCTCTCCCTGGTTTTGGTGACTACCTCCAGGGGAGTATTCCTGGCCTGAGGATTCCACGCTGAGGGGTGAAGTCGCCACCACCTATCAGCAAAATGCACCAGACCAACCACTTAAACCCATATGTTCCTCTCCTCTCTTCAGCTGACTGGCTTCCAAAGCTGCTCATTGAAGCACTTGACAATTCACAGGTAAGGAAAGGAAAATTCTGCTAAATGACAGACTGGCTGCCCTGGGGTCAGATACTGCCATGCTCAGCTGCATAGCTGTGAAATCCTGGCTGTGGTTACATGTGGAATACATAACAGTCCTGTTTCTTAAGCACAGGGAGTGGATTAGCACATTTCATTCTTTTTTTTTGTCTCTGTATTCAAAGTAACTGAGAAAGAGCACAGTTAATTATTTTTAAGGCTCATTACAATAACAATTCCAATTCTTTCCAGGCAAGCAAGACAACTGAGGACTGAAAGCTGAAAAATTTCATTTTGTCTTACAAAGCTCAAACTCTGCTTCCTTAGCAACTCTCTATGACCTGTGAACTGTAATCTTGGTATGATAGTAGAAATTTATTTCTGTTCTTGTATTGTTATAGGATTTCAAACCTGTAAGTGAAATTTTTTAACAGTCTAGCCTCTGGTAAAATATGCTGGAATCATACAACACTTTGCAAATGGAAAAATTAGTAACATCTGGACAACTTGAGTACAATGTACTGTATCTGCAGTCTTCTACAAATTTTAACAATCGAAAGCATTTATCATGTCCTGTAACAATTTCTCCCTTCAGAAGTATATTGAAACTGCAAAAGATCTCCCACATCTTAGTTAAGCAATTAAAATACTCAGACACAATTCAGCAACCAACCCCTGTACCATGTGAGACAAGAAGGCTGCATCACAAGAAGAAGAAAACTTCATCACCGGCCCAAAGTATCTCTTAGAGGCAATTTCAGAAAGACCAAATATGAGATTAATTTAGATCACACACTTCACTCTTCTGGTCTTATTCCAGAAGTACATACCTACATGACCTAAGTGACACCAAAATAAAGCAAAACTGACATCCAGGTTGACTGGTACCAATGCAAGATTTGTGTCAGGTGAGCCCATGTCCCACATCAGTGTGAGCTCGGATCTGGAAGCCCAGGATCTCACCCAAAGATGATGCTTCAGTATTTGTGTGCAACTTGGAGATGAGGCAAGTTTTCATGGAAGTGCAAGCGTGGTTGTGTACTGGAGGTACAGACTGCCAAGCCTAGGTGTGCCCTGACCTCTCTGGCTTGACCTTCAGCTGGGTTACCCTCACTTCCCACCACTTTTCAGGTGGAAGCCAGAACAGTTTATTTTTGTCCCTTGAAATGCGGAAAAAAATTTTGACTTGCCTATCTACCAAAGCCAGGTTGGATGGAACTCTGAGGAATCTGGTCTACTGGAAGGAGTCCCTGCCCATGGAAGGTGGATTGGAACTAGAAGATCTTTAAGGTCCCTTCCAACCCAGGCCATTCTATGGTTGGTTGTGTGATTCCATTTCCTACTTGCTGGTGCTGCAACATCTGCCTGCAGAAACATTCGAGGTAAAGCACGTCCCAGCGATTTAAAAGTTTTCAAAGGGATACTGTTGCCTTGGTCCAAAATAGTATAAATGTCTTGACCTCTGGAGCACTTCTGCCCTCCAGCCCTTCCACTTGCTCAGGTTTCGGGGCAGGGGTGCCAGGAAGGCGAGATGACTGCAGCTATCCTTTGAAATAAAGCATTCAAGCTATTTAATCCCCATGGTAGCTGGTTCTGCTCTGCATGCCTTTATGCAGTGCTGTCAAAGGCACCTAGCAGCAGGGGTAGCTGCCTTCTTGTCGTGTGGGCTGACAAAGGCATAACGGTGTAAAAGAGGTTTTCCTCTCTCATTTTGTATGATAAAGTCCCTTTACTGAGAGCCCCCCTACCAGATCCCTATTGTTGCTAATTTACTATTTCTATCACAGCAATGTGCCAGCTCTGTGAGAGATTGATGTTCTGTATGCAAAGTGCTCCTTGTAAATAGGACAACAAAGAGACATTTTGCAAGCACTTAAACATAACAGTAAATGCCTTCTACCCCACATGTTTCTTGGCACATTTTACTCACATTTATCTACCACGTTTCAGTTGCTAACATCTCCTGCACTGCAGATGTTTGGGAATGGATTTCCATGCATCTCCTCTTCCTTTAAACCTTAGCAACAAGTGCACAAGTTTGATTTTTCTCCAGCATCTAAAACTGCCTATAGGGAAAGGGCAAGCTTCTGTCTGAGGTCTTTGAACAGCATGAGGATACCCTGCTTTCCTGTCCCATGCATAGCAGGGAAAAAAAACACTACCACTGTCTTAATATTTTTTAAAATGTCATCCTCCTCTAAAGGCCATAGTTGTTACCCTGTGAAATTCAGCACTTGAACAAAGCTCCCTCTGCCAGCTTCAGATAATCCAAGTGTTTAAAAGTTTTTCAAGAGGCTTAAGACTAGAATGATCTGACATATGTGGAAAACCCAGGCTGTTCTTTCAGAAATGACCTGTCTGGACATCGGTGTAACTCAGATTCCATTTCTTTCAACTACATGAAGTCCTCCTCCTCTTTTTGTTAGGTCTTTTTTCTCAAAGCTCAACTTTGTAGTGTGTCTCACCGACCCGAGAGCAGGCAGGGTTCCTCTCCTCTGTCTGCACAGGTCAGTTCTGCTTAAGCAGCCCCAGGTCACAGCCTAAGAACTCACTTACTCTTCCCATCTCTTTCATTCACAACAGGTTAACAAGGCCATGCAGGCTGTCTCAATTTTCTGCCTTTCATTCCCAAGTCGTGGGCTGGGCACGGCGTTAATACATGAGTTATGATTCATAAAGCCATTACTAAGAACTTGTCACCTCAAGTACACAGCTGCTTTGTGGAAAGGGAAGGTATGGAAAATAAACATATACTTTCCAAGAAGGCAAAGAAAAAAATAATTGGAAAGTCAATCACGGCATGATTCAGACAAAAACTACCTTTCTGTGTCTGGTTTTGAATTCACTGCCAGTAGTGAGTTTGTTTTCACACAGAAAAAGAATAAAAAAAAAGCAAACTAACCTTCTGTATAATTAAGGACATATTTCATCATCAAAATGGAAGTACGTTTACAACTGCTAAGTAAATGCATAATGTGAACAATATCTATCTACATTTGCAATTTTTACAGAACAAGCTCAGTGCGGGGTACTTAAGCACAGGTTTTTAAGGGTGCCTGAAGTGAGGATTAGGTGGGACAGACCTGCCCAACTCCAGAACTGAGACACAAAAACCCTTACTCAAACTGTGGGTTTAAAATGCTTGCACATAGACCTTCAGGTTCTGGAGACTTGCAACTCTGTGTGACCCAGAACAAACCCGGACTTGACAGCACCAAATCTTTTACCACATTTGTTTCTCCCCAAGCCTGATAACAGCCTATTGCAGTGGGTAAGCCCCGTTGGCAACAATACCCACAAAACCTCAGCAGCCTTGTCTAGTGGAAGGTGTCCTGCCCATGGCAAAGGGGTTGGAACTAGATGGTCTTTAAGGTCCCTTCCAACCCAGGCCATTCTATGATTCTGTGGTTACTATGGCTGTTTCTTTTCTGCAATATGGAAAGTGGGAAAAGTATTGTCATTTCCCAGCCCTTGCTTTATACAATATTTTACAGATGAGACTGATAGGAAATGGAAGAATGTGCTATAGCTCCTTCTCGCACATTAGGTGGCCCTAGATCAATGCTGCACATCTCTCAGGTGTGGACTAAACTGAGATGCAATTTTTTATCTTCTCTTCTTGGAACCCTGACAGTGTGAAGACAACTGAGGATGCAGGAGACAAAATGCCATGCAGGAGTCTGGATCTATACCCTAGCAAGTTGGGCACATACCTGTAAAGATGAAAGATTTATCCCTGCTCCCAAGATGGCATCAAATTACTTGAATTACAGTATAGTGGTTCTTCAAGTTCCTATTCTGGGGGCACATTTCAGATGCAGAGACCTGGACATGCAATCTGTGCTAAAACACCTGGGGTTTGTGAGATGCCATTTGGACGCACTGACAGGCGAATGTACTTGAGCCATTACGACCTGCCTTGAAAGTGATTCTGATTTCACATGCAGGTCCTGAGATCCCAGCCTCAGGGGCCTGGAGCAACATATCAGCAGTGCCAAGGATGTGGTTTTAGAGCCCCTGAAGAATGAATGTTTCTCTGTTTAGATGCTGGAGACTGCTGGGGCAAATGAATCTGTGTGCCTGGCCTGACTCCATGTTTTTCCTTAGCTATTCCCTTACAGCCACTGCTGGAAACAGAATAATGGGCTACACAAACCTTTGCAACACCATACAATGCCATTGTTGCACGACTGTCCCCACGTGCTGCAGGGAGCACACCCTCCATAGGCCAGGATTTGACCCTGGGTTTCAGGCAGTGAAAAGCTACACTTTGCAGCAGCTAATCTTTAGTCATTTGTTTTTCTTGATCTTTGCTCAGTCATGTCTGTAAGGAGAAGCAGGTGAAATAACCTGGAATACACTAGAGAGAGTTGTCAGTCAGTTCCCATTTCAAAAAAAAGATATATGATCTCTTGCTGCTAGCAGCTCCATCACCTTGCCCACTGTTCTGTTGTGTAGTTTATCAAACTACCTTGGTTGAAGTTCTCCACTGCAGTTATAATCAGTCAGACTTAGATCAGGATCCATATAGCTGCAATGTGTGTCATTATGTTGCAGTATCCAGGTTTTCTTTTTTCTTTTGTTTCACTAGTGCTATTAAAATATGAATTTCAGAGAAAAATGCTCAAAGAGTTGCACTATACCTGAACCAAACATCAGCCTGAAATTCTTCCTCTCTGACACATTCCCCAGCCAACTGAACTGGCACTGAACTTGAACTGTGGGATTTTGAGTTCTTCATTGATCCTGAGCAGAACTGGACTCACAGGGCTGATTCTACCACCCATCTTGGTTTCTTTCCCCATCTCTGGCACCTCTTGCATGCCTACTGTCTCTGCTCTGACTTCTTCCTCCTGGATGCCAGATTTAGAGTGATGAAGTGGTGGAGGTGTGCTGCAAATATGAGATGGGTAACAGAGGCTAGAAACTTGCCTTTCTCTACAGGTTTAATCCATCATATGATCACATCCATTTGTAAATGTTGTATTTCTCAGTTTTGACTGATTCCTAAACCCTGTTAGCTCTTGAGTAGCTTTAGTTTTATCTCAGCCCATTGTGTCAGGGAGCAGGGAAATGCAATGGTTTGTTTCCCTGGAAATGCTCTTTTGCTGTTCTCTTCAGGCATTAATATTATGTGTTACAGCTGTTTAAAAATTCAGTGGTAATTATGCACTCCAGCAGAGATGACTTCATCAGGATGAGGGTAAAATGCTTCTTTTTTAGCTCGTGTCAGGGCTAGGATATCTGTCCCACATTACAACATTTATTCTGGGAATACAGCTGTGGCCAGGCCAGGGCTGCAACTACTCACCTGGCCCTTGGCTCAGGACAGCACTGGTCCTTCATCACTAGGGATGAACTGCAGTTCCTTCTCAAGCCCAACTGTACTTTCAAATTTCAACATTTCCAATTATAAATTCATCAAGAGGATTACTAAATGGCCACAGCAGTCTTTTCGACCACAATTTCTTCAAAAATTCACTCATATAAGCCCAGAATTGATGACATTGCAGTATAGATCTCCTAATTTATTGCCCTATTATTAACTCCTGACTGCTCTAAAAGAAAGCGGTCCAACTTATTATGAGACAGGAGTTTTTTATGGCTTTTATCACAAGGGAAGGACCATTAAACATCATAACAGAATGACAGTCTTTCTCCTGTAGACATACTGACATGGTACAGACAAAATGTAATGCCTGTAAAGGCATCCAGTTCACTGCCTAATCCTGGTCTTTAGGCAGCTTGCTGTGATTCATGAATTCACTCTTGCCTTCCAAAACCCATTTGTTTCTTTAGTTTTCAAAGTTTTTAAGAGCCTTTTCCTGCACCAGCTAACTAAACTTGTAGAGGAGCACTGATTTCCTTCTGCTCACGTCAGTAAGAAATGCTGACCTAGTGCATGCACAACTATCAAGTTGATGAGATAATCAGGTTTAGGGTTTTGGAGAAATCCAGGTCTTTAGCACAAAGAGCCTCCTGATGGCTATAAAATGATATTTTGGATAACTGTTGATACAAAACCCTTTCTAGCAAAGAGACACAACCAGTAGTCCTGCCTTTCAGAGTACGTGCCCCATCTGTGCAAACATGATCCAATTTGAAGCACTCAAGAAGAACACATTCACTGGCTGTCACATTTTCAACATGTTCCCTCAGTTATTCCATCAGACCTCAGCCAGTGGTGGTAGATATTGGCAGACACCAATCAATTCTTGTATAATATCAGCATTTTCTCTCACTTGCTGAACTTAAACACCCAGCTTCAGGGTGTCTGCTACAATGTGTCTCTCATCAGTGGAGTGAGAAAAATATCTACACGCAGCTGCTGAAAATCTGGTTTATACTGGCACCTCAGTGAACTCGCTGAGCTTTAGCATCATTGCAGAGGCACAGACACAGTGCCTGTTTTGAGGCCATCAGTCAGTGGAGCTCAAATGGACAGGTTCTTTTTCAGTACCCCAAAATGCATTTGCGAGGTGCCCCCAGGCTACACAGTGTCCATTCTCAGCATCCCCAAGCAGAGAGAGTGTTGCGACAGAGACAGGACACAACAGGGTCGGTGAGTGACCAGACAGGCTCAGCTCATGCCCTAAGTTCCTATTTTACTAAGTTAACTTAAGCTTCAGTCTAACTACTCTGCAGAAGAGCCATTAACAAATCAGCTGTTTCATGAAGTGGAGACAATCACAATAGTTGTGATAACTTTCCCATTATTTGGGAAAGTCCACTGTGCCTGAAAGTTCCCCAGGGGAGCAGGCACCTGAAAACAACAGCTGCAGAAGGCTTGGACAAAAAGATGTTTGTGGGTGCTTAGATCTCTTCTGGGCAGTAACAGCAGCATGTCTGCTGCAATATGTTTGTTGCAATAATTATTGATTGTATTTTAAATTAATAGAGCAGACTTAAGTTGCAGACAGGCAACAGGAGGCTTCTAGTCCAGTAGCTTGAACTGGAGCAAGTGGTGGAGCCTTCAGTCTGGGCAGCAACAAATCAAGCAAGTTGCACATCCAGGAAAATGGCAGCAACCCAACCCTAACCAGTCCTACACTGAACAGAGAAGAGGGACTCCTCTAGAACGGGGTGACCATTTGTCATTTGGCCATCCCTCTCTGTCTGAAGTATCAGCAAAGCTGTGTGGAGATTGAATCGGTCTCTGTGCAGGCAGCCGAGGCTTTGGCAGAAGCTCTGTTGGTGGTACAGCCCTTCCCCCTCTTGTGCTCGCACTGTCACCATCCTTTCTTCCCACTGTTTTTGCTTGGTTTATGAATAGAATTTTGATGATGAAAATAATTAGGTAGCTAGATGAAAAAGTGTGCACATCTGACATGAGCAGTGGGGCCACAGGGAAAATTGAAGCGGATGAAGGGCAGGTGAGATCCTGCTGGGCTCCTCATCCCTCCTTGTCTCCACTTTGGTGTGGCAGAGCTGCCAGCAGGGACACAGCCTGGATCTGTTCCTCCAGACCTCCTGGCTGCCTGCAGAGTGCTGCAGAGCCATAGCCAGCTGTGATTACAGCACCTCCTTTCAACAGCAGGTTTCTTTATCGGCTGAGGGTTATTAATCTCGATGGTTTGTTGTGCTGGGCTTCACAGGCATATTAAACACAACACACACCATGGACAGCAGTGCTTTTTTTCTAAGTGGAAGGGTAAAACTGTTGAACTGTGTTTGTTGGAAGAAAAAAGATCTAATTTTCCTCACTCATACTATGGATTTTTAATATTTTTATCACTGTGTTCAAAAGAAATGCTAATGGCCCAAGTACTTTTGCCTATGCCTAATTTCAAGCCTGTAGGTGGATCCCTCAATGTCCACAAAGTCCTGATAATAACAATGCAGCCCACTTTAAAATGCAGTGGCTGTTAAAACTCTTGTGAGGACAAAGATGGAGTTGAAAGTTGATGAAACATGTCTTGTTGAGTCTGGTCGATGCATCTACTTTGCTCCCAGAGTAAGACTAAGCAGAGGAAGCCTCAGGCCTGGAGAAGTCATTCTGACAGAGTCAGCTCACTTAAAAGATAGACTAAAATCCTGAAATTGGTGAGATCACAACAGCCAGGCCTTATTTCAGGATCCCATGTATAAACCTCTTATCTCTGACTGCAGCTTCATCAAGATGTTTTTCACACTGACCTCTGAGAACTCAGATGTAGTGTAAGTCATGAGACTCTCATGAATGCAGTTTCCTTCACCTATTTATGGAAAGAAAAGGTTCGTAAGCACAAATGGGAACGCTGTGAGAACCATAAATGTTCAGTCTAAATTGTATTAAAACAAATTTTCATATTGTAAGTGACATTTTAAACATGCTTCTCCTGAAAAATTTCAAGCAATGAATTATGTAGCTGAATCAGATGGAGCACAAGGTGTCTTGTAGCCAGTGAGTGCTCAAATTCACTGACTCACTTCAGATCTTTATTTTTTCTTTATTTAAAGCTTCACCTACAATGAATGTGACCTCTTGAACTGAAGAAACAAAAAGACAGAAAAAGGCAGCAAACAGTTTTATGAGCCATATACAGAAAAAAAGATTTGTTAACATAAAACTTTCATTAAGCAACTATGAATAATGAATTTGCTGGTGTTTACACTGAACAATTTCTTAGAAACCATTTTCCTGTTCCTTGCTTGTGAAAAGCAACTTCCATTTTTACAAGAAAGAAAGAGTACCAGTCCAGTGAAAGGTCCTGACATACACTCCCTCTCCCCCTCCAGACCGATGTTGTCCCCTGGTTAGTGAAGAGAACAAGGCCATGAGATGGTTTCTGTTCTATGATTAAACCTAGAAAATGTCCTAAAATAGGACCCCAAAGCTCCCTTGTCTGGCCTCATGTCACAACTACAGCAGGAAGCATTAATTAAATCTTGGTGCCTGTGAGGAGACAGGCACAAGCCCACACTGCTTCAGTGGAGCTTCTACCTGTTGTTGCTGATGGTTCCCTCTCTTTTGAGGGGTCAAGTGGGAGGGCATGGTTTGAGTGAAGGAAGGTGCATCCCCATGGCTTAGACCTCCTGAAGAAGATGTGGAATTAAATTTTCTGGGGCTGAAGAGAAGATGGAAATTTGTCTCTTTCTCCACAGAGATCAGATTCATAAATGAAAGAGGTAACCATCTTGCTAAACAGATTTTCTTAAAGAAAAGACCAGCTCCCCCCTCACTCAGAACCCAGTGCTGGAAAAGGACTTGCCCCACCCTTGTGCAGTCCATCCAGAAAGTCTGAGCCCCTGAGAAAGGCAGGAGCGAGAGCCAAATCCCTGTAGGTGCTGCTCCCTCTTCCTTTGGACCAAGAAGCTCCCTGTTTTGGGCAGGAGGGAGCAGATCTGTATTGTACTTTGGAAAAGTTTACTTCCCTCTCTGGCTGTAGAGCCTACGTGGCATGTCCATTGTCCCTCCAGGTCATCCTGAGAGAGAAGCATGAAATGCTTGGAAATACCAGACTATTTCCTTGTTTGTTTTCATGGAACTTCATTCAATTTTCCTTCCACATAAAGGCATAATAAATGATCAGAGTGGTGATATGCTGACTCTGGATCAGGTTGTTGTTACCAGTCCTCAGGTTGCCCAGGCTTCAATGGCATCCTAGCATTTCAGCAGAAGAAACTCTGATCTGTTCCTTTCAAGGAAAGATAATCCAAATATGCCCTATCAGTCCAGAAATTATGGAGATCAGTTTTGAGTGTGAGTAAATCAAAATTGAAATTTTTTTATTTATTTAATCACCACACGCTGGCAAACTCAGAGACCTATTGGGCTGCTGTTTTTGTGAAAACCACAATGATAGTATCTTTAATCAACTTTCATGGTAAACTGAAGATAACAATACATTTGCTTTAAGATTCAATAAAATCTCTAGTTAAAAGACCCCTTGGGCCATGATAGATATACTGGAGGAAAGTATGGGTTCCTTTTAAGTCTTATGGGAGAGTGAGGATCATTCAGTTGATTGAGTTAACTCATTTAATAAGTTTGCTTAATTTCAACAAAGCTGTGTTTCAGAAGCATTGAAACACCATGAAAAAGCAATTTCCTCTGTGTTTCACATATTAAATCACACTGTTCCAAAACAGTAAGAGCCACTGCAATAGGGTAACAGCAAATTTTGAATATTTGTTAGCAGGTTGGGGATTTTCACTAGTGAATACATATACAAGTATCCTTTAGACTATTTGTTTTAGAGAAGGGGACAAACAACAGACCGACTTGTCTGACTATATTCCAGTCTGGAAGGTTAATTCTGGGGTCAGCACCAAAGGGACTTTTCCTTACAAATCACTACAAAGAAAGATTACAAGACAAATCTTGACTTTGTCATGATCATAAGATTGTATATTCAGCTTAACTAGTACTGATGTATTTTAATTTTAAAGTGTCAACATTTGGTGAGAAGGATAATGTCGACACCCAGCCTGAAGGCTGGAGCTGGGGAAGCGTGGAAGGAATTGTAACACTGAGTCTCTCACAGAGGTGGGCTCCCAGGAGCAGGAAGCAAGTCCCAGGTCAGATGCCAGGGACCCTCATGGAGTGAGGAGGAGAAGCTGTCCCTGAGGAATGGGCTACACTGGTGCTGGGAGAGCTGCTTGTGCATCCCTGAAGAACATCAAGTTGGGGGGGTTGAGAGGGGAGAAGATACAAGCACTTGGGGAATTAAAGGGACAGGTGAGGCCAGTATTTACTCATGGGCTGAAGTGGGAGAAACCCAACAACAAATCCCTTCAATGTTTCAATGGAACATGACCTTTTTAGCTCCTAGGGGATTATAGGACACTTCACATGAGGCTCTTTTAGTCTCTCCTTTACAGGTTACGTCTCATTGCATTAAATAATTAAACAAGTCCTGAGCCAGGGAGAGAAAGGGATAATGATTCCAATAACCAGCAGCAAACACATTAGCAAGTGAAATGAAAAACCTTGTTAAGGCAGTTCAAGAAAAATAATAGAGAAGTTTGTGAGAATCAATTTGATAAACGTGTGAAACGTCATAGCATCAAAAACTTCAAAGGCATCAGAATTAAGACATTTACCACACTTGGTGAGATCCAGAAGTGAACAATGTATAAAAGCATTACACAGGGAAGACAAAGTTATTGCAAGAAAGCTGAATGAGCATTGGAAGAGATGAATCCCAATGTAAACAGGTATCTGCACAGCTGGCACCACACCTTCTGGTACAGGAAGGCATGAAGTAGCATCAGCTGCTTCTGGTGGGAAGCATATCCTTTCTTCCTCCCACAACAGATAGGACTTTAATTTCTTTGTCTTTATATTTTCCACAGAGAGGTGAAGGAGAGACCTGAGAGTTTGTTGTTCTTTAGTTTTGGACAGGGTACCTCTTCAGAAAACATCTGTCTAAGCTGGAAAGAACAGTAGACTAGAGTGTGGAACAAACCAATAAATAACAATAAATAATTTCAAAGAACTGTAAAGGATTTAAAGGCTTTGGTTTATTCTGAGAATTAACAAAGTTTATGCTCTAGATATCAGAAAAACAAATTATTTTTTTTAAAGTAAGACTACAAGATAGATGTGGGCAAATAAAGAGCATTACACCTGGCTTTTGTAACAAACTTATACTTTAATATCAAGCAAATTCTCAAAAACTTATTTGAAGAATAGGTTTACTAGACATCGGGAAAAAAAAAAAAAGATTTATTAAGGAATAGTCAACACAGTTTTCACCAAAGCAAGTCATGACTTAAAAATCTATGAGTACTCTATGAAGGTGCAAGGAAGTATATGAATAAAGGTTATTCAATTGATATAGTGTTTGAGGGTTTCCAGAAATCTTTCCACAAGTTTCATCCATGAAGAGATGAAGTTGTCATTTGGAAAGGCCTCACATGGATTAATAACTGGTTAAAGGATTGGAAACAAAGAAAAACAAGTGATGGATTTTTCACAGTAGGGAAATACTAAATGTGCTGGGGTGTCACTATATTCTCATAAAGAAGCTTGAAAAGGGGGCTAGGTGGCAAATTTTGTTGGTAATACAAAAATACTTAGTATAGTCAAATCTAAATCTGACTGTGATTCATTGCAGAAGGACTTGGTATACAGTAAACAAAATTCAGCATTGATATGTGCAGTATAATGCATCTGGAAAAAAAAACCAACAAGCCCCAAACATATCTAGCCATGCACATATTGTTCTTGGCTCTGAGTTAGCTGTTACCAGTCAAGAAGTAAATCTTGGAGCTGTTTCTGCAAGCTCATTGCTCAGCAGTGGTCGAAAGGGCAAACAGGCTGTTAGGAATTATTAAGGAGAGGTATTGAGAGCCAGACTGAAAACACTTTTAGCCATCTGTATAAGTGTCTGGTGCAGACACATTCTGAAGGCTGCACACAGGGCTAGTCCTTTCCTCATCTCATAAAAAGCAGAGTTGAAAGAGGTACTAAAAAGTTTGAGCAGTGAACAGCCTGCACAGGAGGAAAGACCAAACATGTTTGGCTTCAGAAAGAGGCAAAAGGGAAAGGCATATGCTAAACCAGAATGAAGTTATTACAGGGTTAGAGAAAGGGCATGAGGAAGGCCTATTCTCTGATTCTGATCACACAGGAGTGAATGGGACTTCAACGCCAAAGCATCAAGCAGCAATTTTAAAACAAACTGGAAAAGGCATTTTTCACATAGCCCATAACAGAAGAAGGCATTAATTGCTCAGAGAAGCTGCAGAGGCAAAAATGCAAATAGGTTCTGGAAGGAATTAGATAATTAAGGCAGGTCCTTTGGCACTCATTAAACAGGTCAGTCTCTGTATGACCTTCAGATCAGGTGCTCTCTAAGGCACTGACTGCCAGAGAGGTGCTTGGCTAAACACCAGTCTGTGCTTATTATGAACTCCCCCTGTGTATCTCCCACTGGGTAGTTTGGGAAACAGGACTTGGGGCTGGTTGGGCTTGAAACAGGTTGGTCATTATTATACTTATGTTAACAACCTAAGCAATTAGTGCATTTGCTGCACTCCTTTCTCTGTTCCAGTGAGTATGAATATGCCCTTGATTCAGCAAGTCGTGTTTGCTGTTCCTGGGCATTTCTAACATGCTTCCTGGGAGTGAAGCATGTGGAGGCAGGAGAGCCTATGTTATATATGTCCTTGGTGTTATATATGCCACTACAGACTCACCGTCTGGTATCAAAGGAAAGCTGTTCACAGCACAACAGTATAAATGCAAAACTTCTTTTCTGCAGTCTGAATTTCTATGTATGCTAAATGAGAGGCAAGGATATAGAAATGTGGATGGATTGTAGTGGATACAGACATACTAGCTGCTTTTACATTTTCCTATTTTAAAATGTATTAGGAGACTAAAACAGTTTCTGAAAATTTACAGCTTCTCAACAAGCTTCTATTATCAGTTCAGCATTAAATCAGTACTTATACAATATGTCAAACTGCTCTGTGGCGTTTACTTATGTTATGCTATTATGTTCCAGAAGAAGGAAGCAAGGTATAACAGCAGGTCCTCCCTGGCAGTTGTTCCTCAGGCAAAATTCTAGTGATATTACATGATGGAGGAAATCCCTGAGTAGACGAGCTACACGATAAATCATTGAGAGTGTGAGGAATTACTTGTAGCATTTAGCAATAAAACACAATATTGTCAGCGTTGAGTAAGCCAGAATCTGATTTCAATAGCAGTAATTTAATGTGCAAGAATATCACTCTGTGTGTCTGTGTGTGCTTTGAGGGGGGAAGGAAGGGAATGTGATAAACAGTATTTACACCTGCCAAGAGCAGCTGCTGCTTCTTCTTCTGGAAAAATTCATGCAGAGTGAAGCACATCTATGTACAGTAGGACAGGGATGGACAGGGATGAACAGGTATAGGTGCAAGTAAGTGTCGGCATAGGAAGGCAATAAGGAGGAAACTTGGTGTATTGAGATGGGCCCAAGATGTTTCACTAGCAGACCTGCACAAAGAATAGATGTTTTGGCCAGCTTCTTTAATCTCCTTGTGTTTTCTTTGAAAAGAAGAGCTTCCCTGTCTGGCTGAAGGACAGTCTTGGCAGGAGAGTGTTTGTACCCTCTTATTAATTTTCTCTCTTTTGTGGTTTTGTTGGGTTTTTTTGTTTTGTTTTGTTTTGTTTTTTTGGTACTTTCTCCTTGTCTTAAACTAAAGGCATAGGGGTTTTGTCACACCTAAAGAAAGCAAAACACTTCATTTCAGGTTGAATGAAAAATGCTGAGACACTTAAAAATGAAATCCTTTCAAAGAAACAAAACTCTTCAAGAATATATATTAATTTTGAGTGATCCCTGCTCAGCCAGTGCATCATTTAAGTTGCTGTGACATAGCTGAGGCTGACCTCAAAGGTAACAGAAGTTACCTTACAGAAGGCCTTCATGAAGATCTAGTGATCCACTCAGATTTGATAGAATCATAGAATTAATAGGGTTGGAAAAGACTTCCAAGACCATTGAGTCCAACCATTGACCAAACACAACCTTGTCAATTAAACCATAGCACTAAGTTTGACCCAGTTAACTCAAGATTAATTGCTTCCTCAGGCTGACAGTGCAAAGAGGGGTAAAAAAAGACTCCACAGCAGCTACAGGGATTTCCCATGACAGTCACTGCCCCATGGAAGCAGAGGTTGGCATTTGGATTACTTCAACAACTGCATCTATCCGAGACAGATGTGCTTGTTGTTTAAGTCACCAAAGACTCATTCTGAAGGCACAAGGACACAGCCTGATGGGCATAGTTTGCATCAGTGTTATCACCACCAAAACTAGCAACAGGACATGATCATTAACACTGGGGAAGAATAACACCTTCCCTCCAGGACTTCAGACACTCCATCAATTAGCAGGCAAACACTGCAATTTACAGCAATTCCAAGCAATTCAGTTTACTAATAATGACTTGCTACTCATATGAAAACCACAGAAGCCCTGCCTTATTAAAAGCAAAACTATAAAGTTCAACAGACAAAGCCAAACAGACCACAACATCAAAGGCTTTTTGAAGATTAACACATTGACTAAACTACCAGAGATTCATTTAGAAGCAAATGACACAGATGTTCTTTACATCTCTTTAATATTTAATTTGTCAGAATATGTTCCTCATTTCCAACATTCTTTATTTCCTAGCTTATGGCTGTAGATGATTGGATCAATTTTTTTGATAAGATCAATTTTTTTACTTTTTTCAGGATAAAATTTTTAGGGTCATGGTCTAGACACATTTAGAGGAAATCTTCTAAATCTCAAATGACTCATTTGGAAAATATCCTACAAGTGAGAGTTATGTTTTCTGAAGCATAGATAGAAAAAGGCAGTGAGAACTGTTGCAGCTGTGTCATATAAAAGGAAGAGACAATTTAATGGAAAATGTCATACTTTGCAGAAATTTGATTGCCTATTTTCTCTATGTAGATATCTTATTAGAGAAGCTACAGCTGCTGCACTGAAGGTATATTTTCACTGATGATGATCAGGATGGGAACACCAGAGCAGTGTGTGGAATTTAACATTTTATTCTGTTGCAGAATTACAGCAAACATTTACTAATCCCTCAGGTGTTATTTTCTTTTTGTTAAACAGGAGTGAGCATTTGCTCCTTATGGCTGGTCTTTTTTGTCCAAGGGACACAGAGTGTTTGTTGATGCCAGAACCTTAACAGGTTGGGTGTAATGGCAAAGAAATCATGAATTAAGTGTGTCTGCCTCACCTGCTGATTTTGCTGAATGCGGATAAACTGGTTCCCTTACCACCACAAGTGTAGACTGTCACATATTATTCTCCCCTCCATATCTCCTTCTTCACCAGTTTGTAGAAAAATATTAGATCCCTTTAAAATTACTTTGTGATGCTACAACTTGGCTCTTCACAGATCTCTTCATTTATAAGTAGCATTGGAGGTAAATAGGTCATAAATTCTACATCACAGAATTTTTTAGCTTCATAACTATAATAGCTGTTTTTCTTCGCAGAGCCCAAAATAATCCCAGAACTGCTGTCAAGTGTTTTATGTTCTGCAATTTGGAGATTATTAGTGTTAACAGGGTAATGTTATACACTATTTGTGGTGTACAAGGTGCTGCAGGCTAAACATTCTTGGACTACAGTGGTTCAATAGTCAAAATAATTTAAAAATCTTATCTGCATATTCTTCATGGAATTTTGTTTGATTTTCGCAGAAACAAAATCATTGCTAAATCAAGAGATTTTTTTAGGGGTACTGAAAGTAGAGTCCTCTTTTCATTCAAGTCCATGTGAATAGTTCTTCATTTTGAATCAATCTCGAATATCTCAGTATTTTAACTTATTCTTAAATATCCACAGTGTCAGCCTTGCTGTTGCTGAAGCCATTGGGTGAATATCCAGCTGAAATACACAACAGCTAAAGGAGATGCTGTTAGATGCAGATAAGATGCTACTTTTTTAGCTAATTTTTTTAAGAAGAAGTTATTTCTTTCTCCTACTCAGGACAATCTAATGATGCTTCATCTAAAGATGCCTTTCCTTTAGGGATTCCATTTGGAACACATCCACTGACATTGCACTTGCTTGTTTCGTAAAGGCTTGAAACTTCCTTTTTTTTTTTACACTTGGTTCCATCTTACCTCACAGGCTTAACAACCTCAACACAAGTAAATCTACAGGCCACCTGAACCTGGTCTAGAAAATATATCATGGGGTCTTACACCAAACTCTTCAGAACTGCAGCCCAACTAGTTAAGAAGTAGGTCAAAACATCACTTTCAGTAAAACGAACTGGTGACAAACTTTGGCTTAAGTGTTGCCAGGATCTCAGTAAATATTTCACTACTAACCTTTTCTGTTCTAAGTTCCCATCACATATAGTGTGCCACTCTAGACGGCCCTTAGCACCTGCAGAAAGAGTTGAAGTGGCACAGAAGCAGGTGCAGAAATGTTTTCTCCAAACACTGTGGTAGGTAAAGTTGTAAGTACCTTGTTGTCCTTGTCCATAACTGTCATGGTTTGGATAGTCCCAAAATCCAATTCCCTAGCTCCATTCCCCCTCCCACATCTCAACCTAATGTGAGATGGGTTTTTTCCAGACAAAAACACACCAGACTCAAAGTGGGGAAAAGGGAATATATTACAATGACTGTACAAATAAATACCATATCACATTATACACATGATCACAAACTATCTCTACCATGACATATGTATTTACAATGGATCAGATCTCTTCTCCCCTCCAAATAAAAGTCTAGGAGGGAAAGAAGGACAGATCCCTTCCAGTCTCTGAACAGCAGCATCTTCTAAGGCAGCAGGTTTCTTCTTCTCATGCATGCAGCAGCTGATAGCTGGCTTTCTGCCAGCACTCCACGAGAGAGGTATCCAAGCCTCTCTCGGCCCCATCGCCTCACAACCGAGGGGTCTTCCGTGGGCTTCGTAACCCCAGACAAGGTCGTTTCACCACGTCATATCACGAAGACACAGGGGGGTCTTCATGACGGTCTGGTATCTCTTGCAGGGCCTCTGTGCCCTGTCTCTCAGGCTGCCACCGTGGCAGCAGTGCGAGGGGGGGAGAGCCAAGGTCAACTCCCCCTGCATTCCATCTGGCCGTCCTGGTCCAGCTCCGGGACGCTCTGAGCTTCTCAGCTCCTCTCTCTCTGGTGCTGCATGTCCAAAACTGCTCTCCAAAATAGGAGTCCATGTCCCTCTTCTCCAAGAGGGGTCTCAAGGGAGTTTTGGGGGAGTGTGGTACAGTCTTACCCCAAACTCTGTCTCTCTGCTGCTGGCTCTCTTTTTTCTCGGCTCTCCTTCCAGGAGTCCTTTCTCTGGTGCTGCATGTTGCTTCTGCTGCTCCTCCAGTTCAGGTCCTTATCTCTGGCTCTCTGCCACCGTTTCTCTGGTCAGTCCTGGCTGCTGCTCTGCGCCCATGGAGAAAACATCTCCCGGCATAACTACAGGCACCTAGCCCAGCTTTATGCTGTTCCAGGTCCCTGCAGCCCCCAGCCAGGGGCTGGGAGGCCCCAGAGGCCCCAAGGGGCTCAGAGCCCCTACCTCGTGGCTCTACAACATGGCCACCTCTCCTACAACAACCAACCTACAACTCTTCTTTTCCGGTCTGGTTGTGGTATGTTTACATTTCTGCAGGAGCGCCCATTGGGCAGAACTTCAAAACTTCCAGGGGTTTCCACCCCTTGGGGTCTACCACCTCTCTTAGCCTCTGGGGAAAACAAGGTTCAAACCACTACAATAACTCATAGCTGAAATCACTATACTTGAAAATTACGGTTCCTGCTGGGTCCAGAGATGGTTTTATCATCACATAAATTTCTGGCCAATAGAAGAGTCACAGTTTAAGCAATGAAGTACGAAGACCAACTTCTAGCATGTTATTTTTTGCAAAAAGGAGCCGATTGTCCTGCGAATAATTCAAGGCAATCTTCTAAAGAGAAAGTCCCAGCTTCCCTGACTGAGATTGTGTTGCAGCATATTTGGAATTGCAGCTATTATGTCAAAGCATTACTGGGAAGGCACTGTCAGCAACAGGGTCAAAGAGCTGTTTTAAAGCTGTTCTACTGGTCAGATCTGAGCACTGCTGGCTCTTTTCGTGAGCAGATGTGGGGTGGTACGGAGAACAATGCGACAAGCAAATGAGAGGAAAACAAAACAAAACATTTCTGCCTCTCAAATGAGTTTCCACTTGGAAATTCACAGTGCTTAGCGAAATAACAAGAGGAAAATAAAAGAAAAGAAGATTGTCTGTAATTACTCGGATTTTAACTATGTGAAGGTATCATTGTAAATAGCGCAGCCATGCCTCCATAAACATGTCTAAAACCTATCTTTTAGCCTCTGTATATTGCATTCAGTCTCCTTGGGCTCATCTCCTAAATTTTAGGATCACCTTGAAGGAATAAAAGGTTTTGAACCTTTGATGGTGGAAGATAGTCATCTTCAAGAAAAAAAGTATGAGGAAGACAATGTGCTATCTTCCTATTCTAGTGGAAACTGAGGTTGAAAAAGACAAGAATACTGGTCAAAAATTAATGCCTTCTTACTTAGACCTGCCTTTCCATTCACATTGGTGTACTGGAATAAGAGATTTTTTGGTCAGGAAAAGTCTTTATCTTTTGCTACTGATAGTGGCTTCCAGGGTGAGAAGGGAATTAATTTCATCCCTATACTGTGAATCAACACAAGGCCATCGTACCAGTTTAGAGTAGAACTAGTCTTGTTCCCAGATTCATGACTTCTGTGGTTTTGAAGTGATACGTACAGTTTGTACTGCTCCCTGTATTTGGGTGAATTTCATCCTCAGGGTATCCCTTATAATGAGAAGCTTATTGGGTCAATCCCATCTTTTCTGCTTCTTCATGGGCAAGACAAACATCAAATAACTCCTAATGGATCTGGATACTGGGATTTACTGAAGACTCACAAAGATCAGAGCTCTTACCTTGCCTTATTTTTTAACACACTCAGTCGTTCCCCCATAGTTTATGTGCAGAAGCTCAGTACATGATCAGCCTCCTAATTGGTGCTTCTGTCTTCATTAATGGGAGAACTCAGGAGATAAAGGGTTTTTTCAGTCCAGAAATTAAAAAAAAATCAGAACTAGTCTGTACTACCTGTGGGCAGCAAGTAGCAGGCTTCTATTTGAGAGTTCAAAAGTTAAATTTTGGATATGCATCCCCTCACACATGCATACATCCAATTATCTGCTGCTCAGCATTCACAATTTAAGCAGGTTTTTTCACCTAGAACAGTTTGCTCATCAGAAATTTAAGTATCTGAGGTATATGATATCTGAGCCTCTTTGGCTGAACACAGCCAAATCCAACACAGAGATGCCAAATTCTGCAAGAAATTCACAGTCAGTCACCTGTCCCTGTGGGGTTCATTCAGGATTAGAAATGCGAGCAAATACAAAACATTCTGTAAGCACTGTTTGAAAGCACACTCTTGAATCTACAAATGGGTATTCGCTGAAATGTTTGTAGTGTTGCCCTAAACCCAATAAAGATACGTTTCACTTAACTCCAGTGGCTCTGAATCTGAAATCAGCAGCTGAAACCAAGTCCCAGAAGCAAATGAATATCCTCAGAGCCATAGAAATTTTGATTGCCAGCTAGCATTAGAAAACTGAGTTAGTGTAAGGTTAATAGCATCATGCAAGTTCCACTGTTTCTTCTTCCTAACAAATGAACTTAATTAGTAAAAATTATCACCTTCCTGTTTCTGCTTTCCTAAAAAAGGTATGTATCCTGCTTCCAATTAAATTAACCATTAACTCCTTTTGACTCAAGCTGTACATGATCAGAGCCCAAATGAGCTTTAATTTATAGAAAGACTTAAGAACACAAGTGAAAGTGTTTACAGATTTTAAAGACAGAGTAGTGAGCTATAGACTTAGACTATGGACAAGTACAAGCCTACAAGATGCAGAAAGGACTTTTCTGATCCAAGGGGTTAAGAGCTATAAGCAAGTTAAGTTGTTTCCTGATGCTTAATGCTTCCTTAGAACTTTCTGAGCTCATCCTGTAGATCCCATCTTCAGTGAAACTGAACTGAAAATAGTTCTGTCTAAACCTGCTTATCTCAAAGATAAATTACCTGAATATTCATTCTGTGACTCAAGCTCAGCTCACTGTTTTAAAAGAAAAGTTCTTAAATAGATGGTGTTTCCCAACATAACTGAAGATCCACAGCAGACAACAGATCTGGGATATTCATTGCTGGATTCAGCTGAGTTCAGACAGGCCCTTAGAAGCACTGGCCCACAGCCAATCTGTGACGGATCTGCATTCACAAAGCTGTATCCATGATGTCCATAACTGGTGGCCTAAAGTGAACACAGTTGTCCTTTGGTAAAGACAAGGGGTAGAAAGAAACAGAATAAAATGGGAAAGGGAAAAGCTCTCCCAGGGTTACTTCTGGGTGTCTGGACAAGCATTCCCTGAGATTGGTCTCTCCAGTACAGCAAATTAACAAAACAATGAGGATGATTTTTTCCCCACTGTGTCTTCCTGTTACTCAGCCAGAAAAACATAGTGTGGTATGTTTTTCACTGGGACCTGCTCACAGTCTCTGTTGTTTTTTCCCACTTTTGGTGCTCTTGGTGTTGATTGCAGCATGCTTTAATCAGGTACAAGTGCTGCAGGATGATGGGTAGCCACGCCTTGTGCAGGTAGTATTACTGGATAATACTTATCAGCTAATAGCTACAGGGTTATCAGCTAAGACTTCTTTTTTTTTTTTTTTTTCTGTTAAAAATCAAAGGCTTCAAAATGTGAGGCAAGAAAAAGGAAGGGGGACCAGGCAGCGATTCTCGCGCTATTGGGGTTTGTATGTGCATGGCCAAGAGAATAACCACACAAGAACAACAGCATGAGAGCTTTAGGCACTGAAATAATATCTTGCTGCAGAAAGGAACATTCCTGGCAGTACCAGTACACCTGCAAAATGTTTTCCTTCCTATCCTGTGACTGTTGCACCCCCCCACATCTTTAAGTGTAGTGGGTAGGAAATAAATACCTCCTAGAAGATGTTTGTGTTGGCAAGACCCTCAGGCCTGTCTCCTCCTTTGGGAATCCAGGGTACTGTGCCATAGTGCACTTCCCCAATGACATATCTCTGTAACTCATCCTTGGCAGTTGTTGTAGTGTCCTGAGATAACACCCAGAAAGGGAAGCAGAGGCTCCACGTAGTATCTACTGGGGGAAACACGGCATGGGAGGTCCAGCAGGTTAGCATAAGATTGCTCTTGGTGAGTCCCCATATCTGCAGGTATGGGATGTGCAGCACTCCAGCAGAGCCACTGTGCACATGGGAAACATGGCAAAGTGGCTGTAACTGCGCACAATGCTCTGCTGTCCCTCTAGCTTCATGGATGGAGAACTAACAATAGGGACTGGTGATTAACACAGCATTAGAGCAGGGTGTCCAAATAGAAATATAGGTCAGAACACTATCAAATATCCTGTATTAAAGAGTTTATAACACATTTCCTGCTGTACTGCTGTAAGAAAAGGTTAATCTCTTCTGGGGTCACTTTCAGAGTTGTGTTATGCTGATTTTGCAGTCTGCCTTTGGAGTACAGGTCCTACATTGGGAAACTGGAAGTTGGGTCAAGTGCTGACCTCTTTGCCTTCAACTACTTCAAGAGTGAAGATTTTTGTCTGATAACTTTTACCTCCTCATCCGTTTTATCCTTGGAGAACCTGGAGAGGCGTCTGACATAAGTCTACAGGCCCCTCCGCAGAGTCTGCCCAGTGGGCTGCCATGGGAGGTGCAGATGGGACAGGAGGAAATCTGGTAGTCTTCTGCCAGCAACCTGCACAGCAGGCAAGTTTTGAAGTCCAGGCAAGGTTTGGAGCTCCTGCATTCTGAACCAAACGTGACAGGTTCCCACACTCGGCAGTGTTTCGTTCTGATGAATCGGCATTTCACATCGGGAATTGGCTCCACCAGAAGATTTCCGGCCAGATTTAATCAGGGATGCTTGAAAGCCATCCAAAACACAGGCCAGGAAAGGAAATAACTACAGAAATATAGCAGCTTTTTCACATTTTCTGAATTGTTCGGTAATTACATTTGTTGAAGACATAATTCATGCATGATTGTTTAGAGTTGTCCCTGCAACATTTATCGGCTCAGGCACAATTATCTTTTTTCCCTTACAGAATCAGACTTAATCAGTTCTATAAACCCTCTGAGATATTTGTCTGAAGACAATGGGTTTTTTTTGTAGGGAATAAAGATGGGAATGAAAAATGTTTTCAAAGCTGCAGTCAACGGGAAAGTCAGCAAACACATAACTAAATGGAAAACGCAGATTTTTCTAACTTAGTGAAAACAAATTCATGAGGAGTTCATTTTTTTCTTCTTTCTGTTTTTTCTTTATTACACCCTATATTTTATTGGTCATGTTAAACAGTGTGAAACTCTGATGCATTGCCACAGCTCAAACTTTTTCTAAAGATGAGAGGCTGCATTGGTTTAATTCAATGGATGTATACAAATGCTGTTTTACATCAGTACCGTTCAAGTGGTATGACCTTTTTAATTTTAATGCAGCTGCACTAGTAAATGCCTTATACTAGCCTGGGAAATGAATAAGAAAGATAGCTGTGACACACTGTTATGTGAGATGGCCATGCCCACAATCAGGTTTTATTTGTGTGAATGAGTTGGTAGGAAACATTTCCTACCTGGCACGGTTACAGTGGTTAAACCAAGAAAACATTGTCTGTGTACCAGGCCATAAGGATGAAATGCTGTTGAAAGTCTCTGGCTGTTTTGTGCTCCTATAGCAATATACAGTATCTATAAATCTGGTTTAGCAGCCTAATTAATCAGAGCTGCAGCAATTTGCATCTCAGGGGCTGCTCAGCCAGAGCACACAGTAAATCCCTGTCCTGAAGCTGGCTGCAGCCCCTGCTTGTGCTGTCTCTATGCTTGTGTGACTCCACTGACACAGCCCAGCTGTTTTCTCAGATTGCTGTCCCAGGAGAAGAGCTACCGTGTTTCCACAGACAGACTCCAGCTCTGTCCATTTGTACTCACTTCTTCCAAAGGCTTGTGAATGTTGTCATGTCCAGAAGTTTTCCCTGGACCGATTCAAGCCATCACTGGAAGCTGGGCCTCAGTTTGGTCCATCTGGTCTCGCTCCATTGGGTTCATGCCCCACTAGTGGCATGTTCTCCACCTCCCCTTGCTGTGTCTGCTTTTCCCCCTCACCCAGGAGGCTTCTGCCTTCATATGCTGCTGGGGAAGTTTGGATGCAAAGAGCTGAGTTTGGCTGGATGGTTTTGCTTTGTTATGACAGGGTATTTGTGCTTGTGTCGCTTCTTGGACTGCTGAGTTTGCTACCAGCCTTCCTCCTTGATAGATCTGGCTGTACTTTGTGATGCTCAAACCCAGTGACACGCTGTTCTGGGATAAGGAAGACACTGCTTGCTGTGGATGATCTTGTGACTCAGTGACAAATGGATGCATGGTCATCTGTGAGATGGGGTGAGGGAGGACGGAATCACAGCTGTCCTGGATGGAAGTGCTTCAGCAAAGCTTCCTTTCTGTGCCTGTCCTGAGGATGCCAGCTCCCCTGGGGGCCATGAGCATTTGATGCCAACACGGCAGCAGTCTAGTTCTACTTTTTTTCAGAAATGAAACGGTACAGAGGGTTTATTTGCTTACTGATCTCTAAGATAAAGGGCCAGCAGAGCAGCTGTCTAGGTAGCAATGCTAACAAACGGGTGTAAGCTGGAAGAAAAGCGTTTGTATGCCTTGGACTATTCAGGATTTGAAGTTTTTTTATTGCTAATGTAGGTGCCATTTGTAAAATGCAGCTCTGGGTCCTGAGCATGCACAATAAAATTGGTTGCTCAGACCTGTGCTTGGCTAGAGCCAACCAACACGGTTAAAGGCACTTCTTCTTCACTACAGGAGTATATAACGTGACAGTCAGCTTAAAATCAGTTCTTAAAATCAGTATTTATACAGTACGACTAAAATGTGGAGTGCTTTCCTGAAAAACAATCTTGATGCTCTCTCCGGGGAGACAACAGTCTGGTGGTATAAAACATAGATTTTTAATTAGTGGAGTGATTCTCTCTTGTTTGGCTTCAGTGAATTACTTACATCAGGGCTGCAGGTTGAGTAGAGATTTGTAGACTCAAGCTAGACTAAAATGAGACAAAATAAGACAAGAGGACATATGTTGCAGGGTTAATGAGAATGAAAGATAGCAATTACAGTACTATAGGCAGAAAGTCACACTCTGTATTATCACAGCGAGCAGCACAGGTCTTCTTATTTTTAGGTTCAGTCCTTTGTGAGGGAAGATTAGCTTTTTGCAAAGAGTGTTTTAAGAGAGAATGAGCAGATGACTAGTGACAGAATTATGAAATCAGGTACAGACATTAGGCACCAATGACAAAAAAAACCCATTAGCAATAGTCAGAGAAGTGAATGAAGGAAACAGCCAGTGGAAAGGTTTGGAAAAAAGAAATCCAGTCTTATAAAACCAAACCAAAACACTTGTTTACAATGAATATATATTTTGGATATGCTTTTGGATGTAAAGTCAAAACCAGAAAGTATTTAATGAGAAGGGACTCCAGGAATATTCCAGTCTGAGAGTTATAGCACAACTTTTGTTACTGTCATTTTTATTTTCAAGCCTCTTCATCATAGAGTATTCTTGACAATATTCCTTGTTATTTTCCAACAAAATAGTGATTTCAAAGAGTTCCTGAGAAGGGTAGGTCACTCTGATATTCTTGATGAAGAATTTGAAGTTTTGCAGGAAATTGGAAATTCGCATGCGTAAATTCTGGATTTTGTGAAAAGGGCATTTTCTACTGGGAATATTTCAATGGGAAATTTTTTTTCACTTCTAACAGCTGGCAAAGCTTTTTGGATAGTGCAGAGAGCAAGAAGAAATGTTTCCAGAGGTCTGGACAGCATGAAAAGTAGCTTAGGTTTTGCAATACTTCAGAGAGGTTGTGTGATTTCTCTTTTGAGATCTCTGGTTTGTGGTGTTGATCACCTTATTTTATATCAGAGAACCTTCCTGGTTGGGAGTAGCCACTGAAAGACCCTTTCTTCTTAGCAGCTTTCAAATAAGTTCCTTCAACTCCTGTGAAGACATGTCTTTGAATATTCCAGACATGTGCTAAAGAAAAAAGGTGTTTAACTCATGGCCTTATTTCACAGATTTCCTCTGTTGTGTGATAATGATTGTCTTGTCAGCTTGTTACTTTGAGACCACTCTTTGCTCAAAAGAAGTTACAGCAAAATGAACATTAAAATGTTTGGTCTTGGTATCCAAAATAGATGGACAGTGTCATTACCAGTATTTAAAAAAGATTCATCAAGACATGAAATACATTTACTCCAAATCAAATTTTGAATGTCTCTCTCTTTCCCCATCCATCTGACTTGTTATAGACATTTTATGACAGATGCCTTGTGAGGCACTCTGTCTTCCTTTGTGCTTTAGGTTTCATTAATCACTGGGAAACCACTCTTAGTGGAGCGTGCTGGATTCACAACTGATATCTTTGAAACCTTCAGAAGGATCAGGACAAAGTTAACCTTCCATCTCCTCTGCAAATCTATGCTTTCCCCCCTGAAATGTATTTACTAGCCCCTGATTCACACAGGGGTAGTCCTGGCACTCTTGTAACTGAGCTAAGAATCAGCTCATTTATTTTTAAGTGTCACATGTCACCTTGTAATAAGACTTGTGTGACAGTTTAACAACTCCTAGGGCTCAACAGCAGGTAAGATTCATCCCTTCACAGCCTTTGATGACTCAATATGCACCTTTCAGCATGAACCACATCTGCCCACCAAATTTACATTTCTGTTGATCTGTACATTAACAAACATGCCAAGTGTGATGAAACCAGGTAACTCATTACTGGTTCTTGACTGAAACAGGCATTTGTCTTCCTTTGGGATAATGCAGGTGACAGCCCAGGAAACTATTCTTATAACAACCTTCCCAGGGACACAGGATAGATCTGGAGGCTGACTGTCTTAAAGAACTACTGCATAGCTGTCTTAGAGGAATCCTTTCCACAACGGGGTAGCATTTAGCAGCACTGGAATCCTCTTCCATCAGGCAAACCACAGATCACTGAAAAATTAAAGACAGTAATAAAGTTTGAAAATCATTTAAATCTTGCCATGAGTAGAACTTTAACATGTATAGTATAACAGAAACTATAACACCAGCAATTCCACTAATTCACAGTGGGGTGTCCTTATTCTGGTTGCATATCACTGTGTTGGTACTGTATGCGGAGGTACTCAAACACTGAAGAAATAGTGATTTAAATGACTGTCTGAGCTCTATAGGTAGATGAGGTAAAGGCAACACAGGAGTGATTCCTCTCCCATAATGAAAGCAGAGGAAACTGGGTGCTCTGAGGGGTGTTAGATTTAAGTACAAGCAGTTTGGTAACACTGCAGATATCTCAAATAAACAAGATCATCATCCATAATCCAACTATGGAGGAAAGATAGAAATGTCTGAGGGATCTAATGCTCCCTCCCATACCCAAAAATGTTGGTATCTAATTGAACCTCATAACTGAACCTCATAACTGTTAGTTATGCTAATCTGATTAGCTTCCTCCTCTCCTCCTGCCCTCAATTCTTGATAGTCAAGATCTTCTGGCAAATAATTCATTCCCATCATACCCCTGATGCACTGGTTAGAGCATAAATGTACCGGGGTGGCACTGAGGAATCCTCACTTCTTGTGTAAAAACAGCACCTTCCTATGCAAGGGAAGCTCTGGAGCTTTTTTCCCACGTTTTCCCCAAACAGCATCTTTAGGAAACCTCTATCTATTTCAGTGGAAAGAGAAAAAAACCAACAAAACACATATGTATATTGTGTTTCATTCATTCAGCTGCTTTTAATTTCTTAAAGAATGGGGCTGAACTTCCCACGTTCTAAAGCTGAATTGTCAGCACGATTCTGGCAACAGATTTTTAAACACCTCTGATGGTGTAAGAAGCAAAAGAACACCAATTGATTTTAAGATCAAAGGCTGAGTTTACAGGCTTGGCAAAAAAAAAAAAAAATTCTCTCCTCACTTACAAGCAGCACAAATCAGCTATGTAAATCTCAGAGAGCTGTGGTGGGGGCACACTCTGATATTCTCCCCAAAGTTTTCCTCCAGTTCAGACATGCACCACAAATACTAGATGTCATTTTAGGGAGAATGGGAAGCTTTGGTCTGAGACAAAACCGTGTTATGTAATGTACGTGGTAAAATTAATTTTTCTGGGAGATAAGGGAAATGCCATAAATAGCCAACAGACTGCTTGAGAAAGAGCAAGTGAGCACTCCTGAGCCTCTCAAAGCTCATGCTGGCTGTGCCTTTCATCAGCAGAGGAATATCTGCCATTCCAGAACAGATAACCTCTGCTCCATCAAAATGCTCTTATTTTAGCAGTTATTTCTTTAAATGGCAGATTACTTAAACCTCATTTTCTCATGTACTCAGACGTGAATCCAGGTGCTGCTCCATGGGTGGAGCAGAACACAACACGCCCCTTCAGAAGACCCCTGCAGTCCCCAGAGATGGTTCAAATGTGATGGGTACTTTTTCCACTTGCCTCCTCAGGTGATCATGATTTTTTTTCAAAGACACACTTACAATGTCTCTTCCCCCTGATGGCATCATGACATTGCATGTTTTCTAGGGCTGCCAACCCACACCTCCACCTTGCCCCCCACAGAGCCAGCAAAGCTCTGGCAGCCCCTGGGACTGTGGTTTCTGCTGGCAGGTGTTTTTCCCCACAGAGGTGGTTGAGTAGCCCTGGAGGGCACATTCGCTCCAGGAGCCTGGAGACTGTCAGCCCATCCTCCAAACCCACAGCAGCCTGTACACGTTACAGACTACTTCTGGAAATGATACAGCCCAAGGCCAGCAAGGGACTTCCTTGGGTGATCATGTTCGTTTGTTGCCGTTTGGAGCAACATCTTCTCACAGTGTGTGGCCTTCAAGGTTTGGATACCCCTGTAGCCCAGCCATTGCAGGGACCATACAGATCCTTGAGGTAGCTTTGGTTTAGGTCACTTTAGTGCTGCTGGCAAGGAAGCTGCAAGGCTAAGCATAAAAATAGTCTGTCAAGGGTTTAATCAGTTGTTTCAGTCAGTTCTGTAACTCACAGAGGGCCCCATGGACACAGTGAGTGACACAGATTCTTACAGTGAAGCTGGCTGATGTGCCCCTCCAAAACCTGTAGCATTGATGTACACTTTAAGAGCTCCTAAGTATAGGCTTGTAGTTTGTGAACCTGGGCTTACACCCCCTGATTTCCCACCTGTGTGCTCTTCAACACTAAGGTCAGCGAGAGATGTTCTGCCCAAGAGGAGCTCGACAGGACTCACCAGATGCTTCTGTTTTTGAACCAGTTGGACGGTGCCTGCAGCTGCCCTTGTAGCCTGTTCTCTGCTCCAGCTCAAATGTCGTGGTTTCAACCAAGCCAGGGAGGGCAATCAACAGTGATGCTTCAACCCACTATCACTTGGCATTCAGGCCAGCCCAAGTGGGTCTGTGGAGTCTTCATGCTGTTTCCAAGTAGCAGCTAATGCTATGCTGGTAAATATGCCAAGCCATCTCCACTGAATCACAGGCTGGGTAAGGATGGAAGGGACAGTGGGTTGTCTGGTCCCACCTCCCTGCTCAAGCACAGGATTGTGTCCAAACGGTTCTGGAACATCTCCAGTGAGGGAGACTCCACACGCTCTCTGGGCAATCTGTTCCAGTGAGTGATCACCCACACAGCAAAAAAGTTCTTCATGTTCAGATGGAACTTCCTGGGCATCAGTTTCTGCCTGTTGCCTCTTGTCCTTTTGCTTGGTATCACCAAGCAGAGCCTGGTCCATGCTCTGGCACCTCTTTTCAGATACTGGCAGATTTGGGTGGGTTACCCTCTCAGTCATCTCTTCTCAAGGCTGAACAGGCCCAGTCCCCTCAGCTTTTCCTCATTAGTGAGGTGCTCCAGTCCCCTGATCATCTTTGCCACCCTCCACTGGACCTGCTCCTGCTCTCTTGTCTTGAGGAGCCCAGAACTGGACACAGCACTCCAGGTGATCCTCACCAGAGTTGAGCAGAGGGGTAGGATCACCTCCCTGACCTGCTGGCAATGCTCTTCCTAATGGAGCCCAGGATCCCATTGGCCTTCTTGGTCCCCAGGACGCTCTGCTGGCTCCTGGACAGTTTGTTGTCCACCAGGACCCTCTAGTCCTTCTCCATAGAGCTGCTTCCTAACAGGTCAGCCCTCAGCCTGTCCAAGTGCCTGGGGTTATTTCCTCCCAGGTGCAGGACCCTGCACTTGCCTTTGTTGAATTTCAGAGAGTTCTTCTCTGCCCATCTCTCCAGCCTGTCGAGGTCCTTCTGCAGGGCTGTGCAGCTCTCTGGGGTATCGGCCACTCCTCCAGCTTTGTGTCACCAACAAAGTTGCTGAGGAGGCACCTCCCACTTCATCCGTCATTGATGAGTAAGTTAAACAGTCCTGGGCCCAGTATTGAACCTTGGGGGACACCACTGCTGACAGACCTCCAACTACACCCTTTGCCACTGATTACAATCCCCTGGGATCTGCAGTGTAGCAAGTTCTTGATCCACTGCAGTGTCCACTCATCCAGTCCACACTTCCTCAGTTTGCCTGTGAGGACGTTGTGAGAGACAGTGTCGAAGCCTTGCTGAAGTCCAAGAAGACAATATCCACTGCTCTCCCCTCATCCATCCAGGTAGTTGTTTCATTGTAGAAGGTGATCAGGTTGGTCAAGCACAATTTAACTTAAGTGAATCTATGCTGACTACTGATAAACTTCTTGTCATCCATGTGGATAGAGATGGTATCCACCTTTGACCTGTGTATCAAAAGTTTTCTACTTTTCTTTTCTTCTCCTTTTTTTTTTTTTTCACCTAGCACTGACAATTTTCCCCTGACAGGGGTAATAAGTTATGTGTCATCTTTTGATGGAGATGTGTCAGCTGAAGTCTTTCCTGTGAGACTTAGTCCTGTTTCACTTGCAATGTGTATTTCTGGTTTGAAGGAAGCCCACCTCCTCTCACAGGTACTTACTAAACTGAGCCAGCCCAGAAATCAGGATGGTGGAATGCGGGGCAAGGAAGTGAAAAGAAGGAGGAAGAGTTTACCATATGTCTTTTGTTGTGGTTTCCTAAATACAATTGACTAGAGAGTGTTTCATGGTGTTGAATTCTAACACATGATCTCAGCCTTTTCCATGAGTCCCCTGATATCTCTATACACCTTTAACCAGTATATGTTATTAAAATGCAAAACCAAGGACATGTTGATATTCAAAGTAGAAGGTTAAATGCTGCAGAATTCATCCCTGTTACCCTGAGAAATTCTTTCTCAATACAAATCTTCCCAGAAAGGCCTTGAGGTCAAAATTTACCTGAGAGGAAAGAAGTAAAAGAAGAATGTCCAGGAACATCCATGAATTTAGACCATGTTTCTAAATAATAAATACTTCAAAAATAGCCAAAGGTCAATGCTGCAATAAAATCTGACCAAGGTCAGAATTTACCTCAACATAAATATTCTCTGATCTTTTTTTTGCTTGAACAAAGCTCAGTAGAAAGTTTTCCATGCAAATGTCATTTTCTAAAAGGAAAAACAGCACAAAAACCCCTCAGCCAATCCAAGTTTAAAATAATTTAAAACGAGTTTAAAATCATAACCCCTTGAGATAACAACTTCAGCTATGCTGAGTGACATGTACATTGCATACAGTGCTTTAAAATCTAGAGTGAGAAAAGATTTCCTGTCTTCAGTATACACATCATGTTTGTGAACATCGGCTGCTTTGCTTTCGTTAGGCTTGCCCTCCTTGTCAGAACCCCAGCTAATATAAAGCAATCCCCAGGCAACTTCCACAAACACCCAGTGGGAAGATTAAACCACAACGTACATTCATATGTGGGGTCAAAATCAACATTACACAGCTCCATTTACTTTACTTGAATATGACTCACACGAGACACACAGCAGGAAGTGGGTATTTGTGGGACGTTGGTAACTTTTTTGAATTAGTTGCAATTATTTGCCGGGTACTGGTCCTTGGCACAGAATGTCTAAATAAAGAAGTAAAACTTTTAATAGTAAACCATCTGATTTATGGAAGTAAACAAACAGAAACTCTCACTCCACTCCCAACTCACCCTCCCCAATGACCCCATGAATATTGAAACTGCAACAATGCCCAAATACCCCCAGGCCTAACCTAAACATTTAATTTCCAGTAGTTGCTTGCGGCTGATCATCACTTCAGAGCAGTTCCCCATATGTAAAAGATTCCCCAGTTCCCTGTTTCTAAGTCAATTTTACTTCTGCAAATGTCCAAGGAAGATGAAAATAAATGAAAAGTCAGGCTGACGTTCTCTGAAAGGGCAGCCTTCTTTCCTAGTCAATAAATAGAACCCTGAAATCCTCTTCTGACAGCCTTGGAATTGGACCTCCAGCACTAATGCCAAAGATGTGATTTAAAGTTGTAGGATATGATTCTGTCCTCAGTTACAGTGATGCAAATCTTCAATTTCGAGAAAGTTGTTAGAGTGACTTTGGGAGAGATTTGCTGGGTTGGCTGTGGAGTAGATGAGATCTGGATCTTATCCCACAGTCCTTTGAAGCATTAGCATTACCCCTCAGATCCCAGCACTGCATTTTCACATTTATAATTATGCCCCTATCATACACATCTTCACAGATGAGCAAAATCCATGAAGAACCCTCACAAATGCTTTTGACTCAGAGTGGAAATCTGGAAGTGCAAATCATCAAGAAACACTGCATTTTCCTCCCTAACCTGCAACATGCATTCAAAAATGAAAACGTTAATTAAAATGGACTTTTTTTCTCCTGGTTGCTGCAGCAAAGGCATTCAACTTGCTGTAAAAATGGTGCCACTTACAACACCACTACCATGGGAGGTCAGCGGAAGAAGATGTAAACAGATTGCTAGGCAGCCTCAAAAAGCATCTGTCTGTTAGACTGCAAAGTTTAAAACCAGGGAATTTGATTTTCCCAGTCCTTCTGAGGTTGTCTGAGCAAGAAAGAAAGAAGAAGGACCTTCTTCCCTGCCTGTGCTGCCTGTGTGGGGCTGGGCTTTATGGGCGGCTCTGCTTTAGGTAGACACCTCCATGTTGGGGATGCAGCTCCACTCCAGGTCTCTCAGGTCCAAATCTTCAAGCTGAGGCCTGTTGCAGTGCCATGGTAAGGCATGCTGTAGCGATGCATCTTGCTCTCACACTCCCACTTTTCCCTGGAAAGAAAACATGTGTTCAAACATAAGTGCAAACTCCTGAAACTGTGGCCAGTATTTCCCATTTAGCAGATCTGCTTGCTACTGCCATGTGTTAAACACCACTCTCTCTGTTTGTCCCTTTGCCCTTCCTTACTCCTCACCCTGCACCAGCCCTTGCTAAGTCATCAAATGTGGTTCAGGGCTCTAAGAACATGGTCAGAAAATGCACTAAAGTACAAAAAACACACATTTAAATTAGGAAGTGGCATCAGTTTGTCCGAGTGAGACTCTTTTCCTGAGGATGCAAATATCTGCACAGCAAAGCACTTTCTGAACCAGAAAAAGATATTAATATATTTTTTAAGAGCTTTGAAAATAAATTCTAGGGTTGAGAGAATTTGCAGCATTGCAAAAACAACTCCTGTGAAGGTTTCTGTCCTGGGATTCTCCCTGAGTGTGGGCGCAAGTCCCCTCCTTAGCTTTTGCAGTATCTGCTGAACCAGCCTGTTCAGAGGCAATTATCAGTGCCAGCTACAGCAGAAGCAACACCACGTTTCTGTTTTTCTGTGCAAACAAACATTTAAATCCTCCTGGCAGGACAGTTATGCCGCAGGGGGGAAAATGCCCTTGGTCATCAGATCTGTCAAGTTCTAGTAACTATCTGTACCACGAGTGTAACATCCCTGGCAGCCAACACAACTGACACACCACGTCTCTCAGCATTATTCTGTTGAGATGACTCCCATGAGCTACAAAGACCTCTGGGAAGCTTCAGCTCTCATGACCCAGCGTGGAGGAGATGATGAGACAACGGTTTCGGGGTTGCTTAGAGGAGCCTGAGGTGCTGACGGCTGGGAAAACTCAAACAGAACAGCAAGGTCAAAGCCCCGTGGTGAGTCTCAGCACCATCAGGCCTTGTGAGATCTCCCCAGCAGCTGGAGAGAATGCTGATGGCTTTTATAAGGACCCACTTCAGGAGGAGTTCTGCCTGCTGATGGGCAGTGCCAGCAGCTTTTTAGAACAGGAAGCTCAGATTTTCTGCTGTTGTGTTGTAATAGTTAAGCAAAACACTGCTTGGGCAGTATGAAGTCTACATGGAATGGAAATGCAGAAATCCACACAGAAGAAATGAGCTAAATTTACTAAAAGGTGTAGCAGAACTGGGGTCAGATGCCTAGCTTATGGGGATGGTGTCTTATCATTTCAGAAACTCATAACACCAGAGCTGAAACATAAATATCCTGTGTCCACTACCAAACCAGAAAGAAACATTTTCAACTAACAAGGGAAAAAGTCAGGAGTTTTGTGCAAGAGATAAAAATTATGTTGTAATATGGCCAAAAAAAAAAAGTAGAGAGTGTTCCTTCATGGGGGAAATCAATTTTTAGGTTATACCTGTTTTAGCAGTGTCCAAGGGAGAACTAAAAAAACAAAATATGTGGTGTTATAGGGAGTCCAAGCCAGAAGGTAAGGTTGGGCAGAATGTTCCCAGAAAAATAAATATAGCACATCAAAAGCAGGCAGTCAAATAGGATTCGACTCATGGCTTGGTTAAGGCATAGTCCCCCTCCTTCACAGGTAATACAAAGGCTGCCTTTTTACCAAGGTACAGGTAAACTTGCAACCAAAACAAAAAAAATGACTAGAGATGGAAATCCAGTTCTGGGGAGGAAAGTGAGTTGGGGAAGATTTTTACTTCATTGTAAAAACAGAAAAAACAATACATCTGAAGGTGCACAGCCAGCAAATATATAGCAGCATCCAGCAGAATAAACAGCATTCAATCTGTCTAGACCATCTGAATCTATGTAATAATGGTAGAAATCTATTTTTTTCTTTCAATCTGTTGAATATTCTTTCATTTGTTCATGCGTAACTAGGTGGGACCCAGGGTCAGAAGGTTGCGGGGGGGCTGGGTGGAAAGAAAAAGAAGGTGAAAAAATTCTACCTGTGTATATAAAACTAGCCCAGCTGGACCTTCCCAAATATCCAGTTTGTATTGGATTCAAATAATTTTCTGCTGTTGTGTCTTATGTTCCATTTGGACCTCTTCACTAACCATGCATCACAGAAGCACATGTATTTTTATTGATTATCTCCATCCACACTACTATATTCAGTTCTTTTGCTGCATTGTTGCATTGATTTCTTCTGCCCAAATCACACCATTGATTTTCCCTGCTCCTGTTACACGTCTGTGCTTCTCTCAGCCACTCACCTGATATAGTGGGGAAAGTGTAAGATTAATGCTCAGCTTACAAATACATATTCATATGAGGAATCTACCCACAAAGATAAATCCAAGGCCACTGCTCTGTTGCAGGGTCTATATATAATGTTATGTGTGTGATTTTTTTTTATAGAATCCAAAGATTACATGGAAATATAAAACAAGGATTGTGTGCAATCCTCTGCTCTTGTTCTTCATCAAGGCGACAACAAGCAGTTCAAGGCTAACACTGAGCTTTCGGCTGTGCTGCTGAAACTATGTTGAAGGTCAGTTTTAGTTAAAACTTATTAACACACAGCTGAAAGTAAGACTTTTCTGCCAAGAATGGACTGGATTTCCAACTGAGGACAGGACTCACAGTTGCAGCCAGATTTTAAGGAAAGGACAGCACCTGATACCCCCTATGTTGAATCTCTGGATTTTTTCAGATACTCTGCACCAGAGATGTTGAAGTTGTTGGGAAGTTGAGCTCCTGACTGGATGCAAAGAAACTTTCTAGCTACACTTTTTCTGTGGGTAACTATATATTTCAATCTTTTTTTTTCCTTACCTTGAGATGTACAACTTTAATTGTAAAACCAGCAGTTCTTAGTGGAAACCAGAATTTTGACATGTATCAGCAGCATTTATTTTTTTCAGATTTTCAGTGAGAAGTTGATGTATTCCACAAGAGAAAGAGTGTGTGTTTTTTCAGAGTTGTTGTAATGTTTAATAAAATCACATTTAAAGTGACTATGTATGTGGTGTTCCAAGAAAAGACATTTTAATGCAAAGAACTGAGTAATTCTGCAACCTTTAAAAAATGATAGTCTGAATATTTTATTGAAATACATCATTGATGTGGAGAAAATACACTTTACATTTTACATGAAATGGTATTACAAACTGTACATGATAAGATATTTAGTACCCAGCAGTTATTTTGTAAGTAGAAATTATTTCCCTTGAATTATAAACTGCCACTATACCTACAAAATAACAACCTCTTGCATGGTGCTATTTCTTTCAGTCACTCCTGTTTTGAAGCAAGAGAAAAGGCACACATAAAATAATCCTACCAAAGCAAGAATGGACAATTTGAACGCATGGGGAAAACAGTGCCATCTGATTATTATTACTGTGCAGTTTCACAGGTCCCTTGGATGTTATTTCCTATCAACTTTATAGCTCTTTTCATCCAAAACCCCAAGAATTCGTAACAAAATAGTGTAGCCACAAGGGAGATATTTTTCTTTTCATATGAAAATCTCACAGTGTCACTGTGAAAATGGTGCTGCTTAACAATCTTTATGTGATGCTAAACATTTGACAGACCTGTCTATGACCAACTTAGGGAGGATTTACTAACCTGGGGAGCTGAAGGCAGGAGCTCAACAACCCCTTACACAGAGCTACTTCTGCAAATTAGTCACAAAACAAGGTCTTCAAAAATGTTTGCCCAGAGCAAGAAGAGCAACAGCAATATTGCTCTTAGATGAAAGGGGTGAGGGTGAACAAGCTGTTATCTTCTTGATTGCAGCACAACTCCTTAGCTGGGCATAGCAATTGCCTGCCACACAAACTCCAACATGCATAGCAAGGAGTGAGCTCCTTGGCGGGACTGGCAAGCTCTGTGTAAGTCACGGTGTTTGATCAGTTCTTCCCAGGAATTTGGGGGAGCTAAGTTGTTGGGAACAGCGGATACCTCTGATCTTATTGAAGTTATACTGGCTGAAGCAAAGAAAAAGAAAATCATGTGGGCCCTTGAGTAAATCTTTGAGCAGAAGCTCCTCTCTCTCTCACTGCCCACTGTCCTGTGCAGCTGTCTGGAGCAGGTGCTGCTCCCCTTGATGTGCACATCCCAGGATGTGCTCCTCCTCCCCCACAACGAGGTGTCACAATCCAGGGCAGCAAAAAAAGCAGAAGGGCTTTACTTCTGGGCCAGGGAGTTGAATTTTGGGGTTTCCTTCGCCATCCAAGGACAGCAGGGTGGTGAACAGGCTTTCCTGTAGTGGAAATGAATGTTGGGATCATCCAGATGGTGGTGGAGTCTCACAGATGCTCCATGGAGTTTACTGATGAAAACCATGATAGACAATAGCATGTGGACTAAATTAATCTACATATTCCTTTCTAGGTTGCTTTTAGCTCAAGGTCAGTTTTCTGCTTGGTGTTTTCCCCAGGTTCCCTCTTATCCTGAAGGCAGCAGGCACCACCCCTAGCTTGTGTTCATTATTGCAGCACTACAGCTGGCTCTAGGCATCCAAGTAGCTTCTCAGACAAAGTCTGGGGTGTAAGAAACATGCAAAGAAGTGTGTATTTTAAGCTGAAAACTGTCTGAAGGTGTGTCGTTCATTTTTCTGTCCTAACCTCTGTTTCAGAGTTTGCAGCATCCTTCCAAAGGCCCAGACCTGGTTTAACGGCTGAGGCGGTTTTATTCCCAGTTACAGCTGCATCAGCAGATAAGCTGCACTGCTGGGGGACATTGACTCTCTACCTCACATCTGTGTGACTGAGCCGTGGCTGTTTATTATTCTGTTATTTTCAATTCCCATCTTCTTGAGCCAGCAAGTGATCTCAAGCCACTGCTTTCTAGCTTTTAAAATCAATTGATAAATGGCATTTCTTTTTCTCCAAGGAATCAATGCACAATTACTTTGAACTGTTTCAAGAAAATAGGATTTCTGAGATACTATATCCTCCCTTTGCTCACTTCAACAAGCTTGATTTAAAAATCAGAGAGAAAGAAGAAGCACAAGAAGCAATGCAGACTTAACAGAAATATGTATGTTCTACAGTCAAATTATTTTGTGAAAGTGGGATCTTTATCTTTGATCTTGGGTCTTTCTTTCCTTTGGTTACAGACTCCTGTCTCCACAGGAGAAAGTGGAGTTTCCAGGCTTCAGGGTGTGTTTTAAATCTTAGGAGGTTTATAGTATGGTGTTTATTGTGAATTACCTGTGAAGAATTTAAGAAGAAGAAATTAGTAAGAGAAAACAATAAGTTTTGAATTTCATGTGTACAAAATTTTACCCTCAGAGTGACTGGTCTAATGAGTGAATTTAGTCACATCCAGAATGTCTGATGAAGTCCCTCAAGCCATCTAAGTTTTCAGAACAGGAATAAAAAGGTGCAATATTGGGTCCATCAGTCAGTCAGTATGAAACTCTACAGTTATGCTTTCAGTGTCTGCAGAAGAAACTAGTAAACACTGCCCTAGAAAGGTAGTTACATTTGGGTGATGGATCCGGTGTAACTGGAATTTAATTCTACAGAAAAATTCACATACACAGATTCATGCCTGACTATTGTAAGAAATAACTTTTTGAAATCTCTTTAGATACAATAGAGTACAATGGCATAACATCCTTAAGGAAAATATGCTTTTCTTCTTTTCTTCAGACAGTTTTACAATTAAGCTACTCTGAGATTACTTGTCATTGATAGTACAGGGCTTGCCAGAGAGGTTATATCACGTGTCACTGCAGCACATATTCCTCTTTGCAAGTCCTACTCGAAGGGGGCACAGGAATTAACTGAGCTGCTTTGTTGAAAGAGTTCCTGTCTATAATAGAGGAGCTTTCCAGGGACTTCTCTTAAAAACCGTATTTGAATGTTTCAAAGGAAAGTCAGAATAAAACTGTAACAAATGAAAATGTAAATTATGTTTAAGGACAAACTGTTAATTTGATAGTTTTAGTTCAGGACTCTGTCTTGAATCATAATCCTTTTTCAATACATGACCCAAACCCTTAATTATTTATTTTCCTACTTGCCAAATGAAACAGTAAGTAACCCAACAATTCAGTGGAATACAGTGATGGTAAAAATTAGAAAAATGGTAGACATAAAGAGCAGGAACATAAATGTGGAAGACTTTTAACTGCAGAGAATTAAGAAACTATTAAAGGAGAGCATATACAGAATAAAGGGGAATAATGCTGGGAAGCCATGATTATAATTTTATTAGGCCTGGGAGTTAAATAAAAGTGAAAACCCAAAAGAAAGTCAAAACAATTGAGTTTTAAGGGTCATTTCTATCAGAATAACTGAGATGATTTGGCTTAAGTGATAATACAGTCTGTGACCTAAGGGAACACTCAGTCTTGCAAACAACCTCAGGGCTCTCTGTTCTCATGCAAGCAGGACACAGACAGTTATAAAGCCAAGGGACCCTGCTCTTGCAGTTTTACCCGTACTAGCTGGAGAAACAGCAAGTTTCCCTGAAAATCACTGGGGTGAGGTGCTGAAAAAAAACGTTCAGTCTGCTAGTAAAGATGCTACAGCACAGAAATTCAAAATAAAGCTCCAGACTGCAGATCTGGGCCCTTGCCTTATATCAGCGTGGGAGTATTTTTCCTCCAGTTAATACTAAGAGATAAAAAGCCAAGCAATGAACCTCTCAGAAAGCTGCGTCTGGGAGCAGTCGAGTAAAGGACATGGTAAGGCCATCCCTCCCCACTGGCAGTTCTTGCTGTGTGGCTTCCCCTGCACTCCAGCAACCCTGCTCTGTGCTGTCTGTGTGACAGGCAGGGAACACCACTTCCAATTTCACCTTGTAAGCCTTTTCCGTACCAGCATGTAACGAGCTCCTTCATTCCTCCTCATGGGAAGGAGAATGAAACAATCCTTCCAAGGAATGAAATGTACTGAGTTTGCACGTACCACTGGAGACCTCGGGAGACCCAGGCAAATGAATAAAGGATCTTCAGCGGTTTATGACAACAATTGCTGGGATTATTATGGAAGTAGCAGAGGAGGAAGGCAGAGATGGAGTTGATAAAGGCAGATAAATTTATAAAGAGTACAGATGTTGCCAAGAAAATTAGGATAAACAGAAAGAAATTCTTTAAAACCCTGAGAAATCACCAGCAACTAATGAGACTTCAAGGCATGACAATGGAAAAGTACAGATGAAACTGATATGGCTCAGAAAGCTTTTTGTTTCATTGTTCACAATAGAAGCTGAAGGTCATTTTCTAGTGATTGAGATCTGTTTTCCTTGGGGAGAAAGAAAAATGTTAAAAGGTTTCATGATTATACTGGAACAGATAATTAGGCAATAAGAAGTTACACAGGTTGACAAGGCACTGGACCCAGAAGATTTCCAGGAGCAGCAAAAGTAGCTGAGACAGAGACAAGAATTTGTGGGCTGGAGCAGAGAAGAGGATTTGGTTATGGCCTATAGTGCAATTACACTACACCAGGGACTCAGTTCTGCCACCAAAATAGCTGTATACAAAACATCTGCATAGGACCAGCAGTTATGACAGTGATCATCCAGGAAACCTGTGACTTCCACAGCAGTAGTGGAAGCCAAGTGGATGATTTAAGATACTTGGTATAGCACTAGATCCTGCTGTTTGTCAATCAAGCCTTGGTGATTTTATTCAGAAGGTTGCTGGGACAACACATTGCATCATCAGAGGATGGTGGGGTAAATCAGCTCCAGAGGGGACCAGTGGAAATTTAAATCAAAGTATAGAGTAATTTAGTTCAAGTTGGTATTAGGCTCTGCAGGTAAGAATAAGCTTATTCATATTTTCTTTCACAATGCTAGTTTAGTCTTTAAGTACTCCAGTAATGCGAATATTCATTAATTATTGACTCATCCACTGGCAAGAAAGACAGACTGTAATGTCTAAATGACCAACTTGGAGGAAATATTTGGGAGTTCAATTCTGAATGCAGCGTTTCTTGTCAAGTAGCTTAAGGCAAGCTGTTTGCCCTCTGAAAGACCTTCTAATTCCTGATACAAGAAAATTCCTTCTTTTTCTGATACAGCTGTAACTCTAGCAATATATCTTTAACTGCACTCATATTAATTCATCTGGCCCGGTCACAATGCTTCTTCTGCTCCAAGCCAAATTGAATTTCCCCTCAGTAATGTTAACAGCCATTTCTATTGTCCTTTTCTTAGAGAGATTTAACACATCACTCCTAGGACTAGCTTGATGTCAATGGGCAGAGACCAACTGATGGCCTCTGTGGACATCAGAAAAAGCATAAAAGCCTGTACATGAAGACACAGTTACTCCTTATGGCCTATTCTGCAGCCTATTCTGAAAGATGCCGGGAAGCCCTACCGTCCTACAGGCCTGTTCCGTCAAGGTAGGACCAGCTTCATACTCCACTGTTTAATCTCAAATGAATTGTAATGGGCTATTTTAAAACAACATGTCATGAGACTTACTGTTCTATTTCCACCTTCAAACTTTTTTTTTTAAAAAAGCTATCTTTTTTTGTCCTGGGTTTTCGGGAGCATCTACAAGCAAATCACAGATTCTCAAGGATACCATTCAGTCTTATGAGCATTACTGATTATGTTGAGCTGGATGGGTATTCACCATCACTGACTAGACATCACAGGGTTTTCTTCAACTATTGAAAAATCACAGACTTTACTGGAGCTGTACCAACTTATACCCCAGGGAAGGGAAATTAGTTGCCCTGTACATTTTTTCTCAGCATGTGCCAGAGCAGGACAGATAAAAAGAATCTTCTGCTCTGATGGTAATGATTTCTTTTATCCTTCTGTAAGACAAGACTCTTTCTGAAAACCACATTTTGTAAAAATTCAGTCCAAGCTATAGCCTGAATTTTCCTCTCATGGATCTGAATGTTGCATGCAATCTCATCTGAATGTTTGGTGTCAGAACAGTCTCTCTGTGTTGCCAAGTATTGTTCTCCAGGTCTGGATACCTGAGCACGGTACCTAGTTTTCACAACTGTTGATCTCTTTCCATTTCTGTTATCTTTATGGGTGTTCTGCAAAAATAAGGCCAATTTCATATCTAGAGTTAGATGTAATGGCCTGATTAATATCTACAGAAAAGCATGGGCATGTGGTCATAAGATGTTGTCACAAGTGGCCACTTGATCTAAAGTACTGCCGAACAACCGATAAGCCAAAGATCTTCCAAACAGACTTTTTCTGCACACTGCAAACATTACTCTCACTTGTCACTTATTAACACAATAGAGAGCTCTGAGGTGTGAAGGAGAGAAGGGAACGGCTCCTTCTCAGGAGCCTTGTAGGAAGCAGATTGAACAAGTTTTGACTGCATTATGTAGAGGCTTAGCTTAGAAGCTGCTGATCTGTTAGATCTCAAACACTGCCAGTATTTTAGGTCTGACTAGGACCTCCTTGATATACAGCATCAAGATTTATGCAGAATAAAAGATACCTGAAGGCATGGAATAGAGCAGCATGACCCATCATCCAACTCTTCTAAATATCGAAGGCACCTTAACAAGGTTAAAGTATTGACAAAGAAGAGATTTATTAATGTTGATTACTTGTGCCATAAATACTCATCCAGGCTAGCAAACAGCCCATATTTCTCATGTAAGAATAATTGTCCTTTCTGGAGGAAAGCAGGTATGGATTGTTTACACACTGGGAGGAAAAAACAAGCCAAGCTAAGCTTGTCCTACACTGTTATGTCCCTTGCACTGAAACAGTACTTTGTAATGAGTCTGTGGCTCATCCTGTAATGATGGATATCTAATTCATTTTATCTTGACATGACAGACCTGGCTTAGTAATATCTGGCAATTAGTCACACTTCACTGGCCCTTAACTTAAGCAGTTTGAGGTGAAATGCAAGTTCTGATATGTCACTGCCATTTCCTGTTATTCCTTATAAAAAGAACTGGCAGAAAAAGCATTAAAATACTAAATCACCTATAGCAAACTGCTGCATCATCAGCTTCTGAATTCTATTTAGCGCTGCTAAATTACAGAACAGCACCACTACAGCATGTGTTGTTACTGGCTGATTATTTTGTTAAACAGAAAACCAAAACCAAAATTGTTTGCACAGTTAGAAACTGATGTGGGATTCAACAGCATTTGCCAATATATAAAGGTAAAGCAGAGCTTTAATAGGTCTGATTCGCTTTATCTAACAGGTCTTCAACAGATAAAGCAAAGCAAAAGCCAGGTAAAAGTCAAGATATTTATAGTCACCACCACTCCACGAAAACGACGCTGGTTGTTTATATTTCAGGGAAGCATGGTCAAAAGCAGCGGTGCTCCTGGAGGAGGTGGATTCATGGTCATGGGCATGACCCAAAAGGGTAAAGTGGAGCATTTCTGGTATGCAGGAGGGAGAGAAGTAAAGGGTTTGGGGCTGCTCTTTCAACCACAATCCTATGTGGCAAGAGTTGCCACAAGCACAGTTGGCTGCACCCCAGGACACGGATCACCCACAAGTGTTTGTCTTACCACCACGGATGGATGATGGTCCTGGTACATGCAGTGTACAGGCCTCAGGAGTGATTCCAAACTCTTGTCTCTGTGTATAGGTCTGAGGTCTTTCTCACTGTGCAAAGTAGGAAGGGGCTGGGCATGTGCACAGGTCATCCCTTCCCAAGAATTTGACCCCATGGGACAAGGACTAGAGAAAAAAGCAGCATACTCTTCCAGGTAATTACTACAGATGATGAGGGACCCAGGCCACCCTGTGACACCAACCTACTGCTGGACTAGACCAATCCTTCCACATGGCAGCACAGGGCATGCAGAAGCTGCTGAAACTCAGAGTAAGTTTTATTCATCACACTCATGGAACGGATCTGGAACTACATGTTGCATCTACATATTTAAATCACTGCTATGCTTAACTGGGAGAGAAACTGATGGAAAGCATTGCCTTCAGGAAACCCCACTTGGAAGCAGTTTTTGTGCTGGGCAAAGACTTGCAGGAGATGCCATGGCATCCCAGGCACTGACCAGAGCATGCCTCTGCTCCTTGTCTCTGAGCAACTGCTGAACGTGAGGCAGGGATGCCTCGGCCAGGGGTGCTGGCAGTGCCATGACTCTCGCTGGAGTGGAGCCTCACACCCTGTGACAAGGAAGGACAAGCCCATGGGCACAGGGTAGAGCAGCAGGGGAAGGTGTGACACCTTCATGCTCAGCACACAACAGAGGGAGGGCAAGGGGCTGGCAGCCAAGCCGTGACCCCAACTGTGCAGAGGGTGCCGGCAGAGCCGCAATCCCAGGTGCCAAAACGGAGAAACATGCTTTCCCTCTGCTTTTTCACCTTGGCAATAAGTGCTACCTGTCAGAATGGTGGGTAAAGCCGTTTCAGACAGGAATGTAATTTACGGTTTGAAGGTGTCCCTTTGAGCCTGTAAACTCCTTGGGGCAGGGATTATGGGTTTGATCTGACACGTTAACCAAATGTAAAGCACTGAGCATAAAACCCCAGAATTTCCTAAAAGATAAAGAATAATGATTATAATTCCCCTCCCCCATCTCCATCTCTGGAACATATATCTTGCTGTTACAAAGCTCTTTGCTTGCAAGAGGAAAGCTATTTATAGGTTGAAACAGATTTGCAATCATGTGTGATAGAGAAGGAAACTGAGGAGAAATATGCAAACCAAAAAAAGCAATGGCAAAAATTTGCATAGTTCTTTAAAGTTTTCTTCAAAAACCTCTGCAAAATACAACCATCTGTTTTTTAAGAGTATCCTATGGGGGTAGCACGCCTGCTCTCTCTTCTTATTCCTGCTTTTTTTTTTCTACTTGCAGATCTGTGTCTCCCTTTAGCAGGGAAATGTGTGTAATCGTAAACTATTAGAGACAGACATCTGCATAGTAACCTGTGCTGCTGTATTCAATTACTCAGTAAGTATTTTAAAGCAGTTACTATGTGCCAATTTAGCTCATGATGAAAATGTTTGTCAGAATAATATGTTTTATTCTGAGCACCTGCTATTTAATATTTGAGAGAGCTGGAGGTGTAATGAGGAAAGAGGAAAATATATGCTTGCAGCTCAAACATGAGCTGCAAAGGCAATTCTGGGGTGAAAAGTGGCACAGCTGAATGGAGACCAGACCATTTTTCCTCCATTTGTAAACCAGGCACAGAATGACAAGCTAATTCCCAGCAGTCGAATGTGACAGGCATGGCCATTACAGAGGCTAGTTAATCTCTCAATTCATGTCTCTACTTGAAGAAAATGATGCAAAAAAACCCCCAAAGTCTTTCTGTTGCCTGCATGAGCCAGGTCTGTGGCTGGTACTTTTTCTGAGGGCCCAGAGAACCCAGAGTCCACCTGTCCCTCCAGGGAGCCCCAGACTGGGGCTGAGTGTGGATGGGGGGCTGGAATGAGGTGTGAAGAGTCCGTGGACATCTATCATGTGACAGCCCTGCAGAAATGCTCATTAAATTAAATGTAGCTTTGAAAGTACAAAGTCCTCTCCCATTTCTACAGTCAGTCGAGCAGCCAGGCAGGTAGTTCACAGCATCCAGGCAAGGTGGGGGTTAAATCAGCTGTTTGAAGCTGTTTGAGATTTCCGTGAGTGAGAATGGACCTGGAGTATGGCATGTGGGGCAGGTGACACATATGGAAACTCAAAGAATCCAGCTGCCATTTTCTTTATTCTACCAGCTTTCTTCTTTTGAATGGTCCAGGAAGGACTGATGTACTGTGGTGGTAATGCAGCAAAGACATCTGCTGGTTTGATTTCACTCCCAGTATTGCTGTGTAATGGCTTGAGTGAGCATCATCTTGAATAGATTGCTAAGTGTACATAGACATGAAGATGGGTTTTAAAATGAGATTTTCAGATTTGGGTACCAAAACTAGACTTCTGAACTCATTTTGAACCGCATAAACAAATTGTCTTGGTTCCACATGGTCTGAGCTGTCCACGGTTCCCCAAGTCAGGCTGTTAATTTAGATGCTCACTTTTGCTTTTGGGAATTGATGTTAGACACCCACTTTTCCAACTCCTGGCATAGCTCTGTAAAATTCACATGAAGGCTCTGGTGGATTTCTAAGCTCACACTTCCAGCCATTGCCTGTGTGGAAGAAATCATGAGCTCCATCCAGCCCTTCTGCCAGTGAACCGATGGAAATTCACGGTGTTTCACAGGCTGAACGCCCCTGCAAATGCAGAAGGGATGCCATGACACAGCCTGCCAGGGAAAGGCAGTTGGCAGGCTCCTGCCTTAGCACACAGAACCCAGCTGCTCAAAATGCACGGGATGCATCCTGCAGGACGGCACACTGGATGCCTACAGTGACGAGATAATGTGACACACAGCACTGTCAGCGAGCAGATGCAGTGAATGCTAATAGGCTCTGCTCCTGCTCCCTGCTGAAGTCGGTCATAGTTTTGCCATGAACTTTAGCAATAGATGGAAAACAGTGAGATTATGGAAGCTGACACTGCAAGAAGGATGTTGTGATTCTAGCAGTGCAGTTGTCCAGGGATAGTGCTGTTCCTTCGGGTTGCACTGGAGCCCCAGTCAGCTGGAAAAAACACAACATTTGGGGGTAGGATCTGAGCTGGAAGCTGCACAGCTGAACGCCCCTGCATTCAAACCAGCTAAGGATTAAAACATTTGTTTTGTCTATACTAGTCTTCCACAAACACCTGCCCCAAGGTTCAGCCTTCACCCTGCAAGCTCCTGCTTAGGACCTCTTTTGGGTGTATCTGAGGTCAGTGTTTCCTCAGGTGACAGAAGGGAAAATACAGAGCAAACAGCTTTGCTCCTGCTCACAGAGAAGAGCTTTTCTGCAGGGGAGCTGGCTGTCCTCTCTTCCACCTCAATCCAAGGAGGAGCACGGAGTCCCCAGCTCTCCCCAAGCCAGTTCCTTCCTTACAGTTAAAGCAGCTGCCCTTGAAAACAAGTCTCCACTCTTGCTGCAGGAGCCAGCATTCATACTCCTCCTCCTCTCCTGCCTCCAGGACAAGGACTGTGTCATCCTTCCCTCTCTCCAGCTAAAACTAAACATGTACAGTTCTTTTCAAAACAAAATTCCATCCACCCTCCTTCAGCTCAACCATTCAGCTAGCACTCATGGTGTATCATGGGTTGGGGATGCTATGCCCAGGAGGGGTTTTCCCAGAATATGAGAAGATTAAAAAAATAAAATCTCCTTTTTTTGTATTTTCCTCTAATTTTTCACTGGGCACATATATTTTTGCAAAGACTAGCTGGCTGTCTTCCCTCAGCACACTAAAAGATTGCTAACAACATCTGTAGCACTGGGTAGATGCTGTTTTACAGTACTTTACCTTCATTTGTAAATTTGGAAATTAGATGTTGGGATAATATTTACAGAGAAAGAGTCAAACCAGCTATGGGTTTAAGCATTTGTTTTGTCTATACTAGTCTTCCACGAACACCTTCCCCAATTTATAGGACTACAGAGCACAAAGGGAACTAGTCCAATATTCAATTTAAATCAGTTCACGGTTCAGCTAAAAGGCTGCTGTCAGCCAGGCAGTGCAGTTACACTCCTAATAGGTGAAAGGAGTTCACACAAATAAGATAGGACAAAAGCAACATAAATCCTCGTAGATTAACATCAGAGATCGTTACATGAATTAGCTGCTTTCTTTAAGTTAAAATTTGTCAATTATTATAATAGTAAATGGTTTAACATCTTAGTCTTTGTCAGCAATCTAACTCCTAGCCACAGTGCCAGATACCAGTGATAGATGACCAGGCTCTTTATAGAGATAAATGGTAATATAGAGATAAATGGTAATAACTACATCAAACCATGAAATAACATTCCAGCAGCATCCCTAGCAGTGGCTGTAATCATTAAATTTCTTAAAAATGAGTAGGGCAGTTGATCTTCCAACTGATTTAGTTGTCTAGTCCTCCCATATAATCCAAGGTTTGATACCTGAGCTTCTCACACAGAACAGTCTGAGGGAAGTCCTGAAGAACAGCTTCAAAGTTTTTTTTCATCCCTGCTTGCTTTCTTCTCAAGTGTAACTGGACACATTCTTTCCATTACAATTTTTTCCTCTTTTCTTTGGTCTGTCTTCCTATTTCTCATCCTAATTTCCACCTTTTCTTCTTTCTTTTCTTTGTGTTTGGTTCTCTACCTTTTCTTTCCCATGTGATGTTTGTTTGTTGCAGCACAAGGGCGGCTCTGTCAAACAAGCAGGTTTCACCTTCCAGATGAGGACTGTAAGATTGATGTCTTCTGAGACTCTTGGTGGTGAGCCAAGACCTCCCACCCCAGCTGCCAAGACAGGTTTGCTCTCTGCATTTGGTTTCACCTCGTCCTTGGGTCTGACAGCTTCACAGGCCCTCTTCCCAGGGAGAAAAGTGTCCTGTAGGACATCAAAGACCTGCTCCCTGAGAAAGTTAGGAACTAGGATAGTGTGAAGCTGGCCTGGTATGATATAGTGGGACATCAGAGAACACAAGCAACTGTTTTTCAAGAGGGGTAGGTTTGTTGTCCGAATTGCTGGCAATGAACTGAAGCTAAAACATGTCTGGTGTGATGAATGGTTGACAAATGGGTTCTCTGTAGTTCAAATGTCTCAGAGTTATGAGGTGATGAAATTATGTACCCTTCCCTTTTCAAAAAACCTACTTGATGCAAGAGAGTCACACCCTGAGGGCTTCAGAGAAGTGAGCAATTGATAAGGGAGCTATCCATTCCCCGGGTCCCAGGGAGCAGATAAAGTGCAGCCCCACAGATGCAGACACCCAGCAGCTCTCTGATGCCCAGAGCCCAGCACCACCAGTAAGGTGGGCTCGCAACCCCCCTCACCCAGGGATGCCAAAGACCAATGCAGCCGAGGGACCCTGGTGGTGCTTCTCAGAGGCAGCCAGCCTGGGGAAGCTCCCTGACTTTGTGTGACAAGGGAAACTTGAGAAGAAGGTTTTGAAGTGGGGGATATGATTGTTCCCCCACTGCCGGGAGGCTGCTGCCGAGAGCCTCTGGTTGTCAGGCGCTGACCTGACCTACATTGTTAATACCAATTGCCAGCAAGCGAGTGAGGAGGGCTGCTCGTACACAAATCTGATTAGGTGGAAGTTATTTTTTCTTCCTGCTCTGTGCCTAGGAAATTCCTATGTTTGGAGAAGTTGCCTATGTGGGGGAGGATGAGGCATTAGGAACAGCTCATCTGTGCTCAAACGGCAGCAGCTCTGCCCTGCTCAGCTCTGTCAGCTCTGCAGCCCCAAAAGGTTTGTCACGAGTCAGCAGCCCCACACTGCAGAGCCCCTGAGAGAGGCCCTTTGTGGGGATGTCCTGCTCCAGGCAGCTCTCCCTGGCCAGGGTGAGCACGAGAAGCAGCAGAGACAGGTCAGGTTGTGCCTGTATGGAACCTCCTGCAAGAGGACAGAAGTGACATCCCAGCAGCACACATGCCTCCTCTCTTTACCTGCAGGGGCAGGGTGTGCACCACGGCCAGGGTCTTACTCAGCCCCTTTGTGGGAGGCAAGGGCAGAGGTTTGGCCTGAGGAAAGCTGTGTTCTTCCCTGCCCAGTTAAACGGGAATTGGGGCAGTAGTGGTATCACTCCTCTGCCCATCTCAGCAGCGGATCAGACATCAGTGGACACCTAAACATTTGCAGCCGGTTGTAGTGGTGCTGAGGATGCAGGAGACTGCTTCAGGGATATGAAAGGATATTTCTGACAGCAGCCAAGGCTGCTGAGGTGCCTGGGGAAAATGTGGTGTCACTGCAAAGGCAGCCATAGAGGAACGAGAGATTTTCCTTCACCTTCTACATCTCCTTACCCATGCACTCTTTTTTTTTTTTTTTTCTGGCTACCAGAGATATTTCAACTGCAATTAAAAAGGTGTTATTAGCATTTAATTGCTTTGGAGTCCTCAGTGTGATGTTGAGTCCTCACGCTGATGTCATCCTGGTTGTCATGGATACAGGTGAACAAGCTGCTTGAAGTGCAACATCAGCGCCAGGCTGGAGGGGGATGGGAGGATGGAGGGGGAAACCTGGGGAGAAACCTGAGGCTGAGAATGGGTGAGCTGGAACAGCTGCAATCGCCAGGTGAGTGCGGCTGTCAGAGACCAGGAGCAGGAGTAGAGAGCACTTAACAAAGATATTGAGTCTAAGGCATTGCATTCCTCCTCTCCAGTGTAAGATGGGAAGGCAGGAAGCTCCCTGACATTAAATACAACAAGAACAGTCCCCCCATGACAGCCAACAATTAAGAGAAAACCCAGGCTGACACATCTCCATGTGCACAGTAATTAGCAAGACAAGTAGTGTATTTCTCTTAGTTTAATCCATCTAATAGGTAAGGAGGGAGTAGCAGAAGTGAAACAGTGGGGAAAAGTCAGAAAAATATATATACTTACGGGAGCATTTTGGTTTTATATGTGAAAAAGAACAACTCTATATGTCTGGAGAAGATAAAGGAAGACTGTGGAACCAGAGATCTGTTCATGTGCGTCCATATAGGACTCTCAAAAGATCTTTCTGAGTAACAACATAATAATAATAATATTAAAGGAATCCCCACCTAAAACACTTGCAGAAGTAGCTCCTCTGGCTGTTCCCTTTTCCCTTCTCCCCATCTTCTCTTGCTGAGAAAGAAATTAAAATGTATTTTTCATACAATATCTCTGGCACTCTTGTGTAATAATCCTCTTTCTGTGAAAAAGGCAGGTCAGCAATAGCTGCAGGCTCCTGCAAAATCAGTGCTCATCTCATAAAAATCTCCAGCTTTCCCTGGGATTTTCCAGCCACAACCTATTAAGCATTTGGCTGTGACAAGAGGCCAGCCTGGGGGAGGGGCTCTTTCAGATGATGCCAGAGCAAATTTTTATTTATTTATGGAGTGGTTGCATGATTATTTTTTTTTTGTAATGGAGAAAATAGACTTTTAAAAATTATAGGTTTGGTTTAAATTAATCTTAATAGGCAGTTAGGGCTTGATACACTCTTTAGATTTTAGTCTAAATTTATTATTCTAAAAAACAAGTTTAGTTTTAAATTGGAGAAGAAGGCATGGAGTGTGCTTTCCCTGTCTCATTCCCTTCTTTAACGCCTGACTAAAGGTGTGATTTGCCAAGATTCAGAGGAAGGTCAAATAGTGGTCTTTAATATATGAATACCAGAACAATGAGCTACAGCTAAGCTTTGCACTATGGCTGACTGAGAATTTGGTGATTTAATATTTCCTGTCAGCAAATTCCTATTCATTTAAATCCAAATTATGGGTTTCAATACAAATATTTGCTCAGAACAGTGATAGAGAATATTTGAAACTGTGAAAATGCATATTTTCTTGTAATTATGTAACCAGAACCCTATTTTCTGAGGTCCAAACTGTCTTTGTATTGCAGTTCAGGCTGACTAGAATGCACATGTATGTACAAAAATATGGTTGCAATCAAATGAAACCCTCTGATTTGTGTGAATCAATTGCCCTGTCACCTCACATTTTTATTTTTCAATTTTTTAGGAATCTTAATTTTTTTTTCCCTGTTCAGAGCAAACATTTTTTTTTTTTAAACATTATTTTTGGCTGAACCTGATGTGTTTTATGCAACCACAGGTGTAACAAACAAGCTGTTGACAAGATATTTATTTTTCCCTCAAGTCCCATCTTGAAATCACCTCATTTTGGCGACCACCACCAAGCTCTAGACATGGACAGCTTTCGGCAACCTCTGCAGGGGTGCCTTTGATTTCCCACCACTACGTGTGCAGCCTCTCCCTCCGTGTGACTGTGTGTGGCACTGGCAGGGCTCTGCTGGAAGGTGGGTGGGCTGGGGGGTGTCCCAGGGCCCTGTCTGTGAGAGGACAGGAGACAGCCAGACTGCCAAAACCCATCCTCTCCTGGCAGCCAGGTCCTGGGGATCCTCCAGCCATCCTGGAAAGCTCAGAGATCATGCCCCAAGCTCCTCTCCTTCCCAGCTCCAAGGTGCAAGTTCCTGTAAACTGTTTATGTAAAACTTAGGTATTGGAAAGAAATTCTTTACTGTCAGGGTGGTGAGACACTGGAATAACTGCCCAGAGAAGTTATGGTTGCCCCATCCTTGGAAGTGTTCAAGACCAGGTTGGATTGGACTATGAGTAACCTGGTCTAGTGGAAGGTGTCCCTGCCCATATGGGAGGATTGGAAGTAGATGATCTTTAAGGTCCCTTGCAACCCAAGCCAGACTATGATTCTATTATTCTGTGATTCTATTTGGCCACAGTCTGACCTGTAGTCCTTCCTCCTACCTAGTAAAATCCAAAAACACACATGAATTCTGGAGATGGAAATAATACATTAACTTCAAAGAGAAGAAGCAACCATGTCTGACTGAAGAATGCACGATATGATGCACCCCACCGGGGTAGGTTCACCAGGGATCCTTCCTGGCACAAGATAACCTTGTCAGGACTGTTTCTTCAAGAGTTCACACCTAACCTCAGGTGAGACCAGGCTCTGGTTTAAAGTACCATGTGCTGTACAAAGCCAAGGATGTCTCTTGAGCCTGCACAAACTTCACACCGATGAGGAAAAGTCAGAGCAGAGTTGTAACACATCAGGGACCTGGTGTGTGATATCCACCAGCTTTCCTAGCCCACTCAGCATTGTATGGCAGTGACTGGAAGCAGCCAGGCATTTGCTTTTGCACGAGGTTGGAGATCCTGGCAAGTCCTCACCGGTGTTTGAGTGCAGCCACCCTCCTCCAAAAACTGATCTTCAAAACCAGCAAGAGGGTGTCAGTGAGTCACAAGACCTTGAACTGCATTAGTGGGAGTGTTGGGGCTGAAGGAAGTGACAGAGTTTGGCTTCTATAGATGAAATTTTTCTCAGGATCCTTTCATTCTTCTTGTTATTCCCTACCCACCCCACCACCTCACCCTTCCACACGGCCTTCCCATACCCCTCCCCCTTTTCTTTTTCTTTCCATAATCTTTTTAATTTAGAGCACAGAGAAAATATTTTTCCATACTATCAATAACAGAAGGGGTTTTCATCTTCTGCCTTTTATCCACTGTGTGGAGCAAGGCAAACTGTGAATAAGTCTATTCCAAAACAGATATTAAAAATGTGCTGTCAATTTAAGTCACATATGTGCCTAAAGATGTTTTACACTCTACTGTCACGAACAACACCTACAATCTGCTAGAAATTAACAGGATAGGAGGACGCAAAACTCATCTCTTTAGTTCAGCGAGCATTTGATGGACACTTTAGGTTGGATTTATCTCATATAACTTGCAGTGTCCACTGTTGAGCTACCTACTATGTGCTTTCTGTAGTCAAAAGAAAGCAAGAAATAGGTGCAGTTATGGAGGAGTTCATGTGCTTGCTCTGCTTGAGCATCTGTGTTAGGGTGAGATGAATACACCAGGTGTGTTGACCAGCTTCCACTGACTGCACGTGGTGTCCAAGGAGAGTAAATGGAAACCTGGGCTGAGTGTCTTGACTGGATTCACATTCTTTATATGCAGTTTCATCTGGGCAGTTTTCCACTCCTTTTCAGTGTGATCTTCCAATAAGTGCTTACGCAAGGAAAAAAATAGTATTGGAAAAAGAAGATGCTAATACATAAATCTCGTTGGAGAAGCACAGTGGCAGTACCTTTTAATGCACCAGAAACACCTAATGTTGAAATTGTGATAATTTCTTTGTATTTATGTCATCAAACCTCCTAAACTTTTCTGTGTTTAGCTTATTATGTGTCATGACAATGTCTGTAAGTGTCTGGCATGTTATGAATGTATCTATGGTGTCTCCTCCCTTTCTGCTCCTTTTTTTTCTTTTCCTTTTTTTCCCCCTCAATAAATGTTAATAAGGAAAGCCAACACAATAGAAAAAATTCAAGTTTTGCCTATATTGCTGTGTACATCTGCATATTCAGACATGTAGTCTTAATTAGTAAAATCCTGACTTAGGACTCTAAGGAGCGATTGTGTTACGCAGTTGGGAAAGTCTAGTTCAAATACTGTAATCAGCAGCCAGTCTCTGGTGAAGTCAGCAAGTTACTCCCATTTGAATTTGCTGAATTTAGCTACAGTGCTTTACTTCATTTATAGCCCTGCCTCCATCCCCTGTCTTATGTGAAATGAAATAAGTAATTTTCAGCTTAGCTTCTCGCCGATAGTGATCTGTGTCACAAAATCATCTCACACCAGACATCCTGCCTAACTGCAAGTTCTGAAAACCTGATAGCTGAGCCTCTGCTGCCAACATGCTCAAGGAAGGGTTTATATATGGCTTCTCAAAGGCATCCCTTCTGCAGAGAAGGGTGCTCACAGGTGAGTGCTAAAATAACCAACTGGGCAGCGTGGGGGGAATCTTCTGGTTTTGTATGTGTTGCCCCTGCTGCTATTTTCCCTTTATTAGCCTAAGTAAGAAAAAAATCCACCCCAACACAGAACAAGGACAAAAGAAAAAAAAAACACTAAGAAAAAAAGAATCACATAAAATCAATAAAAAATATTTCACCCCAGTGAAGCCTATGGGTTAAAAATATTTCATTTATTTTTTACCAACGGCTATCACAGCAGGAATTGGTCACTGTAGGCTTATAATCACTTGGTTTCAAAGTGGGAAATCTTTTACTTTCACCTCCTTTCTCCATCTTTAAATTACTACTTGGAGTGTTAGTCTTTATTGCTGCAGTCCTTATCAGCAGAGCAGGAGACAGTGATTGCCTTGTATCTGAAAACCACAGTGAAATTAAACCTTAATTAGTTGTTTAAATGGGGTATGATACAGACCTTGAAGGACTTAAAGATGCGTATCTCAAATTGGTTTCAGGTTTACTGTGACGGTCTGAGCATATGCACCTTGGATGATTAAAAGGAAATATGCTGAACTGTCTTCCAGGAAAAAGTCTGATCATTTAGTATGATGTCATTACTGAAATTACAAGACGAAAACCAGAGAATATTTTCCATGCAAGGTCTACCATTTCCTCCCTCTGGGATGACTGGTCATAGCTTATTTATGCCCCACAGTCTCTCCAAAGCAGAGCAAAAACAAACAGCCCAAATAAATAGATGAAAAATGGCAACATAAGTGTTTACTCATTTCTTGCAAACTCTCTTAGGGGGAAAAAAGATGAAACCTTTTGAAAATGTTAATAAGAAGAGGCAGGAGGAAGAGATAGAAACCAGCAGGTGCCCATGGCACCAAAGACAGATTTAGCAAGCTTGTGGTAGATAAACACCTGACCAGAAAGGCATGAAACATTCCAGCCTCACTTTCCAGGGAGTGTTTTGGAGCATCCACACTCCTGGGTGAACTTGGCCCCGAGTCATTGAAGGAGCTTCCAACCCAAACAACTGTCATGTTCCATATTTCCCATAAAAGCAGCTCTTAGCTAAACCCCCACGTTTCGTGTGGCCAGCAGGAACCTGCCAAGTGACTCACGGAGCGAATCCGCTCCCTCCGCACTTTCCACTTTCCTGGAAAGAGGCACCACATCAGTAACACACACAGTATAAAACTGCTAGTGCAGCTCTGCCTCCAGATGTTAAATAGCAGGGTAGGACCACTGCTGTCAGAAATACAAGGCATGAAAAGGCAATCCACAATCTCCTGCTCCACTGCGATGGATATGGGGCTGTGGCTGCCCTGGAGTTTAAAGGCTGGAGGGCCTTTGGTAGAATGAGCTGGAGGAGAGCTGGTATGGACCCCAGACAACTGCTTACATCCAGATTTTGACTGAGAATGCTCTGCTGTGCTTATAGTATATAGGGCTGCAATCTGAGAGAGACAAGGAGAGAGAGAAGAAGGGAAAAGGAGTAAATCCATTAGTGTGAATTCTGCTCTTTGCAGAACTGATCACAAGGTGATTTTGAGCCAAGGCCTTCCCTGTGGCAGGTGGCTTCAGCAGTAAAAGGACAGGCTCCCCAGGGAAGCAGTCACAGCACCAAGCCTGCCAGAATTCAGGAAGTGCTCTCAGGCACGTGGTAGAATTCTTGAGGCTATCCCGTACAGAGCTAGGAGTTGGACTTCTGCAAGGGACCCACAAGATAATCCTTGTGGGTCCCTTCCCACTCAGGTTATTCTATGATTCTGTGACTATGAAGAAGACTTTAAGAGACCTTTCTGCTGTTATTTTTTATTAACTTCCATGTAGTAGTGTTGGAACAGTAGATGGTTATAGCAAGATGGTTTAGTTTTGATATGCTTTGGAAATACATCAGAATAGAGGCACTGTGTGTCTTAAGTATCCCAATTCCTGTTCATAACATGCAGTCATGGGATCACAGGATGATTGAAGTTGGAAGAGACCTCTGGATTTGGACCAATCCCCCTGCTCCCTGCAACCAACTAGAGCTGGTTGCCCAAGACTGTATTCAGGGAGCTTTTGAATACATCTAAGGATCAAGAGTCCACCACCTCTCTGGGCAACCTGTGGCAGTGCTTAGTCACCCTCACAGATAAAAAGTGTTTGTCAGTGTTCAGGTGGAGCCTCCTCTGGCTTTCCTCTTGTAATTTCAGTAATGACATCATACTAAACGATCAGACTTCTTCCTGGAAGACAGTTCAGCATATTTCCTTTTAATCATCCAAGTTGCATATGCTCAGACCTTCACAGTTTCAGTTTGTGCCAAGTGCCTCCAGTTCTGTCACTGGGCACCACTGAGGAGAGGCTGGCTCCAATTTTTTGCATCCTCCCTTCACATAATTGTTCTCATCGATAAGAAATGTCCTGAGCCTTCCCTTCTCCATGGTGAACAGTCCCAGCTTGCTCAATATTTTCTCACAGGGGTGGTACTCCGGACCCTTAATTGTGGCCCTTTGCTGGATCTCTCCAGTGTGTCTGGGTCTCTGTTGTATTCGGGAGCCCAGAACTGGGCCCAGCACTTCATGTGTGGCCTCAACAGTGCTTGAGGAAAAGGGAAGAATCTCTTCCCTTGCCCTGCTGGCACCACTCTCCTAATGCAGCCCAGGGTACTGTATGCCTTCTTTGACACAAGGGCACATGACTGGCTCATGTTCAACCCTGGCAGCACAACTCTGCCATATCAGCCACTGCTCCCAGTCTGGGGTCATTGGTATCCTCGTTGAGAGAAAACTCTGTCCCATCATCCAGATCATGAATGAAGATGTTAAACAGGACTGAAGCCAGTATTGACCCATGGGGTACAATGCTAGTTACTGGTCTCCAATTAGACTTTGTTCCACTGTCCACTTCTTTTTGTCACATATATATTGTGTGATTTATAAAACATAACCACAAAACCATGCTCATTCTTCTATACCAACTGTGATTAAAAATGAAATATAATTTAAAAAAAAACCAGAACATTTTAGAATAAAAAAAAAAAAATCATTCAAAAAGAAATTTCAAGGTCTCATCTGTGGAGGACAGGGAAGAACCAGATGAACTTTGTGCTCTTCCTGCAGTGAATTTAATGAAGAACTGCTCATTAACTGGTTATTAGAACCCCTTACCTAACCATCACTTGGGCTTATAGAACTGTAATTTTAGAGAAGAAGAAATCCTAGATAAAAGCTTTTGTTTTACTTGCAGCAATATATTCTCTCATGATGCTGAGAGAAAAAAACAGTGAAAAAATTAGAAAAGGAAAAACAAGGTGAATTCTAAGTATAATGGTGTTAAAACACAAAGAACATTTTTGTACCTACAGGGATCCTGCACTTTGTGTCCTTTTTTCCTGGGCTACACAAAAGGCAGACTCAAATGCTTCCAGAAAGTATTCTCTGTGTCTACAAAAAACTAATCATGACTATTTGCCCTTCAAATAAGAGCATTCAAATCATTTGTGGGACAGCCAAATGTTCTGTTAATGGCTGGCAGCCTTAACACTAGTGACTACCTTGGTTACTCCACCAGCAGTTTCTCCCTCAGGGTAAAACAAAAGAAGGAAAAAAAAACCCGTTAGTCCACAACCTCTCCTCAAATCCCACTTTATTGCTATTTGCAAAATTCTGGAGGAACAAATGATAGCCAGCATTCAAGTAAGGAAATTTTCATTAGTGAAGATGTTATGGAAAACCTTGCTGATCAAAATTTGTTTTTAGAAGGGTTTCTGTGATTTGGTAAAGTGTGTCCTACAAAAGGCTTTTTCCTGTGGTCACATAGTGTGTTCACATGGTGTTTTGTTGTAGAAGAGGCACTTTTGCTCTGCACTACGATGTCATTTGATGAGAACAGGTCTTCTGTTCCTGCACTAGCTCTGTCCCACCCTCCTGCAGGAGGCTGCCTCTCTTCTCTTCCCAGACAGTCCCGCTGGCACAGCCGTATGTGTCTCCAGTGGGTGCTTCCAGCAAGTTCAGCGTCTCTCAGCCCACCAGGGCACAAGCAGGAGATGTGGGCTGCAGAATTTAAAATCAATGCTAGACCTTCAGAGACATGACCTGAATGCAAACAGGGTTTGCCTATTACAGTGATTTCATTATTATTTGATTCCTGAAGAGTCAATTCCTTTATAGAATTTGGGCTGTAATAGCTTGATACTGACAAGAAATAAGACGATCTCAGATCCCGTGTGACTGACATCACTTAATAGCAAGAGGTAACCAAGAGATGCATTAGGGATGTCACTACAGAAGTTCCTGAAGCAAACAATGCAGAAATGAAGTGTTGAGCTCTTGCCTCTTTCCCCTCCTTCCCAGTACAAGCCTTCCCCTGGAGGCGGGCCCTGTGGCACAGTCCCCACCCCAAGGGGTGGCCTTTGGGCACATCCCTTGTCACACTTGCCCTGCTCCCTGGCTGCACCAACACTTTGCACAGCTGAGGCTCTGCAGTGATGCTCATGCCAAGACGCCACCACATCACACCTTTACACTGCCCAGCTGCACAAGCAGTGAACAACCCTGCTAATATCATGCTACATCGAGGCCAAGGAGGCCCCCAGGAGAGATCCCTTCTGCTCCCTTCTCCCTCCTACATATCCAGGCCACCAGGAGCCCTCTTTTGTGGTTACAGCTTGAGCTGAAACCTGCTGTGCTCTTGGTGAGCACAACACAAGCAACAGCTCACTGAACGGCCCCTAATGGGGTCATAGAGTGGGGAACAACAGACCTCTGTCCTTGGAGGGAACAGAGTAGTGAGGCCCGCTGGGTATCCTGGGAATCATTCTGTGCTGGGAACCACTTGGAGAACTTTTCTGCTTAATTTTCATATCAATCAGCAGCATCCAGCATAGTTAGGCAGGTATTTCTGAGCTTGCAACAGGGCTGTCAGTAGGCAAGACACACAAACACAGGGCTAGAAGAAAGAGGACATCATGTCATTGATGGTGCAGCCTCAGCAGAGCAAAAGGATTAGTGCTGGAATGGTAAAGATGATACATCTGGAAAAATTTTATGGAAAAATCTACTCCCTCTAGTACATTTGCCATATGCTTTGGCAGTATGAGAGTGAGAGAGGATATACAAATGTCACATTTGTTTAGTGCTGGCACCAAGCAACTCATCTATCTCTGTCATGCAGGTCCCAAACTTTGACAGAGCAGAGGAACATCTTTCTACCCTGTCACATACGTCTTGCATGAAGCATTTGAGGCAAACAGTGATGTAGGAAATGTCTCAGGAGCCACCAGGCAGAGCTTCAAGTTGTGTGTTGCATTTTGTTTCACTGGAAGTGAACCACTGTGTTCTGGACTACAGGCATCTGTTGTACTTGGGTAGTAAATCACAACACAGTGCAAGCATGGAGCTCATTCCCCAGAAGAATGCTATTGAATTGATTAATCAAACCTACAAACCTCAAAAATTGCAGTTAATTATGCTCTGTTTTGCCTAAACGTGATTCTACTTTTGCACCAAGCTGTTCTGTGAGTATTTCCAAACCACTTTTTCATTCTAAATCTGGGAATAAAAATAAGCCCATATGCCTTTTAAAAAGAGACACAGTGATCCTAGGATTGTCCATATTATTTTTTGCAGAAATACTTCTGGCGCTGACCAAAGGTGATCTGGCTTTTATGTAGGGCAGCTCCTGCAACAGATGAGAATAAACTGTTTATATGCTTCATTTGTTCTTGTGTTACATCGCTAACAAATGCCATGCCCCTCTTAAAAACCTCATTTACAGAGCTCCAGTCCCAGGATCATATTGTTTGCAACAACCCTTTTGAAGAGTTAATTTTTCTAGGGAATGGCAAAAGGCCAGACTGCAGCCCTTTACAGGGACAGATTCAGTCACATGTAGGCTGCTGCAGTCTGGGGGCCAAGCTGGGACAGCAAAGGCTGTGGGAAGAACTGCCTGTGCTGTACAAGCAGTGTTTGGTCTTTGGAAATAATACACAAATGTCTTAGCTTTCTGAAACAAGTTATTTTTCTTTTCCTTTTTTTTTTTTTTCTCCTTTTTTGAAAGAAGAGGGTGATGCAGGAGAGGTTGGGTGTTAGACACAGCAGTAGTTTGGTCTTCCTTTGATCACTGTAAGAAAGGGCCACCTGGCCTGGAAAGCACTGAGATGATCACAGCAAAGGAGAGATGATAAGCTGTTTGAGTGCCTGAATGCTCTCTGGTTGAAGAGGGCTCTGTCCTTATCCTTTCCCCCTTCCTCTGAGTAAGTTTTCTTTCACACACCCTCTTCTTACAGTTGTTCAAGTAGAGTTCTTGCAGATTTGGAGCCCTCTCACATACAGAGAGGTGTCTCAGTGGTATTTCATTTACTCATTTCCTTACCCTATCTGTGAAATATCACAACTCTTTTTTCCTGATGGCTTGAATGCATCACATTCAGTGAAGCTGCACCTCAGAGAGCTTTTGAAGAACAGTAATAATGAAACCTCTCTAGTGCATTTTATCCAGCGTGTAAATCCCGAACCGGCTTTATCATCTCTTCTCTAACCCGGGCATGAAGCATCAACATACAAGACTCTCAAGTGCTCTGTTCCTCAAAGCCGTCTCCAGTCAACAAGCCCCTGCCACCTGTAAGGGATTAAATTCACACCTTTTGTGACAGTCAAAGAAAGCCAGAGCTAGAAATTGTCCGTAATGCACTCAGAGCGGCTTCTTTAGCCTCTGAGGGGGTTTATGTGTATGTGTGCGTGTTAAATTTGAGGTGGCCCTTGCACTCCATAATCTGTGCTCCTCAAGACTCTTTTATCTACATCTCCATGCAGCTGATGTACTACAAAGCAAAGGATTTCAGGCTACCATGGTAGTCAGGTTTTCGTGATTTCTACCCCTCCTGGATGACAATTTGTGCGGGCACTGCCATTGTTACATGATTTGAGAGGGAAAGATTCTCGCTCTGTTTCTGACATTTCCCTTCCACTGCATCCTCACAATTACTCTGCTTATAACAGTTTCTGTAAGGAAAAAAGAATCCTTTAGAAATACATCACTACTTTTTCTATCATCAAAGAAACCAATTTTACCCAGAGCCTTATTAATAGTGGAGGTAGAAGTGGAACTGTAACAGCAAAAACCCAGCAGGCATAATATGCTTGGATTTATTTTTTTTTATTTTTTTTTATTATTAATGCTAATCCCACATTGCTTATTGCTTTTTTGGAAGAGTGATTAGAACGAAAAGAACTGATATTAGCATTAATTGAGAAAAGTTAATTTTACAATGCAGACAGGTAAATGATCTGCTCAGGACAATGCAAAACTGATGAAACCCAGATCCTTGCTACCATTTTCAGAGGAAGGTATTAAGGACCTGTTAATTCTGCATTATGTATTATTAATTATGCATCTATTTTTCTTCTGCAAACAAAACAGGGTTACTTCAGAATAATTTTTTCTTTCATTCTTTCTTCTTTAATAGCAAGCAGTGATGGATGATAGTTGAATATCTGCAAAATTTCCATGCTTTTCTACCCAGTTTCTGGATCTGCCTCTGGCAACATGTATGTAGATTCAACATTGATCCCAGTGTTGAGAGTGTCTGTTGAATTTACTGAGGTTAGGCCATGACCTTTCATATCCAATTCTCTGCTGAGGAATGTGCTGAACTGATTGACCAAAGGAAGTGCTCATTTTTAATGTCATCTAGAAATTATAAAAGATAAAATAAAATTAACCCTGCAAGAATGATAGCTCTTGGAATTATGCGAGCAAACAAACACGACTCCTACTCCAATTTGCTGCAAAGCCTCTGTAAAATAACAGTCTAGATATTCAGTTGTCTTTTAACTCTCTAGATCTCTCTACTTGGGTCTGCTCCTATAAAACAACAACATCAAAGCGACACTGCAGGAGGAGCCATGTCCTGCAGCTCTCCTACTTGGAGCACTTCACTTCTGCCTTTTGTACTCCCTGAAGTGAGACAGGGCACCTCCAGCTGCTCTCCTTTCATATGGATATTGGGAGCAGAAAGCTCAAGGTCCATGAGGACTCACATCGGGAAGGCCCCTAAAGGGACCTTCTCTGTACTTCTCTGGTCTTTCTTCTGCAGAGTTTCTTTCACGTGAAACACTGCAGTCCCTCACTGGCTGACAAGCCAAGAGGGCCAAAACCTAGACTTTAAAAAAAAAGAATAATGCATAAAATTAGCAGTCGTGCGTAAAATATGACAAATTTAATATATCTTAAAAAGAGAATTTTGTTTTGCGCTTATGGTCTTAATTCACTTTTTCTTCTGTAATTTTGAACATGAGATACCAGAAAAGGTGGACAAAGAGACCTCATTATTTTAATTTTAAAGGGTTTTTTTCATCCATATTGTGCTTTGATTTTGACAGTTGTGTTTTTTTATATCCTAATGCATCACAGAGTTTGGGCAATTTGGCACAGAATAAAAGGAACAAAATTAAATTATAGAATGCCGTAAATCTTCTCTTTGCTATTTGTTCGCTCAGCTAAACCTTGAGGTGTTAATTTTAATCCTAAATTTCTGTTGGAGATGGAGCACGGAAATGCTTATTTTTGTTGGATTGCTTTTGCCTTCTCAGATAATTCTGAAAAATAGGGCCTTGACATTTTTCTTAGTTGTCCTTTTGAACCTGGAAATTATAATTCATAAACTACTTTGTGACAAAATCCTAACAACTTTACCATGTTTTTTCACAAAGTTTTAAAGAAGCCCTGATTGCTTATGCATCGTGCCTCTTTATTGTAGCGTTGGCCCTCATTCCATCTTGTTCCTTTTCCTAAGGAAACCTTGCTGAAAGAAAAGGTATTTTCACCAGGGCAGTGAGTGATGTTTGCCCAGACAGATGGCCTTGGGGATCAAAAATAGCCTGTTTCCAGCTGACTTCTGGTGAGGTGGAGGTAGGGGCAGTCACATCTCTCTATGCACATCTGGCACTCCTCTCATTGCCCACAGAAACCATGCCAAGTGAATCCTTTTTCCCTGTGGAAAGGAAAAGTCATGCTCAAGAACTAACACAGCCTTGGCTATATGCACTTTTCAGGGGACTTTCTGAAGGCTATTAGCAAGTTTTGAACCCATCCCCTTTTTCATCATAAAGTTGTAGGTTGGTTTGAGTTGGAAGGCACCTTAAAGACCATATAGTTCCAACCCCCCTGTCATCCTACCTATTTGCTGGCTCTTCTTTTATGAGTGTCAGGACACGTGAATGAGTTATGTTGTCTTCTTATTGGTGTTTGCCAGTCTGAAGGAGATATAGGAGCTCAACCAAAAAGCAAATCAACACTTAATGGTGTTTAAAGAGTTGGTATTAAATAATTTGTTTAGGTGGAGACAGGTAAAAACCAGAATGCCCACCCCAATGCCAGCTGGAGTGAGTCCTGGTACAACTGTCACCTGCAGTCTTCTCCGAATCAGACTTTTTCTCTCCTTCTCTAAAAAGCCACACAGACGTAAGAGATAAAGAGGAAGGGACAAACTCTGAAGGACAGCACCTACCTCTTTTCCTGAGCCCTTTCATGGGTTCATGCTGCCCTGAGAAATTAAGGCAAGTTAAAACAAAGGAATCATCTCATAATTTAGGTCTGTGACAGAACATTAAAGTGTTTCTGAAAACTGAAGCCCTCGAGACTTGAAGAACTTGTGGTTTGGCCTGCACTGCCTTTGCATCACAATTATTTGCCTAAGGTAGCATTTGTGCAGTTCCCGCCCGGCAACTGGGGAATTGTTTCTGCCTTCGTTTACAGCCGAGCAACCACTGCCCCCAAGTGCCCATTTGGAGGCTATTTTTTAAGTTGGGGGTTCACAAGGTTTTTTCAGAATCACAGAAGGAGTAAGGTTGGAAGGGACCACAATGGGTCATCTAGTCCCACCTCCCCTTGCAAGCAGAGTCATCCCAGAGCACACGGCACAGGATTGCACCAAGATGGTTTATGAATATCCCTGATGAGGGAGACTCCACACCCTCTCTGAACAACCTGTTCCAGTGCTCAGTCACTGCAAAGTAAAGAAGTTCTTCCTCATGTTCAAGTGGAACTTTCCTTGCATCCGTTTCTGCCCATTGGCTCATGTGCTGTTGCTTGGCACCACCAAGAAGAGCATGGATCCATCCTGTGTGTGATGCTGGGGGTGGCAGTGAGGCCCTCACCAGCCTCTGCCTGTGTGTTCTCAGCCTGCCTAGCACTGGCAGCTGCTCACACAGCTGAGTCACTGCCTTTAGAATCCCACAACCCATTTTCACCCCACTAAACCCCTATTGCCTCTCAGAAACCATGTTTTTATAATGTCTCCATTTCCTAGGGTATTGCCTTTAAACCCTGCACAGTGAAAATATATCCCTTGAAAGCCATTTCATTGTCAAGATCAGTGCCATACTACCATAAGTTTTAGTCTTCCATACACTGAAAAAGAATAGCTTTCCTTATGTCTCCCTCCCAAGCATGGCTCTTTGTCATCCAGCATCATTATATCTTCTCTTTGCTTTTCAAATCAAATGCACTCTTGGCATTCTCCAGTGTTCATTTTTGCAGCAAAAAGGTATTTCCCCTGTAAAGCTCAGGTCCTTTCTTACTTGAGCAATTACCTCCTTCTTACTGCTTCATTCAAATGTATTGAGGGTAATTAAACACATTCATTTAGTGTGCACAGTGTATCCTAAATGCAATATTGCTTTGTATTTAGGATAGCCAGATATGAATGGATTAATGCTATTTGAATCTCAGGTATCTGGTGTTACAGTTGAATAAAACAGGCCATGAACACACACTACAATAATATGTACTTGAAATGAAGGATGGAAAGAAGAGAGACAACAATAATGCTTTCCAGCCCCAGTAGATTTGTGATTTGTGCTAACTTGGCTGAAATAATCTTGCATATTTAGGATGATGTGTCCATCAAAAATGTTGGCATGAAAACCAAGGATAAAATTAGATGTCAGTAAGTTGAAAGCCATTTTCTTTCTCTGTGACAGAGACAGCCTACTCTCATCCCTTTTTCACTACTAGACATTCGGAGCAACTGATTTAAGAGTTCAGTTTGTAATGTGTACACACACATTAGAAAAAACATATGGAAGGGCTTTTTCTGTTCAGGCCAGTGAGTAACACAGCAGTGTCTGGATTCCTCTCCCACACACTGAGTGATCGAGCAGGAACTCTGCTGGTAGGTTGAGCAAGCGGGGAAAAAAGTCCTGTTTTGTTAATGTGATACTTTGCAATCAGGCCAGCAACTCTTCTGAAGCTGTTCTACCAATGACTCCCCGGTGGTATCATGACTTTACAAAATCTATCTCAAAGCAGAAAATAATTGTCAGCAGGTAAAAGAGAATTTTAAGAAAAAGAAAAACACTAGGAGAGAAAACATGAAATCAGGTACCTCCCTCTTCTGCCCAGGAGGCAGGTGAGAATCCTGTAGCCTGTGGTGCTCAGGGCAGGAAGATTTCAAAGGAAAATCTCCAGGGCAAAGCTCCATTGCTGGTAGCTGCTGAGCACATCCAGTCATGCTCAAAAACTGTCCATTCTATTTCCACCTCTGACTTCATCTTACCTTTTGATTACTCCTGGGTTTTACTCTTTAACCTTTATGTATATGAACTAAACATACCCACTTTGTTTTTATTGAAGCCGAATCACCAGTGGAGAGGGAACCTTGCGAGAAGACCAGACCCAATTATGCACTTAAATAGACTAGAGAAATAGACAGCCATAATGTCTTTGTCTTACATCTTGGACTCTCTCTTTCATAAATCAGTGGCCATCTGATTTTGGAAGTGTCTATAATGTGCAGAGAAAAGACCTGCGTGAACTCAAGGCGCTCTTTCATCCTTTAAAGTAGTGTGCCATAGAAATTGGAAACGAACTTTTATTCAGTTTTTTTTAGTTTGCATTTTCACTTTCCACCAGCTCATTGTTTTGTGCTGTTTCCAGGTTAACTAGTGCCTGTAAATGACTGAGTTTTGCTCAGCCTGAGTATTTGAGGGAACATGCCCGTGACGTGTCTGAGATAGGGCACAACCGTAATATACGGGGAGAAATGAACCTGTTGGGAAGTGTTTTGCTCATGGAGGGATCTTTCACTGGGCTTGGTGAAACAGTGAAAAGGGCCTCACTTGCTAGGGCGGCCAGGGCATGTTATGTTGCATAAGCAAGCCTGACTGCCTTTCCCTGGTTAAAGAGCTGCTCTATCCTAGCGCTGTCAGGAGGTGTTATTTCCAGAACTGTGAGCCTGTTAGTTATCCATTTGTGTTTCACACATATCCTGCCTTTCTAAACAGACAAGCCTATTTCCAAGCAGGCTGAGTCTTATTAACTACGTAATCCAGAACAGAAATATGCATTCATAATTTACACATAGCTGAAAAAGCAATTGTAAACTCTTAAACATTCAGCATTACAGTTTGACTTTGCTTATGTTCCATGATGGTATGAGCTTTGGAACAAATTACCTGCAAGTTTGCAGTGTCCGAGTATTTGGTAGCATTAGAGATTTCCCCCCCTCCTCCTAGATAACATCTAACTGACTTTCTAGTGTATTTACTGTCAAAACTAGGATTGAACCATGTGATGCACATTAGCTATTCCCTTTCCACACTGCACTGGCTTGTTTACAGGCCAGATTTAACATGGATACCACAGCAAGCTTTTCAGACAAACAATAGATTGGAAAAAGTGCATTAGCCAATATTTTATTCTAGCCTTGTACTAGCAGTACTGTAAATAGGATCATGTTCTTCACTGTATCTTGGCCTCTTAATTAGACTCTCCTTCAACTAATTATCAGCTCATTTACTTAGACTTGATAGCCAAGGTACTTTGGATTTTAAAAAGCCTTTATGTTCACTTTCTTATTCACGTCCTGTTTCTCATTCAAAAACACTGAGGGACTCTTCTTCCTCCCCATTGCCTTGGTTCCCTCTGTGCACCTGGCAGTTTAACTGCTCCCTTCCCTGCTGCCTTCCAGGTGTAGGGTCATGCAAAAATACCTATGAAACATTTATCAAAAACCTCAGATGCACCTGCCTGAGTTCAGTTCCTGTTCAAAATGAGCTGCAGATCACAGGGATGTTGTGCGTGTTTCATTAACTTTTCATCAAATCTAGACACCAGGTTTCTCCACTAGAACTTTCCTTAATGAACAACCTGATTATTCACTGCCAGACAGCTTTTTCCACTCTGAACTGCTCTGTGGAAACTATCCTGTGGGGCGAATTGCACAGCAGCTTGTGATTGGAATAGCAGCCTTCCTTCCCTTCCCTTCTGACAAAAGACAAAGCCATGCAAATGTGTACAGCCTTGAAACTGGAATTCTTGTTCTGGGGTGTGACCTGAGGCAAATTGGATTAATTCAAAACTATATGTAATAGAAAAGGAAGGATCTGCAGCTTATCCACACAGACGATGAAGTTAGAAATAAAAGGAGACTGGTTTTGAAACCGAATTTGTAGGGCACGTGCAGCTTTTGGGCTTTGCTCATACTCAGGAATTAAAAGAAATTCGAAGTTGGCACTGTGCACCTTGGGAGCAGTCCCATGGGGACACTCGGTGGCTTTAGCCTGCAGGTGGCACACGGAGAGCACTGAGTGAAGAAAAAACAAATGGGCACAGAGACCCCGGGGCTGGCGATAATAAAGAGAATTTTCTTCTGATTAAATGCAGCCTTTGCATCTCAAAGTGCTGTAGCAGCTCTCAGGTGTCTTGAAAGACCTGCTCACAGACACATTTGCCATTAGTGATATGCTCAGGGAGAAAGGAAGGGAAGGCAAGGCAAGGGAAACAATTGGTGATACTAGTTTAAAACAGAACTATCCTTCTCCAGGTAAAACTGATCTCAGAAACTGTCATAGCTAAAGAAAAGAATGTGTGGAAAGAAAAGGTCTTCTCCACTGGAGAACAAATTGCTGCAAAAGGAGTTAAGCCACCTCTAATTTGGCTTACAATGCCATTGAGACATTTGTTGTGTCCCAGCCTGCAACAACAAATCCAGGAGTTTGACTCTGTATTAGTTTACAGAGTAAAATAATGGGGTATCCAACAGGATACAAGAGCATAGCTAATGGTAAGTCTAGTTCTGGGGACTGAAAGTCATGTTATACGGAACTTAATATCTTCTGAAGATGCAGGCCATGAACTCTGAAAAATAATAGTTCTGTACTGAAATATCTTCGCTGCACCACAGCATCAGGTCCATGAGGCAACATGAGCCAGCGACCAAAGAGAGAGGATGAGCTGTTCTGGGCACTGAGAACCACTGGGACTTTCACCTCCCACCTTGGGCCACCTCTTCTTCTGGCTTTCTGGTTTGCAAAGTCTGTGAATCCTGGCAGTGCCAGGCTGCTAGAGTATTGTCAGCTGGCCATTAACATTAAGAGAAAGGCATTTTCATGTTATAACAATATTGGCCGTTTCAGAGAATGAAAGTTCTGGCAGCAATTCCACTGAAAAACCCTTAATCAAAGTAAGTGACAAAAAAAACTTTGACAAGGCTGGTGTAAAGGTCATTTTGTTTGGCATGACCACAGCTGTGCGTTGTCATTATTATGGTCACCAGAAGAAAAGGCTTCATGGTGCATTAACTTTTTTTATTAAGCCACATCACTGATGCAACTGTGCTTTTTGTGTCTAATGCACATCAACATTAACAAGGTATTGACTGGTGCCTGGAGTTCACTGTTAAGGTGGAGAAAAACGTAGAATCATGGAATCAGCTGGGTTTGAAGGGACCTCTGAGATCATCAAGTTCAACCCGCGATCCACTACCACTGTGGTTACTAGACCATGGCACTGATGCCACATCCAGTCTCATCTTAAAAACCTCCAGGGATGAAGAAACCACCACTTCCCTGGGCAGCCCATTCCAATGGGCTGATTATCCTCTCTGTAAAGAATTTCTTCCTAATATTTAACCTAAACCTCCCCTGGCAGAGCTTAAGATCATGCCCTCCTGTCTTACTGATAGCTGCCTGGGAGAAGAGAGCAACCCCCACCTGGCTACAACCTCCTTTCAGGTAGCTGTATAGAATTGTTTGTGTTGGAAAAGACCTCTAAGATCATGGAGTCCAGCTGTTAACTCAGTCACTGCTAAGTTCACCACTAAACCACATCCCTAAGAGCTGCATCTACGTGTTTTTTAAATACTTCCAGGGATGGTGTTTCAATCACTTCTTGGGCAGTCTGTTCCAATGCCTGAAAACCCTTTTGGTGAGGAAACCACAACAAATAAACTGGCAAACAGTTATTGGTGATGTCATTTTCAGAGGGAGTTGTAGAGAATACTGCCAGACCATTCCACTGACCGATCCACCACACTAAAACTGAGAATGGGGAAGGTTTCTGGATCTGTTTCTGAAAACACACTTGCTAGTGACTGGCAGCGTCAGTGATGCACAAAATGACCATGACTGTGAACACCCCAAGGGCCACGAGAGGAACGGTGTCTGCAGCCTGAGAGGACAGGCTGCCATGCAGCTGCCACAGCCAGAGGTGAGGTGGCTCATGACCTCCGAGGGAACAGGAGCAGATCCCCCTCACAGAGCTCTGGCAGTCACCACAGCCATTCTGGGATACATCTGCATATATTGGAACCAGTATAACCAGTATAACACTACATCAGTATAACCATACTGCTGATACCATACTAGTTTAACCATACTAGTTTAACTAGTATAACCATACTGCTGTAGTGGGGATCCAGCACACCTGCCCTGTTTCTCCCACTTGTTCATGAAAAACACATCTTTGAGCAGAGGAAGGAGCAAGGGGAGTGGAGTTGGGTTAGGGAAGGGATGCAGGGGAGCAGAATTCCACTCCAAGCAATCCCACATTTATGTGAGGCTTTGGATGAACCTTGCTTTAACAGTGTCAGAAGTGTCCCTCCACATTTTTTTGAACAGGTCCGAGGTGTGTGTGATTCAGAAATATGAATGGTTTCCTGATCCTCTCCTCTCTTTCACCTCTTCCCCAGTGTTTTGGGTCTTTGTAGGCCCATCTATTCAAAATATACATTCCATTTCTTTCAAGTCAGTAAGGTTTTTCTCTTCTCTCCTTGTGTCTTCTACTTACAGCTTGCACAGATGTTGTGTTGATTTTCATGCTCCTGTATTTCTATACACTATCACTTCTTTACCTTTGCCCATACTGATGTGGCCTTTATATGGCACCCCTTTCTGAGGGAGTAAATATTGAAGAATCACAAAAAACAAAACTTCAGGTGTGGGGAATGTAGGAGACTTTACCTTGGTGGAAGAGTTAGAGTTGGAAAACAGAGGCAGCATCAGCAGGAACTAAAGATTTCTCTCCCATTGTAAAAGTGAATGGTTAGGAAAGTGATCCACCAGACCTCAAATAACAAACCAAGTGAGGCAAGCACTTCTCAGGCCTGTGGGTTTCATTCCCTTTTCTATTCATTTTCTTGCATCTTGCTCAATATCCAGTGCCTCCAAGCATGCCAGGCCCTCTTTCCTAGTGCAGCATGTCCTTTGATAATGCAGTCTGTGCAAATTGCATCCTGACAAACTTCGATCTCATCGGGATGGCAGAGGCATAACACAAGTAGGTGCTTCCCCCTTGTAATCCTTTACCGTCAAAGAAGCCAATAAATACAAAATCTTCATTTGCTTTGAGACACCCTATGGCAAAGCAGATCAAGCTGCTCTTTTCCTTTGTTACAACTGTGTTTCCTCTCTGCAAGATTAAGAAGCATTACTGTGGATTTGGGGTATCTGCACTGTCAGGGATTGCTTGCAGCCATCGCCAGCTCAAGTGCAGCAGCACAGCAGCTATCTGGGACACTGCTCATCAAACCCAGCAATCTATGCTTCTTCTTCCTCATTAAAATGACCAGGGTTGCATCCTGATTTGGCTGTGTCCGGGCCTGTTGCCTGATTCACGCATGATGTGGAAGAATGCACTTCTAGGAAACCAGTCCCTTTCTTCAGGGCAGTTAAGGCGGTGTTGTGAGATAAAAGGGAAGTTTACTAGACAGCACTGATTTAATGATGTTAATAAACCACAGCTATTAGTCCAATTACATAAGAGCAGGTTACCCTGCCAGCCCTAATACCAGAGGATGATAAATGCAGATTAATTTCAGCTTCTTTACCCTATTCAGTAATCCAGATAGGGAATTAAATGCCCGAGTTTATCTTTTTGTAAATTACTCTGATATAGTTTAATTCTAACTTACAAAGAGATTTCTGACCAGCAAAGGAAATCTTTAGCTCTCCCCTTAAGTAGGGCTGAAATTGTTCTCAGCTTGCACTTACTTGCAGGCTGAAAAACTAGAACTTAAGGTAGTTTTCCCATTTTTTTTGTACTTAGAAATGCAGAAGGGAAGCAGTGTTTAGCCAGTCTCAGAAATGTTACATTTTGGGTTGTTGTGTTTTTGAGCAGTTGTTTGGAAAGATACTCAGCTCACTGGGTACCACTGCAATGGTGCAGGGCAGAGTGAGGTTTTGTGCACCATGTGCAAGGCTCCAAAAACCAGGACAGCATCACCATAACATTCACTATATTGTTAGTCACAGAGGCACCAAACAGGATCTGAGCTGCTGAGCCATCCACTTCACAGGCACAAACAGGCTTATATAATGGCATGTTCCCCGTGGTGTCAGCACTTCAGCCCATGGCTGACCCCACAGCCCTGCTCCCAAAATGACATTTCGATGCCCCCCAGCACTCTGCTGACATGGCCCTTGGTGGGGCAGCCATGCAGGGGGCATGCAGTGCTGCCTCATGGCTTTGAAGATATGCTCTTAATTAAATACTTACAGCTCACTGAGTTGAGGGCAAGCAAAGAGAAGGGATCCTATTTCCTGTTTGCATTTAGCTAAATTTCCTCTACTTACACTTCGTCACTTGATCCTGTCCCTTGATCCTTGTATAAGGGACTAAACAACAGTGGCCACCCCAAATTACAGGGCTGGAAGTCATGGAAACCCATGCTATGAAATGTGTAGTCCTGCTAGAAATACAGAACTCATTTTAAATGTATTTAAAATATTAGGTCACAGTTATTATAATTATCCTATTATAAAGCATATTTGCAAAAATAACAGTTCTGGAGATGGGTCTTTCAGGCCAAGTTTCATCTCAAAATGAACTCTCACAGCACTTGATATCACTGTGAGACTGTTAATTATATCTTGGCAGAAATGGAACCCCTATAATTAGACTGATGTGCTTGACAGATTGTTTTCCACAAAAAAATTGACCACAAATGAACTTCTTGATGGACCTAGCAACCTTCCCATTTGAAAGCCCCTATGCAAATGTAAAAGCTCCAGTCCATCTTGCCTCTCTAGTGGCCTTGATATGATTTGGCAGGACTTACTGAGTAGCTTGAAGCCAATGTATTAGTGGAATGGGCTAAGAGGTGATGAAAGAGTTTTAGGTCTTGAGCTGTGAGAAGGCAGTTGGTCACACAGCTTCTCCTATACATTTTTTTCCAAAGAGAGCTCCAAAGCTTCTGACCCTTCATCTTCCCTGTGCCAAACTCCCAACTGTGGCAGTGTGCTCTGGTGTTACAGATCCCAGTCTGCCTCTCTAGCCCTGAGACCCCTGGCTATGATATCAAATGTGTAAGTCCCAACATTTCCATCACCTCCAGGGGTGAGTGCTTGGCTGGAGTCAACCACAACCTGGAGACCCTGTTCCAAAACCTGCCACAACCTCCTTTCTGCCCTTCCATCATCAGTCCCCAGCAGGAAGGGCCCTTCCTGACCTATAACAGTAGGTATTTGGGAGTGGGGCAGAGAAGGGTGGGAAATGGACATTAGTTTTCAAAGCTTCATTTGACAAAGGGAAAATAAAAGGCATTACTGGATGAATACTCCCAAAGGATTCACATACCCTAGAGTGCCTTTGCTTTCAGTGTGCAGGGACAGTCAAAGGTCCCTCAGATTCAGCCTTTCATTTCATATCCTTGCAGAGGTTACTTAACAGAGAATCAGAGTTCATAAGTTTTTTGAAGCATTTAATAATTTTTTAAAGCTGGTAAACATGGGGTGGTTGACCCAGTTTGCTCCCAGTAACTGACTGGAACTTGCTCTTCATGTGTCCAAATTAATGTTATGTGCCTTGGCTTAAATTCTGCTTAGTGAGGTTTAGACTAAGGGAAGTTATTTCACAGCAGGGCGAAGATAAGGACATGCACAGGGGTATTTAGAGGGACTGAGCTGAAAGAAGCTGACTCAGGGAGCTCAGTCATGTGCCTGCATTTGGTCAAGAATATTCTTCTTGTCTCACACTCCATGTCCAGCAGTCACCTCCAACACAGAACCTTGGCGTGGAGACAACCTTGCCCCTTCCCCATGTGACACCTGTCTCTCTTCAGGATGAAGGGCTATTTGCTGAATTCCCAGACAGTTTCAGAGATTTCGTTTTCCTTTTGAAAGTTTTACTTTTGATTATTATATTAAAGTATTATTTGTGAGAGGAGATATTTCTATTGTAAAGATACAGCAGTTTTCTGCAGGATTTTGTCCATTCTATCCCTATAGAAAAGCATACTTTTTTTTAAAAAAAGACCTTGAAATCAGAAGTTAAATTGTTGAGGTGCAGGAAATGTGCTAGGATAATGTTCCAAGGACAGTATTCCTGTTAAGTGCAAAATCTCTTGTGCCTTCAAAAGCTGTTACTAACTAGGGCTGCCTTGACAATATCGTAGATTGAAATGATCCTTGAGATTCAAAGCCCTTTTTTCTCATTTTGTTTGATTTGTCAAATAAATTTGATAAATAGATAAATGGCTTCTGGAAGTGAAACCTCACATGGGGCAGACTGTGCTTTTTTGGCTGGGAGGAAAAAGAAAGTTGGACTGCACATAGACTGGGAGAGAAAGTCTGGGCTATTGTACCCCCAGAGGAGCAGAGGAACAGCTTTTGTGAATGAGCCTGGAGATGTGGGGTTTTAAGTGTATATTCCCATAAATGCTATCACTAATAAACATTTATGTTGGTACAATGCCCAGTTGTTTCAGCCTGATGAGAATCCCTACAAGGCTCCACTCTGGTAACTTCTCTACAAACTAATGACAGTCTGTGCTTTCCATTATTCTGGAATACTTGATATATTTTTATTACACTGGATACCTTGGCATGAATGATGTGCTTCTGAATGCATTTGCAGCCAAGGCCTCTTGTTTTCCCAGAGCTGAACATTAAGATGTTTGCTAAGAGAGATGAATTTCCTTATACCTCAGTGATGTTCAAAACATGCTTTTTGGATAATTCCTGCAGTTTATCCTCCAATTGAAATATATTCCCTAAACCATGTGAAATTGTGGACTTATTTAATTCCAACACTTATCCTCCAGAAACTTCTATGCTTCTTCACAGTATTTTTACTGCAATACCTACACTTGAGCACTCTGAGAGACTGAAGTGTCATTATCTTCAGCTTTCCCAGCGGGCACAGACTAATGCAGGAGAGGAATTCATCTCAACTTCAGCCATGTGAAAGTTAAGGATTTGGTATAAGCTTGTTTTGCTTCTATAGTCCCCATAGTAAGAAACCCCTTCTGAAGGTGACTAATCCTGTCTCTCAGGCACTTTTCTTGAGAGTGGGACAGTTCATCCTCTGGAGGTGCTTTGGCTGTGAGAATATTTGAAGGATGTGAAGGAGCAATGAACAGTATCCAGGTTGCCTGATTTATTAATTCAGCACCTCTACCTCCTTGTTCGACTACATATGAGAATAAGAACACAAATTGTTCATTCCAACACTGTATGTTCTGTACAATTAATTTCTTCAATAGTTTATGCAATTTATTGGATCTTATGCATGCTTATTTACATATGTACGTATTTAATTTTATTGTATCCAGTTTTACATAGTGACAACAGCACTCAGCAGAGTCCACTGCAATGTTTTCAGGGAGTGACTAAGGCTAGAGCAGGTAGAAAAATGTGTATTTTTGCTAGAACCACTCTTGGGTCAGAAGCTGCTCTGAAGCTCACGTATCAATTATTATTTTGTTTTCTGTGCGTGCGTGTGTTATAATTTGTACAGATATTATGCCTTGCTAAAGGTATGATACAGTTCTTCTCTCAATATGCCAAGACTCTGTGCACATTTACTCACAGTATAATAATGCCCAATTATGAGACCTCTTGATTACCAGCAGTGTTGGCATGCCAGGAGCATTTCTTGCTCCTTTTATGTTTGCAATTCCGTATCTTCATGTATGGAAGAACTGTATGCCAGCATCTGTTTCACTCTCTGTTGACAGTTAAGTAAACTTGGACCTTAAGCAGTTGTGCACCTAAAGGTCTTTCTTTCCTAAAGAAGAAAACTGTATAAAAAGGAGACATATTTTTCAGTGCATTTCTTCAGTGGACTTAAAGATGTGAAAGGCTTCTGAGGCTTGGGAAAGGATTTACAAACCGGCATGCTTGCACTTCTCTTCCAATGTCTTGTAGAAATTCAGGCTTCTGAAGCTGATAAGTACATACATTTTCTCCTCAGGGTAATGAGTTCAAAGTAATGAAATCAAAATTCGACAGAGTTCATAAATACAGACTTCATTACCATTCATTGTTAATGTTGGCACTTGAACTTACCATCCGTATTTCTCTTTATATATTTGGGAAGCAGTGATTTGTGGAGTCCAGAAAAGCCAACTTGTAAGCAGGAAGGAAAGAGGATTCTTCGTAGTTTCTGACCTGAGCAGAGTGACTTTCCAAAGATGGAACAGCCTGTGAAAACAATGTCACTGGCCAATCAGGATCAACAAACTGTGAATTCACCCCTCCCGGTTTCAGCCTCAGACACCATGGAGTCCACGGCTGTGCATCTTCAGATTAGAAGAGTAACTAAAGTTATAAGGGACAAGCTCAGCTGTGCATAATAATTAATGGGCAAACTCTTCCTCTTCATTCATGCTGAGTGACCTCTTGCTGAACGGAGTGGGGCTATTCAGGAAGAAAGATAAGTGCTGCAAGTGAGCAACTGCTGTAATTTTCCAGGCCTTTCTATACTGCAAAAATAACCGTGGCTGTACAGTTGCACAAATGGATTGCTGGGGGTAAAGGGAGCAAAGATCTGGTTCTGCAGCAGGAACCTGGAGGACTTAAAGATGTATGTGCATACACTCCTCAGCACCACCTACATTTAAGTAAAATGATTCCCATGAGTAGGGTCTGTACTGTAACAAAGGGCCTCACTTCTCTAGCCCAAGTCCCACTCTGTGAATAATGGGAGAGTTATGGTGGATACACCAAGAGCAGCCCAGCAGGGCGTGCTTGCTTTCAAAACACTACTGCCTGTGGATAAGTCAAAAGACTACTTGGCAGCTGCATGAGGAAATTTGCACTGATTATGATCTGACTAAACAAAATAATTTGAGACCTAACATATGCAAGGCAGTAGCTTTTCCCAGTGCTTACTCGAGTTTAAAGGATAACTGGGCCGATTCCAGGTAGTGTGTGACCATGGCCAGTCATAAGTGATTAGTGTGATTTTGGGCAGGCTGGGTGCTGCCTAGTGAGAGTGCAGCCTGCAGGGCTGGAAGGGAAGCAGGTTTTCACTCTGTTCTTTACAGATCATTAAATGTTTCTAGAGTTCAGTGGGAGAAGGCTGGCACTGCACCTGTAACTGTCTTGTCCAGGAGAGAAGAGAGTCATGGCTGTGAATGTTAAATATAGATCCATACAGTCACGAGGTGGAAAGCAAAGGGCACACTGTGGGCAGCCAATGCAACTCCACTCCTGAGCAAGTGAAAAGCAAAAAAGGGAACTCATTATCTTCCTTTGCAGCCTGAAGGGAAGCTCTGCTATAAGGAAGACTCCTTAGCATGAACTGAATTTAGTGACCAAGTCTAGCACAAAATAATTTGCAAATTATCACCAAGATGCTTAAACCACTGAAGTGTTTGTCTTAGAAATAACGGAATGGTGGGATATATGTCTGCTTGTGTCTATAAGGTAAATATATGGGCTGCCTCCAATTCGTACAGCAAGATTTTTCTACTCCTCAGCATAACTCCATTTAAAACTCTCAGATCTGAAGACAGTCAAAGAAGCTGTCTCTGAGAGCTTTCCCATAAACATTTGTCTGCAGAAGTATGTTATTTTTTAATAAGCAGCAGCTAAATGGATCAACATTCCTGCCAAAACAGGGACTACGTCTGTGGGTATCCCACATAAGCAGAGGGATAAAGCATCCTGTAAGTTAAATTCCATCAAAAAAAAAAAAAATGTGTCCAGCTGATGTCTAGGTTCCAGCTTAAGACAAGGAAGGTATAGGTTCAGTTCAAGCTCTGGCAAATTTAAGGGAGAGCTTTTCATTGCTGGGTGATCTCAGGCACACAAAGTAAAACTTAAGCACTCAAACAAGACCAGGTGTGAACCCACTGCAGGGAACAGACTTGTGCTCTCTGACAGACATTATAGAAATACAATTTTGAAAAGTTTTCTGTTGCTCAAAGTCAGACAGGGAAAGTCAAGTTTTACTAGCACAGGCTCAAAATGGCTGCATGATCTGGGAAAATAAGTGGATCCACCTGCATCTAAGTGGGCCATGTGGGTTGTCCCATGTGAGCACTAAAAGTCTTCTATCACATTTAATTTTAAAAGTAATGGTAAAAAAGCACATAAATTACATATACTGCCTTTCTATTTCATCACCTCTATAGCTCACCTTTCTTTGGAGTATGATCTTAGACAGAAAGAAAAATAATTATTTCATTTTAAACCCCTCTGTAATTGACATAAATGGTTTGGGTTTGTTTAGGGTTTTTTCTTTCACACAAATGCATTAGGTTTTTAATGGTAGGAGACTCTGGATGACTGGGAAGCTATCGGACTGTAAACTGGACTTTTGAAGAGTTGTTAGTATTATCAGGCCCAATGGCTGTGCAATTTTGGTAAAATATATCTAGATGGATGGGAAATGAAGACAAGAATTCTGCTTATCAAGGACTGCAAGGTATAATCCTACAGCAGATTAAAATTGGAGGTATTAAAGTTATTTTGAATTATCAAATATGTCTATATTTTATTACACGGATGCTACTATCATGAACACAACTGGTATCAGTGTCATTTCACTGGGAAAATTTTGAGACATTTTAAGATTTACTTAAATAGTTTTGCCTTCTGTTAAATCCTGCTTTGCAGAAGTCTAGCCAAATCTGAACTGGTTCCCTTGACTTTTCTTTGGGGACTGAGATCTCCACATTAATGTGAGGGAGAATAATTGACAGTTCACACCAACCATGTGTTAATGATGGCAGCAGAGCTACTGTTTCATAAGAAATCTCATCAAAATGACATAGACTTCCAAGGACAAAAAAGCAGAGTGAAGACCTATGCCAAAAGGTTTTGGATGGAGTATTCACATTCTGAACACTTTCACTGTATAATGGTTTTCCTTCACTACCAGCTCTCATATTCTGATGAAATAACACTTCATTCTTATTATCTGTGAGATGAGTTTGGTGAGATGTTCATAGGCTGAAGTCTGAAGACCAAATCATTCAAGATTTTCTGTGGGCCTGATTCTGCACCAGGAAAGTTGATGTGAATTTTATTGCTGATTTGTCAGGGCATCTGATGCTTTTATCTAAGAAAATGTTCATATGAAAGAAAGCCTGAAGTACTTTTGATATTGCATTTTATTCCTTTAATATGCTAACAGAAATTCAATGAGCCAGTGCTGATATAGATTTAGATGATGTGGACTGTATAAAATTGCAGGCTCTGAAGAGCAGCCTGCAAGTAGCAGGCAACCATTGTAAAAAGTAGCAGGCAAAACTAATCTTTAAAAATACACTGTTTTTTATTAAAGAAGATTGTGCTGGTAACACACTAAATACTTTTAGAGTGTGGGAGGCGAGGCAAAGTGGTTGAAGGGGTCCTTGAAAACTGTAGAAATGCAAAAGGTCTGACCAGCCCTATCCCTCCCTCCTTCCCTGCCCAGAAAAAAGCAAGAAGTAACACTGGGATTTTCTATGTTTTCCTGGTCACAATACAGTTTTCAGAAGACACTTTGATGTGATATGCAAATTTAAAAGAGAAAATATTTGTCTTTTAATGTAGTTTGGATAGTAACTGTAAAATTGGATGTCTACTGTAATTTCAGACCTTTAGTAATCTGATTCTGTTCTGCCAGTTTCTGGGTAGATGGGCTGAGAAGCCATTCACTGTACTATGCAAAATGAGCCAGGTTATTGCTTTGTCTTCAGAGATCATTCTTTTATTCCTTTCTATCACTAAGGTTCATATAATATGATTACATTATATTACATTATATTATACTCTACTAATTTCTGGTTTCTGGTGCTGTATGTATTAAAGTGTTATGGGTGAGCTGAACAGGCACCTGTTTATGCTGCCAATGTTTGTGGCAATTACTAAAAACACAAATGTCTGCTTTGCACTAAATTGCATTTCAAGGGTTCCTGCTGCACATAAAAAAGGAGATTTGTCACAGTAAAACAGTTCCATAGACCAGACTTTGCAACAGGTCCCTGCTAGAGCACGGGAAGGGCTGGAGGAACGAGCCCATCATCCCTGGGCTCCCCCAGGCACTGTCTGCCTGACAGTGCTCCAACAATTTCCCTGGGCTCTGCACAGCTCCAGCAGCCCCAGTGTTCAGACACCGTGGGAGAAAAGCCCAGTGTCAGTAGTTGGCTGGCTCTGGTCACTATTAAAAATTCCCTCTACAGGTCGTGGAGATGGGTTTTATTGGCTGTGAGTGTCCATTGTTTGCACACCAGGAGCCCTCTTGCAAGCCTTGATAAATAAATGCTAGCAGCTCCTACTGAGACTGACCGTGGCTCAATGTGGAAAAATGAATGTTCAGAGATATTTATTCATTACATGGAGAGCTTCGGTTTGAACCAGGTGCCCATGGAACAACCATTTCACATCCCAAGGTTTCCCTAAGCTAATGTTCAGTCTCCTAGTGAAGGCAGTACATGATTAAGGGTCTCCCAAAAAAGAAATGGAACTAAGCCCTGATGAAAACGATTTGAAGAGGAAGTAGGTCCTTACACAGCTAAAGGCTTTAAGCATGAAAAACTGGATCTGACTGTTTTGGCATGGTCCACAGATACCTGCAAATTGTCAGAAAGTCAAGTCCCAGATACAGTTGTAATGGCTTCCAAAATGGATGCCATCAGCAATCCCCGACAGGTTTCTATTGCTGAGCATGTTTAATTTTAGTTACATAAAAGTATACCGCTCAAGGAGGTCATGTCATTGGGCATCCATAGAGGACAAAAACAGCGTGTTTCATCTGAGCTCTGCTGTGGTGTTGAACGAACAGGGTTCCAGCACATCACCCACTGCCCAGATTTAAAAATTTCAAATTCAAAAAAAAAAAATAAAAAAAATCATACTTTAATTAAAAAGAATTGGATTAAGCAGTAAAATCCTTGTAAAGCTCACATTGTCCATTTGAGGAACTGCAGTGCTAATGGCAGGGTAGTGAGGTCTCAGAAGGCAGTTTAGGCAGTGTCAATAATGCTTCCTATTAGTGCAAGTAAAGCTCAACTGGCAAAAAAGGACTGAATTTGCCCACATCAGAAGTGGGTGCCACTCCATCAATAAACCAGCCTACGTTTATCTCATCTCATGTCACCTCTCATGAAAAGCCTGGGTGTTGCAGACAGATCCTTTTATGACCATCCCTTTCTACATGCAGATGGTCCCTCTTCCTATATGCAGGAACATCCTTATCAAAGTGAACAGAGGCTGGCCAAGATCTCTAGTTAGTTTGACTTATTTTCTCCAAATCCTAGTGTAGCACCATAACTACCCCTTTGGTCTGCTGAAACCCAGAGCCACACCTCGAGCTCGGTATCAGCCTGAACCACCTCAGCAGGTACCAGTCAGAGCATTGCTTCTTCATTTTGCCCTCCAAGGCAGGTGTTTCCAGCTTAGTGTTTGTGATCTGTGGAGAGGTTAAAGCAAGCTAATGCAATCTAGTTCCAGTTCAGCAGAGCTTGTAAGTGCATGGCTTAATTTGATTGGAGTCCCTGGGACTATTAAGTTGTGTGTTATTAACTGTGTGCTTATGTGCTTTGGGAAAAGACTCCCCAATTTTGTGGATCTCTAACAGTAGGACTATCTAGACAACACTTAAAACAACCATTGTTTTTCAGTAGTCGTTTGGTAAAGCCATTTTTCCTCCATGTATTTTGCAATGAGGTTTTGCCTGAATGCCCTGCTGTGAGCCCAAGAGCCTGGGGTATGAATGCACAGATTGACACAGGATCACCAGATCCTGAAGTCCCAAGTTCTGTTGTTTGACATGTCCATTAAGAGAAATTTCAGAGGAGGCTGAATACATATCCATCTCAACCAGCCAGCTGTGTTGTGTTCCTTATTCCCTGCTCCATATTGCATGGAGCAACAGAAATGAGCTACTCGAAGTCCATGAGAAAAATTGCATTGACCACATGTTTTTATCAGCTGGGTCAAGTGCTTTTTTCAACCTCACAATGTCATGACTGAAGATGTCTGGTCTTCTACTCCACAGATCTGATCTGCCCAAGGACTGTTAAAGCTTTTTACCTTCTTTTCGTTTTTCAACTGTCTATTCTATGCATAAAAAATAACTGGGGACTGGGAGATTGTAATAATGGCAGTTTTTGCATCCTTACAGAAAATTCCTTCATGCTGAGCCCTGTTAGCCCTCGCTACCCACTGTTTGGATGCTTTTCATCAGGGATGCCTCAACAGTACCGTGCACGCCTGTGATGAGGCAGGCAGGTGCTGCTACCATGTATGTATCTCCAATGAACATCTGAATTAATGAGGCATAAAAATAGCTGCAGTTCCTTGAAATCAATCACAGACTTTAACAGCATGAAACCCTAATGTCAGAGCCTTTCCATGGAAAAATGAAATTTCTTCCAAAAGAACAGATATTAACTGTATAAATTAAAAATTACAAAAGTCATAAATTTCTGCCCAAAAAATGATTGACCTTAGATCATAGAGCTGCTGTGTTAGAACACTGCTGTAAACTGGACAAGAAAGGGATACAGCATTAAGTAGTATCAGTTACAACATTTCAGAAAAGCAGTGCATTTTTCTCTGCTATGCAACAGAAATTGAACATTTCTGTGTTCATTCTCTAGTTGTTTGTGCCATTTCAGAAGGGCAATTTCAATTAAAGGAACATATGGCCTTCTTTAGTCCTCAAAGGAGACTCATCTAGTCCTCTGGTGTAATGCAGCTGGGTGCAGCAAACCAAGTCTTGTGAGCCATTTATCTAAGTATAATGTTGTACTAAACCAAAGAAAACTGTTTCTATCTCTTTGTGCCAATGTTGGACATAGGGATCTTATGGGAATATCAGATGACCCATTAAAAAACTTCTGTGTTTCTCAACAAAAATGGAAAGTGGCATAAAAATCCATGGATGTTTTTCTACTCTTTGGACATGGTTTGCAATTCAGGGTTTTCCCTGGCATTGACTTCTCTGTATTTTTTATTTACATATCATTGATTTCCCATAGATACAAAAGACTATAAAACTTAATTCCTAGGCCAGTGCACCATTTGCTTCCTAAAACATGCAAAGTAGAGTGTGTAAAAGTGACCTGAAGTGTGTGCATGGATGTGTGCACACAGAGGTGCCACAGGGATTCTTTTCAGTAGGATGACACAGTTCACCAGCTAAACTAGGAGGTCAAGCTTTTTTTATGCTTGATTTGGTCAGGGATGAGACCAGAAGACAAAGAAAGGAAGCAATGTAAAAATTTTAGAATATATGTGTTATAGAAATATAGAAAGTCTGGAAGCTAAAATAAAATTACATGCTGCTGAATTGATACAGAAGGGCTGCACTTCCAAGGGATGCACTGGAAATATTATAAGCTTATGGAAATGGGAGAAATGGCACAGCCACAGCGAGAAAAGAAAAAGAAGTGGGTCCCTGTGTCAGGACCACAGCACATAGATTCAGGCAGCTACTTTGCAAGAGAGAGGGAGGCATTCTACTGCCATTTAAAAAAAAGAAGCCTCTAAGCAGTGGGGTCCCAGTCTTGAGTCAGGCAGACCAAGCTATTGTTCTTGTACACAGAACAATCAGAAATGATGAAAGATCTGTGGGATTTTGTCTTTACCCTTCTAAATCAGGAAAAAAAAAAAAGGTGAATTGCCTTTCACTTAGTGGGTTTTTAGAAGGAATTAGCTGAAACTGGAGCTCTTTCCTTGTAAAGACAGAACCATCAAGGGGCAAATGTCTGTGGAAAAGCAAATGGTTCCCATTGTCTTCCCTGAAGGAACAACAAAATGGGGATAATTCCGTTTCTATTTACTTGCCACAGGAGAGGGATAAAAAAAAATTGAAATCCAACATTGGGTATTCCTAAGAGAAAAAGGCACAGAGGAAACATCATTTGACTTTCTTTCATACTACGGTAAATTTACAGGTTTGGCTTTGCAATTAGCTCACAGTGCAGCTGGGTGAAACTAAATATAACACACCAGCCGGAGGAGTCCAGCTGTAAGCAAACCCTGCCGCAACTCAAAGAACCCAAAGGATGTGCAAAACAGAGGGTGCCGAGGTCCTTCCGCTCCGCGGCGGAGCATCCTCCCGGGGCAGGAGCCGCGGTTGCCATGGGAGCGCGGATGCTTTTCCCTGCATCAGCACCACATCTGTCCCCCAGTGCTCTGTCCTTACAGCCGTGCGGACCTGTTCTCCTCAAATGCGTGTGACGTGACAGACTTTGGGAGCCCTCCATGTTTATTGGAGGGAGGACCGACGACTCAACCCTGCAATTACCTTCTGCCCCGCTAGATTTTTTTTTTTTTTTTTTTTTTTGGTGGGGGGGAGCCCGGGGGGGATACAGCGCCCTCTTTATCATTTGAGGGTACGCTGCGTGCGAAGGGCTCTGCAATAGCCGTCGCTCGGTGCCTGGCAGGGATGCTCGGGGATGCGGGAGCGGGCGGGGCGGTGCGGAGCTGCCGCGGAGAGCCCGGCCCCGGTCCCAGCCCCGGGTGCGGCGGTGCTACCCGCAGCTTTCCCGAGCCGATGCCGCCCTCTCGCGGGCTCCGGGATCGGCAGCCGGCGCTGGGGAGCTCCAGGAAACCTTATTCCTATGGGGGGCCGGGGGGAGGGGGGAAATCCAGGCTCCCCTCTGCTCTCCAGACAAATACCGACCTTTCCAAAGGCAGGGCGCACGCAGGTAGAAATGGCAGAAACAGCGCTCTTTAGGGTTTTTTTCCTTCTTTTCCTCGTTATACATTTACTTAGGTATTTATGGGTCTATTTGTGTGCGCCTCCCAGCGCTGGGATACGCGGGTGCCATTCCAACTGCTCTCACGGGCAGAAAGCTCCTGGGGAGGCAAACAGCCATGGCAGACTGCCCCTGGTTCTGCTGTACTGATTAATTAGGGGTCTGCCGAAGCAAGAACATTCTCCCTTCAAACCCAATGCTTACAGGTACTGGGTCTCCCAGGCAGCTTGTTGGAGAAAGCACTGTGTGTGAGAGCTCTCCCATGAGAGCTCTTTGTCACCAAAGCTCTTTTTTGGTTTCAGACATCAAAAAAAAAACCACAAAAGCTGCCCTGCAGACTCAAATTGCATGTGTTGTTTAGTGGTTCTTATGAGAAAGAAATTACCCCTTTGGTAGCAAGTCTCCGAGAAAGGCAACCTGGAGTCAGTCTGAGATTTCAGACACTGCTTTAAATCTTGTGATCTCATCTGCTCAAAGCTACAAAGGCTGATGGTGTCCCTGTCCTGCCAAAGATTTTTCCTGTCACCTCAGGAAAGTCCATGTTGCTGGGACTTTACCTGGGTGCCTGGACACTTCTGAAATGCTGAGCTGGGGGGCTCAGGTTCTCGCCCTGAAAAATAGGTAAGATTGTGCCTCCCTGTTCTGCTTGCATGTATGGGAAAGAGAGAGGGGACTCAGCCAGTGTGAGACAGGGGCTGTAAAAGCAAAACTTTAAGCTTCTCAGCGGAAGTGTCTTCAGAAGAAAACACCCTGCCAATCAGGCCCTGGCTGCACCGTGTCACCCTCTCAGGAACAACAGGTGAGTTTGCACTAGAAAGGAGGGTTTGCATCTTCCTGACTCACCTGGGCACATATGGTTCATAAGAATCAGGGCTAAATATCAGCTCCATTCAGTGCTTATTTGTAAGCTGGGTGTGCATATCCCTACAGCTCTAACACTCTGTGGTCTGAGACGTTTCCAGGCTGTTGTGCTCTGGTGGCATTTCTTTAGGGCTACAGCCACAGGAAAGGCTGAAAATTAGCAGTAACAAGGAAGCCCACACTTGCACCCCACCTGGGCCCAGGCTGCCAGGGACCATGGAATAGCTAGGAGAGTGGACAATATTTTTCCACTAAATTAATATTTCCATGGAAAAGGAGAGCAAGAGCTCCCAAGACTTCACCTCTTCTCCTGTACTCAGTGCTGGTAAGACCACACCTGAAGTGCTGTGTCCAGCTCTGGGCCCCTCAGTTCAGAAAGGATATTGAGGTGCTGGAGCAGGTCCAGAGAAGAGCCGGTGAAGGGACTGGAGCACAAGTCCTGTGAGGAGAGGCTGAGGGAGCTAGGGTTGGAGAAGAGGAGCCTGAGTTATTTTCCTCATCACTCTCTACAACTACCTGACAGGACGGTGTAGCCAGGTGGGCATTGGTCTCTTCTCCCAGGCAGCTATCAGTAGGACAGGAGGGCATGGTCTTAAGCTGTGCCAGGGGAGGTTTAGGTTGGATACTAGGAAGAAATTTTTTACAGAGAGAGTAATCAGACACTGGAATGGGCTGCCCAGGGAGGTGGTGGATTCACCATCCCTGGAGGTTTTTAAGATGAGACTGGATGTGGCATCAGTGCCATGGTCTGGTAACCACGGCAGTGTTGGATCAAGGGTTGGATTTGATGATCTGAGAGGTCTTTTCCAACCCAGTTGATTCTGTGATTCTATGATTCTAAGAGCAAATCCTATTTGTTTGTTATCATTAACAGTCCTCTCAGATCAGTAGAGCCCAGCTTTCCAGGTCCCAGCACATCTGTGCAGCTGTACCCTGGAGCTTGACAGCAGTTTGGGCACCATGAGGAAACAGCACTGCTGGTCTTGGAAGGAGGACAGCCAAAAAACTGAGCGTTAGTACAAAAGATCTTGGAGAATATAGCCATGGCACTAGAGGGATCTGTAGGCATTTTACACTGAGTTATTTTCCTCCAAATGAAGGCACCACAGAAACAGCTCCAGTACAAACACTCACCAGTGTTGGAAAACCTCCTCAAGTGCAGAGGCTCTTCCCAAGGACTTTATTGCTTATCATGGGCAATAACAATTTATTTCAGTGTCTTCACTGTTAGATATAATAGCTAAACAGAGGTATGAAAGACCCAAGCTGACACTCTGGTTAAAATCTATTGCTCTGCCTAATCTTTGTACAACCAGTCACGGCGGAACAACAAATCACCAGTGTGGCTATAAATTGTGTATTTGCATAAATAAATAAACAGGTAGTCTTGTGCAGACAGGTTTCCCATTGCATAATGTGATTTCTCTAAGACTCTTTCGGGGGCTTCTGAGTGTTGCTTCTCAAGCTCCCAAATCTCAAAAGACAGCAGGATTGTTAGTTCTACCAAGTTGAAAAGCACCAACATCTTGTTTTGTCTGGTCCAGAGAACCTTTGGGTGCATTTGGGCTGCATATATTTTAGAGAAAGGGATACAAACTATACAGAAGGGGAAAGATTTTGGACAAAAAAAAAATAGAAGGGATGTGCTGAGCATCTGTGGCCATGAAATAATCAATTATTCTTCTTTACAAAGGTAGGATAAATCATGACACGGTTCTGTGCCCTGCCCCATCCTGCCTCCAAAGTGAAATTTCCACTGCAGCTTTATTGTCGTGTGAGGTAAAAGGTTCCTGATTTCCAGCCCACTGTGGAAGTAATTATTGATATATATTCTTATTTGTAGCACACTTTGGTATCTTTGGGAAAAGAAAGACAGCAAATGCATGCAGAATTTGGTGAATATCTGTAGATTTCATATTTTCTGGATGAACAGAAGGAGCAGTAGGCTACTAATCACGTCTATATGAACCTTTACGTTTGCTCCATCTCAGTCTCTTTGGTGCTCATTATTGATTTCCCTTTCTGCTGCTTGATACAATGAAGTAGACCTGGACATTTTGTGATTCCTTTAATAGGCTCAGTGCAGCCAACTGGTTTCAGTTTACACATGTTATTTTGATTTCAAGAAAGTAATGGCAAAGTTAGGTGCATTTTCAGAAAGAAAAACAATTTTTAACTGTTATCTCTAAGACTCCCTAAATAACTTACCTTGAGAAAATTTTTCCTGAGAGCTCTGGGTAGGTGTACTATTATTATATGCAATTTTTTGTTGGAGTTTCTGGTTATTACAATGCTCAATCAATTAAAAAAGTAATCTTGATTGTTAGTACTTTTGCTGGTGTCTTAGGCCCCAGCTTGGCAGTGGTCTCTGATTGGACCCATCCACATGAGACATTCCCCATTGCAACAGAGCATTTTTGGTAAATAAGAAGAACAAAACCATAAACCAATAGAAAGTCCATTATTTGACAGGATGAGAGGAAATTACCTAAAGTTGCACAAGGGGAGGTTTAAATTAGATATTAGGAAAATTGTTTTCATTGAAGGGGTTTTAAAGCATTGGTACAGATTGCTCAGGGAAGGGGTGTAGTCACCATCTGTTGAAGTGTTCCAAAAACATGTGAATATGGCACTTGAGGTGCTAGTGAACTCATGGTGAACATGGAGGTGGAGCTGGGTTGACATTTAGCCTTGATGACCTTAGTGGTCTTTCCCAACCTCAAAGATTCTATGGTTCTATACAAATAAAGCCTGAGTGATAAACCTGGCTCTTCTTTGTAAGGATGTAATCCTAAAATGACTTATTCAGAGGCATAGTTTCCAACACTGGGAGCGGACTGCAATGGGAGGTACTCACATTGTTGCTCCGTCAGGAGGTTGCAGGTTTGGGGCCATATTCTCAGCTGAATTCTCAGCTGAGGCTGTAGTCTCAGTGAGCATCACTTCTTTACAGCCAGGCCCAGGCAATGTCACCTAAATCTGGTCCACTGTCTCTTCTCAGATGAGTGCTTAATTTTTCCCCACTAATTTTCTCTCTCTCTAAACCCCCATACAGCTTTATTCTTATTGGTATTTGAGAAGGATGGTGGGGATTGCTTCAGATGTTCTTCCAACTCCTTTTGGTATCCACTGGATGTTCCTTCCCAACAGGCCTGTCAGGACTGTACCAAAGTGAAAGCTTTTATCACAAGTTGAATATTTTATTGACCCCTGCATTTATTTGCCACACAGATATTTTGGCTTTGGGCAAAGTCAGTCAGAGGCTTTGGTGTTTTTTACATTACTCCCTTTCCTTGGTGATCCAAGTCACGCATGAGAAATAGGGGTTTCAGTGTAATTGGTTGCTTAATGAAGCTTGAAATTATTGGTAGTGTCCACTGATGAATGAACAGTGGACATTGATCCAAATCATGAAGTTTAAGCCCTTTTTGTTCAGCAATTCATTAGCAACAATTAGCATACAGCATGTGGGACATCAGGTGTTCTTCACTACAGCAATCAGTTAACTTTCAGTGCAGGCTGCCAAAAAACTCATCAAACTACTCTGACAGCACAGGTAGAGACTGGTCTCTGTGTGAGCACAAACCAGAGGAGCTGAGGAGAAGGGGGCAGGCACAAGAACCTGATCCTGCATTAATGAGACAATTGCCATGCAAACACCACTTTGCTCATTGATGAGAACTACATCTAATCCAGAGCATCCTGGACATGCCTTTCCTTGTTCTCTTCTGCATTTCCTTGGGCTCTCCTGAGCTAGTAAGTAACCCCAGGCATCCTAAGGTTTACTGTGTCCCCACACTGTGACCCAGTGCAGATGCCTGGCTGGGCTTTGATCTTCAGAAGATGTGTCCCTCCAAACTCATAGGTCAGCACAGCCTAATTTTCATGCCCAGTGTCAAAATTAAGATGAGAGGACTCAGCTTTTCTCCAGTTCAACAGATATGAGAGCGACTATTTCCCAAAATGTTTCAACAGTGCTGAAGCATTTGAGATGTGCACACCAGATAACGTGCCAGTGCTTTTCTTAACCTCTTCCCTTTCCTGTACTTTAACCAAGAATGCATCTTTAACCCCTGTGCATGTTGCTGTCTTCTTGAATGAACACCTTGCTCTGTTGGAAATCTGGACCTTAATTTTGTTTCACACCATACTTATTTTCAGTTAGTGAGAAGCTTGATTCAGCACAGCCTGGTGTACTTAGCTGGCCCCTCTCAAGCAGTACACAGATCAGACCATAAAATATCTGTTAGAAAAATGTCCATTTGTTGTGGTTATACACAGCAATCTCAAATAGAGCTCTTCCCACAAAGCAAACATTACCAAGAACCTCAAAACATAAGATTAGACCACTTTAATTGACTGTGCATGAAATACAGAAAGCTGCCTGTGTAATGAATTTCTTTGTTCCCTCCCGAGGGGAACCACTAATTTCTCTCAGTGCTGAAAGATAACCAGGCAGAAATGACCATGACCAGGCAGCTTCCTGTCCCTGCCCATAACTCTTTCTCCAGACCTTTCTCCTTCCTCTTGTCTCTCTCTCTCTCTCTCTCCACTCCTTCCTCGCACCCTGCCCTGGGCTCTGCAGCCCTGCAGCAGCTGGAGCTTGGCCATGCCAGGTGCCCTGTCCGGATCCACATTTTCCCTGGCAAGTGGGAGTGTTGAAGTTCAGGGCCAGAGCTCAGCTCCAGCCAAACCCAGCTAATTGCTTCTTGTCTGCAGCATTCATGGTCCTGCAGTATCAGTTAGTGGGAGTGTACAAATCTCACTGCATCGGCCTAAAATATCCCCAGACAATCTCTATCAATATTAAACACACTGCACAAGGTTTATCTCAGAGCATATCAAAGTGGTAAAATAATGTCTAATGCAGAAACAACATTTTTTTGTTTATCTACAGGAATTAAGCACTCAATTAATTTAGAGTGGGTCTGAGTTAATGATATTGGAGGCTGGTCAGGCCCAGCCTCTAAAAGAATCCTCTGCTTCAGGGTGCTGCAGGTCACAGATATGTGGGACTCAGGACTAAGAAATGCTACCAGAGTGGTTTTTGCTGTCCCTATAGAGAGTTGTCCAGTAGGAGCCTTGAAAATACAAGTTCCCAGAAGCTGTCCAAGAGAGAAAAGATCACCAGATCTTTCAAAAGACACAAACACTTCCAAAGTTCTTGTGGCATTAGAAGTTGTGACATCTTTTAAGAAATTATGCCATTTTGAGTTTCAATATTTTTCATATGATTTGGCTTCGAGCAGGAGCTCAGTCGGGGAGTTTGAATGTGTTAACATTATATTTGCATGGGGAAAAAAGGAAGCAAAGAAAAAAAACATTATGTCTGTTAATGTCTAAAATCTTAATGTGAGCCTAAAGTCCAGGAGTGTTGTTAAAGATCCAGTACAGCTCTGGAGTTTTGCTTTTCTGGCAGGCAGCCAAGCACGAAGAAAGATGCTGGTGCCTTTACTGAAGCTTCACTATTTCTGAAGCTTTTAGAGAATCATACTTTATCTCCTGAAAACCTGAAACACAAGATGATGGGTAACAAAGGGTTTTGCAACAGCAGAGTGTTGCAAGGTTTTTTAAAAGCCTCATTATAAAGCCCCCTTCCTTATCCGTCAGGCAAGGGGCCATGTGCTCCTGTGCTGGAGGATATTTTCACAGTTGAGAAGCGACCCATTGGAAAAGCAAATGCCTTGGCTTTTCCAGTCAGCCTGTCAGAGGTGGCATGGAGCCAGGTCACAGCCTGCTCTGCACCTGGGTGCTGCAGGAGGCAGTCCCCCAGACCCAACTCAGCTGCTTTCCTTGGAGAGGCTTTCCCATGTGGTTTGGAGGCAGAGTGTCCAGGGCACCCCAAGAGCTGCCCTGCTATTTGGGACAGTGCCCTCCTTACTCACAGCTTACTCACCCCTCAACAAATAAAATCCCTATGGTGTGTGCATCCCAAGGAGTCTGCTCAGGAGGAGTGGAAATGATCTAATCCATCGCTGATCCAGTGTGTGAAGACACACATTGCCAAAAACTAGTCAGAAAACACCCCACCCCACCCCAAAATCAATCTGACAAAAAGCACGTGAGGAGGGAAGAGGAAGAGGGAAGGGGAGATGTCCAAAAGTGCTGTTACCAGAGGAGTCATTGTGAACATGATGCAGGTGTCTCTGGGAAGCAAGAGCAACTGTCAGGGTGGGAGGGGAGGTGGCTGAGGTGCAGGTACAGCACTTGCCCTGCTGAAGGGGTGTAAGTCCATTACAAATGGCAGACGGGCTAAGACAGAAAGAAGCTCTGGTCAATAAGAAGACATGGTCAGACAAGCTCCAAGGCTGGGGAAACAATCCAAAATACTGTCTTTCCATTTTGTACCTCAGAGGCCTCTCCCAGAGAGAGAAATTCTCAACCAAAATAAAGTTGCAACCAAAAAGCTTTATCCTTTGCTTTCCCAGACTGCCTTTTTTCCTTTCATTTACTGCCTTTGAAGAGAAATCACCTGACTTTGAGAAACAGACAGTGTATTTTTACTGCTCCACAGGTATCCAGTGTTATCAGAGTGGCATCTACTTTGCATGTTTACTCCTGGGCAAGCAGGGCAATCCTAGGACATGACTTAGTAGCCACCAAGCTGTAAATCACAGCCCAGCCTGATGACAGAATGGTTTGGGCTGGAAGGGATTGTTACAGACCATCTAGTCCAACCCCCTGGAAGGAGAAGAGACATCTGTAATTAGATCAGGTTGCTCAGATCCCTGTCCAATCTTACTTTGAATATTCCAGGGATGGGGCATCCACCACCTCTCACTGGTGAGAGGTGGAACCTCTCACTGGTTCCAGTGTTCACCACCCTCATCATAAGAAATATTTTCCTTATATCTGATCTGAATCTACCCTCTTTTAGTTCAAAACCATTACCCCTTGTCCTATCACAACAGGCCCTGCTAAAAAGTCTGTCTCCGAATGTGGGAGTCAAGTACAAAAAACTGGAAAGAAAGAGGCAGTAGAGTGACTTTATATTGTCACAGTTTAAGCTTAAATATCTTCCTTACTTTTAATTGGTGGCTAGGGTTTACTGCTGAGATTTTTATTAATGTTCTGGAAGTAGGAGAATTAATTCAAGCCAGCTATGTTGGACCACAGCAATGTTACATTTCTTAGCCTGTGAGATATCTGTAATCCACTATTCCAGGTCTGTCACAAGGAGCACCTACAGCCCCTGATGTTAGTTCTTTAGGGTAAGCTTAGCCAGCTTATGGTTTTATCTCTAAATATCTACATATAAGCTACTGGACTCCGTTGTAATGGTGGCTGTCACAGAAGCACATACCCTGTTCTCCTTCTCTCTCCAACTACAACTGAGATTGTAGACTCCGTTGGGAAGCATCATGATCTGGGCTAAATCTTTGCAAAGACAACCCTTTCTGGCATGTTTAAGAATATGAAGTCTATCGCACTCCTGCTCATTGCCATGTTTGCAAAATGTCTCTGTTAAATGCCGCTGAAGCGAAGGAGTTGAGCATCACTATTTCATTTGACAACTTTTGCAAAAGACCAGCAAAGTGCAGTGCTGCTGGTGAGATCAGCAGCCTCAGAAAGCTTGTTCCGCTTCTGTGGCCCTTAGCATTCAATGAATTCAAACAGAAACAGATGTGGAACTCCACCTCTGACTCACTTTCCTCAGTAGCACTTGTCCTACGCCTGGGCCACTGCCTCTGTCCTGAACGCTGGAGCACCCTGAGGAAGTGACATATTCAGTGTCCAGGCAGCCTGGAAGCCTGGTCTTGCTGCAGTCCCTGGGAAATAACCTGCCATTTGTTGTGCCAGCTGTGTCTGTCCCTGCCAGGAAAGTAACACCTGATCTATATTACATTTTACAGTGCCAACACTGTGCATTAACTGGATTTTGCATAACATATTTGCAAATGTTGTACAAATATTTCATTTATAATCCAGCCTGTGTTTTGGTGTGGAAAGAAAGAAGGAAAATATTTATTACAGAAGAGTATTAGTACAAGTGCTACATAGGTATGGAAGGACATCTGTATTTCTAATTGTCATAAAACATCTTGTCTCCACAAGCTTGTTCCTGTAGGTGCCATACATTTTTATATAAATCATTATGCTTGGACAGAAATCATAATTACACTATTGGAAATGCTGTATTTTTGTACCAGCTTCCTCAGGGCTAACTGTATGGAAACAAGAATAAAGAAAACAACCATTGAAAGCTCAGGATTATTCTTCCTAGAGCCATGCCAAAAATTTCCAGGCTTTTCTTAAAGTTACTACAACTGTTGGATTTTCCATACAACTGAGATGCACAACAAGCACTGCCCATTCTTCTGCCTCCACCAAACATCTCATGGTTATGAGAATTTGTCATTAAAGCTTTGCATTCCAGGTTCTTAAGATGATATACAAATCTTGGACTGTGTTGTTATTAAAGAAGCACGTTTCTGCTGTTCATATCTGCAGGGAAGAGGCTGCACCTGTAACTTCAGTATAAGCTAACCATGCAAAAGAAATAGTAGAAATACCCCTTTTCCTTCTAGTGTTTTTCCTTTGTTCCAAAGAGTTTTAAGCCCATTTCCCTTTTTTTTATAGGGCCTGTCTGATGGTGCTTGGATATATGCCACCCTCCATCCTGGGAACTGTGAGAATGAAACCAAGTGTACACCATGATTTGGAGGTAACTACTGCCCATGTTGTTCCCTTCGGTCACCTGCCTACACCTCTGGTCATCAGGAATTGTACATCAGCAGGTGCCTTCAGTTTTGCCTTCACAGATAACTGGAGAGGGAGTGCTTAGCCACGGAGAGGTCATTTCTAACAAGTCAGATGGACTGGAGTAGTTGTGCAAGGAGAATGCCACATATGCAGACTGCTGGGCTTCAAAAATGCTCCTGGCAGCACTTCCAGACCATGGTGAGGGAGGTACAAGAGTCTCTCTGCAGAGTCTCTCTGAGGCTTGAGGTCTCTGATGGTCACCTCCCTTCTCTTTCACAGCACACAGTGGGACTAAACCCATTTTTTGGAGCTGCTAAGACTCTGGGAGGAAAAGTGAATGCTGACTCTCGTGAGAAGAGCCATCTTACCAGTATCTCAGCTTTTATATCCTGTCCTAATCAGATGGAGAGTGGCCAGAGATGCATGAAAGTGCAAAGCAATCAGGGAGAACTATGGCCTTTATTAACCATGAAGGCTGAAATCATCATAAAGTCTAACCTTAACCTTAACCCTTTGCCTATCCTACGCAATTTTCAGAAACCAGAAAGGTTTAAGAAAAATATTTTATCTTGCTTGCCTGCTTTTGCAGTGAGTGTTGCAGGCACCTACCTGCTATATATGAAAAGAAAACAAAGTTCAGCAAACTGCTGTATTAGCTGTAAAAAAAAATATTCTACAGCTGCTAAAAAAAAATCAGAAAATTCAGAAATTACTTTTAGGAAATTAAATCATCAGTTCATATTTAACAGATACTCCAGGACTTTGCTGTTTTCTACATTCACAGGTACAATCCTACACAAGAGAAAAATATCCTCACTCTTTTTCTTCTTTTCTTTCACAGGTGTTTAAAAATACCTGCTGCCTTTTGGAATGGATTTCTTCTAGAGAGCCAGAAAACACATTTTTCAACTTCCTAAATATTCTGTTTGTTAATGCAATGGTTTATTTTTAATAGGTTTCTCCTTTTCTGAATTAGCATTTTCATTTTCAAAGGCTTTGTCAGCTTCTGGTGTAATGGATTGTGGAACTGATCTTAGCACGTGGACCTTGTTTATATTAGATTCCTAATGAGCAGAGGGTAATGTGTGCCTGAACCTTCAGAACTTTGTATGCTCGTGTGTACACATATATGTATTAATAAAAAATATTATACATACACAAGTCCTCTGTTAAAGGATCTGGGAACAAGAATGAGATTTTGGCTACAGTCATCACTGTCAAGAGCTTGCTAAACATACTCATCTGACAGATTTTGTGCTGCAATATCAGCAGGTTGGTGGCTGGCAGCTGTCAAAATGCAGGTCAAACTAGAAGCATGAAATCTGGATAGTTACCTGAGCTGTCCACATATCTCAAACTAAAATCCAGATGGTCTTTGTATATTTAGGCAAACTTGGTGATGGGCTTAATAAGAAATTTCCCAGAGGGAACACATAAAGTCAGCACATCTGTCTTGGGGATGACAAAATGGGACAGTTTTCTCTTGGGATCTCAACAATTCTTTTTCCAGTCTCAACCATGCCAAAGAAGCACTGAAGTGTGCAAAAACATAAGTAGGAGCCCTGATACTGTGTCTTGTGCTCGTGCATCTCATCATTCTACGTGCCCAAAGTGACAGTGAACCTAGAGGCAGCATCCCGACCTGCTGTGAAGGAACTCATCTGGTCCATGGCATTTCCTTTCCAGTTCTAGTTGCCACCAAAGGAAAGTTCTATTTTTCTGGGGGTTTTTATATTGCCTACCACTGCCACACATTTACCTGTAAGTACTATTTGGGCTGAATAAATTGTGCCTGTGAAATACATCCCTCTCCCTCTGAACTATACAGACAACCTAGATGCCTTCTCATTAGGTCAAGCAGGAGAGATGTGTTGTACTCAGAGCCACTGTCTCCTTATTTGGCCTGACAATAAGGGATGCTTTTGGTTACGGGTGTCCCGGAAATAATGCAGTAACGTCTTTTCACCTGCAGGAGGCTTGAAACTGTGCAGTCCACCTGGGTGATTAAGCAAAAGCCGTGCAAGCAGGAGATCCAACTTCTTCTCCAGGTTTGGAGAGCAGGAGCCAGGCAGCCACCACGCCCTGCAGGTCGGGATCTGCTTTGTTAGGAACAACTCTCACACTTGCCTGCAACCTGTTTAGCTTGCCATTGGCCCCTAGACTGCAGCTTTTTTTCCCAAGAGAGGGAAAGCCCCATGTTAATTATGGATTGAAGTTTGGGCTTAAGACCTGGGACCTTCCTACGGGGGTGTTTCATGTGGTGCTGGCAGGGGACACAACTGAGGGGAGGTGGTACAGACATGGGCTACCAGATTGTCACCTCCATGTCACAGCAGCTCCATGGGATCTGTCACTAAATGGGTCCAAGCCTGCAGCAAGTTGACTGGGAGCAAGTGGCTCAGCTGCCCAGACACTCAACCAGGAGGACCAGAAACACCACACCATGCCTGGGGCAAGGCCATGAGGAGGACTGCATCAACCCTTGCATCTGGAAGTTGCTTCTCTGCTCAAGTCTCCCTGTAAAGCTGTCCTGGACAGCCAGAATCCCCCCTTCCTGTGCCATGGCTGTGGGTGATCACTGCAACGTGTGTCCCAAATTCCAAGGCTGCTGCATCCAAATGGACATTTGTTCTCAGACAATATTAACCTGCCAGATCCACATGTGCACTGACCACTGACTGCAGCAGTCAGGATAACCACAGCATTTGTAACAAGAGGGATTTTCTACTGTATTGCATAGCATGATGATATATATATATATAAATTTTAAAAAACACAGATAATCAATATGGTTTACTCCATAAGTATCTGAATTACACGGCATAATAACAGATATTTTTCTTCTGTGGAAAATAAGATAAAAAGATCTAGCATAGTCCTCACAGAAGAATATTTAATAAATAGGATCATTTCCCCTCAGATTAGTCACTAAGGGATCTGAATGTGATCACCACACCTTACACAAACAAGGAGTCTGAGGGGATGGCAAACATAAACTAGAAAAGAATAGTTATTAAAATTAAAACAAGCACAGCTCTTTCACAAGCTGGTGGTTTAAAAAGGCGTGGAAAAACATATAACAGAGTGTTTTGGGAGTGGTTCACACCAATACCTATGTCCTAGCCCACAAATACACAGGAATTGCACACCTAATACTTTATTGTAACTTTGTTTATTCATTTTCTCTCCCAGAATCTCCTGTCAATAGTCATTCCCTTACCACAGAATTGCTTTCTCAGGAAAAAGAAATTATAACTGGGTATTATTTCTTTAGAAATATATTTGAAAGCAGTCAAACTGCAGAGGAGGTAGAATTATACTTTCAAAAGACTCTATGATTCACCACTGTGTAAACTTCAACACCTGCAAACACAAAATGTCCTGCAGATAAAAAGTCCAGGCAGATATAAAACATCAAGTTCAGAAAGTGTACTTTCACACTAGAGAGCAAACGCAATGAATTGTTTATTGCTCTAGGCTGCTTTTGATGGCTCTATGGCATTCAAGATAGTAAAACTCAGATCTGCCAGAACTCAAAATCCAAAGAGCACCAAATAGGATATTTGCTTACTTAAGCACTGTACACTGACACACAGAAATAGTCTTTACAGTGAGGCATTAGGTAAGGCAAGCACCCAAAATTACTACAGGCTGGAGAAGCTGCAGGAACTTGTCTCAGGTGGCTGTGTCATGTAGACAAGAGAAAAAATCCAGAAAGGGAAATTAGGATGCAGAAAAATACGAAGTGAGATCCACAGTCAGAGTTCCTGCTGATGGTGCTTGCACCCTGCGGTTTGTCTGGGCATTTCAGCCTGTTCTGTCCTCCCCAGACCCTGCAACAGGTGAAGTCACAAGCTTCCTCAGAAGGGGCAGAAATCAGCTTTTGGAGGCACCGTTTTTCTTCTAGTTCCCTTTTAATGCATTGCAAACACACAAGGGAAGGTGTTGTGAATGTCTCCTCTCAGCCCCAAGCCTCCACTTCCAAATCCTAGAGTAGGCATCATGTCACCCTAGACTGATGATGCTGTCCCCTGTCCCTGCTGCCTCCTCTGGCACTGGCTATCCAGCCTGGCGGGCAGAGGGGTTTCATGGTGAGAATTAGCCCTGTTGGACCCTGCTGATGGAGCCATGCACATGCCTGTCCAGACTAGCATCAGGTAACTTCTTCTTTCTCACTGTGAACACAAAGTAAACATACACTCTCATGTGTGGTTTTTCCCTCAGTCCTCTTCTCACAAGTGTAAGATGAAGATTGAACTCATAATGATGCCTGTAGCTCATAACACTACTCACAAGACTTAAAACCACTTTTACAGTCCCCTAAGAAACACCTGAAAATATTCAGAAAATCGCACCCAATCGCCCTATCTCTTAAATGACCCATTAAGAAAATAGACAACAGACAATGCATTTTCCTAATTACTCTGGAAAACAAGGTGCTTTGCAAACCTGCCTGCTGCTGCCCCCCTCATTTCCACCTCAATGGAGGAATGAGCAGCTTCATGGTCTGGTGACAGTGAGGACTTTGCCACCCTGCCTGGGCACCTGCACTGGCAGTAGAAGTACAGCACTGTACTTGAGTGTGTGCCAAAGGTGTAAGCAGAATATAAATACAGCTGCCTCCCACTGCCGTAAATCACAATTACATCCGTACTTGGTATTTTGGCTAGAGGTAAATCAGCACCACTGAGGCAAGCAGCAAGCAGCTCACATTTGAGGACGGCTCTCCTGTCCTTCCTCTCTGTTTCCCTGACACTACAAATTGAACTCTGATTGCTTTGCTCTGCCTGTATCGTGTATAACCCTGTGAGGCCCTGCAGGCTCACACTGCTTGCTGTGTGCAGGTGAATGCAGCAAGGCTGCATATGTATTTATTAATCAAGGAGGTGTGTGTAGGCAGGGATTTGCATTTGCCTTCTGGGACTGTCTGGAACAATCTTTTTGAAGCTGGTGGTGACTACTGTTAAACTATGCTATGATGCTATGATGTGACTTACATTGATCAGAGATCATTTTCAGTTTGAGGATTTTGGGGTTTTTTAAATCTAGATCCAGATGAAGACATTTTTTCTCTGAAGCAGTCAAAAAGTTTAATATGTTACTAAGTTGCATAAAGCAGAAGTAATCAATAGTATTCTAGAGAATGTTTGATATCACCAGATAAGCAATAATGACTATCATAAACACTGCTGAGACAGTATAGTTACATCAGAGGTCAACGAAATTACTAGCAATTCTCATTATTTTAGTTGTAACCAATTTATTTAGAGTTCTTGATCACAAAATCTGCTAATTCATTGCCCTGGCCAATTTCTAATAATTGTAAGAGGAAGAAGGATGCACTTCTCTCTGAGTCAGTCTTAGGATCTCAGGTGTTCTATTTAGATTTGCGAAAGGAAAAATGGGTAATTAACTTTTTTTTTTTTTTTACTGCAAGCATGTGGTTCCTTGGGTCACACTAGAAAGTGTGCTAAATCTACAGGGTGACTTCCAGTGAAGGAGTTTAAAGAAAAGAAGAAATGGCACCTTGAAAATGAGCCCTTCTGTCCTTCTCAGTTCATCTATCTGACAGGGATGGGGGTATGTGTCTGATTTCTACCTGATGGAACTTAGGGCTGAGTTGCCAAGTTGATTGCCAAGTGCCAGGTCACTGCACAGTCAGAGGAGGGCTGGCAGACAGGTTTGTTCATCTCCCAAACCCCTGCAGTAAATTTGCTTCTCAGGAGGAGCACTGAGGGGTTTAGGTGTTCAGTAAAGTACTCAATAACCTAGAAGAGAGATGGAGCTGTGCACAGGGCTTCAGTTCACTGCACCCTGTACAGGATTTGCAGAGAAAAACCTTTATTCCTTTGGATGCTTTCTGTAGGCTCCCAATGCTGTTTTACCTGATAGACAGTGAGAGGGCATGACAAATTTCTCTGATCTAGTTATAACCAAGCTTTTTGATGTCTTTGGTTATTGTATCAAAGGCTGAAGTTTGATGGCTCTAAGTGCATTATTTATTCCTGCCGGTGTTTCCACCAGGCTTTTTCTTGCTCCGAGACCAAATCTGATTGTACTTCTTTAGCATTTAGATGTCTTCACTAATGATCTCCACTGATCTCTCCATATTACTATAATGGCAGCTCTACTTTTAAAAGCCTGTTTGAACTACAGCCAGGCTTTGTGACCTATAACCAATACTTGTTCTCTATCACATTCAGATTGTTGTTATCTCTTACACAAACTCTGATCTTACCTCAGATGGTATCAGCAATCCATGAGCTATATACAAATCACTTTTTTATGGAGTTGGTAATTAAAGGACCATTTAGTAAATACCAGTGAAAGTGCATTTTAAAATCTGATGCATAAAAATTATCTAATAGTGGGATGGTGGTGAAGGGCACAGAGAAAACTTGATAGCAGCAATGGCACTGCACAGTATAAATCTGCTTCATGTGCTTTAAAGAACATGAGCAAAGTTCAGGCCTTCACATAAAGTCCTATTCACTAGTTGGGGCATTTGTTGTGTAATACCAACCCTTTCCCCTCCAAAGGTCAGAAGGCACTTGCACTCATATGGTGTCTAAAGCCTGAAAAACGAGTCTGGGCAAACTAACAGGAGCTGCTAAACTAAGAATCGAATTAAGTCAATTTAATAGGCCCTCAGAAATACCACAGGGTGAGTCTGGTACACAGTGACAGAGTCAGAGGCCTGAAGTGCACAGGTTGAACGTTAAACCCATGACTGCTCAGGGGCTGAGTCCAGGAGGGAAGACACAGCAATTTTTCCCCATTTCCAGAGGCTGAGGCTGCTCTGCCATGGCTGTTCCTTGTTATTGTCTATGCATCTGCTTGGGGTCTTTGCACGACCTTTGGCCAAAAATCTTGCAGATATCTGCTGGCAGCTATTTGGGCAGCTACTTTCAAAAGGGAACCCCTGCTCTGAACTGTTTGCATGGTCACTTTGCCTCCAGCTTGCTCCTGCTGTGCAATGAAAACACCACGTGTGCTGCCAGCAAGGTCTTCCCCCACCAAGATGGGATGAGCTCCAGAGGTTTGAGGAGTACCTGGAGCCCTTTTTCTAGACCTTCCTTGCAGTCTCTCCCTTATTGACTTCATACTGACCTTCTGTTGAAGCTGAAAGTGTGAGCTAAACTAAGGTTCCTGAAGGATTTATTTAATTTAAGCTTGTTGAAATAATTTCAAGGCTTCTTTTACTTGAAAGCAAATAAAGACATATACATATTTCTTAAATCCTCATTACTGCAGTCAGTGAATGTGTTTTATCTCACAGTTATTACAATCAACTCCCTTTATAGGCAAATGAGTCATGAAGATAAATTAGAGAGAAAGGGAAAGACTTCATGTCTGTCTTAACACTGGCATTTGAACTAACACACATAATTAAAGACAAAAAATCGTGAGCTAAAGAGATTAAAAATGAGTTACCAGCATAATCTTTTTAGTCACGCATTCTAACTTTAACTTGAATTACCTCTATTTATTTTATTAGCAACAGATGTATCCAAAGCTATTTTTCATTCACATATTCTGTAAAAAAACCCCACTCGCATACAGGGGGCTTGTGTATTTTTAAAGGCAACAATAATATTTTGTGATCATCTGGTACAGCCCCCAGGAGATGTTTATCAAGAGGTGGTCTGGAATCTGTTGGTGCCACTGTAATGGAACTTTACTTGCTATGAAATTACCCAGATCTCTAAAAATCATTGTTTTCTTTCAGAAAAGCTGTGTAGGGGAGAAGTCTGAGTCTGGAGAAAAAGTAGGCTTCTGGCACTTCACGTACTTCTTCCTGAAGTACTGTGTATATATATTCTGATAGCAGGAAACAAACTCTCCTCACTCTGCCTGAACATATCTGGCTTCTGGTACCTAGAGGTTTGTGCTTTATTTCAGCCACTGATGAAGCTTGCCTAATGTTCATCAATATGATGTTCAAATTTTCAAGATAATTGAAAAATTATTGTAATTTAAAAGTATTTGATAATTCTGAGACTTAGACAAAGAGCAGCATTTATTGCTGTTAAAAGATCAATAACTCTTTTAGTCAGACTGCACAATTATGCAGAGAAGTTACTTTAAAAATTTTAATGAGGTAATTCAGTCTTCTTCTCAAATTATCTTCTGAATTATTGTACCCTGCATGCCTAAGTATGTTATATTATAAAATGAAATAAAGAGCCAGAAATATTTTACAAAATTAAATTATTGATGATCTCCTATCACAAAAAGAAAATATTTACCTAATTCCTTGGTGGCTAAAAAGTACTTAAAATTTTATTCCTCATTACGGTAGAGTCAAAATATCTTTTGGTGTTTTGAGGTAGTGAGACTATATCTGGTGAATACATAACATGTTTCTCTGGGGAAACAGAAAACTTCACAGTTCACAACAGAAAATTCCCCTTTAGGGAGTAAGTCTCAACTTGAATTTTGTTTTTCTCTTCCCAGGTGTAGACGAGCACTTTGAAATCTGGATGAATGTTTTAAATATATTTTAGCAGATTTACATAGGGACATTATCATAGAATCATAGAATCACAGAATCACGGAATATGCTGAGTTGGAAGGGACCCATCAAGATCACGGAGTCCATCTCCTGGTCCTGCACAGGGCACCCCAAGAATCACACCATGTGCCTGAGAGTGTTGTCCAAATTCTTCTTGAACTTTGTCAGGCCTGGGGCTGTGACAAATTCTCTGGGAAGCTTGTTCCAGTGCCCAACCACCCTCTGGGTGAAGAACTTGTTCTCGATATCCAACCTAAACATCCACCAACGCAGCTTCAAGGCATCTTTTCAAGTCCTGCCACTGTCACAGTTGTATAGATGTAGTTGGCCTTTTCTTCATGGCTTTAAGAAGATTCCTTACATGTAATTGCCTGTTTTTCCCATACCCAAAATTTCCACACCCCTAAATGCAGTGCAGTCACATGAATGATGCCGTCTGCATCCAGGGCTGTGGAGGGGACCAAGGTCTCAGGAGTGACAGAGGGGATGGAAAGTGAGTAAGAAGGTCTGGTGTCAATTGGTCACTGAAGAGCAGAAGCTCTGCCAGTGATGGGGGCTGGCTCAGATCATCCCACTCCCCACATCCCCTTCCATGTCCCACTGCCACCTTCTTGCACGTGGGACAGGCACCACACCAGAAGGTTTGTTGGATGCTCAGTAATTGAGAGAGTGGGAAAGATGAGTCAAGGAGAGGGTGAGCAGTGAATTTTTATTGCCTGTGCTTATATTCCAGAAGAATCCTGGTTGTGATTATAGATCAAGATGAACTAATCAAATGTTAATAGCCATGAGTGATGATTATTTGCTTCAAGGTGCTTATTCATTGATTAAAGTTTAGCACAGTGCCTGAAATAGAGCTAGTCAGGAAGCATGAAGTCACTAGAGCTGTTGAAAATACACCAGTAAAAGTGAACAGAGGTGAATAAATATGCCACAGCCACCTTTGTGTACAAAAGCAATTTTCATACTAGTGAAGGCTGCTTTACAATATCAGGCTGGTGATTGTTTCTTGATGGTTTTGAATACACATCTAAGGAAGAAAGTGATCTTGAAACCTAAGAATATACATCCTAGTCTATAAAAATTAATACTCTACAATGCCATTCACAGCCTACCAATCTGATTCTTGCCAATTTTTACCAATATGTTGCACAATCTCTTTATGAATCCCCAGCTGGTACCATTCCATTGCTCTAGATAACCACCTGTTCAGTGGACCAGAGAGAGGTGGAGAGATTACAGTGTTCCCTAAGGGACTCACTGGGGACATGGGATCATGATGTTTTACATTCAAGACCTACTGTGTAGTGTCATGGGTTTAATGCTTCTGGAAATACTTCCAACAGAAGAGGTTTCAAAACAGGAAGAACCCAGAGTGCCCTGTGATGTAAAAGGGGCAACAAGCACAACCTGGAGACACAGGCAATCCAAACCCAATAGGAGGGAAAAAAGGGTTCACTCCGAAGGTGGTCAGACCTTGAAGCTCACAGAGGATATGGAAATTCCATCCTTCAATGTATTCAAACTAGAAAAGTCCTGGATCTGCTTTGGGCAGGAGGTTGGACTCCCCCTTCCTTGCTGCTTGGGAGTATGTGTTTTCTCTCTTTCCTCTTTCATGCAATCCTTGGAGATACTTTGATCTGGGTTTGGTTGTTTGGAATTTGTTTCAGAGGAAAGCTCTCTGACGCCTGAAACATTTTATAGTAAGTTTTATAGTAAGTTTCCTTTTTTTTCCTACTTATGATGTGCAATATTGTCTATTTCTGTGTGCTACATGGTATTTTTTCATTTCTATTATTGATAAAGTCATGGGCAGGGAGGGGGGAAGGAGGAGAAAACCACAATTAGCAGTGTAAATTAACTGTTGACTCTAAATTCAGCCTTAGATAGTCAAAGATACTGTTCCAAAATAGAAAATTGTTCTTAGAAAATACAGTGGCACCTACAGCTGAGGTTTGAAATTAGTCTATACCATGTGCACTCTTGCCCCACAAATGGACTGCCCCAAAAATGAACTACTGAGTCTGATATCTGGGAGTGTTTGGGTTGTTTTTCACAGTTTTTCGTATTTCAGCTTGATGCAACCCAGAGTTGTAACCATATAATTATGAGAATTAAAATGTGTGCAAAAGTAAATTTATGTGATTCAAGCCTCGCAAAAGGGTCTGGTACTCTCTGGAAAGCTCATCTTTGTGCCTGCAGAGTGGAGTGCTAATCAACACAGATGATGAGTTAATGGCAAAAATTTCAGCTGACAGGAACACTTAAGATGACATGTTCTACAGTATTTTAGAGAAGCTCTGTTGATATCATTAAGATACAAGAACTATGTGATTTTAGATGTGGCTAAGTGGTGGTAATTATGACCTTAAAAATTACAATCAGTCTTCTGGTGATAATGCATTCTTGCCTTACAGAAATTAGGTTCTATTTACCTCTCAAAATACATTCATAAAACAAATAAATAACTAAAAAGTCTGTACTGGATACAGTATGTACATGTATGTACATACCTGTATTTAAATGTGTGTACATACATGTATGTACAACAGATAATATTTTTTTTTATTTTTACAAAAGCATTTTATTTTAATGTTAGGGATTTTCCCTTCATTTGTGTTCCAATTTTCAAATGCATCAGCAAAATAAGTAACAGTGAAATCAGTAAGGAATGAAAGACATATGTGTCTTTGGCAATGATTATGACTGATTTAACTCATCATTTGAGCTACCAAGCAGATATAAAGTAAAACATGTAACTGTGACTCCTGATGGCATGACCTGAGAAGTTTGACTTACTTGCATCAGTAGCTGGTAAAACTAAAATCAAAACAATTGTAGCATAATAAAGGACTTGGCGATGCCACTTTTACCTTTGGATATTTTCTTCATGTTCTTTGATCATTGATCTATTTTTGTCCATTCTTGGGGCTACTTGACAATTTTTGGTTTTGCTGACATGGGTGTGATCTCTAGTGAAAGCCTTTCTCAGGGTATTCCACTGTATTTCTCAGCAACTTTCAGTGTTTTCTCCCTGGTAAATTTGAAAGTCTGTGCCAGTCCTGTGACTTTCTATACCTTCACATTAATGATCACGAACATTCTGCAAGCTCAGCAATTATTGCTACAACTCACTCACTGAAGCAACTTTAATCAACCAGAGAGATTCCTAGCAAATGGTTTCAACAACAGAAGCTTCCATGTTCACCCTTCAGTGTTGTTCCCTGGTTTTTATAGTGCATAACAAAAAGGGCCCATTAGAAAGCATTTCCTTACTATTCAACTCTCTGTTCTGAGCAAAAATTGACATTTTTTCAAATAACATTTTATCTGCTTGGAATAAGATTTCCTTTACTGTAAAGTTTGCCGCCCCTTTAATTTCTGCTGATTTCTGACAACTTTCAAATTTCTCTTTGAAAGCATGGCTATCACATTTAGGAAAGGAGAATCACTCTCAATACAACAAATCATCTTCTTCCTTCCAGGCTTCTTGCATTTTCAGCAAATCAATTGGACTCATCCTCCTGCTCTCAAGCCAGACTTCATCATCTGCTCATTTTGTTTTTTCCAAATCCTAGATGTCTGCAGGTCTGTGTGAGTTGAGGTAGAATTATTCTGAGGTCTTTTATTTGTTTCATACAGACACCAAGGACTAAGCAGTTACGCAGTTCTGACAGCCATTGTTACCTCTGCCGAACCTTGGTAACATCCTAGGAATTTTTTCATTCCTTACTGCAAGGGTTGAGTCAGCAGCAATTCACACTTTTATATCATCTCTCATCATTAGAGCTGCTCTGGGTAAAACCACTTCAGCCTCCATTGCTCTTTACCAAGACTGTTACAGCTCCTTTTAGCATTAGAAATTCGCTGGCAGGCTTGTCTGTCAGCAAGTTATCTAGATACACACAAGTTTCCTGTTGTTATCACAAAGGATGTTTTTGCTGCTTTCCTCCAAACTTGGCTTCCAGATTCTGAGGGAGGTGTCCTTTGGTGGAGCTTTTTATTCGTCAGATTCCCTGTGACCTTCTCACTGGAGCCAGTAGAGCTGTGGGAGTGGGTATCCATATCACCCACAAGAAACAAAGACTTTTCTTTCCCCAGTAAGTACAAACAGCTGTTGGTATGTTGCATTTTCTTTTTCAGAACACATACCACTCTACAGTCTTGTTCTGTCCCCTTTTTGCTCACTTTGCTCTGGCATGGGAGCTGCAGCAATCTCAGTGATAATGAGCTTCTGTGTCAGCAGATGAACTCTCAGAGCAGCAGGGATTGTGTTGTTCTTACTTGGTACAGTGTCTGGCACTTCTGTGTCTGCTTTACTTTGTAAAGTACCTGTTCTTAGAAGATCCATTATTCCGTCTCTCATACTGTTGCTTAGTGATTTTATAGATGTTTCTGCATTTAGTCACTGCTGTCAGAAATCATAGAATGGTTTGGGTTGAAAAGGACCTTTAAAACTCACCCAGTCCTCCCCCCCCTGCAATGGGCAGGGACATTTTCAACTACACCATGTTGCTCGGAGAAATCTGACCCTGAGTGTTTGCAGGGATGGGACATCCCTTACCTCTCTGGGCAACCTGATACAGTGTTTCGCCACCCTCATTGTAAAAAATTTCTTCCTTGTATCTAACCCAAATCAGCTCTCTTTTAGTTTAAAACCATTACTCCTGTCCTATCGTAACAGGCCCTGCTAAAAATTCTGTCCTCATCTTTCTCATAGTCTCTCTTTAAGCACTCAGAGACTCTCTCTGGAGTCTTCTCTTCAGGCTGAACAAACAGAACTCTTTCAAATGTTCCTCATAGTAGAGGTGCTCCAGACCTTTTTTGTAGCCCTCCTCTGGATTCACTCCAACACGCCTACATCTCACTCATTTGGCACAATTTAGTATTGCAGTCTCATTCGATTCTTTGGTCACACCCAAGCATGGAATATGACTGCAGAATCGGGCAACTCAGAACTTATATCAATATTTAACGTGAAACAGCATTAGGATTTTCTGTAATTGTGTGAATTTTAAAGGTCTTCTGTGCTTACTTGGAAGGGGATGGATGGACAGGCTCTCTGCTTTTTTTACTCACTTCACAGAGATGACATTTGCACTTTATCAATAAAAACTCTACAAACTGTAAAACGCACGGAAAAAAAAAAAAATCACAACCATCAGGTATTCCAGAGCAGGAATAGTAGCTAAGGACTAACTACTACAAATTTTGACAACCAGTTATTACTTCAGGCACTGTCTTTGGGAAGACACTTTCATGGAGAGGTTAACCCTTAGTTCCCTGGCTCATGGATGGAGCACAGCTTGATTCTGGTAGGAGATGAGGATTGTATGCTGCTGTAACCTTTGGCTCTGTGGATGTCCTCCTCTCCCACACTCACTGTGAGTTACTAACATGGGGTTAAGTGAGCACAGGCTGTTCCATGTGCTGCATCCTGCAACAGGCATGCTGCCACCTGCCTTCTGCCATCCCTCCTGAATCACAGAATCTATTAGGTTGGAAAAGACCTCCAAGGTCATCAAGTCCAGCCTTTGACCTAACACCACCTTGTCTACTAGACCACGACACTCAGTGACACATCCAGACTTTCCTTAAATGCCTCCAGGGACAGTGACTCCACCACCTCCCTGGGCAGCCTGTTCCAATGCCCAATCACTCTTTCTGTGAAGAACTTCTTAATGTCCAACTCCTCTAGCTCAGGTTAAGACTATGTCCTCTTGTCCTATTGCTGTCTGCCTTGGAGAAGAGAGTGATACCCACCTGTCGCTGGGTATCTGTTGAAGGGTCCCGGTCCAAGGGGGGAAGAAGACACACAACACACACGAGGATGATGAGACAAAGAGATGTCTGCCTGCTCAAGGCAGCAGGCAGCTTTTTTATTCAGTTCTCCCACCTCTACTTTCCCATACACAACACATATTCTTACAACAACATCCAGGAATGCAGCACCTGCACTTAGCCACACAGCTCAAGGCTGTGTCTATGGGAACTATCTAATAGCTCCACTGCTCTCACGGGAAATGGCCCAACACTCTGCAACACTCCAAATCCTTCAAACTTCATTTGTGGGGCTGTGACTTCACCTCACACCCACCCAGCTACACCCTCCTGCCAGGGAGTTGTGGAGAGTGATGAGGTCTCCCCTGAGCCTCCTCTTCTCGAGGCTGAACACCCCCAGCTCCCTCAGCTGCTTCTCATAGGACTTGTGCTCCAATCCCTTCAGCAGCCTTTTTGCCCTTCGTTGGACATGCTCCAGCACCTCAATGTCCTTCCTAAATTGAGGGGCCCCTAACTGGACACAGCACTCAAGGTGCAGCCTCACCAGTGCCAAATACAGGGAAAAATCACTTCCCTAGTGTTGCTGGCCACACTATTCCTGATACAGGCCAGGATTCCATGTTCATCTTCCTGTCAAGCAGAACCCCCAGGTCCCTTTCTGCCTGGCCGCTCTCCAGCCACTCTGTCCCCAGCCTGTAGCGCTGCACGGGGTTGTTGCGGCCAAAGTGCAGGACCCGCCACTTGGTCTTGTTAAACCTCCTGGTCTGGTGCGGCACCGAGCCGGTCCCGAGGCGTGCCCATGGGATGCAGCATTCCCGGTCCCCCCACGAGCACTCCCGGTCCCGCTCCCACCCCGTCGGGCCGGACCGGGGGCGGGGCCTGGCCAGGCGAGACCCCGCCCTCTGGCCGCTCCCATTGGTGGATGTGCCGCCTGGCCCCGCCCAGGGGCGTGACCGGGGCGGGCGGGACGGCGCTGTCCCGATCCCGGCGCCAGAGCCTGGACGGAGTCGTCGCCGCCGGAGCTGGGAGAGGGACCGCAGGGAAACAGCCATGGCAGAAAAGTACGACGTGGTCGTGATCGGGGGCGGCATCTCAGGTGGGTCTCGGGGGCATCACCCGCCGGCCCTCCCTGCGGGCGCGGTCCCGGAGCGCGTCCTGCGCCACCGGTGCAGTGAGTCTGGGGGCGGCGGGAATGGCGATGGATAACGATGGATAACGCCGGTGGATAACGAGTGTCAGGTCTCCAGGGGCTTCAGGTGCGCTTGGGGAAAAGAAGGAGGGAAATGATCCAGATAGCTGTTTTAGGGCGAAATTGCTGCTCGTTGCGTTGGTTTGTACTTCGTGCTCAGCCAGAGGGAGTCTGTAGGAAAACTGACTTTGCGGGGTCCACAGGTGCGGGAGAATGCAGGGATACAGGCTGGGGTTGTTGCGGCCCGAGACAGATTGCTTTTTGACACTGAGGGTTTTTTAGGTTGCTCTTGCTGAGCTGGCAGGTGTTTTCTTTTGATAAATACTGCAGAAAAACATCTGGGAATATCTGGGGTTTGTCGCTGTGAAAAGAGCTGTGCCAATTACAGGCAGCCCAGTTTCCTCCTCAGACTTTACTAGGCACCACTTCCCAAAATACTCTTCAGATCTACTTTGACACTAGCAAGTGCGTGGTGGCCCCTCATCCTTTGCTTTACAAAACCCCAATAATTAATTATTCTTATGATACCTAAGATAAGAATGTTTTTATGTTGGAGAAAAATCCATATTTAGTCTGTCTGTCAAGTCAATACTGCGTTGGCAGCATCAGCCAGGTTTCAGTTTTCAGACAGTCCTTGCTTCACTAATGGTTCCGAAAAGGTGAGTTTTGTGACTGTGTGACTTCAGCTCTACTACAGCCATTATTGCTGTAGGTAAAGTTAGGTTTTATTAGTACTGTGAAGGAGTCAGAGGCTTTCCTTTCCTTAATCTGCAGTGAATTAATGTGTGAAACAGCAAATGGTTTACTTAATTACATTATTTCATTTACTAAAAGAATGGCAATTGTTTAAATAATTATTTGTGAGCATGTAATTGTGCAAATAATCTGTAGTTTCATCAAACAGAAGGAAAAAGTTTGGACCTAGATTTTCTTGCTTTTTAGTTTTACCAGATGCCTGGTAATTTTCCTGCTAGAAAGAGACATTTGGTCTTCATCCTTAAGGTTCCTGTAATGCACAGAGTGTCCTTAGGGAATTACCACCCGTTCTGTGTGCAGCTGATGGCAATGTCATCTTGATATGGTGTTTTAGGGCTCTGAGAAGCTCTCATTCCCTTCAGGGTGCCTTACTCTTCCAGCTTTCCAGCCTGTTGCATTGTTTTGGAAAATGCATCGAGCATTTCTAAGTGGTATTTTGCCTCACTAGCACAAGAATCAGTAAGCTGCTTCACAACACTTATGCCTTGGACCAAAACCTAGTGTGGGGACTGAAATGGAGCCAAGCAGGAAATTTCAAGGCATTTTCACAGTCCCTGAAAATTTGTCAGTGGCATGAGGAAGACAAATAAACACGTCACAGCACTCATGGGGTACAGGAACATTTTTCATGTCAGTGGAAACCCTTCGTCAGTGGCACAGAAATTGGTGTTTGCTTGTTATGAATTAGAACATTGTTTTAAGAAAGCAGCCTTTGAAAAATAGACGATAAATGCCTTATTTAATAATTAATCCATCTTTACTCTACAATGCCATTCACAGGTGAGGATTATAACTCTGATCAGCTTCTGGTCTGTTTTGCTTTTTGCACTACCATTCATGTACCAATACACCTACACCTCACTTCTGCAGGAGGTTAGACAGTGCTGCTTTCTGGTCTTAAAAAAAAAAAAAAAAAAGGAATCTGTATCTAGAATTTTGCTTCTGGTGGGATACATAGTAAAACATGCTCCAGTATGGACAGGATTTCCTCTCGGTCTCTCTGACTCCAATCTTGACTTGCTGTTTCTGTCTTTGAAGTTAAATTTGCAGTTAACTCCTCTGTCTTCTTTCCTTCTTCTGTATTTAAATACTCATTACCTGGTGCTTGCAAGAAAGGATAGGAAACTTCGGAATAAACTAATTATTTACTAGAAATAGAGATGTGTATGAGATACAAGCAAGGTGCTTGTTATATTGAGTGTGAGCTTCCCGGTGGTGAGGTTATGACTTTTAAAAATATTTGTACAGTATTTATGAAATTAAGCTCAAATCCTAACTGGCACATCTGCAGTTGTCTATTCCTAAAAGCAAAGCATGGTCCTGAAGGCCAAGTTCTGAACAGCCTAACACACTCTTCTCATCCCTGCTCTTGGCCTGTGTATCCACAAGTCTGTACGTGGTCACTCCCAGGGACACAGAACTGACTCTGCCTGTAGGAAGCTGCAATCTAGGGATGGAAGGAGCTTCTGCAAAGAATGATGCTCAGTGAGGAAGCTCTTGGAAGAAGAACTCAGCTCTAGTGGCTTCTACTGCTGAGATTTTCCTTCTGTACCCCATGGAATAATGTTCAAACTGTCCAAACTTCATCAGTAAGTGCGTTTGGACCCCTACAGAGAGGGATCTGCAGAGCCTGGGCTAGATTCCTCTTTTCACACAGACTTACATGTTAAAAATGTGGATTGTGGCCAGTAAAAACCTCAGGCACATTTATTATGTCACTCTTAATAGATAATGTCCCCTGTAATACAATTAATATTAATTATAGCATTTTATTCTAAAGCATAATAAATAAACTGATGCCTGAAATTAAAGACTTTGCCCATACCCACAGGGAGTTTTTATTTGTATGCCTTGAATATTGCTCCCATTTCCTATTATGGGGTTTTCTACTGAACTGAAGAGTGTGTGCTGGTTTGGATTGATTTTGACCTTTTCCTTGTGCGTTTTGGTCTAGGCCATGCTATTCCCTCTTTTGTTGAAACACAGCAAGCTGATGACACATGATGTGTCATGGATGAGTGTGTGATTAATTGTCAGGATCATAACCCTGACATCCCACCAGAGAGTCCTCTGCTGCCTGGTTTAAGGGTGAGGACACTTGTTGGTGTTGTTGTGGACTAAACTACTGTGTTGGCAGCTTCCAGAAGTTGTCCCTTTTATGCAGCATATCACTGCCATATCTCTCCCAACACACTGTCCTCATCCCAACTACATTACCTCTCCACAAGGAAAGGCCACAATTACAGGGAGATTCAGATTTTGGCTCCATAGCCCTTGGATACAGCGTGCCCGGGTACTCTGAGATACAAGATGGGTTGTAAGGAGGTCCTGGATGCTCAGCCACTGCTTGGGGACTGCTCATTAACAACTGGACAGCACTAAGTGCTCAGAGTTTTGACTTGAACCTCATATATTTCAGCTTGTCAGTTCTGGAAAATGGCTGCTGCCTACGTGTGACCTGTAATTTCTCAAAACTTTCTAATGACCTTATCAGGGCATATTTTCACATGGATAACAAAATGTGCTGTTGACTCAAAGGCTACCTCCTTGCCAAATTTCAAGTTGCTGCTAGAACTTCCAAAACAGGAATTAAAAAAAAACCAAAAAAACGAGTTTTCAGAATCAAAGAATACTTTTTCCCCTAGATGTTTAGAAATAGCCAGTCAATTTTGACCAAGATTTTCCAGCAGAAAAGAATCAGCCTGATAAACACAGCCTGAAAATTCAAGCTGAAAGAGCTCCAAATTTGTCAAAAGGAAAGAGTGTAAGCAAAATACTCCAGCTTTTTTCTGTGGGAAGTTTGGGGTGGATTCATGTGCCAGCCTCACCTTCCACAGAAGCCAAGTTTATCAGGAGATGTCATGGAGAATTAATAATGTTTGTCTGCATAATGCAAACCAGAGAGGCCTCAGCTATGGAGAAGTATGTCCAGAAGCAGGCAAGTCCAAGAAAACTTGTATGCTAATATCTTTTGGAAGGAATTTCAGCACATCGTGTTACAAGTCCAAAGCACAAGGGAAAAGCAGGCGTAATTGAAACTTACGCTTAAGATTATAATTCTATGACATGGATAGTTATTATTGCCACATAAAAAGACGTTTGTTCTTATCTAGAAACAAGGAGATTGCGTGATTATACAAAATGGTTGCTTAGATTTTTCCGGCCAGGAAACAGAACTGTTTTCTATTGCACTTACAGAGGAGTCCAAGGGCCACAAATTGTAGGAAAATCTGGGATGTAAAAATAGTAGTGATTAGTCTTTATATTGAAATAAAACATATGATATATTATTAAAACTTTTTTCCCCCTGTCCATGGAAAAGAACTCTGTGTTGGCAACTCCATCTCCACAGTGTGTGATGGACAACTTTACCACTAGAGCTACCTACGCCTTGGCTGCGTTCTCTGAGTGAAAGACAATAATGAGGAAATGCAGATTTTCCTTGCTGGCTATCATGGCAGCACAACTTATGTTGTATACTGCTCTGTTTGTTTTGACAGCATGCCAAGCTGCTGGTGGGTGGTGGTGTCAGATAAACTGTCAAACACACAGTTGCTGGTGTAAGATAGAATCATTTCCACTTGTATAAATCTGGAGTAGTTTCCAGTAGATTTTTCTTTCTGCTATTACTTCTGAATTTGCCTGAGATTTGACCTGTAGGACAGCTGGTTCCTAAAATGTATCCTCTGTTTGTCTCTTTGCATTTCCCCAGTGCTGGGCTCTGTCTACCCAGTTCCTTCCAGCTTTCTCTCTGGATCCAACTAGAAAGCTTATCGTCAGTGATATATTGTCATCTAGAACCAGAGATTCCTAAAGACCATTTTTTGGGATGCAGAAATAAATGGGAAGGTTTCATAGAGCTCTCAATTCCCATTGTACTGCTAGAAAACTGTCATTATGACAAAAATTTACAGCAGGGAACCCATATAAAGTGTAATGGATGTTTTATAGAATACTTGCAAATAAGCAGAAGAACCAGTTTCCATTTGCCTCCTTCTTCATAATGTGTTCTAATGTTTTGCTGCTAAAGATGCAAAACCTTATGATGTTGGGCATGGGTTTTGATTAACACACTCCTTTGTGTTATGCCCAGTGCTATGTATTTAGTTTTGGCCAAAATATGGTTGTGATGTGTTCATTATATAATTCATATATATATATTCTGTATCATATTAGTAGATAATATAATTTAAATATTCACTTTTCATCATATCTTTCACTTGAATTTCTATGGTAAATGCCTCATTTATAAACATTTCCTAACCTAGGGGATAATCTGAGTACTGACAGCTGGTTCTGTTCCTGGGTGAAGAATGTGTCATGTTTGGTTTTGGCAAAAAGAAAGTGTACACAAGCATGATTCATAGGTTAGCAAATTCAGAGCTCTAAAGAGGGTGCTGTTAAGTTATGGCTTGTCCTTGAGGAGCAGATTTTGCACCATGCCTCGGGCTTAGGAGAAAGGTATTGAAAGGTAGGAAAGAATACTCCTGTTAGCTGGGTAGGTTTGAAATCTTACAAGTGTTATTTACCTCAAGGAGGAAAAGAAATAGCCAGGTAGTTAGGACAGATCCCAAAACATCCCAACATAACAAAAACAGGCATGGGACAGGCATTATGTCTTTCCTGGGAATACCAGTGATTATGTTCTTGAAATTTGTGGCAGTGACATTGATCATAACTCAGCAGCAACATTTTTTCACGTACTTATTTAGTTGAAGATCACTTTTAACTAACAGGAATTTATTCTGCATAGACTAAAAAAATGATCAATAGTTGTAAAAGGTGGATAATTACCTTAGATCTTTCCATTAATCAGGTGGCATCAAACCATTGTTGTCTTAACTGGTGCTATTCATTTTAATGTGTAAAGGTGCTACATTTCTGACTAATAATGCTTATGCTTGGTAACTTCTTCTGCCTTTGTTTTGGGAGGAGGGCGTTACTTTGGGGAAGAGATGTTTACTTCAATGGGCTTTGGACATGAAAATCTCAGTGGGAGTGTATGGAGAGTGGATTCATCCCCAGGGTACAATTCCCTCTTCCTGCCCACTGTGTTTCTGTTAAAACTGTCCATGAGAAACTGTCTTTGTGCTCTTCAGAACAAGGCTTGCATCTGTAGAAAGCATTTAGACAGTAGTGCCATTGAAACCACTAAGTGGCTTGGCCAGTTGGACAATGTACTGTGTAATAGAAAATATTTATTTTCTTTTGCTTAAAATCTTTACTGTGGTTTTGTTTTGGGGGGGGGGGGGTATGTTTTTTTGTTTGGTTTTTTAGTTGTGGGTTTGGGGTGTTTTTTTCATTTGTTTGTATTTTATTCCTAGAAGGGAAAAAAAGAATTGATGAAAAAGAAATTAAAAACATTTACCTGAAAATTGCAAAATACATGAACTCAGTCTGACTCCAGTGTCAAGTATTCTATAAGAAAGGATGTGGAAAAAAATATGGAAAGATAAAACACAGTTCCTGACAAACAGAAAATTGATGATGTTAGGGTATTAAGCAATATTGAAGAAGAAATAAATGTAAACTTGTGATTCACACTGTGTATTTTTGTTCTGTGAATTTAAGACTGTAACTTAATTAATAGTGTTGTTGTGGGTGTTTTATATTTTCAGTGGCAATTTAAAATCTTCAAATCCTTAGTCTGTGAAAGGAAACAGTTCTTTCATTCTCAGCCTTCTGTATTTTTTTGCCCATTGTTGACTTCTCTGGTCAGTCTGATGTAACTGAGCACATTTTAACTGTATTTGGAAACTTCTTTAAATACTATGATGTGCGCAAAAATTCCAATGACAGTAAAATCAGGGATGAGGGAGAAGGAGAAGAGCGAGGTGAGGAGGGGGTATTTTACCCTGTGGTCATGGCAGAAATATTTTGCTTCTCTCATGACATGTTTACTTGGCAAAAAGACTTCTGGCTGAAAAAATGAGAGCTGATTCTAAGGTGGCCACTGCCAGATTTAATTACTCAGTTGTGTTTAGGAAAAGTTAGGTTTTCCATCAGTGAAACAGTAAAAATAATCACAGCATTAGGATACCATTATTTTGGAACTTCAATAAGGATATATTGATAATTCTCTCACTTTAACGATGTCTATCAGAATAATGAGCAGAAAAGTCTTAAAATTATTTCCCTGCTTAAGATCAGAAAAATGTAAGGATTTTCCAGGAAGATTTTTTTTTCTACATGCTACTCAATTAAAGCTCTCTAGAACACTGCAGTAATAAACTAGTCTTCTTCCACACAATATAATTATCCCACGCTATGTGCAGTAGGGTGGATTAACAAGGATTTTATGAAGGAATGCTTTAATAGGTTGGGTTGGTACACTTTCAGCTTGATAGTGGATCCAGAAAAGGCAAGTGCACTTTGTCAAAGAAGGTAGCAAACAGGTAAACAACACATCTAGAAAACCAGCAGTTTCCTTTTCAATAGTAACAGGTAACTTTCTCTGCCTTCATCTTGGTGTGCTCCATATGGCACATAGAGAGTGGCCTCAGTTTGAAAGGTTAAAAGTTTAATGGTATCAGACTGTCATCACTCCATTGCCCTTGAGTGTTTTGTAGAGGTTCAGCATAGACCATGTGAGAAGTTCTGTCTCTTAGGAGGGAAAGGTGCTGGTGATTTTTGCTTCTGACTGTGGGAAGTCAGTGAATCTGCTTGGTGCTGTGGATTTGCAAAGCCTAGGTTTTGAAAAGGAGAATTACCGTTTACTAGTATAGAGTTACTATCAAATGTCCAATAAAGTAACTTTTTAAAAACTCACATTGTTTGTGCTACAGAACTCATATCTGCTCATATGCCCTGTATCAACCCCAGTATTGAGGCAACTTGGAATTATTCTCATAAGTCTACCCTTATAAATGCTTCCCTACAAAATGGGGAACCCTTTCCCACATTACAGGACTTGTCTGGTGATCAAGGTTCGGTCTGTTAAGTTCCAGTGTTGTGCAGTACCTGTAGAGTTGAACTTTTCTCTCCTATGAGGTAAGATATGGCCTTTGTTGTATTTTTCATCAGGCTACATACAAAATTCAGTGTTGTTCAGCATCTGTGTGTTTCAACCATGAGGTATGTTTTGTAGTCTGCAGATTGGCATCAGTTCACCTTAAGTTTTTGGGGTTTTTTAACTGTATATCCAGTGTTTTGATGAACTTGTAAGAGCTTTGCTTGCTAGGATTATGACAATTTTCTGAAATGAAAGTGGCAGCACTATGATTTGTAGCAGCAGTAATTCTGAGTCCCTTAATAGTGCTGCAAAATCAATAGGAACAGAGGTTTCCTGCGTGGTATCTTCAGACGGGGGAGCTGCTGGTGAGATTGCCATAGAAACCCTTGTGGAGGATGTCTCGCCTTGTTTATTCTCATTTAACAGTAAGTGAATTTCTACAGCCAGATACTGCAGATGAGGCATGGTTTTGGCAGGCTCCTTCCATCTTGCTGAGGCAAGTAGTATACTTCTAATTCATAGAATTAGAGTGATATCTGGAAGGAGTGCAGCCAGTCATTCGGGGAGGTTTGCAGCTTTATCTCAAGGCTACACTTGGAGGAGCTGGAGATGTCACTGGGGCACAGACACAGCCTTGGCTGTGACAGGCATGTCTGTGCTGCAGTCACACCAACACACACCAGTGTGTTTTAATTACCTCACCTGGGTCTTGACTGTGACCCAAGAGGTCTCAGCTCAGTTCTGGGTTCAGCTCGATATGGTGTGTTCACATAGAATGGTTTGGGTTGGAAGGGACCTTAAAGACCATCCCACTCCAACTCCCTGCTGTGAGCAGGCACATCTTCCACTAGGCCAGGTTGCTCAAAGCCCCATCCAACCTGGCCTTCAGTGCTTTCAGGGATGGACATCCACTGCTGCCCTCTCCCTTGGCAGTTCCTGAAGGTGCACTGTGAACTCTGGGGAAGTACCGGAGATGATGGAGGGGACATGAGAGACCAGCTGAGGGGAGCTGAGCAGGAGGAGATGGGGCAGGGAGCTGGAGAGGAGGTCTCATTCCTTCCTCTCTCATTCTCACCCCATTGATCAAACAGTCCCTCTCTGGCATCCCAATGTATTTCCTTCTCTTTCCCATTTTTTTTAACTCTGAAGCCTTTTTTCTTTTTGGACAAGTCTCTAAGGTGACACTTGAGTTAACAATAATGAAACGGACAACCTGTAAGTCTGGAGTGCAAGAAGTACAGTTTAACAGGCAAACAGGTTAGAGAACCTTGGCCACATTACAACACGTTCGTCATCCTTTAGCAGACCTTCTTTATTTGGATATATCACGTAATTAAGCTATAATCCAGTAGTAAGCTTAACTTCCAACTCAATCCAGTGCAACCATTATTATTTCCAAACAACTGTGACAGCAATATAGCTATTGAATACATCATGAAATGATGGTCTTAGGCACTGAGGATTTTCATACAACCTTTTTTCATACCTAGGCCAGATTTTTTATTGCTTTATGTTCCATAGGATTACACATAAATGCACTATGCATTTTTTTCAAGACGTATATCTGCAGTAAACTTTCTTACAAAAGAATTACCCACTCAGGCCTGAGTGTCTGGTGGTATTCACACAGAATAGAGAATTCAACCTTTTATTTTATGCATGTAGGAAATCCATTATTTGGTGACAAAACCTGCTATATATTTTGAAAAATCACTTTTGCTCATATAAAAAATATAAATATTGGTAAGAAAATACTGCTCTTTGTGTTTCCAACATTATAAACTCATGGTTTCTATGTTGAGGAAGACATGAATACCATCACTGAAAGAATTAAAGAATCAACTTTAAAAAAATTGTAATATATTTCTCTAGACTTTCTTGGAGGAAAAAAAAAGTTATCAAAACTACTGAAATAAATTAGATCAATTTATAAGATATCCACTCCACTGACAAATGGTTTGCATTTTTAAAAATTAGAATATCAGGCAAATGGAAGAATTAAGTATAATTCTGCCCCAGCAGCAATCTAAAGAATGTGTTGCAAGGATGTAAAGTTATTTTCAGATGAGTATGAAAGTTGTATGTATAATTTCTGCCTATGTCAGACATTTGAACTTCCTCAGTTCTGGTTTCCAGTGAACAGCGTTCACTTCCCCATTAAAAGATTATGTGCACGGAAGTTTATAGTCTATTCTGTATTGTCCTTGGAATAAATGAGTACATATTGTCCTTAGAATAAATGATTCCTCTCTTCTGGTCCTTTCAGACATGCATTCTTTGTAGGCTCACCGTTGATTTTAATCAAATTTCGAGTTAGTGTAATAAACATGAGTATAATATCATTATTCCTTCCTGTAGGGTATCTTGGAAGTTCTGATCAATAAGGCTGGCTTTTGTGTACTTAAGGAGGGGAAACAACTTCAAAGAAACAATGCTTCAGTGCCAAACCAGCCTGCAGGGCAACGGGACAATCTGATTTCACCAACTCATGATTGCTTTTTACAATTTCAGATCCCATTTGTCAAAAGCAAAGAGCTCTCCTGTCCTATTGAATTTTCAGTTGTCTCTAGTGGCTCCATCACAAAGTCCCATAATTAGATGATTTTTGCTGAGACCATAATTCCTTTTATAAAGTGTCTACATACAGCCTCTTTGATTGTCATGGTCAAACTCCATTGCTGAAAATGAATCCTGACAGTGAAGCAGACTTTCCTTCTGCATGTGAACAAGGGTGGATAGGAGTGGAGAGTTATGTGTGAGAGAAGGCATTGGAAGACTTTCTTGCTGCAACATTACTATTTTTGTCACTTTAGCACTGCAAATCCCACAGTCTGGGTGCTGCCTTTCTATGCATTCCACAAATGAAGAGTAAGATGTCTGTCCCTTATTAATTGAGATTTTACTGCTTTTAAAATGACGCAATACTGATCCAAAGGGGGAACTTCAGTCTGTGAGCACTGCCTATGGAGATGGTTATAACAGGCAACTAAGCAGCAGCCACATGATTTCTGTGGTGAGACACCAAAAAAGTTTCTAATTTCTCTCAGGAATTTTTGACAGCAGTTTATTGAAATCTCTGGTTGAAGCTTTGGTTCAATTTTTTACCATTAATGTGGCTGATTGCTGCCAATTGTTTTAATGTATGTTCTCTTTTTCTGGTAGGTTTGTCAGCTGCCAAATTGCTGTCTGAGTCTGGGGTCAGCGTGGTGGTCCTTGAGGCCCGGGACAGAGTTGGAGGAAGGACATTCACTATCAGGGTAAGTGCTTCTTGAGATGCTGGACCCTCACTTGTGCTGGTCTATGATGTGGCAAGCATTACTCCCATCTTTGAAAAGACCAATTCTTTTGACCCAAGGGAACTACAGCCTCAACTCAATCCTCAGAAGATGACAGTGCAACTAATCTGAAGGTCATCAGTCAGAATGAGTTCACCAAGGGGAATTCATGCTCGATCAACCTGACAGCCTTACAAGAGGCAGTGACTGGCTTGGGAGATGAGGGAAGGACAGTGAATATTGTCTACCTAGACTTCAATCATTCAGCACTGGCTCCCATAAGATCCTCACAGATAAAGTGATGTAGTATGGGTTGGTAGAGCAGACAGTGAGATGGACTGAAAACTGGCTGAGCAGCTTACTCCAGACAATGGTGATCAGTGGTACCATCACTTTTGTCAAAGTGACAGAGCTCTGTTTGGACAGGTTGCACTGCAATATATGCCAGTGGACTTCTCTTTATAGGAGGTGCTTTAAAATTGGACCTGGAAGCCACTTTCAGAGCCATCCAGTGGGATTTGTGTGCCTAACCAAAGTGTATAGTTCCATTTTAGCTGCCCTAGGATACCTTGCCTGGCATCTAGCTGCAGATCTTCTTTGGGTCATGACTCAAATTTGTCACCCTCACAGAGAAGTCTTGGATAGCTTGGATTGTCTAAAATGGTGTTAAACATCTATATTAAGGTGAATTCCACCCTCACAGTCCTTAGCCTGTGTCCAAGGCAGGATCTGCTTTCCTTTTCACATTACATAGGGCAACCATCATCTGAGAACATAAGTGTCAGAGCACTTCTCCTCTTATTCCCATCTCACTTTTTGTGCTGTAACAGGCATGATAACTTAGAGCCCTATAAGAAGAAGGGTGAGCAGGACCAGACATCATTACAGCTCAGACATACATTTTAAGGCGTCTTAAAATTATCCAAAATAACACTCCTTCCTCCAAAAACAAACTGCATCTTGATTGCCATTAAAAAGCAAATTAAATAAATGGAGAGTCACCTGTGGCACAGGGTAATGTAATACAGACATTACCTCTGTTTCCCACCCTGGAAGTGAGGGAGGTTTAAATTATGTGAGATGCCATTGCTGGGCAACCAGAGATAAACAGTGGTGTTCCAGCAGAAATCATTGTGTGTGAAACATGAAGTATAAACACCATCCTTCTGTGACACTGAGAATGCCTGGCTTAAAATACTCACTGTAAACAGTGTTAAAAAGAGTTACTGTCCTGGGAAATCAACCTTCTGCAATAGTATGCATCCCTGAAACTTCCTGCTTTCTTCCTGCTTCCCAAGGGAGTGCAATGCTGGACTGAGAGGTGCATTGAGCACCTTTGATGACAGGCATGGCTGGAGGCTGCTGGCCAGATGGCTCCAAGGTGTGCAGTGCTGGAAAGGAGATTAATCTCCTTGAACACTGCGGTGCAGTGCTCAGCACCTGCAGCATTAAGTCTAAGCAGGTGTCTGCAGAAAGAAAACAAGCCTTGGTGCTGGAGATGGTTTCGATTTGTGAAGTGTTTTGCTGTGACAAGAAAAGTAACATGAATTCTGAAAAAAATGCAGATTTAACCAAAGTATTGATGGGGTTGAATATTTCTTCATATCTCATGTCTTTTGTGAAACTAAAAAGCCAATACTGAAAACTAGTGAAATTTAAAAGAGAGTTAAACCCAATTGCACGCTTGTGTGTCACAAAGTGAAGGCACTGTGAGCTCTGTGTGTCTGTCATTACAGAGCTCAATGCTGCCTACTTTTAAGTCAGTAAATACACAGAATCATTTAGGTTGGAAAAACCTCTAATATCTTCAAGCCCAATCTTTGGCCAATCACCACCTTGTCATTCCAATGCCCGACCACCATTTCCACGAAGAAATTCTTCCCAAATGTCTTACATATAGATTCCATGCACATTTTAGCGTGGGATAATTTCTTCTACTTCTAGATGCTCGTATTGAGGACCTTCCTGCACAGCTTCTGATTCCTGTGTTCTTTTGACAGAATGAACACGTTGGTTACGTAGATGTTGGTGGAGCCTATGTGGGACCTACCCAAAACCGGATTCTCCGGCTGGCAAAAGAGCTGGGTGTTGAGACCTACAAAGTGAATGTTGAGGGCCATATGTTCCATCATAAGGGGGTAAGTATTGCATCTTCCATGTTGAGATAACCAACGGTATCCATGAGCTTTGGCAATTGCTGACAGTCATTAACAGGTTTTCATTTAAAGCTTATATTTAATAATCCAGAAAGCAGCTGTTTTAAGTGTTGTTATTCTGTTTTAACTTACTGGGATCAATGGTTCTTATACTATTTTCAAAAGATTTCAGAAAATGGAACTGAGAGGAGTTAAAAAATTTGGGATACATTTGGCACATTATCTCCGAGCAAGCCCCTGCCATGTCTTACCATAAGCTTCATGTCTGAGATGTGAGTCGAGGTGGCTGGTCTTGAGTAGGTACTGGTGTGTCTAAAGCAAACTAAAATGAAACCTGTCTTCAGATCACAATTCCAGCCCTTGTCTGAGATCTTTTAACCACTGTTTTTTTGCTCAGGTCCTAATCAGAACCTACTGCCAGAACAAGTGCAGAGTGAGAACAGTAGGGAGAGATAAAAAAGGGCTTAAGATTCATAGGTATGAGATACAACCGTCTGTCTCCACAACTCACAAACTATTTTAGTTTCCAAAGACCAAATTTTCAACTTTTTTTTTTTTCTTTTAGTTTTGGTACTTAGCAGGCTCTGGCAGAACAAGACTTGAGTAAGAGTTGACATACTTGATAAGGTCAAGGCTATGTGATGGATCCTTAATTGGTTTCATTTCTATTACCTTCCCACTTTTTCTTCCAAGAATTAGGGCAATGTATTCACGCTGCAAAGTTTTGTCATCTGGTTCTGCAAGCACCTCTTACTGGGGAGATTGGTGCCATGCTTATAAAATAGTCACATGTTAAATAATTGCATAGTCACTCCACAATAGTAAAAAAGTTATTTTTCATGCCTTCATGTAAAATCAGTGTAATTCTAGAGCAAGAGGGCTGGGCTGATTTGTACCAGCTGAATGTTTGTCCCACTCTATTTAATTTAAGCTCGGGCATGGATCTCTTAGCATCCTAAAAGGCCCTTATCTTCTTTATGTTAAATAAAAAGCTCTAATGGGTTACATGAATTTGAGCCCTTAATCCATTTTGACACTGAAGCTGCAGCTTTTTATTGTCCCACACAGCATTATGCACGTCCTTGCTAATGACCATGTAATTTTGTACAATTTCTTTGAAGTGAAAGCATGTTTCTAAGCAAGAGGCAGCATTATGAGCTATTCAGCCAGATCACAGGCTATGGATCAATTCTGGATTTGGCACTGTGGTCCTGCTGAGCTAATCAGGGTCCCAAGTGAGCTGTAGTTGTTGGACAGCAAAAGGGCTTTAAGGTCTGCCACCATGGACAGACTTAAGCACTGGACAAATCATAATGATGCTTTTCCTCCAGTACGTCTCATTTCTCCCCCATCCCCTTCCCATGAATTGTAGGGTTTGTCTTTTATTTTCTTTTCCTAAGGTTTTCCACAACTGCTTCTCCTCACTCTTTCCTTGAGACATTGTGTAGTTTGTGTAGCCACCATGCCCTTTGATTTAGGGATGTGTTGTTGAACTCTGTCTTACATCCCACTTCTACAACACCATCTGTGCAGTCCTGGCTGTTGGCTGGGTGGGTCGGTGCCCAGGGCTCCAAGGGATTGTACATTTTACCTGCTGCACACTGTTATCATGCTGGATAGTGAGTTGGCCAGGTAGGGATTTGTGCTCTCCTAGCTGTAAATGTGCCCTTCATATTCCTTAAAGATTCTGCAGGAACACGAGCATCTGTGGTATTTCCTAAATGACAGAAAATGTTAGAGAAGACATGATTCGATATTAAAGGATCATTGCCCCAGAAATTAAATATTAGTCTGAAAGATGGACATGTTGGGCTAAGACACCATCAACTGTGGGCCAGCTGCTGCCTTTCAGGCTTTAGTTAGACCTTTCAAACTTCCCTCCTTGTGTCTCATCTGTTATTTCTGTCAGCTGGTGGCTGTCCAGGAGTCTGTAGCCAGGGCCAGACAGGAAGGTCTCTTCCCAAGGGCTTTCTTCAAAGTCTGCAATGTTGTGTGGTTTGTCAGAGGCAACAGAGAGTGTTTTGAGCACTGACTAAGCACGGCTTTAGATTTTGTTGTGACAGTCATACAACTATACGCCATCTCCAGCACCCGCAGATTAAGAGATTTTTGATCTCCTGTTTACCACAGCAATCAGTTCAGTTTGGCTTTTTCAGAAGATTTCCAGGGTACTGCTTGGATTGAGTTAGGGTAAAGTGGTAAATTGGTTTATCCTAGCAACGGAAGCAGCCAAGAGAAAGTGGAAATCCCTGGAGGGATTTAATGAGCTTCTTTTCTCTGAAAGGAATTTTTCCCATATGTGTGTGGAAAAACTCCATGTACTGCAAGCTTTAAAAACCACGTTGCTTCATTTGTGCAGGTTTCCTTTATAGTTACAGTTTATTTGAAAATCCAAATATGCAACTGTTGTTTATCTTTTTTCTTTTTATTTGTTCATTCTTTCCCATGAGTTAGGGTGGTAACATGAACTGCTTCGGTGTTAATCAGGAATTTTTTTGTATCCTGTTGTTGCAAATTTGTAACTTCAAGCTGCAGTGTTTGTTATGAGCCACAGACTTTCTTTCCATCAGAATTTCTTTGTGGCTACTGTCCTGTAATTCACCAAGAATGCTTTAGGACTGAGAAAAGGCAGATGTGCTGGAGTTTTCCCTTCCCTGAAGAGGCAGACAGCATTTTATTTTTACAGAGGTCCTTGAAGGTCACTCTGTCGTTTTCACCTTCTTTTTAGAGGAAGACCCTATAAAGTAAAGGTATTAGGGCCTTGGTGTGGTGTTAAGCTTCTCATGTAATTGCAGTCCTCTCAGATCTGGCAGTAGCACCCAGCTCCAGTGTATAGAACATTAGTAAATAAGGACTGATTGTGATTATTTTTTGCTTATGATTCTTAGAGCAAGGTAGCACTTGAAAAAAGATGAGCATTTCTATGCAATGATTCACGCTGGACATCAAGTCTTTTCTTTCCAACATCTTGCCTTAAGCTTAGGGTGCAGCAGGTAAGTCTGTGCAGATCACCATAAATCTACAGTTCAGACACAAGAAACCACAGACTGTCCCAGGCATTGCAATGCTCTCAGGGTTGGACCTGCTGGAGATGCTGAGCAGAGGAGGAGCAGAGGAGGAGCTGAGGCAGAGCCACTGCTCTGCCTGTGTGTGCTGTGCATGGCCCAAGGCAATAACAACTCCTGCTCTGGGGCACAAGGGATGCTCTTCCTGAGCTTCCTGATGTGTACCTCATCCCCTGCACAGCAGGCAGGAGCCAGACTTGCCTTTCTCAAGAGTGCAAAAATTGTCAGCTCCTCTGGCACAAATTGAAACTTGAGGTGGTGTCACAGCTGGGGTGACTTGGGATTAATTCCTGTAGTTATGGCTACAAGCTCCAGAGTAGCCCTGGGCAGGGAAAAGACAGACCTTGCAGAGCTCATCTTCCTCTGCTGCCTTCTTGAAGTATGGTGCTTGAGGACCTTGTTTCTTTTGGATTGGTGTGAGGTAACTAATCCAAGCAGGCAGCAGGACTCAAATCTGAGCTCTGTAGGAAAGCGTTCGACGCACTAGGAAATGAGAAAAGATAGTTAGATAAACTCTGTGGGTCAGTCAAGCAGCCATGTGGGAAAAAAGCCAGTAGGTTATTTGCCTTTCAGTTAAGAAAACAGTTGTCCTCAAAATAGTACATCCAGAACACCATAAACTTGTTTAAAACCGGAATATTGCAAGATCTTGCCTGTTTGCAGTGAGCTCCTCTGTGAAACATGCAGCCAGAGCTTCTCTCCCTAGCAGGGAGACAATATTAAAAACAAATTAATAACTTACCAGCCCCAGGTCACTTGGGCTAGATTTATTCCCTGCTGTGGAGATACTTGTGCAAGAGAGAAAGTTGAAAAACTGATGTGTCTAAGGCTGTTTGCCTTGCGCTGTCTGATGGGCAATGGGAATTTCTTTCCTGAGATTTGTTAGAATTGGGCTTTCCCTTGATCAGCTCCCATGTCTGGTAGGTGCAGCCCCACCTCACAAGGGGTTAGTGTGTCTGTGAACTATTTCAGGCTCTCTGAATTTGGTCTTAGCCTCTTCCAGGTCTGGTAACACTGTTGAATTTTTCCAGCTTTTCCTGCCATTGCTCTCCAGACTTACTAAAATTATGGTTTCTTTGCATGCAGAAGAGAACAACAAATAATACAACTTTAGACTGTTAATTATCAGCTGGCATTTATTAGTTCTCAGTGAATAAACTATGTTTTCCCATTGATCTCCCTGGGCTATGCCATTGACCAAAGATGTGGGACTAATAATATTTTCAAATCAGCAATGAAAGGGTTGTTCTTTTTTCAAAGAGCAGATAGTTGAATATCGCATGTGGTACATGTCATACCAGTGGCCAGGATGGTAAGATTTCTTGATCAATCCGGAGCAGTTTGTGGTCATAGTGGTCTAATGCTAGTATAGAGTGGAAAAGTTGGAGAAAAATACTAGCTAGCCAGACAGTGGGCAAGTTCTCTCATCAGTTGCCATATCTACAGCAATCAGGACAGTCTGGAAATTTCTCAACCTGTTGAACTCACTGGAGTTTATGCTGGGGGTTGGAAAAGCTGTTTTGATGCAAATCTTATCATAGAGTTTCTGAGAGAGACTTTTCTTGGGCTGTTTTTTTCCAGCAGTATAAGGAGTAGGTTTGGCTGAAAGCAAGAGGAGGAGAGGAGCCTTAGAGGAAGTTAACTTTTTACTTTCTTTTTAAAGAAGTGCTTCTTGTTTTAAGTTAAGTAAGCTAAGGATAGGAGGAGGGTTTGCAAGTTACACCACTCTGTATAAGCACAATCACTTATCAAAAAGCCTGCTGTGAAAGGAGGTGTCACTGAACAGTGAAAAACTGGGAAGTTTTCACTGCTCCTCCTGATTGGCAGGCTTATCTTTTCCCTTTGCCCCCTTGCAGTATTGACATGACAGAACTTCAGTAATAATTTGTCTTCACCTGGATTAGGGTGGCCCGACAGCATTGCTTAAAGGCAGGATTATTGGTGTTAAACCATGTTAAGGAAGACACATGGATGGCACCTGTGTTCCCAACCAGAATAAAAAGTTTTGCAATAAATGAACTTTGAAGGAGTGATATTTGATGATCATTTTTAAAAACTAAATGTCTTTATGTGTATTAAGAAGAAAACTATTAGCAGTATATTGCTGCTTTGTGTCAGGATATCGTTGTTTGATACAGAATTGGTTTATGACAGCAAAAGCTGTAACATGCAGTACACCCCTTTGCATACATTTTTGGTCCTCTTTTCTGTGGCTGAACACACAGTGCTCCAAACTGGCAGCGAGAAATTTTCCTTAAGGGAAAGGAAGAGGCAGCATCCTGTGAAGGAGTCCCCTGCTGGTGGTTCACGGGAGAAGTTTGTCTGCTCTTGCCAAGGCAGAAGTGTTTTGCATGCACATGTGCACCTGGAGAAGGCTGAAGCAGCAGCATCCCCCCTACACCTTCCTCCAGTGTAAATCTCTAAAACAGCATGAAATGGAGATAAAAGAGAGAAAAAAGTATATGGTACATAAGGTTAAGATTGCATACCCAGAAATCCAGGGGTAACCAACCACCTCCAGAGTCATCCTGGTGACTTGAAAGCTCAGTGTTTGTTGGAAATTTGAAAAAAAAAAAAACCTTAAGCACTTGCATCTCAAGCTGAACTGAGTGCTGAGATCACAGCCTGGTGCTTTTCTGCCCAGAGCAGAGATTATTGTGTCTAGGTGGAACAGGAGAGTGGCTTTGCTGCTCCCCTCACTGAAGATGATGAGGAGGAACAGCACAGACTGGCCCTGGCAGACTCCAGAGTTGGGGCACCACTGTAGCCCTCTTCTGAGGACAGAGGGACCAAGCAGTGTTGACCAAGTCTTGTTATGGCCCCTTGCCCACATACACTTGTCTCTTCTATTGCACCTGTCCTGGAGCTGACAAAAGTTGACCAAAATGTAGGAATTTGGATATTTTACTGCTTTTGCCAAGTCTGAAAGCTGACTATGGTCTCTGAGTTTCATCTTGCGCCTTTTGTCTTTGTTATGATCTTTGCAGAAAACTGTTCTGAAGAACATCAGAAATCCATAAGTAGGTACACACACAGACACACACAATTATCAGAGAGAAGACCAATAAGTTCTGTCTTGACAAGTGAGGGGAAGGTGCATTTGGCTCCTGCTTCGTGTTCCCTGTCCCTGAGTCACCATCTCATGCCTTTGCAGCACTGCAGCCTCTCACTTGGACTGTGGCTCCCACCTGCCAGGTGTGGTGGGCTGTCACGGTGTACATTGCACTGAAAAGCAGGTGACAAACTGCTCAGCACCCCAGGCCCTACCTGTCATGGTCCATCATGTTCCCTGCATCCTCACACAAACTTCTGGCACATCTGGAAGGGCAAACAATAGAGAGGGCTGATGAGAAATTTGCCACTGACTTACGTGGGAGAAGGTTCAAAGCAATTCAATAAGAGAAGATGTTATCTGTTCATCCAGTCCTCTGTCAGATTAAAGTTATCAGAAAGAAGCAGCTGCTGTTAGGTTGTTTTGCTTATCATTATATCACAGGATTATCTGAAACAGTCAATTTGAGATTACAACAGTTTCAGTTGCTGTTGCAGCTCCGCGTCATACACATTGTAAATTCTGACACCATTTTTGCAAGCGTAGGGTATTTTTCTTCCTGCAGCCAGAAACTTTCTTTTTGGTAAATTTTTTTAGGCTAGATTTCTCCCAAGGGACATGGCATAATAAAAAGGTATGTTTGGTTTTGTAGGTGAAGTGTACCATAAAGGAACTTAAATAGTTTCAAATGCATGCAGTTTTGGATCCATGCAGATTTTAGGATGCATGTTTCAGCAGGCAGGCAAGTATTAGATTCATTCAAATGTAATAATGAAGAATGTTCAGGAACAAGGAATATTGCCTCTTTGGCCACTGCTTGAGTCTCCTTAGCCCAGAATTTGACAGCCTGCTCAAATGTACCCCTCCCCATCCCTTCTGAATAACAATAATAATAAAAAAAGGTGTTATTGTCCTTTTTGATATCAGTCCAGCTGTTTTTTCCCCTCCTACTTAGCTAAAACCATGTCACGACTTTGAGAATTTTATGTCCTTTGGTAATGAAGGTATGTTTTGTTTTATTTAATTTGTTTGTGGTTTCGTGTGTATTTTAGGGAAAGTCGCGCAATTTCACGGGTATTTGCCCTTCAACATGCAACCCCTTCGTTTATCTGGATTACAATAACTTCTGGAGAACCATTGACAAGATGGGAAAAGAGGTAGGCTGTGGAAATTGCATGTTTCCTACAATGTTCAGGCCACCATGAATAAATCAGTTTTGGTTTGGTTTGGTTTCTGGCATGTTTTTTATTGCTTCTTTAATATAAAAAAACTCCTCAACAACAAAACAGAAAAGAAACATCCATCAGGAAAGATATCTATATTGCTAGGAACTGTCAGAAATAGTAGGTCTTCCTCACTGAGAGGGAGTGGGACTAGGTGACTTTTAAAGGTCCCTTCCAACCCAAAATATACTATGATTCTTTGAGAGGAGACAGAAAGATCTGGAGGTGTCTCAGATATCTGAAAAAAAAATCAGGTTGAGCTCAATGTATGTACTTTCTCATGACAGGGAAAACCATTCCATGAGCTGAGATGAGAAGGGGTTTTTTTCCCTTCCCTTGTGGCAACCTTCTTGAGTAAAGATGATTCTTTTTTGTAGCTGCCTAAGCTGGGCTTCAGTTTGACTTCACAGTAATTTTATTTTTAAAATTCAAAATTTAAGCAGTATGACTGCAGCCCCTGGAGCATTATACTGTCTTTCAAATATTCATCAGTTACCTTATAATCTATCTACAAACCAAGGACTCTACCTTGTCAGAACCTTCAGGCATAACTAACTGTATTCCTGTGAAGTTCATTGGGTTTATCTGGTTTTGCAGAGTCGAATTCGTGTATGATATTAAACATTTTTTGTAAAATAATACATTTTTTAAAGATTCATATATATGGTAGTGTCCTCACGTGTCATGGTACTTACACGCAAAGAACTATTATTAAGAATTTACCTGTCTAAAAATAATTCAGTAGTATCTAGGCATCTTTTTCTTGCTCTGTAGTTAACAGAGAGACATAGGGGCCTTTGGATACCCATCTTGGAACTGACTGAATCTCTACTGGGGAAAGAATTTCCCCCTCAACTCAAGACAACTAAATTGGAGTAGACACCTCACTTCTGGAGAACTAAAGGCCAGATGAGTCCCATCATAAGGATATAGTTCATTGTTCAGACAAAGCCAGATTTTGTGGTCATGGTACAATTCATGCCCAAAGGTGTGAATGGAAACTATTCCATTTGGTGAATTTATTCCAAATGGATATCCATGTGCAGGGAACAAAATTAACTCCTGGCCAATATATCAGTCAAATCTGTGCTACTAACTATGTCAAGGCAATGATAAAGTTCTGAATAATTTCTTGAATATTTCACCTCTGTCTCCAGATTCCTGTTGATGCACCATGGGATTCTCTGCATGCTGAAGAATGGGACAAAATGACCATGAAAGATCTGATAAATAAGATTTGCTGGACCAAGTATGTATCTCTATCCACTTTGAACTCCAGCTGCAGAATGATAGTGGCTTTCTGGTAAATTCTGATACAGCTGAGTTCAGCAGGGGTACAGGCAGTGAGAGATCAGGAGGTGCTTGAGGTGAGGTTTGAGTTGGCTGGCAGATGGCATTAAAGGTACTAGGGAAGCCCGGGGTTTGCTTCATCAGGCCTGTGCACACAGGAGTGACAGGGTGGGCTCTTCCCACCACACTTTTACTTCAAACCATTGGAGAGTGTGTGCCTTTGACGTCAGGAAAATCAGCATGTAAATAAAACTCCACTTTGTAGACGAATAAAGGTCACTTGCAGGCACAGAAATGGAGGCAGGTGAGGGTACTTCCCTAGTCCCATGTCAGGCTGGGAGCTGAGGAGTGATGTCCTCTGATTCTCAGCTCCTACACAGTATCATGTGTGTCTGCTTTTATTGTGTGAGCTGCGTGGTGTGTGCCACAGAGCAGGCAAGTGCCACTGGTGCATTGGAGAGCATCCACTGCTGCCTGCTCAATGGAAGGGGCAGTCTGAGACCTGAAGAGTGGGGAATGAGCAGCTGTTGGCACTGGAAGCTCTGGATAAGTCAAAATGCTACTCCTTGTTTCAGCAGTAGTGTCTGCTGGGCCTCTGAAACACTTGCAAGGAAACAAGGGGCAGCAGAGGCAACCTTTTTTGTTGCCTTATGCCTCCCTGGTAGGTTTGTGCCTAAGCCAGGCCGGGTGCTCCGTGTTTCTCCCAGAAACCTGTGACCATGCTTGCTCAGCTCTGCCTGTGGCTGTGCCCCCTCCCTGTGTGCCCAGGAAGCTGCCCTTGAACACCAGCCAGCTCTCCTGGGGCTCTTTGCCCTACAGGATAATTTCCTGTGGGACACTGCCAAGCAGGTGCTCGAGGAGGACGAAATCTGCTCTTCCAAATTCCAAGGCTGCAATTCTGCTGTTTGTCTTACTTCTCTCAGGATCTTAAACTCCACAGTCTCATGGCCACTGCAGCCAAGGCTGCCCCTCACCTTTGCATCATCCAACAGGTCCTCCTTGTTTGTGAGTAGCAGGTCCAATGGACCATCAACCCCAGTTGGCAGGAAAGAGAGCTAAAGTGTTGTATCACCTGTAAAATGGCCAGTGTGTTTTATGTGTCTGTGAGGGACCACATTTTATAAATAACAAAAGGAACAATGTTCAATAAATTGAGGTGACAACAACTGGAAATTCTCTTTTATTCCTTCCCTATTTCCATCAGTTCTCGTTATAAGGCAAAGGGAAGTGTGCCCATATGAGCCCTCATATCCCTGCTTGCTCTGCTGGCCCCTGTGCTGTTCTGTAACACTCTCCTCCCTCATATTCACTGTCTTTTATTTGTGTGGCTGTGCTCTGTTCACCCTTTCGTTCTGACTGCAGTTTAGTGCTGTGCCTGCAGCTGCCTGACCAAAACTTTCCATTTGAAATTTATTTTGATGGCTTAAATCCTGCTCCAGCTCCATGTGATATGTGGTATGGCCATTTGGACTTGCTCTCTGTGGCATTGTAGTTTTCTTTACAATCAGTTTTATGAGCCTTTTGCCTCCAAACTCGGTTACTTTGAAGTACCCTTACTGTAGCAAGTGCACTGGCTCTTCCTCTTCTAGTTTTTACTGTTTCTCTTAGTCAGGGAGCTGGTGGAGTACAAGCAGAACTGTGTTTATAGTGATCTCTCCTGTAACAGGCTTCTCTGCAAGGCAGCTTCTACTGCCAGTGGTTTTGTGGCAGTTTTAATGCACGTGCTCAGCTCAAACACATTCAAAAACTCATTAAAATCCCTTCAAGCCAAGCCAAATTTTTCTACACATAGTTAAAAAACACATTGCTTAAACAGAAAAGCCCTCCCACAGCATTTTCTGTATTACTTGGGCCCAGATTGTAAAAGAAGATTTGTTTGCTATGTGTCACAGATCAGCATCTTCTGATCCTGGAGACTACCTTCACGTTTCTTAGGCCTGAACCTGTTACAACTGCTTAGTGTCTTGGTGCTTTTGGGATTATGGCAGAGGGTTCTTGTGTGCAGGATGTTTTCATATCCTGGCTAATGAAATAGGGGTGACTGGGCTTCATACTGAGGGAAATGAGGTTATAAAAGTTTATAAGTTACATATTTTAGCCCAGATAACTTGCAAAGTTCCTTCCTTTAGCAGAAGATATTAAATTCATGTTGTTTTATGAAACTTCATCCAAGTCGAAGTCTTTTTACCTTCTTTGCAAAATTATCTCAGTTTCTTTAGTAATCTGTAGCCAGAAATTAAAGAAATGTGAACAGCCAGACCTTCAGTTCCTGCTGTTGTATCTCTGTTTATGTTCAGAGGACTTGCTGTGGTGACCCTTTCCTTATATATATGGCAGTGATTGCCAGTTTGGTTTCTCTGTCTGATTCTTGGTTTCACAAAAGATCTCTGCAGCAGTGCTGCATGGGAGATGGGGAGTGTCTTGGCTAGTTCAGGCCCTCAGGACCCTTCAGACCTTGGAACTGATCTGCCCATTGAGCTCCCCATGGAGGAGAAATGCAGAAAAGTTTCCAGAACTGATTACCAAATGTATTCTCCTCTTGAGAGAAATATTTGCTGTGATGAAAGGAGTAGCAGCTGGGAAACTATTTAAAGACATAAGTGAGGTGAAATCAGTGGGATTTCAAATTGAATGGGTAAATACTTCGGGAGGGACGTACTGGTAGAAACCTTTTTAAGAAGTCTCACTGCAGACTGAAAAATCGAAGACATATAAATCATCTTGACTTTTCTGACTTTGGAAAAGCAGTCCTTATTGAGAATAACAAAAAAAATCCTGAAAGCAGTCAGGAAGTCACGTTTTCTCACTGTCTTTTTCTGCTCCTGTGTCTGATGCAGAGCTGTTAGAGATTTTGCCACCACCTTTGTGAACGTCAACGTCACATCTGAGCCTCATGAAGTGTCCGCTCTCTGGTTCCTGTGGTATGTGAGGCAGTGTGGGGGCACATCCAGGATCTTCTCTATCACCAATGGGGGCCAGGTACAAAATGTCTCATATTCTTCCTCTTCTCTTGAAGCTATAGGGAGCAAGTAGAGTGTTGTACCCATCAAAGCCCTGCAATTAATGACAAGACAAGAGCATTTGGCACTGGAGACAGTTGTGTTCTCATGGGGTGATACAACCCTTGTCAACTAACCCTGTTTAATGAATAATTTTATTAGCTAGGCTTTGGGATAAATTGGGACTATTTAAACAGCTAGGGGGGGTTCTGCATTCACTTCAGCACAATACTCTTGTTACTGTCGTGGTGCTTTTTTGCCAATTTATTTTCTATGGTTACTTGGCACATTTGAATGTTTTCAAGAGTTCAAAGTAAGTGTATTTCAAAGTGAAATAGGGTGTTTTTTCGGTGTTGAAGCCTCTAACGACAGGAGTTGGAGGTAGATAGCAAAAAGCCCTTCATTTTTGGGTCAACTCACATGGCAATATGTTTTTTGAGCTACTTCAGACTGTTCCTTGATCATGGCAGGTGTCTGGCTGCCTGGAGAACATCATGGTTTCCACGTGATTGTTGTAGATGAAATTTCAGAAAAGGGAGGAGAGGTTTGTCCAATTAATTTGAATGTGGTATGTTGGCACCCTTTATTAGCCTCCTACCTCAGTTAACACAGCCTCAGAAAGCATGTGCAGCATTTCAGACTTAAGCTACCAGCTGGAAGAGTGGAGACAGCACCATACCCTTCCAAGTGTCCTGGGATAGGAAGACATTAAGAGAAATTGCCTGGAGAGAGGCAGTCTCTGTCTACATCTGCCTACTGGGGTAAGAAGCCAGACCTAAGAGTCTTACTCCTCAGAAGCCCCTCAATCATGTTTGCTGTCCCACATCAGCAGTGGCTAGACATTGCAGCAAGAATTAAAAAGAAAATTAGTCCCAGGATACTCATAGCTAAACAAGACTTGGAGAGGAGCAAGCTAGCCTGGGAAGAATACTTCTACTCTCTGTGCCTAGGTGGGAAAAGTTGTCTTTGTTTCTATAAAGTTTCCCTCTTCCTTCACCCCAACTAATACCAGTTGAGTGAAAACACTAAGAGTTTCTGACTTAGTGGCCATGACAAGCCTTATAAAATTTCCTTAGGCAACCATTTCAGTTTTTCAGCACAAGACTTCGTGGACCTTTTCCTCCCTGCCAGTACCAGCATCTTATATGTAAAAGTGAGCTGCTTAATACAACACTGGTGGCTCATAGATAAAAGAGCGTTTAGTGCTTCCCCTGAGCCTCTGCACAGACATCACAGGGAAATGTGTCACAGACTGTGCTTTTTTCCAGATAGCACTGTCTTTGTGTCTTCCCAGGGACAGATAAAGCCCATTGCCTCTTGCACTTGAGACCAGACCCAGTTAAATATCTGTCTTGCTTCTGGGCTGCTGCAGTCTTTCGCTGTACAAATGCAAGTTGGTTTCTTTGTCAGACATGAGGGTTTTGGTAGCACCGTGATGGGTAAAATATTAAAAACCTCTTTTGAATGAAATGATATATTTATGCTAGCTAGAATACCTACATTGAATGTGTGTGTTCTCTAGGTTTCAAGAGCCTTTAAGCCAGATCATTAGGGAAGCCATTGCAAAAGTGGTTTAGTCAGCAGTAGACACTGAGGCTCATGTTTATGCCCTCACTTTTCTGAAAGTCTGGGTCTCTTTATGCACCCTTAATTCTTGCAGATTTGGCCTGGAGTTTCATGATGGTGAGCAGAAGTCATATTCAACATTGTTGTGATTAATGCTGTTGATTTTTTTGATTGTGTTTGTTTTCTGTTTGTTCTTTTTTTTTAGGAGAGGAAGTTTAAAGGGGGTTCTGGTCAGATATCGGAGAAAATAATGGAACGCCTCAAAGGCAGAGTTAAACTGGAGAGACCTGTGATCAGTATTGATCAGACAGGTGATAATGTCCTTGTGGAGACTCTAAACCACGAGATATATGAGGTAATTCGATCAGAATAAAAGTAGAGTACGCATTTAGTAGGGGAATACATCTGCTGTAGCTCTAAGCCAGATGTAATCAGGAAGTACCCATTTGTGTGTGTCTATTTCTTGGACTATGCTGACACTCTGTGAAACCTGCTTTACAGATTCGTTTGTGACTGGGTCTCTTCTTGGTGTTCTGCTACTTAGTTCCTGTCATTACTCTGACTTTTTCTGCCGTAACTTTCATATATTTTTACATTTTAGTTCTGCATTGCAACCAGTTCAAAGCAAGGGAAAATAGCCTTCCTATTTCTAAGTTTGTGGTTTGCAGCACAACAAAAAAGAAGACATTTCAAATACCTTGAGTAAGATTTTGCCTCTGTGCAGGGGTGCTGTGACGTGCTCCATCAGCACATCATCACCCATGGCACCCATGGGGCAGCAGCTCCTCTGCATGCAGTGCCCAGCGTGCCATAGGAGTCTATGCAGGATAGTCAGGATCTGCAAGACCCTGTCTCACTGGTGACAGTGTTTGGAGGATATTTAGAGAATGCTACCAGAAAGGGAAGGGCTGTTTGACAGGGAGCTGGTCCAAAGATGTCCTGGAGGAGGGACTCTCCTTTCCCCAGGGATTTTTAAGCCCAGGAGTTAAACTGCTGTCTGCCTCCATTATGACTGACAGTCAAGTTAGAGGAGATAGGCTTCCTGCACTCAGCAGCTCCACCAGCCTGAGAGCAGCAGTGTTATGATATAGTGTCACCCTGAGCCCTGAAGCAGAGCGTCCTTCCTTGCTCCAGTCAGATATAGGACATGCAAGAGGGATGGAGCCTGTTCAGGAAACCTGAAATCACCATCAGTATAGCTTGTCCTGAAGTAGTGTCCTGTGAACATGCACAAACGTGATTTTTTTTTAACATCTTATAATTTGGACAAATGTGGGTTGTATTTTCCTGGGGATGATAAAAGGCAGTTTTACCTATGCCATAGATCTCTCCTGTCCAATTCTCCCACCTGTTATCAGCCAAGTTTCAACTCTGGTCTGTTTGTTCCAGCTCCTTTTTTTTTTTTTTTTTTTTCTGAAATGGCAGAGTTATTTTGATCCCCTGGAAATATCTGTGTGGGAAAGCCACATAGCAGAGTCAGGTGTGGGAGAGATATTAACAACCATTAAGAGTGTCTTTCAAGGCAGCACCTTGTCCGTGCTGACTGTGTTCTATGTTGCAGGGCAAGTATGTGATCAGTGCCATCCCTCCAATCCTGACAACGAAGATTCACTACAAACCAGAGCTGCCACCAAAGAGAAACCAGTTAATTCAGCGTTTGCCTATGGGGTCTGTCATAAAATGCATGATGTACTACAAGGAAGCCTTCTGGACAAGGAAGGGTAGGTGGGGAAAGTGAAGGGCTTGGGAGCCCCATGCTACGCGAATTTCAAAGCTCTACTGTCTGTCAGTCAGGAAATAAACCCAAGGGAGGGTTAAATGTGCCAAACCCCAAAACAAAACACACATAAAAATGAAAAGTAAAGCTCCTTAGAAAGGGGTACTCTTTCTTTGAGCTTGAATGCCTGCCTTGCCCCAAAGATGAGTCCAGAGCCAAATACAATCCCGAATCTCGTTGTTGCTGAGGTGAGGTGACCAAGAAAACAAGCAAGATTTCCTGGGAAGCACTGCTGAAACCTGCATTGCACAGAAGAAGTGGACCTGCAGCAACAGCTGCCTGCTTCTCCCTGCGAGGGACAGAGTTAAGTCAGCCAAAGAGAATTTGCAGCAGATGACAAGCAGAGCTTAAGGTGTAAGCAAGACCTTTCCCTGGTTTTAATCCTCTGTTCTGCAGGCTTGATATCTCAGAGGACTGGGAAAAGTAGGTTAGCTTTTTGTTCAACTCAAGACATTTTTTCCATGCTGCAATATCATGTTTTTCTCAGCTTTGGCTGATACCATTTGCAGAACTATTTGTGTGAACAGATTAGTTTCCACTTCCTTTGTAACAATGCTGAGAGTGGAGAGAATATTTCTTAATCAAAGTAATATAATTTTTGCATGTTTCAGGGCATAAACTGGCCATTGGGATTAGTCAGAAATATAGTCAGATTTATACATTTTTCTGTATGAGATTTTTTGCATGTTTATCTGAAACATGTCCTAATGTTATACTGTATTACACAGTCCATGTTTCCACTGCATTACTGTTATTATGGGACAACTTTCCTAACAATTTTATCATCAGCAAAATCAATACTGAGTGTAAATTTTAGCCCACGGTGACCAGATGTGATTACACTGCGTTTTGTTTAGGCCAAAGTTGTTCATGGAATGAATCACTGCAGTTCTTGCTAGATCAGTTTATTTTTAATGTTTTTTGCCTGGGCCTGTAGCAATCCACAGGAATTCCTTGCTAAGTAATAATGGAATTTAAAAGACTTTTATAAGTCTGTGTACAAAATTTCTCAGAGTTAGAGAGAAGAGAGTAGAGAGACTGTTACAGAAACACTTCAGACATGTAGATATTATTGGTGACAAAGGAATTACTGTACAATTCCTTTTATGGATAATGTTCCTTGCTTGTTACTATCAGAAACAATGATCATCAACAAGTTTCTCTGACAATCCTCTGGGGTTTTTTTCCTCTTAGGTTACTGTGGTTCCTTCATCATTGAGGATGAAGAGTCTCCAATTGGAATAACCATAGATGACACGAAACCTGATGGATCTTTCCCTGCCATTATGGGGTAAAAGCTTCTAGCCCGTCCTTACAGACATGTATTTCATGTTGTATGAGTGAGTGAAAGAAAGAGGTGAAAGGACCAGGCTACATCAGTGTTGCCCACTACTACAGTCTGCATACATGGAGGAGAGCAGTTCTGACAAGCCTCTTGTGCCTCTCTAGCCCATTTAAGCTTTTTGGTAAAGGTTCTGCTACAAACAGCCTCTCCAAAGGATATAGTTGGGAAGGAGTTGCTCAATTCAGCTGTAGTCCATTTTAGGCATTCAGTTCATGGGGGTTTTTTTGCTGAGGATTTGATTTAGAAATAAATCCCTTCCTTACCTAGCTGTATGAGCCTGTATTTGGTTTATACTGGGCTTTGTTTAGTGCCTGGGCCAAAATGACAGTGCAGTGGTCCAAGGAATCCTCATTTGCTTCCTCTCACTGTTGAGCTGAGTCGGGACAACCACCCCAGCTGGTGGCTGAGCAGGGCAGCAGCTGTGCAGTGAAGAAATCAGGATTCTGAAGTAACTGACAAGTAAAAAAGTTACAGTTTGGACAAACAGATGGGAAAATATGTGGCAACATTGACTGACTTTTAAAAGAGGTGAAACCAAATGAACAAACAATCTTTACAAATGTTTCCACTGTAATCTGAGGTAAGACTGCCAAGAAAAGGCCAATATAAACATCAGGCAAGTACTCCCTAAGTGTCTGACAGGGAAAGCTTACCACTTCTACTGAGCTGTACATGTTTATGGCCATGTTCAAGGCTTAAAAACTTCCATGACCTGAGAGCAGTAAGCCTCCCACAAACACCATAAAGCAAAAGGTTTCCTGCTTTCTTTTTCCTTGTGGATTTATACAAGTTTCTAAAAGAGTGCAGGAACATACTTCATCCCCTGGGTACCTCCACTAAGGTCAGATGAACTAATTGCCAAATCTGTTTCCTTCAAGATGAATAAACAATAATCTCAGTTCTTCCAGGACTGGTCCATGACACCCTGCAGAGCTTGTCAGAGCAGCAGGCTTTCATCACTTACTAACACCAGGTGACACAGGCAGTGGTGTGTTCAGCTGCCTGCTAGACTTCTGAAGCTCAAGAAAACCTGGGGTCTCAGTCTTTTTGGATGAGACCTAAATATAAGAGGGTAGGCAATGCAGGCCTAGTTTGCTGGACACTGCCGTGTCTCTGCCCACTTTGGGTACAACTTTGCTCTCCTGAATCAGTGGGGACAGGGAGTTCATTCCCACAGAGCAAAATGAGGCCAGTGTTGGCAGCTTTGAGAACACTTGCAATCTGCAGATTTCTCATCTGGTAGCTGCCAGGCAGCCCTGCACATCTGCTCTCTGGGAATTCAAACTCTCCCTTTCAATTAACTCCCCAGGGTACCCTGCACAGGCCTTTTCACCTGTGTGACCTGCAATTATTAAGTGCCAAGGTATGATGACAAAACGTCAAGCACATCCTTTTTTTAGAGTCATTTCAGGCAAGAGCTTGCAAATCAGCTGGGGAGCTGACTCTGCATGATATTTATATGCCATTTTTTTTCTTTTCAGTTTCATTCTTAGCAGAAAGGCTGGAAAACTGGCCCATCTCAGTAAGGAAGAGAGGTAAGAGTTCAGAAGCTGTAAATATTTCAGAAGCAAGTTGGTTCTCTGGGATGCTTCCCTGCAGGAATGTATGTGAATATGTTTGTGCATGTGCACATACGCACACACTTGGTGCAACTACCAATACTGGAAACTGGAGCAAGAATTGAGCTTTTAGCATAAACAGGCCTAGATACTAATGCTAATATCCATCCAGTTATGGATATTTCTAAATTTTCAAGTTCTGCCCACTCTTCCATGCTATGGCTTGTCAGCTCTGCATCTCTGTGTGAACTGAGAAGATTTTTCCAAAGGTGTTCCCAGGCTGCATCCCCACTGAATGATGCTTCACCCCAGGGATATAGGGAGCACTGACATGTCTAGTTTTGGGTCTCCTTCACATTCAGACTGGGTGATAAAGTTTTTGAACTTCTCTGTTTACAAAAGTATAGTTTCTCCATTAGTCAGTGAAATGAACAAACAGTACTTTCTAAATGTGGCTTTTGGTACTGTGCAAGTGAAACAGGAGTTCTGCTTAGGAATGTGAGTAGTATTCTTCAGCTCATATTTTGTTCTCTGCTCTAGTAAATCTGTAGGGATTTCATTGATTTATAGTGCTTTTCTTCTGGTCTTACACCAGTGAACATGAAAAAGAATTGGCTCCGCATCCCAAAATAACTGTATGAAGATTTACTTTTTTAGACCTCGTTGCCAAAATCAACCTTCATTTCCCACTCCCCGGGTCCATTTTGGATGTAACTTCTAGGCATCAGCATTTGAAATATGTATGCTAAGATTAGAACTTGAAATCAGACTTTAAAACAAAGCCAAACACAACTTTCTTTCCAATATGTTGCAATAAATTTGTTTAGTTTTTTATAAGGAGAGCAAGTGCTGAGAGATTTTTCCCTCCCTTTTTTTTCTGACTCTGATTTTATTTTCATGTAGGAAAAAGAAGATCTGTGAGGCATATGCCAAGGCATTGGGAATGAAAGAGGCTTTACAAGTAAGAAATGAGTGCTTGTTTTCACCTCTGTTGTACAATAATGTTGCTTCTTTGTTCTAGACAATGAAGCCAAAGTTCCTGGCACCTAAAATGTGTACCTAAAAATGCACGTTGTGCCATACAATCTGTACTCGCAAGGGGAGGGCAGCAGCATCTAGTACAGGAAGAAAAGAACTGCCATTCTCACTCTGTACAAGAAAAGAGAAGGCAGGGCATGTTTTAATTTGTCCTGTCATTTCCCCATGGGAGACTGCTGTTTCTGTAAAAGCAAAAAAATTTGTTTTGTGCAGATGGATAGCATTAGCCAGATGACATGGCACTCCTTTGATAGGTATTCTTAGACTGGTTTTTTCCCTCTTGAAAAGAAATCTATTCTTTATTTCCAATTTCTCTGCTAGTGTTTCACTCTGTAATGTCTGCTGATACTTACAGCCTGTGCATTATGAAGAAAAGAACTGGACCATGGAGCAATATTCAGGAGGTTGTTACACAGCCTACTTCCCACCAGGCATAATGTATTCCTATGGAAGGTAAAACAGAGAATGCTTTTCTTTCTAATTCACATTTCTTAGCTCATGTGCAATGATATACCTTATGCAATAAAATTATGGCATATGTAGAATATGCCTCTTTCAGCTCCCCTACCCCCCAGCTAGCAAGGATCTTGTTATTCACTTGAATAACAGCAGAGTTTCTCTTGTGACTTTCAAGGAAACAAAACACAAAGTCACAAAGGGACTTGCTAGAGGCACAAAACCTTTCCCCGTTAGATTACTTACAGTATTTTGTGCTACACAGTATTTGCAATGGATCCCTTTAAAGCCCAGTGAGACTTGGAGGGCACACATGAAGAGTCTCCACTGACTGTGTAGGTGGAGCAGCAGGTTCAGGTGAAGCCCAGGAGCTCCTTAACGTGTCCAACGTGGGGTTACACGCTGTGTCTGAGCAAACATGCATGTGGGAAGAAGTTGTCTCATGCACACACTCTTCTGTTGTCATTTATCTGAACACTTGGGCCTCTGGCCTGGGGAAGCTGGTGTCATACAGACAAGGAAAACCTAATTATGGGTTAGATGGGAGCCCTTACACCAAGCACATCCTCAGTGGGAAAGGGAGCTCATTCTGGGCTGGCCAGAATGCTTTGCAGCTTTACACATCTGAGTCACTGGCTTATATGACCCTACAGGGTGAATGCAACTCCCTGAATGCCAAGGCCTTCAGCTGCCATCCCCTTTTGGCAGGACTTACAGCCAGACAAGTCCAGCCTCCAAATAGAAGCAGATATTAGTGACCCGTCACTGCAAAAGTGTCATTCACAGAGTTCCTCTGTAATGGCAGGATAACAACAGACCTGCCATGCAGAAGACATAAATCTATCAGCTGCACTGCATTTCTGGAGGCTGTTAGGATTATCCCTTATCCCAGCAGTAAAATAAGGCCTGTATTACTTAGCTCAGAAGGGGGGCAGGCTGATTTATGCCTTAGATTTTCTCTGCCTCAGATCTTGAGTTCTGTGTACAGAAGCAAGTAGGTGGTCGTGCAGGGACAGCTTGTTGCTCTGTGCTCCCCAGCCCAGGGCTGCAGGGATTCTGAAGGACTGAAGCCGAGCGCTCCATCAAAGCCATAAATTGCTTTCAGAAGGATCATCGCCTTCCTGTTACTTGCCATCTGACACTCTCCATTTGTTCTGAAGGATCATTCGCCAGCCTGTTGACAGGATCTACTTTGCTGGCACGGAGACAGCCACCCAATGGAGTGGATACATGGAGGGGGCCGTGCAGGCAGGGGAGAGAGCAGCCCGAGAGGTACAGACCGTTGGTTTGCTTTCAACATCTCTATTAAAAGGCTAAAAAGGATTAAGTAGAGCTTGGAGGGTCTGATTTTGTGCAAAGACTCCTAGAATTGGCAGGGAGTGATCCCAGAAAACATCATGCACTAAAGCCTTTTTTTTTTTTTTTTTAAACTAACTTAGTTTGTTTGGTTTTGAACAAAGCGAAACCAAGAATCCCTCCCAAATCAGAATGTAACTGCACTGGAGACTTAAAATGAAGCTCATGTCATTTACCACCTGTCTAGAAGAAAAAACCTTCCAACCTGATGCTGCCCACAGATACAGTACCTCAATTCCTAACAAATGCATGTTTTAAAAGTAATCTAAGTCATTACAAATGCTCACAGCTATTTCTTATGCAGAAATCTGGAAATCTGAACATTATTCTCATGTTTGATCTATGGCTTCTAATTCTCCTTTTACAAAAGAGTACCATTAGCTCAGCTTTATGAATTTGTAATATGCAGCTCTGATAATGTCTAAATCTCAGAATGACACACATTGGGCTGGGTTCCCAGTCACAGTGAAATCCCTTTACAACAATCTGGAGGGAGGGAGGGGAAAAAAAGCATTAAAGGGTGTACATTACAGTTACAACTGCTGCATGGCAAAGCCACAGAGCTGTTATTTAAGGGAAAATCAGCCCTTTACTTCCATGTGGCAGAACTTACAATCCTCATTACTTGCTCTGTTTCAAGTCACCTAATTTCTCTTTCCTTTTCTCCATGCCTGTGAACAGTAGCTACAAAAATGGGGAGTTTGTCTCTTCTGGAGGCATTTATTTGCTCCCAAGAACCTCCATGATTGTTACAATCAGTTTATTCTCAAGAAAAACTCTTGGTGAGCTTTGTACTGCCTGAACAGCCAAGAGATGTCTTCATAATTCTATGCTTTGAGAGCCCCAGGGTCGTATTTCTCCTCTTTCTAGTTTGTGATCCAAGCACCATCACTTCTAACAGGCTTTGTGTCCCAAGCACATGGCAGTAACCTCACCTTGCTATTTCTCAAACATTCTTGAGAAGAAGCATTTTCAGTTGTACTCAGGAAAAAGAACCAAAAACAAACAAACAAAAACCCAACCAACCAACCAAACAAACAAACAAAAAAAGCAAAACCCAACAAAAGCCATCTAGAGAAGCTGTAGTAGAAATCACTGTACATTTTCTGGTACAAAACACTTTCAGCTAGTTAATGAACATAACAGTTAATGCCTTTTATCAATGTCACGTTGCTCTGACTTCCCCTGCTTTTCCAAAACTGGAAGTAGCACGGGTTATAATTTTTTCTCAAGTGGTACAAATAATTTTTTCTTCTAGATATTGTACAGTATGGGGAAGATCTCAAAGAGAGAAATTTGGATGCCAGAGCCAGAGTCAGAGGTAAAACAGACTTTCTCATTGTCCCCCAGTCAGGCACATACCCCTCAGTCAGGTACATCCCTGTTTGGGTGATTCTGTGGGCCCTATCCCCAGGAAAGGTTTTGGTCACCTCACATACTGATGGCATTAATTTTTCTGACTTGTCCAAAGAATATTATTACCCCTGTCTGAGAGTTAGATGGCCAAGAGCCAAGGACAATGATCTCAGAGCCTGGGGGACTGAAAAATCCAGGAAATCATCCTAGTTCTGCCCAGTCCCAGGCCATGGGTTTAAGCTAAATATAATGTCCTTCTAGTCACAAGGAATTTCATCTTCACTGTCCTGTTGCTCTTCAGGATGACAGAAAACTCATGTTTCACAGCCATGGCCCTTCTTGCCCCCCACCAATTGGGTCCCTGGGAAAAACCTGTGATCTCCTCACCCTCATGGGGGACATTTGTCACCTCCCTGCTCGCGTGTTGAGGGGACCCTGCATTGTTACCATCTCCTCTCTCCCCCAGGATGTCCCAGCTCGACCATTCACCACCACCTTCTGGGAAAGGAACCTCCCCTCTGCTCCAGGACTGCTGTGCCTGCTCAGCTGTACTGTGTGTCTCACCTCTGTGGCTGCTGCAGGGCTGTTTGCCTGTAAAAAGGGACTACTAAATCGAAACTAGCAGGAACCACACGCCCAGTGGAAGCTGAATACTCCCTCTTCTTACCTTTTATCAGACAAGTGTTATTTTGGAAAAGGGCAAAAGTTATTCTCCTTGTGATTTTTCTTTTTGGCCCCGTAATTAATGCATCAAATCCACTGGAGCTGCTACCAGCTAAACAGAAATAAATCAACTGTGGGGGTGTTTTTTCAAATTTGCCTTTTTCTTGTCCGTTTGTTTTGGTTGGACATGATAATATCAATGGTATATTCCTAATACAGGCAAGGCAAAATGCAGATCACACCTTTTCTGAATTACAAAGAGGTCTTGGAGAATGTTTTTGTTTCCACTCAGGACTATTTTTTCACCATACAAGATAACAAATGCCCTTATGTATTCACCTCAGTTAGCAGCTCTGAATATCCGAGGTTATTCCCACAACATCCCCCCGCTGCACAGAAGAGATTAGCTTGCCAATCAGAGGTAGAATTGCCAAATTAATTTCCAAATGCATTTGATTAATTATTAATCATCGCGACGTGAAACTTAACCCCGAGCTGGATGAAAAGGGGTAATTAGCAAAAAGCACATGACTACATGGCAAGGGAGGAAGCATGGCTGGACTTTATTCTGCCCACTGCCAAGCAAACATCTGCACTGACCTATCCTGTGTGGTGCCTGATCTCGTGTGGCACAGCCAGGACGGGGCTCTTGGTCCCTTCCTGCCCCGAGAGCACCTGATCCAGCCCAGCCACGTGCTGTTACAGCACAGTGCAATGAATTAGCAAAGTGAAATCCCCTCTGACTTGCAGCAGGTGCTGGCTGTTTTTTTTCCAAATGGGAGCAGCTTCCTGGCTGCCTGTCAATTCGCTGCCCCCCGTTTTGCTCGTAAGCCGTACCGCCTTCTTCCAATAAGGAGAAATGTGTTTGAGGCTTGAATTACTGCCTTGTAAATTACAGTAATTGGATGCATCTGCCTGTTCCGCTCTTATTATGTACATGATACACTTAAAATAATCACTTTAGTGTTTAACTGAAGTCTGGAATGTATGTTTCACGATGTACCATCATTATGTGGTCTTTTTGCCATGAATTTTGAGCATTGTACGTGTCCATGAACGCAACTGTCATTCAACATGGGTGAAATGTGCCTTTTAATAGCCCTGAAACCTTGATCTTCTTATAAACTTTTCTTCAGATTCTTTCTTGCTTCATGTGTTTTAAGTCTGAGGAAGGTGGTTCTTCTCTAGTGTGTAAAGGCACATCACATGTGGCAGCCACCAAACCCTTGCTCTGCTTGGTATAATTCTTATGTATGTGCCAATAGAAATACCTACCTGCCCCAGATGACTTTGCCCTGGGCCTCTGCCTCAACCACATTCTTATGTCTTCTCACTTTTACGTACAAAAGCCTTGTAGAGACACCAGAAGTGCAGACCAATCTCAGCCAGGCTCCCCACCAGAAGCCTTTTCCAGAGGGAAGGGGTGTTTCAGGTGGCCCCTTGTTTTCAGATGTGAGCAGGGTCTCACAGTGCCAGAGTTAAGCACCACACAGAAAAGGTTGTGCAGACAGTACAGTTCTCCTGAGCTACTTTGTTCACTGTTGCAGCCATTCTGTGTGAGGATCAGCCAGTCACTGCTGGTTTCTCTGGGGGAAAAAATGCCTGGATGGATTATCTATAAGAAGACTATCTACATTTTCAGCTTCGACTTTCCCATCTACCTTGAACTTACACACATACTTCAAATTATTCTCACTGGCAAGGAGAGAACAGTCTCAGTAGGAAGCAGCAATGTTGGATTTTGAACACAGTAAGTGCAATATTAAATGCTTGTTTAAAGGACTTTTGACAGGTTGGTTTAGCATCCACCTTAAGAATATTTTAAGGGGGGAAAAGGGACTAGTGCGAATTGCTGATTGACTCGAGGGCTCCCTGCTGAACATTCTTCCCAGCTCCAACCATTTACAAGCAGGGATTCCTGTGTTCAAGAACTACCCCGTGCATGCAACCTGGTGCAGCCACAGTGCCTCCTTGGGGAGGGAGCACAGACTTGATCCTGATGAACCTTTTGTGACACCATCACACACTTCCCCCAGGGGGTATTTCCACCACCTGAAAAACACTGCTCATATCTGTTCAAAAATAATTCGTCCATATGTGTATTTGTAGCAAATAGAGCCATTCATTTTTGGGCTTACTTTAAACTTGACATCAGAATTTTGGGTGCATGTGCAGAAGGACCCCAAATCATCTGGAATACGCTTACGAGCCAACACTTTCCAGCTTCACTTTTCACCTCACCCATGCACGTTTCTATTGCAGTTAGTTTGGGGTTTGAAGTACAAGTTTGATTCAGCTGAACTCGTCTCATGCTGTTAAACAGGGCCAGGTACAATGTTCCCCACTTCAGAAGGAAACGCACGTCTGACTGCTGTGGGATTGGCAAGCAGCAAGTGAAATGAAAGAGGTTGATTAAAATTGGCATTTCTGAAACTCCTGCAGCTCCCAGGCACCACGCTGCTGCAGAGAAAGGGCAGTGCCTGTCAGAGATTATAGACCAGTTCCCGTCCTGCTTTAATGCCCTTTCTGACAATCAGACCAATTTCCTGTTTAAACATTAAACATTTAGCTTAAATATTAAACAGCCAGGCATCTTTCTTAAACCAATTTTTAAACAGAATGGGACCAAGTTTATCACTGCTGTCAACTCTCCAAGAGGGCTGCTGCTGGTATTAAATCCATGAGGATGAAGCACCATTTTCTTGTGGGGCCCAAGTGGAGTACTCCCACTCCCAGGCTGTGGAGTGGGAAAACCTTTGGTCACCTCCCCTAACCAGGGGTGATAAGTCCTCCAGTTTTTGGAGGAAGAATCCTGCACTCCCTTGACACAGGTGGGGGGTGCTCTGTCCTCTAAGTAAAGGGTGAAATGGGAGAGGCTGAGGTCCACATTAAGTCCATCAGCACCAGAGTGGGAATTAAATTGCATTGACATGGGAGATGGGGAATGGGAAAACCTCAGGTGAAAGGGCTGCTGTCTGATGCTTGAAAGTAAAACAAACACCAGAGCAAGCACTGGCAGAAGGAGCAACAGAGAGAGGAAAGAGAGAAAAAAAAATACTAATCATCTGTACTAGCAGTGAAATAAGAAGCACCACAGAACAGATAGATCAGGTGGTCCAAAATAAGCAAGCAGAGGTGATATAGGTGAGAAAACCTGCCTCTTTTTAATTAAAATTGCTGGGTTTACTTACAGATAGCATACCAGTTTTGTCCAGACCCCAGGGGTGGAAAGACACTCCTGTGAGACCCTCACACTTCCCACCTCCTTTCTGCCCCACTCCCCTCGGCTGCAGCTCCTGCCTGTAGGGAAACATGGCTGCTCCCTCCCTGGCTGCCATCAACCGGCCTCATGGGCATGGAGAGCCTGAAACAGGACAGGCTGCTGGCTAACCTGGAGCTGGATGGGCAGGAGGTGCAGGAGGAGAGCCACTGACTGGCTTTTTAGCCCCATCAGTCCAGCAATGCTTTCTTTCCCTCATCAGCTGCCTGGCACGCAACCTCCGAAATGCCTGGCATGGGAACTGACAACCCAAACCCCTCTGGCTGGAAACCCACTGTGTGAGAGGTCTGGGCAGGGGCATTAAATGCCAGGTTGCACAGGCTGTGTGCTTTGGAACAGTGAAGGTGGATGTTCCCCAGGTCAAGCAGTGGCCCTCCAGTCACGCTCCTCACACAGGGCAAGGGGGAGGTCTGACCACATTCACCTGCGTTGCTAAAAGTTACATCCAGCCTCAAAATGCTGAGGCACTGGAGCAGGTTGCCCAGAGAACTTGTGCACGCCCCACCCCTGGAAATGTTCAAGGCCAGGTTGGATGGAGCTCTGAGCAATCTGGTTTAGTGAAAGGTGTCCCTGCCCATGGAAGGGGGGTTGGAATGATTCCAACCCAAAGCATTCTATGATTCTATGAAAATCCACTTTGGGGAATCAAGAGGTTGCTGCCTTCACTTGGTCTCCTTACTAATCATTCGCCAGCAATAGTTTTCAATCAGTGTTTGATCCAGCCCCTGGTTTCATATTTGATTTCCTTTCCAGGATCAAACATACCCCAAACTACCAGCAAAGATTAGTATTATATATTTGAATAAAAATACCACCCAGGGTGATGTGCCAACATTGTGCAGTCTGGCAAGTCTAAACATCCAGGTTTCCTGCTGGTTGATTCCCATGTCCCATTGACCAGGTTCTGATGCCTGACAGCAAGGGCTTTCCCCATCCAGAAACCACACTGGGGTCAAGCTGGGGGCTGGTTTTTTGCTCTCTGCACAGGGGTCAGCTCCCAGCTCCTGACAGCAGCATCAAGAAATAGAAAAATGGACAAATCCAGAGAGCCCTCTTCAGTGGAAACATGATTCTAGTCAGTTTTCTTCTCTTCCTTGTGGGCTTTTTCTCTCCCACAAAGCAGTTGGAAACAAACAATTTTGCTTTGTAAATGCTCCCTGCAACAGTTGCCTTTCACATACACACAGAGAAAGCAAATTTCATTTTGGTGAAAATCCAGGAGGAGTAATCAAATGTGCTCTTTGTGAGTGAACTGTAACTTGTCCTTTTCCCAGTCAGCTCCTGCCTTTGGCAATGAATGCTTTGGAATCCAGTTGTAGTTCCTATTCTGCTCTTTATTTGTAGCACTTGGCTTTCCAGTTTCAGTTCCCTGTTTCTTGCTCTCCTTGTTTTGTTTGGTTTTGGGTTTCTTTTGCTTCATCTTGTGTAACAGAGTCAGAATAACTAAGGACGCATAGAAGGAGCAGGGAAAAATGTTCCCAAGTGAGAGTACATTACTTATGAGAGGAGAGAGAAGCTTTAGAAGAGCAGTGGTGGCACCTTACTGGGTGCCAGAGCAGGTCAGCAGTGCCTTCAAGCTGCCCATCTCCACTCCCAGGGTCCCAGGGATGTGATGTGTCCCAGACCATAACCATGAACTGCACTGCCTATGAGTTTACCAAGCACAAGAAATTATAAGACAGGTGTCCTTTGTCATCTCTATCTTCCCACTGTTCATCTTTATTAAATACACCTGTGAGCTCTGCTGCCGCTCACAGTACAAGAGGGCAGCTGCCACTCAAGATGGGGTTGAAAATGAAGCAAAGGACATAATTACTGCCTGTGTTGGCATTTGGACTTCCAAATGGCCAGACCATACACTTGAAAACTCCTTGGATTATAGCCTGAGCATCATCATTTTCATCAAAATATCAGTTAAATCCAGGAAAATCCAGGACATCTGGCTGAATTCCAAAAGGCAGAGCCAAGCATTTGAGTGGGAACTACTTTTAGCAGACACCAGCTGCAGAGAGCTTCGCTGAAGCATGCCTGGCAGCCCTCCTGATGCTCAGCAGTGTGGCACAGCAGGGCTCAAGGCTGCAATAAAGGCTGCCACCCTCTGGCTACCTAAAAGCAGTATTTTATCACCTCACAAACAAAACGGTGGCAGAAGCTTAACACTTCGACTTGCAGAGAGGTCTCAGCGGATGTTTCTGCACTGGTGTTTAATATTCCCATCACGTACTCAAAATAAACTCTGGAGTGGAAACACACTAAAGGAAAAGGATGCAAGTCCACAGCTTCAAGCAGCAGTTCTCACCCATCTCTAAGCTCTGATAAGCCACACTGGAGAAGGCAGAGAAAGGCAGGCTCCCTCCCTGCAGCCTCTCCTTCCTGGCTCTAGCCAGTCCCTGGCAGAATTCAGGGCAGTGAAATGGCTGTGGCACTACCCCTCTGCCAGCTCTACAAGACTTTCTCCAAAAGGCAGCTGAAATCCTTACTGCTGCTTGGCAGCATGAAGGAGCTGGAAGAAAAGTGTGAGGACAGATCCTAAATGCACCTGTACTTTCCCCTCCTTTGAGAAGGAGATTTCTTTGGAGGCAGTTTAAAGCAAACTGAGATAGATAGAGGTGTTGGCCCAAATATGCATGGTCTGAAAAATTACTCTGGCCAAACTCCATCTCATAAAGAAATTATTGGGAAATAATATAGTTTCTAATTTAGTTAAATATTCTTTTTTCGCTTTGGGCTGAATTGGCAAGTGGAGGCTGGAGTAACATCTCCCCCTGATTTTGATTAAGTACAAGAATACATTTCAATTGTTTAAGATAATGACTGCACAGCCCGATGGGACATCTCACTGCCTCAGACCTGGAATAGAAGTTTCCACATCTGAAATTATAATGTAATTTCTGCTAAATGCAACACTGCTGTGCAAAGTGTTTTCTTACAACTTGGAGCATATGCAAATTGGGAGTGAACAGCCTGAGAGCTGACAAGGATGCCTCAGTGCATTATTAATATGTTTCCTTTTCTCCCCTCCTTCCCATCCAAGCACCAGAGCACATTCGAGTGCAGTGTTGAATCCCATCAGACGGCAGTGCGGGAGCAAACTGAGCCACTTGACAAACCCAATCAGCCAAAGGCTGGTGTTTCTGCTGGGTACCACTTCCTCAAGTGCTTCTTCAAGACTCTGCTGCCTCAGGGAAACAGCACTTGATGAGACAGCCCTGTCCCCAAAGTTACTACTGATGTTCAATGACATTATGCCCTTGGGGAGGTGAGGCTGGTCTATGTTTGATCAGACCCTTCCTGCTGTAGGTCAGATGAATGGAGCACTTAAATATGGATGAGGTTCCCTCCCCCTGCCTCAAATTTGCAGGGATGGTGGGAGGAAGTCTACAGAGCCTGTAGATGCCAGAGTAAATGGAGCTGAATGGATATGGATTATTTTGTTAAGGCTGTTCTGCTAAGAAAGGATTAGGAACATCACTAATAGAAAATAGGAAAAAAAAAACCCTTGATGAAAGCTAATACCCTTTGCTTCTAAATTAGAAACGGTATCCCACGTTCTGCCAAGATGCAGAGTGAGACTGTCTTGGACTCAGAACAACTTGATTTGCCTCTTTCAGCAATGCCAGCAAGAATGGAAAACCGGGATAAGCCAGCATGGCCCTGGGTAATGACCCAGTGGATGAGAGTGTGTGTTCCACAGCTATTATGAGAGCTAACAGGAAAGACCTGGACCTGTTGGAGCGGGTCCAGAGGAGGGCATGAAGTTGATCACAGGACTGGAGCACCCCTCCTATGAAGACAGGTTGAGAGAACTGGGGCTGTTCAGCCTGGAGAAGAGATGGCTCTGGGAAGAACTTAGGGTACCTTCCAGTACCTAAAAGGGGCTTACAAGAAGGCTGGAGAGGACTTTTTTCCAGGGCCTGTTGTGATAGAACAAAGGTTTTAAAACTAAAAGATAGATTTAGATTATATATAAGAAAGAAATTTTTTACAACGAGGGTGGTGAAACACTGGAACAGGTTGCCCAAAAAAGTTGCAGGTGCCCTATCCCTGGAAACATTCAAGTCCAGGTTGGACAGAACTCTGAGCAACCTGATCTAGTTGAAAATGACCCTGTCCATGACAGGGGGTTTGGACTACCTAACCTAGAAAGATCCCCTTCAACCCAAACTATTCTGTGATTCTATGATTCCATTTTAAAATAATTTTTGAACTTTTTCTAACCTAGCCACAGAAGAGCTTATTGCTCCTGACTGTACAAATCATGCACACTAAAATCAACTTACAAAGCCTCTTACTCAGATGTATGTTTTTATAGCTTAACTTGGCACTCAGCTGCTAACTGAAGGCTTTTCTAGCAAACACTGCTAATGTTATGACTAGAATATCATGCCTTTGTTTCCAATGACAAACAAAATAATTGTATAGTCTGCCTGCATAAAGGACATCTGTGTATTAACATTTTATATGTGCAGCTATCTATTAACATGCAGCTTATTATCTTGCAACATATTGGATTCACAGAGCCTGCATTATCCCTGTTTGCATTTCTTCAAAACTAAATACCCCAAGAAGCAACTAATTGCCATCAGCAGTTAGTGGGAGGCAGAAGCTGCCTGGTTTGGTATCCAAAGAGCATCTGTATCACCATACCAGGCTGGTTTAGGACACATTTTCTCTTGGGTCTCTGGGAGAGCTGCCTCTTTTTGGAGCAGCAGCTGGAGGCTGGACAAGGTGCCCTCCAATGTCTGAGAGGCACAAGGCAACTGTGTTTTTGCTCATGAATTGCTCTCTAGGTGGGAAAATATGTACTCTTTGCAGAACAAGTGATACATGTGCGTGAGACAGACGTTAATTCCACATATTTGTAACATATAACTGAGATGCTGATTTAGAAACCCCATCCATTTAGATATTCTCCAACATGGAGAGAGAGAAGGACATGTCTGTAGGAGTCCTACAGTACCTGCATGGGTTAAAACACCAGATGAGGAGCCCATCTCTCCCCGCTCATTGCACAGAGCAGGACCAGCCGGAAAAGAACAGCATCTTTTTTCCAGCAGATACCAAACCATATCTTGGTTTTACAATCTGAGGCCAGTTTTGCCTTTCATTCTTGGATGCTTTTTTTTTCTGAGGCGATTCCACAGGCCCAGGGGGAATTTATTCTGCCTTGAGCCAGAAGGCGAAATTCATCACTCCCTCAAACATTTTGGGATTTGCTCCAGATGAGCAATTGGTATAATTACACAAGACAAGAGGAAAAAATGATCCAATGATCATCAGTTCTCACAGTAGCAGTGAGTTTTGCATGATTTAGCCAAATAATTTGCAAACACGTTCTAATCTCTTCTAAACAATGAGGGGGATTTCTAATTGGTTTCTTGGGAAATCATATTTGTATCTTTCATAGATATAAAACAAAATGGATTTCTCCTGTATTAATCTGTCCACATTGATTTTCTGTATGCTAGACTGCTGGAAATAATGAAGTGTCCCTTGGCTGACAGTCTCTTTGACTAGCACACTGAAAGCTTTGTAAATAAGTAAATTATTAATAACACCATTTCAGTCGCCTGCTCTGGGATTCTACAGGATATGTCTGAACAAAGGGTTAAAGAGGCAGGTCAGATCTGACCCAACACAGCAATGTTTTAGAGTCATAACCACTCTTTGACTGTTTTAAGGGCTGTGAAATGTGTTGTTGGTTCTGACATGTGTCTTAGGGGATGGATGTTTTATAGAGCGTGCAGAGGATTAGTTGTGGATATTTTCTTTCATGCTCCTTTATAACTTGTAATACTGCAAGTTAAGCCCATACAAAGAGCACTGCACACTTTTGATGTTTTTCACATGGCTGGTTCCGCTTTTTCCAGTATCCATGGCCTACAGTCCCTTCCTGAGACCAAATTTGTTCTTCAGTTACATTATCTCTCCAGTACTGACACTGAGCTGCTAGGTGAAATTAGGCCTGTGATTTCTGTCTCTCTTTTCTTCCAGGGTTTTTATGTTTACACCACAAAATATATGATACAAGGTTCTACTTCTTTGCATGTTCAGTTTCAGCCACACACCACCTGCCTTTGACTCTTATGAGCAGCTACAAAATATGCCCCTGCCCACAGTGTTCTGGTAAAGAAGGTGCTGTGAGAGGTGTATGTTCATGATGGGGACACTCCAACTCCCCTCCCAACAGTAATAAAATCTAATTCTTAGCTGTAAGATAGGTGGTCATCTATACTATTACCAAATGTGGTTTGATTTCTTTTTTGTAATTGTTTTTTTTGAGGGGATGAGTGGGGTTTTTTGCACTTTTTGGGGGTTGCTTGGGTTTTTGGGGGGTTTTTTATCCTTCTCTCCTTTTTCTTTACAGAGCTTTCTTTACTGAGAAAGGTTGAAGATACCTCACTAGCTTCAGTATGAAGTGCAAAATGTTGTGGTAGTAAGTAATACTCACCATTACCAACCAAGTCAAAAGGAGCTCCCACTAAAGAAAAGCCTCAAACAATACATGTGACATGACAATATTTATTGATTCTAATTAAGGTTAAAAAAAGTTCACAGCTGTCAGATAAAAATATCTGCAGAGCCTATTGAAAAGGGAGCTGAAGAAGGAAACCAAGGGAGACAGTCACCACAGAGGCACTTTAGAAAATGCTACAGTTATAAAAGGCACAAATTCATCACACACAAAGCATATATATTCCTGCAAAGTGAAGTCACTCTTTTTTTTTTTTTTTCCAAAACACAGAGGCAGGCATCACTGAGCACTGACCTGCACATGACCACAGGAGACACGCTAAAAGCAGCAGTCTATGACAACGCCTAAACAGTGTGACTGCAGAGACACTTTGAAAGCAAGACAGCTTTGGCTGTCTGGTTTTTACAATCTGTTCTTCAACAGAAGTAAGATCAAGGTGACCTTAAGGTGGTGGAGATGGGAGAGGGAATGTCAGTTCATTTAAAGACAGGTCAGGTTTATTTGTGAGCATCTGTAATCTGTGATTTAAGTGGGTTTGCTTCTTGCCCAAGAGCAGTGGCAGATCTGTTATTTAATCCTGGATCCCTTTTGCATCCAAGTACTTCTGGAGGACATAGAACTGCCTCTTCTTCAAAAAAAAAATCTTAAAATTTCTGCACATCTGTGAAGTCTAACTGAGTGAAACAACAGTCCCACTGAGGACATGGTAAGATCATTTTAATAGAGGACCTAAGCTTCTCTCCAGGCCTTGGGTTCCAGTGATGGACAATGCTCAGACAGACACTTAACTGTGATTAATGTCATTGTATTGACAGCAGATGTGCTATTTAGAATCAAGATCTGCACCAAGGGAAAAAAATGCACTAGTTAAAGGAAAGACAAGGGGCCACCTCAGACTGCTCACATCCTTGTTATTGTCGAGTAGTTTATGCAATCAGCTTTCAAGTACTTTGGTTAACATAGATTATCATGCCATGACCCAACACCCTTTGAAATGTACAGTTGCTATCAGAACAGTGTACAAGAAAGTAAACCTCTTTTTTTTTCTTTTTTTGAAAACTCTTAAGAGTATTACAAAATATGCATGGTAACACAATTCAGTTCATAAGAGACAAGTACACTTATTTCCATGGTTGTTCCTATAGTACCTTTTACAAAGCTGGTAAACTGCTGGAACTTTCATGATAGCAGTTGTCTCATCAAACTTCTTAATAAATTAACAAGATAGCATGACTCGTTGCCCGTTAAACCAGACTTCATTCCTCTCTTTGAAGGGTTGGCAGGAATTTTAATTTAAAAATGTAAGCCAGTCCTAAACAGTTCCCTCTACCCAAGGGGAAGCAGCTTGATTCTCAACCTACATCTGTCAATTCACTCATCACACTGGTATCCGTGTACACAAAGTGCCACATACTCCTTTTACGTGGAAAATGTTGAGAAAACGGCAGCAAATCCTTTTTTCTATCCCACAGTCGTGGTAAGATCCACAGCATAATCATAGGAAGACATGTCGGTAAAGACAAAGAGAGCCTTCCTAACGCTTTGGCAGTCTGCAAGGAAGAAGACAGAGACTTCAGTGTGTTAATACAGATGTTACAATTCAGACCTCCCAGCTTCAATCAGATTTGGCTAGAAATCCCAGGGAATCCAAATTTAATTTGAGATTTCAAGTCCCACCTGCTTTTAGTTGTGCAGAACAACATGAGAAATGTTTGTGAGGTTTCGGTTTTTTACGGTTTTGTTTCACTTTGAAAACTAAGAATAAGAAATGTTGATAAGTATAGAAAATGTTCAGTTGTTTTTTGTTTTTTTTAATTGACTGGTCTCATAAAAAGTCCACGATTCAGTTCACTTCTAACTACCTAACTTCTGATTTTGCTTGGAATTTCTGCCTCAGTTAGACTGAGACAAACTTCTGCCAGAGTCAGGAGCAAAGAAGAGAGAGATACATTCTGGATGTGAATAAAACCAATTTATCCTCATTAGTTTCATGAATCTGCTCCCCTGTAGGGAACTGAAGAGTATTTCTAGGGCAGAGGCAGGATCTGAATTCCAAACAGTTTTGGCAGGGAAATCATCTGCAAATGAAGCAGCTCTTTATGTATTAAGTGTGCATTCGCTGTCTAGCACTTACAGATATCAGGGCCAAGACTAAGAATGTTTTCCCAAATTTAGGTTCCTGTGTTTATTTCTGGCCTAAGAATTGTCTGAGTTGCAAAAGCTCTGAACTTCCCATCCAGCTTTCGGTTCCTAATTGATTTAGTAAATAAATCCCATGGGGAGAAAGCCATGTAGAAGTAGTCTGCAGTAGGCAAATGTCCCAGCAAATTAGAGCTCTGTGTGATACAATGAGAAAGGCCATATGTACACTGGCTGCACTGTTCTGACTTAAAGATCTTTATGTCTGGAAAGTTCCCCTATGCATTTTAAAAGGCTGTTATGAGGATATTCAATTGTGATAAAATCCAAGCTGCTGCTACAAGATGTTTAACTGGTATATCAAGTTAAAAAGAAAGAAACCTAAGGACCAGAAAACGATGTGCCGCTCACAAATATTGCAGCTTTCGAAGCTGTTCAGTAAATTTCCATGGGACTATTTGGAGAACAAAGTACTACTCTGCACAAGCAAGATCAGATGCTGGCCCAAAAAGTCTGCCTGAGACTGCTGGTACAGTTCCTCTACCGTCTGCTCACACTAGTTGTTGAATTTATTATTATACTTCCCTCCACGGCTTTTTACTGAAATGCAATTTTTTTTACATTTAAATTGATGCTGTTTGAAGAGAGAAGCACAGCAAACAGGCCAGGAAAAATTCCAGATGTCTCAAACTTCACGTGCACCAAATCCTGTTCTCAGCTACACCTGCGTCCCTGTTTTTTGTTGTGCAGATGTAACACAACAGAAATACCTACAACAATGCACCAACACACTGACATGTAGGCACTGAGGTTTTGGTGGTTGGTTTTTTTTACTTCCTCCCCTGCACCCTGCCTTCTTTATTTCTTCTATTTTTTTTTAAACATTGTTTGAAAGGTACCGAGCTACGGAGGGCAGAAGCACTTGCATGTGACTCTCCTATCCATGGTTCTCTTTCATCTATCATTTAGATCCTTGGTTAGTTAAAAGTGCACAGTCAGTACAATACAGCACAGCAGGCAGAAGTGGAAGTGCTAATCCCATCAATATGGTTGTTAGGAGAGACTGAAGCTCTGAATCAGCGAAGCTGTGTTCAGCATGAAGGGGGTAGATAATTTGGGGGTTTTGTTGGGGTTTTGTTGGTTTTTTTAATGCAAACACTACATTTTCAGACCCATTGTGTGTGCCCCACTGGGCGAGAGACAGCCTCAAGGTGTTCAAAGAACAAATTTAAGTAGCTGAAAGAAAGAAAGGTGTTAAGAAAAAAGTATATGAGAGTTTTTTATGGATGGCTCTACAACTTCATGGGGTAGGCAGAAGGTAATCTATTCTCTTGCTATCCTGCAGAAACTTAGGGAGCTAAAAGAGGACCTTGGAGGCAGAGAGATGTCAGACAGGGTGAAAAAGGCTTGACAGGCTGTGCCTGTACTTTAGCACAAGGTTTCCCATTCACACTCAGGTCCAACAGCCTAATCCATACTGGATACACATCAGCTGTGGGCTGCAGCCTGACAGTTTTTCAGGCAGAGGAGTTTTCCAGGAACAGACTTGACTGGGACATCAGCTCTGCTGTTCCAGGCAGTTGTGAACACAGGTGGCAAGCCTGAAATTCAACTACTCTTCCCGAGGCACTAAAACCATTGCCCTTTAACTCACTGTAGGACATAGAGACCACTAGAAATGCCAGCATCCTATGGCCAGATAGTTCAGATGGATAGATTTGGCCTGACTTGTCCCTTAGATGCTGCCTGGGCTCTGGACACCTGGGTGACAAAAATAAAAACACTAAAAAGTTTGTTACCAGTAATTTGCATGAACTATCTAATCATCCTTTAAGCTATGGATTTCTTTAGCACACAGAAAGGCAGAAATCTTTTGTTTAAAACTAGAGACTGTGTTGTTGCATAGTACAGTACAAAAAAGAGTCTGTAAAGACTTGGAGTTCAGGGTGTGTTTCATACATAAGTGTAAAAACAACTGCAAATCTCACCAGAATAGGCTTTATAGAGGTGTTTTGTCCCTTCTGTTCTGAGATCTGGATAAAAACCAAGGTGATAATGCTTGGCAGGGTATCTTAGAAATTCAACAACCAAAAATTTACTGCTAGAAATAGGCCTGGATTCAAGGGGTTCTTCCTCAGTATGGATCCCCTTTATTTATCCCTCCCCTCCAGCCTCTTTTCTCTACTGTTTTCACCTCTTCTTCAGTCCTAATTTGACTTTGGAGACAGGGAAGTGCATGCCAAAAAACCCACTAAAAAAAAAAAGCAAACCCCTCAAGTGTGAGGCTTTGAGATGGCACCTTTTTCAGTTTCGAACTAGAAGTCCCTTTTTGTAGGCAAGTAACCCAGCTGCAGCCACAGAGGTGAAGAAAGTGGAAAATCCAATCAGCTTTAGCAGTCCTGGCACAGATGGCAAGTTTCTCTCCCAGAAGGTCGTAGTGATGGGCAAAGCTGGCACATCCTGCAGGGAGAGCATCCCTTATCAACATAACATCTCCATTGTGAGAGGCAGGATACAAATCAAGATTCTTGCAGCAGAAACAGAACTGGGTTGCAGCAGTGAAATGTTACCAGGGAGGAATGTATCAAAATTTTCTGCCCAGTTAAAGGGAAGAAGAACACACACGTGGAAAGGATTCACAGCCCAGTTAAAAAGTGCAGTTCTTTCCAATCCTGCACTACAGAGTTGTCAGATGGGTGCCCTCTCTGAGTTTCTATCATGTTCCTCTTAAGGAAGGGGCAGTTTTGGTGAGTAAGGGAAAGTTTATTGTGGTTTTGATTTAGTGAACTTACATAAAAACAACCAATAAAATTTTATCTCATTGGCAAAGCAGCAGAAAAAAAAGCCAGACCCTTTAATCTACATAAATACTTACAATTGATTCAGGTTCTGGCTTCCAAATTTCACTGTCTGGGATTTTCCTCATAGCAAACAGTATCTGAAAGGCAGTAATGTTCTACATAAGTAACATTGATTATTCAAAAGGGAAAAAAAAGCTGGCTTCAATTTTTGTTTTAAAATGGCATGATGATGACTGAGCACATAAACAACAGTGTATTGAAATTTTAGAAGAAAACTCAGCCTTTTACAACTCATTTCTAGGGAGGCCAGATAAGACACTTCTCCTAGTGGAACATAGAAAGAGTAACAGAAAAATATCTTTATGCTTAGTTAGTCCATGGAAGATATCAGAACTTGCCCAGTCCCATGGGAACAGGGCAATGTGAATATGACTAAGAGTTAGGCAGACACTCCTGGCATACATATGGTGTGCCTATGCCAGCTACAAGGAGTAGCTTGCTTTGCAAATTTTACCATGATGTAGGAAGAAGAACAGCATCCTGGGAGTGATGACAGACCACTACTTTCAGCGAGAGAAAAACAGAACTAAAAAGAGAACCTTCGCAATGGAAAACTTACCATTCAAAATATCAAAGATACCAGAGATCAGTAGGATGGCAAAGATTATTTGAAATGGTAATCAGGGAAGACAGCAAGATTAGTTTCTTCTACAGTAAATAAAATGGAGGTGGTGATATTAATGTTTTTACTATTCCAGGCACTTGTAGGTTTAAAATCTGTCATCTTTTATGATGGCCTTTTACTGTAGGCAAGATTCATTGAACCCCTCAACTCTACAATGCACGGGAATGAGAAACATCCTTGCACTACGTTTCAAACATATTTTCCTTTCAAAAGTAAACAAGGAAAGGAAAATATCAACATTTTTACCAGTCTAGCACACTTGTCAACTTCTCTGCTGAGGCCTATGGAGGCTCTGCTGTAATGTCTGTACATTAGTGAGATCACGAAGCACTGCCCCTGGAGGTTTTCAGAAGCAGGTTTGGTATAATTTCCTCAAATGGGACAGGTTATGAATAGTTGATCCCTGTTTTTGGGGCAGGAGTATGGGCTAGACGAACTCTCCAGATCCCTTCTGGGAGAATTTCTGTTCCACAACTGTAGCTTTTAGACACAAGGTTCCCTTTGCCTCATAAAACAAAGATGACATTTCTTTTGCTGCTCCATAAACTGTAATGTTCCTGAAAATAGTTGAGGAATTGCCATTTTCTCAGATGCAAAATAAATCTAAGTCCTTTTTTTATTGACTTCATGTAAGGCTTTCTCAAAGGTATTTCACTGTGTCAATAGTACTGTTGGGAACACAGGAGGAAGGGACCAGCTTGGTGTGCGGAGCTGCAGGACTGAGCTGCTCCCGTGCTCTAACAGCCATGAAGTCTCAGTAGGATTACTAACAGAGTGATCATTTGGGGGAAAAAATGGCTAGGTGAGAATCTGGGATTTCTGTAAAAGAAGAAAGGATTTGATTCCTGGAAACAGAGAAGATTTTGAGGAAATAACCACAGCCCTCCTCAAGTATTCCAAATCTAAGTGCAAAACCTTCATCCTTTTTGAAGTCTCTCCCCTTTGCAGGGACTTGCATCAAGATTCAGAACATGTGATGCTGTCAACACTCCCTTCCCATTTCACCTCCAACCAGAAGATCTTTCATTTTCCACAGGATATTTGACAGTGTCCCCTGAGTTTCTGTACCTCTCTGGCTGCTCTTTCTCCAGCCTGGACAGCCCCCTCCATGTATCCACTCCACTCTGTGGCTGTTTCTGTGCCAGCAAAATAGATCCTGCCAACGGGCTGCCGAATGATCCTGGAGGGGGACAAGCAGTAAGCCTCATTAGGCATATCAGAAAAGAACCAAAACAGTTGGGTTAACATCACAGAAGTGTTTTAAATAACAGCAAGCACTTACAGTCAGTAACATTGGGTGAGTTGAGCTGGAGGGGGAATCTGCACCGCATTTAATTTCTTACAGTAAAGACACCAGTGTTCGCATTTTCTAAGCATTTACACTGTGCATAGGTGTAAAGCACAATTATTTTGAGATGAGAATTAGTCTCTCTCACAATTCTAGCCAGGGCCATAAATACCAATGCTAAGCATTACTGGCACAGAGCAGCATTCTGAAGTACATCCTCATAATATCTAAAGCAATAAACAAACAAATAAATAAATAAATAAAGATTGTTTTAACTCTGTTTTTGACAGAATTGGCAATAATTATCATTAAAATTACTTTAAATACTAAGGCCTCCATAAGCTCTTCATTACAAGTGCTTCATTGCTCTAAGTTCTTTTTAAATTGTAAAAACTTAAACTTCAAAAGTAGGGCTATGCCTCCACATTAAAAACTGTGTATCTGGATCCAATCACTGGTCTGATGTAAGTCTTTTTCTTCCTGCTAAATATTATTCTCATGCAAAAACTTAGGTGGGAGAAGACTGTATACAATGGCCCACTGATTACTATTTTAAGCCTTGACTGCTGAAAAAAAAAGGAATAGTCCAAAGAAATCATTCATTACTGTAAATACTGGCAAGAATTAACTCTCTGCCAGTATTTATAAAACACCAGCTAAAGATGTGCTGGAAATGGTTACACAGATCTCAAACACCCAAAGCCAGTTTTGTAAACAGAATGTGAAAGCTTCCCAACTCCCTTCCCAGAGCCTACTCAGCTGTACTCACCGAATTTCAAGAGTGAATAAAAGCCCCTACTGATGCTGAACTCATCCATCATAAAGCCCAGCTGAGACAAGTGGAAGGTTATACTATCTCTTCAAAATATTCCCTAGTGATCTTAAAAGGTATAAAGTGAACAGTGACAGAGGATTTATGACCCTTTCTGAGGATATTTATTAACTTGGTCTTATCTCACTACTCCAAAGCCCACTATAAATAGACACTGTACCTTCCATACTGAGTCATTATGCCTGGTGGGAAGTAGGCTGTGTAGCAGCCCCCAGAATACTGCTCTTCACACCAATTCTTCTCTTCATAATGCACTGGCTGTAAAACAGAGATTAATTCACTCAGGGAAAGGACAGAGTCCCAAGAAAGCTAATAACAGAACTGAGGAGAGAGCAGAGAAGAACAGCTTATCATTTGTTGCATGTCAACGTCTGACAAGACAAGCACATTTAACACATCTCTTAATGCAACATGAACCCAACACAAAAAGCCTTAATTTTTTAAAAGTAGCTAGCAGTGTCTAAAAAACTAGCTAATCTAGCCACTGCAGAACATAACCCTCTTAATCTGTCAATGTAAATTGATACTTTGTGCACAAATTTATGCTCTGAACCATGTAAAGCAAAATTAACCTCTGGTGTACACAGATGTAATACTTGCAATATGTACAAGAGACACAAATATATACTTGTAAAAATGCAAAGTGTGGCACTTGCATGGTTCTGTGTACAGTATCACTGTGTTGGAAATTATGTGTTTTCCAGATTGGTGTCTACAACATTTAACTGGTTTAAAAATGTCTCTAAAGTGTAAACAGTGTTAATCACATAATCTAAGTGTGAGATCACACAGAGTCGAACAGTCATTCAACATTACAGGGAAGAGAAGGCGAGGGAAAGGCAAAGGAAAAACAACCCAACACATGCAGCAATGAGTGTTAACAACTGGTGAGAGAGAGGACACAACATAGATGAGAGGGAAAGCAAGCCTGTCACACCTGAAAACAGCTGAGATGTGTGGTGTGAGCACTGAGAATGCCACCCACAAAGCTGGACAAGAATAAAGTTTCATAAGCTCATTCTTGTCCTCACTGTCAAACACAACCAAAGACTTGCCATAATATTCTCTCCACTCCTCTAGAGAGGGCAGTAAGTGCTCCCATAGCAGCTACCTTTTCCAGAGGTACCTTTTCCAGAGACACCATGGTTAGATTTTGTGCTTACGTGTAAAGCTTCCTCTGATCCCAGAACCTTTACATAGAGCTCACACAGCCTTGTCTTCCTGCAAGAGAAAAGCAACATAAGACTTCAGCATGAGGAAAGAGCAAACAAACCACCCTAATATACCCTAGTTTCAAAAGAACATATAATGTATCTGCTTGAACTTGAGGTTCCAGCTTTTTGGGATCTATCCTAATTGGTCAGCCTCTGGATCACTAGAAATAACTCAAACTCCTGTGCTGCATAAGTGCTGGTTTAATCAGCAGTTACACAAGCTGTTCCCTTAAGATAACTCTAGCAGCCCAGTTCCATACATTATCCAAATGTTCTCCAGACTGTCAGAAAAGAAAGTAGTAAGGCACTGCAATTTTTCGTCTTGGCACATAATCTAACTTATGTTTGTTCCTACAAAGATGCAGGTGTTGATGTACTGCGGCTCTCAGGGAATTAGTACTTTATTTCTGTATATATAAAATTTCCTCCTATTTTAGTTTATGAGTCTATAAATCCATGAATATACTTCATTCCATAGCAAACCCCAAGCGCAATTAAGTTTGTTCCTACAAGCTTTTGGGTCTTACTCTCAGCCCCGATGCGCCAATTCCCAAAATCCGGAAGATCAAGATGAAATAATAGCTAACAACTATAAAAACAAAAACTCAAACACAGAATTGGAAAAACATTTACTCCTGGAAACAAATCCTGAGCTCCACAGGAAGCCATGCTGGGCACAGAAATAGAGTCCCAGCTCTGTAACTGCATGGGCTACACTTGCAGCTATGAAAGCCCGTAAGGAGCCCAGCTATATCCATGAGCAGCTCAACCCAAAGAATGTTACAAAATGGGGCTGAGGAGAAACAGGATGACTAGAAGAGCCTTGAAGGTGTCCTCATGTGCAGGTTGGGGCTTGAGCAAGAAAGTGAAGGGTGCTACAGTTCAGGAAGAGCCATGGCCCTGGGGTGATTTTGCTGCTGGCAGGTGTCAAGTTAGTTTAAGATAGCTGTGCAAAAAGAAAATATTAAGCTTCAGGTCAAGGGCATCTTCAGACTCTTAAGAAATGTCAACCTTGAAAGGAATTATTCATCAATAACAAGGTATTATTTGACAGGGGGAAAAAAAACCCACACACATACACAAAAAAACCCAGCAGTTTCTAAGGAATTGAATTGTACCAGCAGAAATCAATCACTGAGGACATTACCTTAATAAGAGCAATCTTTGTTGCTGTGCTGGTTTCTCTGCAAGATCTGCAGTTTTCATCCCAGAACCGTTTAAATAAATTCTTATTTATGTATTTATAGTTGAAGCTAGCATGGAACACATGGAATATGCAGTGAGTAAAATCCTTATTTCTTGGCTTTGGACTCAGCTGTGAAACTGCCATCAGCACTAAATAAGAGGAATGTTATGCCTGGAGCTACCAAGGTAGGGTTCTGTTGAGAGTTACACTGTGCCCAGTGTGGAAGAAATGCACATGCACAGCTGTTTTCCCTGGTCTCTTATTTCACAGCAGTGTGGAAAGGTAGGGTACAATCTAACCACTGTAATTACTCACTGGCACCTGGCCTGGGAAGACCACCTGGAAGGCAGCAGTGAGTTTTACTCCCTTCAGTCAGGCTTAGCCTGTAAAAAGGTTTCCATCCTCTCCCACAGCTGCTGTTCCCAGTCATGATTTAGGATAGCTGTCACAGATTCTACATCCTACTCTTCATATCCAAGGATTACCAAAACCCTGTAATAAGCGTGATGAAGGGAGAGCCCAGGCTGTGTTGTAGGTGAGCACAGCATCTCAGCAGGATACATCCCCTGTAGGGTGCCACAAGAAGCCTGTGATCAGAAGGGCAAACACCACACCCCTTATCTAAATAATATAAATTGGTTGCACCCCAAGTGTACACTGGGAGGTCTGGGTTCATGCTCTGCCTTCCCCTGGACCCCAGTTTCCACTGGAAGGAGACTTATGTGAAGGACAGGAGCTGCAGAACAGACCAGCAGGTTCCTGCCTTGGCTGGCTGAGTTCAAGACTGTAGGAGCCAGAGGTACCCCTGCACCAGGGTACACCCAGAAGGTACCAACCTGGGCCTATTTCATAGCCATTTGTTACTAAAGCAAAGCCCTTCCTAGTCCAAGGTCTATTCCTCAAAAGACAAGAGTTCAAAACTCCCATTTAAAACTTGGCTGTAGGCAGCAGCAGAGTCAGGTAATTGTGCCAGCACTTTTAATGCCCAAGGGAAAAGATGGTACCTTGCAAACAGCCAGGACAGCCCTTAATTTCATAGAAAGAGAAGCTGTTCTTGAAGACTGCAAATGCTCAGTTGTATCTAGGGGGTTATTGTTCTCAGACAACTGCAAGAGAAGTGTAGGGAACAGAACAAAGGTCTCTATGTAACCTTTGTCGACCTCACCAAGGCTTTCGATACTGTGAGCAGAAGAGGTCTGTGGCAGATTTTGGAACGTTTAGGTTGTCCCCCCAAGTTCCTCAAAATGATCATCTCACTCCACGAGGATCAGCACGGCCAAGTCAGATATGGCAACACACTTTCTGAGCCCTTTCTAATAAAGAATGGTGTGAAACAAGGCTGCGTTCTTGCTCCTACCCTATTCACAGTCTTTTTCATTATGATGCTCCAAAGGGCCACGGTAGACCTCAAGGATCAGGATGGTATCTACATTCGATATCGTACTGATGGAAGTCTATTCAATCTAAGGCAACTGAAGGCCCACACCAAGACCTTAAACCACCTTGTCCGGGAGCTGCTTTATGCTGATGACGCCGCCCTTGTTGCCCACACAGAAGCAGCCCTGCAGCGTTTAACATCCTGCTTTGCAGATGCTGCAGAGCTCTTTGGGCTGGAAGTCAGTCTAAAGAAGACAGAAGTTCTCCATCAACCTGCACCTCAGGAAGTCCCCCATCATCCCCACATCACCATTAGCCAATCAGAGCTCAAATCAGTCCAGCAGTTTAATTACCTAGGCAGCCTCATCTCCTCGGATGGTGAGATTGATGGGGAGACAGACAACAGGTTAGCAAAGGCATACAGTGCTTTCGGAAAGCTTCATAAAAGAGTTTGGCGAAACAAACACCTGAAGAAAAGTACCAAGATCAGTGTTTACAGAGCCATAGTGCTGTCTACTCTCTTGTATGGTTCCAAATCATGGGTCATCTACCGCCACCACCTGCGTCTCCTAGAACGCTTCCATCAACGCTGCCTCCGCACAATCCTAAACATCCACTGGTCAGATTATGTGACCAATACATCTGTTCTAGAACAAGCAGCAGTCACAAGTATAGAAGCCATGTTGATGAGAACACAGCTGCGCTGGGCAGGACACGTCTCAAGGATGAAGGACCAACCACCGCCTCCCTAAGATCTTGCTCTATGGTGAACTTGCCACTGGCTGCTGCAAGAGAGGAGCCCCGAAGAAAAGATAAAAGGACTCCCTGAAAGAACATCTCAGCCTTGGCCATATTGATCACCATAACTGGTCTACTCTGGCCTCCAATCGGGAGGCCTGGAGACACACCATCTATAACACTGCTGATGCTTTTGAGAAAGCACACAGGATCACCCTTGAGGAGAAAAGGCAACACAGAAAGAATCGTGCCTTGCAGAATATACCATCTAAGGAGTCTTTCTGTTGTGCCTTTTCCAACCGGACGTGTCTGTCTCATATTGGCCTTTTCAGCCACCAACGTGCCTGTAACAAATGTGGGTAGAGCCCTTCCCAAATCTTTGTTCGTGAAGCCCAGCCATGATGAATCTAGGGGGTTCACACACAGAGTAAGACACCGTTTGGTGTTTGGGATGGCTTTGAATGCTGGGCAATACTGGGTTTCAGAATAACTACATGACTTTTATCATCTGGCACCTGCTGGGGGTCTATCTCAAAGCTTCAGTGCTTGTCCATTCCTGCCAAAATTGAAAGGGCTCTGTGGTATCAGGCTGTCATTTGAAAAGACTGGGACATTAACAGCTCCATTCAGACCTGTTATCCACAGACTTCCAGACTACCTGCAAAGTGAATCTGAGATGACTAAATCTTCTCTAGTTAGACTGTAAAAATGTTACTTGGACACAGTATTCCTTCCGGCATGCTTTAAAAACAATTTTATTTTCTCAGTTTCAAAATAAGCCTCTGCTCATAATCCACACTCTCTGCTTCTAGCTTTAATTTGATCAGATACTGTAAACTGGTGAGATGGAAAAAAATCATTACTTTGTAAATTCTATTTTAGTAATATGCCAAAGAGCAGTATGGTATGCAGAGACTTGTTTCAAGAAGACAGTAAAATGGCCTTCATCTGGCCCTGAAGGGCATTTTTTCCCTTCATAGCTGAGGGTGGAGAGATGGAGGCAGCTTTCTGATCCCTTCATGATGCTGAGGTGTTGCTCACAGCAGCTACAGCACCGTCAAGGTTGCACTTAGTTACAGACATTGAAAGGACCCTCCAGGGTGATTAGAAGAAATAAAAAACACAATGGTCAAGCTTGTCCCTTCTGACAAGCTTTCAAAGAGCTCAGTGCACCTGCAGGAAGCCAGAGAGGTAGCAGTGGGGAGAGGAGGCTGGACCTGGATCCTTTCCAGTGAGGGCAGGTGGATTTCTACACTACTTTCATATCCAGCAGCTTAGAGCAGTTCTTTACCTGGAGTTACATAAGCAGAGCAGCCTTGTGGGAAAATAAGAACCAGGACCAGAGAGTTTCCAAAAGCCAGGGGTTAGCTACACATCTGCTGCCAGTTTGTGGGAATTCTGTGGGGCCTTCATCCAAAACCAAGATACCTTCTTCTTCCAAGTGACATGTCTGCCTACTATCACAAGGTTACGGACAACTTCCTTCAAATCAGGGCATTTTTTTTCCTGCCTTGGTCATTTATAACAAAATTCTGACTCAGATTCTGCACAGATCTCCAGTGTTTGGACTTACCTTTCTTCTTTCGTGAGACCTGTCAGTCTTCTGCACTTCCGAGCAAGAATGAAGCTGTAGGAAGACCACAGACAATTTACTGCCACTATGCAACTACATTTCCTGCATTATTTAAAATGTCAATATGTTATGGTGGGATGCTGTGATTCACAGTAATAGCTTTAGGGTCTCTATCTAAAATATCCATTTCACCTCTCTGCGTAACGTTGTTTGCTCTGTCTGCTGCTTGCAGGACTCACTCTAGAAGGAAACACTCTGAGATTCATGTTACGATATTTGCATGAGTTGTTTCCCAATTACCTTAATTTTATACAGCTGTGGGTGCAGGCATATAGGAACAAGAGGTGAAGCCTGGGATTGAGCTGGAAATTATTTTTTAATAAAACTTTTAAGACTGATCACACTCCACAGCTGTTAAAAAAACCAAACCAAACAAAATATAATTCTAGAAAACAAATTTTGATTTAAAGAACTGGAATACTGGGCAAAAACTTTATATTTCTGCAATCACCCTCTTTTTTCTTCTCTTTTCTTTCCTCTTCTCCAAGTCTATACTTTGCCACACAACAAGGCAAAAGATGAAAGTAAAAAAAATGACAGAATTTCATTTTTTAAATTAGCAATGAAATCATAGAGAAAACTTTTTTGAAATAAAACAATCACAGAACATATTCACCACAGACTCAACCTTTAATTATTTTAAAGTATTTCCTTTCAAAAGCATTAGGTTTTCCATTTCAACTGCTGCCTCTAAGACAAAATAAAAAAGCATTAATTAGACACTGTCTCTTACCCTATTATGGCAGGAAAACTGCCATCAGGCTTAGTATCATCAAGTGTTAAACCAATTGCAGCGTCCTCATCTTCAATGATCATGGTACCACAATACCCTGTTAAGCACAAAGTGGAAAAGTTAGGATACATGTATCCAAATCTAGGAACAATCTTCCAAGAAGATGTGAAATATTCAGAACATGACAGGAAAAAGCCCTAAACAACCTGATCTAAATTTACCCTGCTTTGAGCAAGACATGGGACTAGATGACATCCAGAGGTTTCTCCCAGTCTCTATCATTCTCAGATATTATGATTCTGATACAGGGAAGCAAGGTAACTAATATTTAGTAAGGTAATTATTACACAGAAATGGACTGCTCTCAAATACTGAAGATGTTCAAGGGTCTTTACCACAGTTGTTTCCATGTCTGACATTTATGTCAGACAGAGAAGGAGATATTTGTACACTGTTTTGAAAAAACAATTGTTCTTAAAACAGTTCGAAGAAAATACATTGTTCTTAAAAGAACAATGGTGTTGGCAAAGCACAGTATGCTACAGGTTCTATCAGAAACAGGGAGTCACCCCCTGTCAATCCATTCCAAACCTAATAGGCAGAACATGACAGGATCCAGAACCCCATAAGTCATTCACAAAGATGGAGGGTGGATGACATTTGTAGGTGTGGTGGGGGGAAACAGTTTTCCCCCTGAAGTTATAAAATGGTAAATCCCCAGAGGGTGGTAACCCTTGGAAGTTTGAACCAATGAGCACTTCTGCAAAATATAAACATATCACAAGCAGAACAGAAGAGAAGATAGTTGTTGTAGTTGTTGTGGAAGAAGTAGCCATGTTGTATGGCCACGAGGAGAAAGGGCAGGAGCCCCCCTGGGGGGCTCTGGCCCCCCAGCCCCCGGCTGGGGGCTACAGGGACTTGGAACAGCATAAGGCTGGGCTAAGTACCTGTGGCTGACAGCTGAAGGAGTTTCTCTACTGTAAGAAGCAGCAGGAGCAGCGGCAGAACTGCACTGACCGAAGAAACGGTGGCAGAGAGCCAGAAGAGATAAGAACAAACAACAATGACAGGCATGCAGCAACACAGAGAGAACTCCGGGAAGGAGAGAGAGAGCCAGCAGCAGAGAGAGAGAATTAGGCTCTACAGAGAGAGAGAGGAAGTTGGGATAAGAAATGAAATAAAACCCCATACCCCTCTGAGACCTCCGAGAGAGAGGAGGATGATGGACTCTTACTTGAAAGAGTCGTGGAGTGCTACAACACTGCAGAAAGGAGCTGTAAAGCTCAGAAGGAATGCAGAGGGGGTGACCTTGGCCCCCCCACTGCCTGAGACAGAGCACGGAGCTCTGCAAAGGGGGCTTGAATCCCCTGAAGATAAGGACCATCACGAAGACCCCTGAGCTTCGTGGTATGACTGTGGTGAAACGACCGTGTCCGGGTGAACGTAGCCCACGGAAGAGAAGACCCTTGCCTGGAGGCGAAGGGCCACGAGGGCTTGGATACCCCCTCGTGTGTACTGGCAGAGATCCAGCTACAGCTGCTGCAGAAGAGATGCCTGCTGCCTTAGAAACACTGCTGCTCTGAGAGCGGAAAGGATCTTTTCCTTCTTCCCTCCTGAACTTTCATTTGGAGGGGAGAACAGATTTGATCCTTTGTAAATACTTTTTATGTCGTGGTAGAGATAGCTAAGATTGTATATAATGTATTGTAGTATTTATTTGTACAGTCATTGTAATATATTCCCTTTCACCCATTTTGAGTCTTGTGTGGTGTCTGGAAAAACCATCTCACACTGAGTTGAGATGTGGGAGGGGGTTTGGACTAGGGAATTGGATTTTGGAGCTCTCAAACCATGAGAGTAGGCAAACAGATGTGGGCTCATTATAGCCAAAGATGAGAAATAGGTGCTATTACACTGCAGTTTTTCTTAGATTCAGTAGTTCTAAAAGAGAGCTGAGGAACCACGATGGAAGTATTCAGCCTGTAAGGGGAGTTCAGGATGACTAGCCCAGCTGGGGATGGAGATGTAAAGACACTTTCAACTAATGCTGCCCAGTGCATCCAGAAGGCAGAATTTTTGCAGACTGATAATTGATGGGATAAAACCCCTTTCCATCACACATCACTTGTACCTTTACATTCCTGTACAAGTGAGAGAAACTCATATCCACATGTCACTGAAGAAGAGGACAATAAAGAACAACCAAGACAATAAACAAGAGGCATGAGTTCTCCCTTCGTGACTACCTCCCTCTTTTTATTCCCTCATCCACCCTCTTTTCCCTCTTTTTTCCTTCTAAGGTTTAGCATCCTCTGTCTACTCCATTGCCATGCACCCTCTTCCCTTTGTCACTACTATTCCATTCAATTAAAACACAATACCTTTCTTCCTCCAGAAAGTTTCCTTATAGTACACAATGCACTTGATGACTGAGCCCATGGGGACCCGGTTGATGAGCTGGTTTCTCATTGGGGGTAAAGGTGGGTTGAAATGAATCTTCAGACCAAGAGCTGGGGGAATGGCACTGATCACATATTTGCCCTGGAAAAGAAAGTATACATAAGCCAAATACATTCTCCATTACTTCAACCTAGGTATATTGCTCCAGTGATCTTGGCAGACATCTGTGGAGGCTGCAGGGTGTATCTTGTGAAGCAATTTTGGCATTTAGCATAAGAATTGTAAAACTAAACCTCACAAAATCCTGCTCATTAAATAACAAACAAGCATCATATAAGCAGCCATCTGTTCAAATGATGGGCAGCTGCCCTTTCCTCAGTACTTAAAAGAAAGCACTGTGCTACAAGAGTCCATTGATCTCCCTTCCATCTGGACTCCTCTGTTACAACTTGGAAGTAAAGTTTGCAATGTTTTTCCCAGAAAGTTTACTACTAAGCTACATTTTTGTGTTCACACTTTAATTCAGAAGGCAACTGAACACAAAGAAGAGATGATTGCTTTCCAGGCATCACTTTAAAGAACTATCACTTCAGGACAATGAGAAAGTGTGACCTGTCATAGTCACTCATATCTCTGCTGCGTTTTTGGAGAGTATTTTGGAGCAGCCAAAAAGGACGAAGCTAAAGGGTTTCTAGCCATCCATCCCACCACTAATGATTTCTTACAAGGACATTCCATTACCTCGTATAATTCATGATCTAAGGTTTCCACAACGACACTTTCACCCGACTGGTCGATGCGGACGACCGGCTTCCTCAGCTTCACCCGCCCTCCCAGGCGCTCCATCATCTTCTCACTGATCTGGCCAGCGCCCCCAACAAACTTCCTCTCCTGAAACACATGAACAGCGACTCAGCAGAGAGGTGCTTGTGAAGCAGGTATCATTTTGCTCAGCATTCAAAACAAACCCCATTCTTCCACTGTTATCAAAACACATTTGGGAAGTTTGGCAGTTTCACTTGGAAACATATCCGCGTTACTTTCTCTTTTGGGGATTTCGTCAAATACTTCCCATATTTGACCAGCAGTCAAAAACAGAAGTATCAGTAATCTCATGAGAAAACCCCTTCTCATGTGGTCTCCAAACAGTTTCCTCAGGCCTGTGTGAATCAGCAAGACTTCTGAAAAGTGCTTAAACTTTCAAACCTTTCTCTGAGTTTATTCATCCCTGCAGAGCTCTGTGCATCAGAAATAGGAAACTTCATAATAAATAACAAAGTAAAAGAAATAATGTAGCTCACATAAAAAATGCCTACTACGGTCTGTAATCTAAACTAACTTAAATCACCTCCAGCATAGCACAGAATTCAAATATTTAAACATATTTACAGTTAAATTATCTATGGTTATTGCTTATATACACATATTTATGGATTTGATATGGTTTCATGTATTTGCATTTTTAGTTATTTATGATGAAGTAACTTGCATTTCAAAAAATATATCTAATACAATTAGTAAAATTTGCACTTCTCAAGTGGAAGACCATTAACAGAGTCTTTACTTTCTTCAAATGCAGAAGCAGCACTAGCGTACCAGACTGCCAACATTTCAGAGCAATACCATTTTTAAGCAGTGGCGGTCATTTTCTTCAGGCTGATTTTAAAATCACAACAGTGTTAATCCTTGGAAGTTTGCATCTTAGGAACCCAGCTCTGGGCTACATTTTCAGCATTAATTTACAGCTGGCGTTGCAATCTCCATTAACTTCTTCAGCAGTGCCAAGCCTTGCTTCAGCCTTGTGACAGAAACAAGCATAGGTAAAACTCTCCTTTTTCAGCGTGGATAAGCAAAGTACATGTTCTAACCGGAGTCCAAAAGGAATCCAGAGTCAGGAACAGATACAAAACTACTGAACCCTAGGTCAATGCTTTCAGCACAGGAGCAGTTTTCAACACCAGTTTTGCAAGATCCAGATTAAAGTGTAAATGAATAAAACTAGTTATCAATGTGCAACTGGCTCAAAAGTCACGGACGACTCAGTTTGCCCTCTGAACTAAAACAAACAAGCAAAAGAATGAAGTTAAACCAGGGCCTATCAAGAGCTGCAGAAGGTGATGGCTGACAGTACCTGTCCTCCATTGGTCGTTGAGAATATCCTCGCTGTCCCCCCACACTGCTTCACGTACCACAAAAACCACAGGGCAGAGACCTCGTGGGGCTCAGAAGTGACATCCACGTTCACAAACAGAGTTGCGAAACTCTTAGCTGCACTGCAACAAAGACAAGAAAGTGAGTTAATTTAAAAAATTAATAATGTTGACCAGATTCTTCTTGAGTGGGAGACTGTCTTTGGCAACCTCTTCTTTTACTGTGGGCAAAGGATTCCTTGATTTGAGTTGAAGCAAGAAATTATCAATTCCTTTTATGTAACATTTTTCAAGTATCCTTGCAAAAAAAGTGTTAATCAAGTTTTTATATTCCAGACAAATTAGGGCTCCAGGAGACACAAAAGCTCATGAAAGCTTATGTTACTAATTATGCTACTAATGCAAAGTTGTCATTTTAGAATTAAGGGAAGCAAGCCCTCCGGCTTTCACTGGACTCCAAAAACACCATGTCCTTGGCTCCTGGGTTACAGACAAGATCTACACCTGCTAAATGCCTGTCCCTCAAGCACATAGTAGAGAGATTATTCAACACTTGTCATAAAAAGTTAGCAATCTTGTCTAAGTTAATTATCTAATATCTCTGGATTAGTCAGGATCCCTTCACTGCCCAATCCTCCTCTGTGCTCAGGGAGAGTGCTGCAGGTGGAACACAACAAGGAAAGAAATGTAAGTAGGAAGCCAAAACAGACGAGACAGCATTCATGAAAGAGTTTGACAGGGAAAAGGAAAGGATTCTTTTGGTTGCTCAACTCAGTATTTTAAACAGTGTTCTAGTAGCCAGTGGCAATGAACACAGAAGCAGAAAATTGACCTGTGTCTGAAAAAGGATCACTGCTTTACGTCTTACAGCTTGTGCTTTTGTTACAACTCCACTGTAAATTAATGTATAAGCCTGTACAAGATTTTTGGGTGCACTAAGACAGAATTTATTGAGGTTCAGGGAAACATTCCTCCTGTTAGAAGTAAATGCTTTCCCCTGCCCTCATTCTGAGGAGGAGTTTTAAGAGACATGGACAAGACCACAAGATGCCCAGTTTAACTACTTTGGGTTTAGGGACTAAAATTCTATATGTGTCTCATATGCAAGGCATCAGGCAATCAATAACTTCCAAAGCCAGTACAGAATCCACTTTTTTGTTGCTTCTTTCTTTTTTTTAGTCTCAGACTTCAAAAAAAGTGAAAAGTGTATCTCTATCATACTATTTCAAACAGCTGTAGATCTACATAGAAAAAAAGGCATCTTCTGTCCTTTCTAAAAATGCAAAGTCCCACTGAAGTACAGACCTCATCCATTTTCTGAAATATGAGGATATTCTGGCTTCATTCTTGACAGCCAAAAATAATACAGAAATTATTCATGATTTTTTGTCAGTATAAACACGTATTGTAAAATATGATCAACTCTGTAAGGTATTTCGCTAATGTGTCCATTAATCTTTTATAAGCAGAGGCTATTAGATGGTGATTACATTCTCCTAGTTTCTGCTGCCTTCTCCCATTGCTTTTCAGTTCCTGATGTTTTACCTAGGAATGCCAGCATGATTTCAACCAAGTGCAGTCAGGACATTTCCATCGTGCATCTGTAGCCAAAAGCAAATCTGTACAGTCTGTTAGATGAGAGGCAATAGTAGAAGATTACCCTTCTGGATCATTACCTTCCAGAGGGGGAATTTTCTATGGCATGTTACCTAAATCTTGAACAAACTGAGCAAATCAAGCTGAGGTGCACATATAAAATCTGAAAAGCGTCTCTGTGTTATGCCAATATTCAGGTAAAATGTCAAGTCTTATTCCATCAAAGTTGGAAAATCATGAATGTAGTCACATGAGTTACTGGATATTGTATGACTACTGGTGCGTGGTGTTTTGCAAACTTGTCCAGTTCCTTACCAAGTCATAGGTTTAGAGAGCCAACAGAGCTGTCAGACTACATTTCTATCTGGTTTTACTGCACGTGGACCATGATACAAATGAGAAAGGCTTTTTATATGCTTCTGTGCAATTGTCACTCCTGTTAAAGTAAAACAAGTTTTTTGACAGGGGCCTACTGTCCATTTACAATCATAGAATTATTGAATGGTGAAAGACCCCAAAGGATGACCTTAAAGATCATCCAGTTCCAACCCCCTGCAATGGGCATGAACACCTTCCACTAGACCAGGTTGCTTCAAAGTTCCATCCAGCCTGGCCTTGAACACTTCCAGTGATGGGGCATCCACAGCTTCTCTGGGCAATTTGTGCCAGGGCCTCACCACCCTCATGATAAAAAATTTCTTCCTAATATCTAATTTAACCCTGCTCTCTTTCAGTGCAAAGCCAGAACCCCCTGTCCTATTACTACATGCCCTTGTCAGAAGTCCCTCTCCAGCTGTCTTGTAAGCCCCTTTTAGGCTCTGGAAGGCTGCTCTAAGGTGTCCCTGGAGTCTTCTCTTCTCCAGGCTGAACAACACAACCCTCCCAGCCTGTCACCATAGGAGAGGTGCTCCAGCCTCAGGTCGTCTTTGCAGCCCTTCTCTGGACTCGGCCCAAAATAGCCATGATCTACATGAACAACACTGGTCATGTTGCTCTCTGGAGACTGGTTGAAGCCATAGAAATGCCCCTGTTGAGAACCAGACTTAGTGGGTGCTAACAGGCTTCGGCACCAAGCTCGTGCAGGCTCGTGGCAGCTGCATGTGGGGTGCTTTGGCAGTTCTGAGGTGGCTGCTGTAGAAATCAATCTGCTTTACAGCAAGGCAGAATTAATGGGCTTTTTTTTTTCTTTCAGTGAGAAGAAAAACAATCAAACTGCCGCTGAATGGCAAGGGAAGAAAAATTGCTTTGATGTATACATAAAAACAGGAAGCATTTTCACTTTACCTGCTATATAACACACCAGCTAAACAATAGAAAGATGGGTGTTAAAGTGATTTAGTGCTATTGCAAGACAAATGTTATCTTTATAGCACTTTGGTAAAATCAGCTGGTCCGGCACAGAATAAATGTGTGTTGTTCCATCAAAAGTTTGATTCAAAAAGCTGTTGTAACCAGAACATTTTTCTTTTAAAGGCTAAACACACAGTAAAGAGCAGGAAAGTGCACATAACAGATTAAGGTACTACACATCTATTCAGAAGTAACCCTCCCAAATACATTTTCCTTTTATCTTCTTTTTTAGTCTAAAAAGTTAGGGAAACAGAGTGTGCTGACAGGTGTTGTGGTCCATTATTACAAGATTTTCTCACCCCATTTCTTTAAAAAAGTTGTATTTTAGGGGTAGTTATATCTCTTTGCAAAGCAGTAACATTTCTTTGGAGCTCTAAGATATATAAATATGTCATTGTATTTCATATTAAAAGGTTTCTTACTTCGTCCAGCAAATTTTATCTATGAAATCTTGCATAGTCATTTTGTCCCATTCTTCTGCATGTGGAGCCTTCCATGGGGCTTCACTGGGAATCTAAGGAGACATAAAAAAGCATCCATCAGCAAATGAGTGACACAAGAATTGCCATGTCTTTACATGGTAATTTAGCCTGCAAATTTCTGGTAGATAATACAGTGAACTTAACAGTGAATGCTTTTAGGGGTTTTTTTGTTGTTTGTTTGCCTGCTTTAAGAATTTTCTCTTTTTTTAGATGGAAAAACAGAGAATAAATTTAGAGCTAAGTGATGTTTCTAAGTTGTTCCATATCTCTTGCATTTATCTATGCAAGTAAGAGCAACCTCTTCTCAAAGTCTTGTAGCTCAGCCAATAGAAAACATACACTACTGGTAATAAACTAGAACAGACAAGTTGAATTTGAAGGTAGAGAAGGGCAAACGTTTGAGGTCGACAAGCCTCTTAAAATATCACTTTATGGTTCACCAGGAAAAGTGCTAAAAATCAATCACAAACATAAGCCTTGACATTCCTTTAACCAGAAGAGCAAAGCTATGACTGCAGACAGCCTCAGCAACGTGGCCCTCAGAAGAAGTTTCAAGGATGCCTCTTCAGATGCGCTCTGACCATCAGTGTGTACCAAAATGTGTGGCTGCTCTTGCCAGCACCAGGTTTTTTCAAGCTAGAGCAGCTTCCCATCTTTCACTCTGCCTCTCACAGAGACAAAGCTGAGCTGAGACAGTCAGCTGCAATGCCTCATGCCATACCTCCTTCCCCATTTCATCCATGGTCCTCCACAGGTTGTTGTAGTCCAGGTAGGCCAGCGGATTCCGCATAGGAGGGAATGGACCTTTAAAGGGGTAAGACTTACCCTACAAGATGAAGAACAAACAAAAACCTCATTAAAAACTAAACACAACCATAATCATAGCTTCCATGTGTGGGAAGCTGCACCAAATTAAACGTACACTGTAAGAAAGAACAATCAATACATGTAACATCTTCTGACAGATCATGTCAGTGTGTGCACACAAGAGGCAATGGGCACAAACTGAAACACAGGAGGCTCCTTCTGAACATCAGGAAATGCTTTTTCACTGTGAAGGGTGACTCAGCACTGGCACTGATGGCCCAGAGAAGTTGTGGAGTCTTCCATCCTTGAAGATCCTCAAAAGTTACCTGCACATGGTCCTGGGCTACCAGCTCTAGGTGGCCCTGCTTGATCAGGGGGTTGAACAAGGTGACCTCCAGTGGTCCATCCAACCTCATCCATTCTGTGACCCTGTTATCCTGTATTTGCAACTTAGCTGTGATACACAGCTGAATTAGTAAGTCCCATGTGTGCAGAACTGATAGTGCCTTCATCTTCAAAGCTTTACATTTGGAACTTCTGGGCAACAAAACTAATACCCTGCAGTAGAGTCATCAAGACCAGACTAAAAAAACTACATGAAAAATTGGCTATTTACTATGAAAGAGACATACGTATGTTACTTTTTTCCTCTTAAATGTTTGTGAGAAGACTGAACTGTTAATTGTAGTAAGCAGTTTGGTTTTAGTTGTTTGTTTTTTTTTCAAAATCAGGCAAAAGCAGTTGTGGTGAGCTTTATTATACACTAAAATCATAGTTCAGAGACCTTCCTTAAAAAAAAAAAAAAAGTTGTTTTGGCTAACCTAAAAATTACCAGTCCTGCAGAAAATGTAGAGTTTACTATTAATGACTTATTCTTCCAGTCATTAACACCTCTGGCTGTAAATTCCAGTGATAGGGTGACCAATACCAATGTCCTAATTACATCATTACATATTTAATAGTTAGATTTTATACATCTGTATCTCCGCTACAAGATACTCTGAAAGTCTGGCTTAATTAGGAGTGGAAGATAACAAGTAATTTGTAGAGCTATTTCTCTGACATGGGATTTCCCTGGCTGACTATATGGATGGCAGCCTAATAGCTTTAAAAATTCACAAAGAAATGCCCATCAGCATTATGCAGGTACTCCTTTTTTCACTATGCATTCCAGAGTCCATAAGATAGGCAAATAATAAAGGCTACACTGTGTGCCACATCTGATTTTTCAAAACTTGTATTAAATTATGTATTTAAGTGTGCACGGCCCAAGCATGATTGCTAAACAGTAGAAGTACCAACTTTTAACACATATTTGATGCAGTGCCACACCAATCCATCAGTAAAAAATTATTTACAGTGGCTTAAAAAAAATCATACTGTACCAAGATTTAATATTTAGAAACAGGTAACAACAACAACAGTGTGTCTTCTTCAGGAGAAGTACCCAAAGACCACTTACTCAAAGAAGTGTAGGGCTTTATTTGATTTAGTATCTTTATTAATACTGTGAAAGAAGGGAGGGAAAGCACATTATTCAAATCTTCAAGCATTTGCAAGCACCAGAAAAGACAGTAAAAGGGCGCAATGGGACCCTGACAGACTCAAAACTCGGTCTGGAAATAACAAAAGGAGACAAAACCTTGAAAATGCTCGCTAATAACTTTGAGGACTTCTAATTCAAAGAGAAAGATACTTAGAGAGCAGTAAGACAAAAAATCAAACCTAAGGGAAAGAGAAAATTAGCTTACAAAGCTCCCAAACAGGTTAGAGAAAGTGAAGAAGAAACTGTTTTTTCACCTCATCTTCACAGATGCAGGACTCCAGTGGAATCCTTGTCAGAAACACCAAGGTAATGAAAGTTTGGAAAAAAGTAAAATGGGAGAGGGGAGGAAAGGATTTAATTCTTTGGTACGCATGAAGAAGCAGCTGCAAGACAACAATTTCATTTTGCAGTGTTTTTGAGGAGAAATTATGGTTTTCACAATGCCAAAACATCAAATTTTTAGAAGTTTTCAACCAGAGGTTTTGTCACAGCCAGAGTAGATCTCCAGTCACTTTGTGTGCCAGAGGCACCAAGGTTGAAAACCTAGAACTTCCAATTTAAGGATGGACATTACAGCACATTCACCCAGATAATAGAAGGGTGGGATTTTTTTTGTTTTTTCAGTCAGCATGAAAACAAAAGTGCATTTCTACACGTCTTGTGCTCAACCATATGAAAATACTGGAATCAGGAAAACATATCCCTATAAATGAAGATGAACTGAACAAGTCTGTTTCATCATAAGCACTTAGTCCTGACATGAAAATTTGTGTATGATTACGGAATCTCTTAATATGGAATCAATTTGAACTGGAGCACACCCTCATACTCTGCTGCCAAAGGGCTATGAAAGGGCAGAAAGAAGTCTCAGACTAAGTACCTTCTTGTCCCAAGTGATAATACCTGAACCATGCAGACAATTACCTTTTAGCCTTTTGGGGCACATTAAAATTCCATAAGTGGCTCCTATGGCAACAAGAGGTAAGTTTTACAGCGCTTTCTTCTGAACACTGGAGTCACTCTTCACTAGTGTAAATACCATATAGATATTCCAAAGCCAGACCATACCAGTTTGGTTTTAAATACTTAGTATTTCCCAAATTTAGGTTTATAAAACAAGTATACGGCTGTGCTCAAGAAAACCAGGACAGCATCAGAATGGGTTATTTTAATTTTGTTCTGAACTTCCTGCTTTGCCAGAGGCAATCCTAACTGAGTTATTCCCTCTGAGTTAACTCAGGTCTTATTAGTTCCCTGTGGTGCTTCCTCATGAGCACACAAGAGACACACAAATCATATTTTTGTTTTAGTATTCTTCTCTTTCACTGCATTTGAACTGCTGAAACGGAAATCTTGGTATGTCTCTTGTGTAGAAATCTGGGGTGACAAGTCTCATAAAGCACAAGAACAAACTTAAACCTGGAAAAATATAAACAAAGCAAAGTTAGTGAGTACCCTGTGAAAGCTACTTCCAAGAGCTCCTAAGGCATCTCCTAAGGCCTGATCCTTATTTCTTGTACCAACAAAACTCCAGGAGCTGTCAATCAGAATTTTGTTTGAGAAGCAACTGCCAGACTAGGCTCTACACAGAAACAAAAATTACAGCACCAAAGAAAGACTACAGAAAGTTCAGAGTAATTACCAACAAACTGAAACATTTCAGCTCTACTTTTGCTGAATTTGCATTTTTGCAAACACAACAACCTTTTTGATATTTAGGCAAAATTTGCTTATTGCTATCATCTTACTGGGAATAGCATTCTCCATACCTCCTAGTGCTGAAAAATCCCTAAAGAATAACAAAACACAGATGAAAAATATGGTCCAAGATGCACAACATGTTTCCTTTTTGAATATTTTTATACCTAAATCAGAGCTGTATAGAAACAGCAATAGTAACCACCCCTTCCAATCATTTGCCATGGTGTTTCAGCACCAGTACTACAATGCTCAGAAGTATTTCTTACCCTTTTTTATTTAATACAGGCATATATTTAATTTTAGAAATAATTTCATGATGCCACTTGCAACGTTTCCAAAAGCTGAACAGAACACAGCAGTTGGAAGTCTACCTGCTATTGTATCGATCACTTGCTCACAAAGGCTGTTGCTGCAGTGGGGGCTAAAGCTCACTGAAGACGCTGAAACCATAAGGGAGGAAACTCGTGCAATGCAGCTGTCTCAGGAATAAACCAACAGGGAAATGAGAAATCCAGTGCTTGTCACAAACGCTGCAATTCCCAACAGATTTTCTCATCCATCTGTTTCACGTCAACCAACATTTGGCTTACTTACAATGGACCCATGTAAGTGCAGAAATAAGCTTCCTTTATACATGAGCTCTGTTTCAGGTCAAATAGCTGACATAAGAAATGGGTTATTACAGGTGGAAAAAAAAAAAACCACAATGTGGCAACTGAATATCAGTAACCCCTTGAATATCAGCCCCAGCACTCAGGAGGGCATAGGGGTCAAATTCCACACACTTCTTCCTGTGAGGATGACAGCGAGTAAATGGTTAGCTGAGGAAGGACATGCCAGGAAATACCAGTATAAACATCTTATAAATGTAATCAGCTTTCCTTGGAAGAAACAAGACGGTGTGGTGCATTCTCCGTGTCACTGAAGGAGCACGGATATTCCCTCAGCTAAACCACTTAAACTGGTAGTAACCAGTGGGGTACCTGATGCTCACTTCACCAAGACCTCATTCTGCATGTTAATTCACAGTTACACAGGTTTATTGGCAAGCAGTGCCCTCTGCTGATTCACAGCACTGGTACATCACACACACCCTGTTCTCTCAACTTAAAATCCCAGGAACGTCATTCATACAAAGCACTGGAACAGTAAGATGCAAAGTCATGAGGAGGAAAACGAGAACCAGAAAAGGATCACTTCAGGATGTAACTCTGTACATGTATCAGATATTGTTTCTCATCTGCTGCCTTGTGAAAAAGTATCATTTTTGTTTGGTTTGTGGGAGTTGTTTTTTGGTTTTGTTGTTGTTTGGGGGGGGAGGGGTGTTTGTTTAGTTCTGTTGGGTTTTTTAAAACCAGTATGTTTCTTTGAAAGTAAGCCTCTTTTATAATCATAATTCTCAGTAAAATATGGCAAGTAGCTGGACCAAACTGAGAGAGGTACACAGGCCTACTTAGAAACTGTAACAGCATTGAACTACATTGAAGTTCCCTTCATTGCAGAACTATTCAGGAGCTCATATGCTCAGCTGATTACTATACTGACAGATATACTAAAAGTAAAAAGATACATAGGTTAGAAAATATAAACACAGCATAAGACAATCTGTATAACTGATATAACTGCAAAGCTGCAATATTTAGACACGCCAAAATGTCCTTCAAATATATTTCAATATCTAATTTGAGATCAGCTGTGCATGCCAGTGTGTCTTGTGAATTTGGTCAAGTAAGGTAATTCCAGTTTAAGTGTTCATAGCCAGACACAGTGGCTTGAAACACGCTTTCTGAAAAGGAATGGAGCTAAGCAGGAACAACTTGTTTCTGCCATGTTATAGAAATAAGTCCACCTTCACTCTGCCACGTCATGCAATCCGTTAAGTACTTGTCTTACCTAAAATATAGACAGAATGAGAGAAACAACACTGAAGTGATTCAGAAAGGAAAACTGAGGATCTGCTCTGAATTTAGATCCTCTATATAACTATATGTATATTTCTTCCAATCAGCTGTGAAAATAATTAACTAAATCTCCTTCTTACTAGAATGGGATTTTTTTGTTTTCAGACACGAAAAACTACCTTTACAAAAAGCATTAAAGTGTCTTATGAAGCACAGATTTATAGGGACTTTGTTTGTAAATACTCTTTGAAACTGGGTCTGCATGTGGCTTTCCAAACCTGAATTAAACCAGTCAACAAAGTGAACAAAAATCAACTGAAAACTTTACAATATTTCTAGAATTAGTCTTAAGAAAAATCCTCTTTCCCCTCCCAAAAGTAGATAAATGAGCATAAATAAATGGGAAAAAAAAAAAAAAAAAAAGAAGAAAAGAGTAGCTTCATTTGGGAGAAAGCTTTCAAGAGAGCATCTGCCCATAATATAACTGAGCAGACAAGGCACACATACTCTCACAACTAGAACACTGGTTTTAACCAGAAGATGACTTTGGGGTCAGTAGTTTTGTTTCTGAGATACTTCAGGTTATTAAACTCCTTACCTAAAAAAATTAAATCTTACATAAAATTTTACAGACACATGAAATCCAGTATGTTCACCAGGTTGATCTTGTATTAAATACACACTTCTCTAATTCTTTTCCTAATCTCCTCGGGAACAGACCATGCGGCCTGGGAAAGCTAAGACCAAGGAAGATTTTTTCAACTCAAATTTAATTAAGAAATTCATACTTTATTTACAGTTCATTTTTCTCACTACTGTCATCCTCATGCTATCATTAGGTCACAGCTTCCAGCCTTCCAGTCAATCTTCTTGATCAATAAACACTCCTTGCAAAATCTTGCATTACAGTCCCCTTTGACAGAGATCATTCTGCAGATCTGCTGTACATAATCTTGCATCTTTTAAGCTGCTGAAATAAAAATATTTATATTTTAATTTAAAAAGGCCTAATTATGAAATTTCTTCTCACAATTACTGCCAGCCCTTTATTTACAGGGCAGGTCCAGTGAGACCAAACAAGCCCAGCTTTTCCTATACTCATGCCAAAGCCTGCTCCACCCTTTTCTGGGAGTCTGGAAGATGCTTTCACCAATCTCAGCCTAGTCAACCTCAGACTCACTTTTGAGGCTACAAGTGAATATGATTAATGACACAGAATCTTGTGAGAGAAATACCTGCATCCTCATATCCAGTAAAGACACCAAATGCCCAGCTTCTTACAGATTCAGATGTATTCTTCTCAGTTCCCCAAGTTCTTATTTACAAATTGCCAATAATAAGGGGAAAAGAAACCCCAAAACACGAGGCTGTTTTACCTCCCTTAAATTGATGGCAACTGAGAGTCTCACAGACTTCATTCTCTGACTGCACTCTAATTAAGATATACAAAGAACAATGAAAGTACATTTATCTAGTCATTCAAAAATCCATTTAAGCTGTTACACTCTATACTACAGACTATGCCAGGAGATACTGCCCTCAGATTCGCAGAGAAGCGGGTCAAAAGCTTAAATAAATCATATTGCTTAGCTCCAGTGCATATATCACAGATATCACAAAAGAAACACCATTAAATTCTATAACTTTAGATACAGCAGTCACTTATCCAGCTGTTAATTAAATCCCAATACAATATGACCATCATATTTTTTATTCATGAACAAGACCACAGCAAACTGCATTTTAATAGGCACAATAGTGCTGAAAATGAATGACACCCAAGAGGGCTGTAAATTTTTTTCTGCAAATCTACTTCAGGTTAGTATGTAACCTGACAAAATTAGTGTAGATTTGGGTCCTAGTTAGAAGCACTGTGTATATAAGACTAAATATTCACCTTCCTGACGTGCTGCAGACAAGGTTCACATTAGCATTATCCCTGGAGATGCTAATTGTTTATATTTGTATAAAGGTGGTGCCAAACTTCAAGTGGGCATGACATGCATTCAAACACCTCTGGCCAGTGCTGCTGGCAGATGAATTATTACGAGGAAACTCCAGCCTCTTAAAGAGAACTTAACTGAGGTAATGAAGTATTGGCCAGTCAATGTCAAGAACCTGTCTAGTGACTAGGGAGGGGATGCTTCCTGTTTCACCCAGCATCTGAACCTGAAAGAGCCCCCAGGATGTGCACAATGCCAAACGTGCCTTCTGGTGCTAAAGAAGCAACTTGCAGGATTTAATTACAACCATATGAGGACTGTTTCAGGTGCAACACCCTGTCAAAGTGGTCAAAATAGCCAGCTACCTCAGCCAGCTGTTAGCACTGCCCACAGTTTGCACAACAGAGACAACAGAGATTAGAAAGAACAAGTGTTACTGCCACTTTTAATAATCTGGGGAAGGTCCAGGAAGGCTAATAGCGTTATCCCATAAAAAGTCCCAGTGGCAAAAAGCATCTCAAAACAAAAAAAATGACAAGAAGCATCAACAGCAGTGGGGGATCTACCACAGACTAACGACTATGTTTTAAAAAAATGAGCTTTGTTGGTCTGATGTAGCCAGGAAGGAGCCTTTTTGTCATCAGTGAAAATGGGATTGGGGATGTTCAGTTGGCACCATAGCAGGACAAAGAGTAGGTCATCCTTACTGTATATGAAGGAATGAAGTTCTAAAAAGATTCACTGGGCAAACCAGTCATACAAATATGTGTTTCTTTACACAGATTTAGGGGAGCAAAGCAAACCAGTTCCACAGTTACCTTAGACAAGGAACCGATGTTGCAATTGATAACATTGGTAAATCTGTGATTTAAAATGCAGGAAGTTTGCATGGCTATTGAGATGGCACAGAAGTGAAGTACAGTTTGAATTACAGGGAAAATGTGATAATTAAACCCTCACGACAGCTGGCGTGTTTTCAAATTTCAACATTTCTTTCCAGGGATTGTTACACAATAAAGGTAAAAATTACCTGTACTATATGTACTTTGGTTTGCTTTCTGAAAGACAAAAACTGTCATTCGTTTTGGTGGGGGAAACAAACACCACCAGTTAAAAGCTGCAAATCTGCATATTTAAGGTAGGATCCTGAATTCTCTCTTGGGCAGCTAAGGAAAAGTTATCTCATTTTAAGAAGCATTTTTAAGATTTTACATCTGCCTACCAGTCTAGTGGGAAGACTGTTAAGAGATGATGAATTCTCAGACAGTTCTGCTTTTGCTTCTCAAATCTGGATTTATGAACCTAATTTCAGTTGGCTATTGAAAATCAATGGTGTTCAGGCAGCAATTTGCCTACCAAATACTACTTGCAGAGCTATACTAATTTTCTCACTAAGGCTGATGAACCAGTATTTACACAAATGAAAAGAACATACTAATCTCTTTTCAAAGACCATGAAAAAGGCTGCTTAACAAGTGGAGGGAAAAGAAAAAAAATGTAGGGCAAGAAATATAATTTTGAATTTCTGTGAAGATATCACATGCAATATAAGCGAGACCAAAAATAATCTCACAATAGAACCTGACATTAAAAGAGATTAAAGGAGGTAAAAACCATCCAACCCAATCAAGTTGGTAAAGCCTAATTAGCAGAGACCCACCCAGAGATCAACAAAATGCATTCTTTTCATTTTGTAGTACAAAGAAGCTGCATATATTACTTGTATTAAAAAGCTTCTAAAATGAATTTAATTAACTATGAAAGGCTTGATTTTGCCTTTGGGTATATGTAAAAACAGCAGCTGATTTTACAAGATGCACTGTGATGCCTGATTGTGTAGCAAAAGAAAAAATTAAAACCTTTAGGTTTCATTGCCTCTCTGGGTTCAGATAATTTTGTGGCCCAGAATTTAATAATATTTGGCCACAGTGAACTCAAATTCACACAGGGTCGACAGCCCTTTGCCTATTTTGGAATCTGATTTGCGAGCTGACTTGGGAGTACTGCTGAGATTTCAAGGAACACACAAAAGCATTGTCCACTCACAGGGGGAGCATGGACAAGCCACGTGGCTGAGAGACCTGTCAGGAATGTGTTCCACACACATGAAATGCCTGAGGCTGAAGATTTGGCCACATGACAGTGCATATGTCTACTATATTGTGCTCACGTGCCAATTATTTTACTGTGATTAATTCTTCAAATATGCAAATACTTTTCCACAATTGTATAAACATAAGAAAAATGGAAATAAAGGATTTTAAATTAATTAAATCAGGAGATTCAAAGGAAGTGCTACTGAATGTGGAATATCTCCTCCCTTTACCTCTTGCTTGGCTACCAGGGAGTGCTGGCACACACTTCAGGAGCTCCTACGGGCAGTTGAGCCTAAAAACTTTGTCTGAATCCAACCTGCTGCTTCTTAGCATGCCTTGTGAGCACCTCAGCCCACAGCTGGGATGTCTCTCCTTGGAGACTTTCAACACTTGACTGGGAATGACCACAATAGATGAGACCTCCAGGCTTGGATGGCTTGAATGCCTCCAGAAGCAGAGTGGCTTCCCCCACATCTGGATTTCTGGATACAAGTCATACTATAGTATAGATTCCCTGGACTTGTGCCTTAATGTCTTAGCATCCAAATTCAAGGCCTTTTCTATCCCCAACATACAGAAAAGCCAAGGAATGTCCTTCTCTGCCAGCCTGGGATATGTTGCTGGGTGCCAGCAACTCCTGTCAGTGGTGGATAGGGAGGAAAGCTGAGATCCTTGACTCACACCAGCACTCCATCCTGGGCTAAAAGGCATGCAAGGATGATGGTAAAAGGCTATGCACAATCTCTGGCAATTCATATGGTGAGACACTTGTGCTCAAGGGGAAGACAGATTACCCTTGTCAAGAGCTTGAACTTCTACTCTTGTGCCATTCTGCCTTTTCCTCACTCTATAAGAGGTGATTGGAAATCAAATGTTATTTCAACTAGCATAGTAATACCAATATTCCTCCACAACCTGTTTCCTAGAGATCCTAAAAGGAAATGGGGTCTGGCTTACCAAACAAGGAGCCTTGCTTGACTGGCTGCTAACAATAAATCAGCTTTACCTTTGGCTTCAGTGACTTCTGGCAGCATTTTGGAATGCCACCATGCTATCATCCTGACTGGCCACATCAATTGTCCTATCAAGGTTTCCCCTCATGGCATGACCTCCTCTTTGTGTTTGGGTGATTTGAAGGAAAATACTGTGAATAAATAGAAAATTTGGCTTTGTGGACAGTGCCAGAGGCACATGAAACAGAACAGTGTGGATGTACCCACCAGTTCTACTACAAAAATGGTAATTGTGGACCGTCACCACAAAACAAATCACTTTGAGAACACAATTCTTTATTATAATAATTGAGTGGAAAAAATAATGGAAAACTGACAGAACATCTTTTCTCTATGGCTGTCTTTAGGTGTGTCAATGTTTTCTTTAACCTTTCATCAAACACCAACTACTGACACGTATTTTGCCAGTCATTGCATAATGGCTTTTCCTAAGCACATAATAAGATTCAGTGATAATTTTCTCAGGAACTAACACAGAAAGTTTCCTTTCTGTGGGAGTGCAACACTGGTCTATATCAGGAAAGGAGATGGGATGCTCTTCTGGAGAAAGCGTAATGACTACTGAGAATACGTGGGCTTTTTAACAGCTTTGCCATAGCCATTCTGTTCCTGATCATGAACAGAGCATTTAGATCTGCCTCCACAAGACTGTTTGACTCCCAGAGCCTTTTGCTACTCTACATGTTAAGTCTCCCTATCAGCAAAACCAGACAGAACCTCTTCATGTTTCTGTCAGTCGGGATAATAATTGTCACTGGTTTAGGAAGCCCATCCTGACAAACTTTCAGCCTGCTTTAAGATACATCTAGGAATTCTGAAAGGGATTTTCAGACACCTTGGGCAGTATATATCAGAGCTGACCCATACAGAAGAGTGACAGTTGCACTGTCCAAAACAACGAAGATTTTGAGAGCTTTTAACTAAGAGGTCAGACCTGAACCAAGGCATCAGCTAACAGGATCCATCCACAGGGTACACACGTAAGTGTGTGTGCATATAGTAATTTGTACGAGTTCCTTATTACCAACATACTTATTTTTTTCACCAACAAACTCAGATGTTGCATATTTTAACAAGTCTACTCCGCTGTATTTGCAACAAACGTGGGTAGAGCCCTTCCCAAATCTTCGTTCGCGAAGCCCAGCCATGTAATGTAACTCCGCTGTAGCATGAAGGAAAACAGTGAGAAAGGAGATCACTACAACTTGCCTGCCTACAGCAGCATGCTTGAGAGCCTCTTACCTTGACATGGTGTATCAGGTGCTCAACTTCATTCACTTTGTAGGTCTCTATTCCCAACTCTTTGGATAACCGCAGGAGACGATTCTGTGTTGGCCCCACGTAAGCTCCTCCAAGGTCCACATATTTGACTTGCTTATTCTAGTTTATCATACACAAAAGGGAAAAAAAACAAAGAAGCCAGTAAGTCCTTTGTAAATAGCACACAAGTTAAAAGAGCAATCTGGAGGAATGAAATGAAATTAAACACTCCCATAGTATTTTGGCTCAGATTCCTTTCCCCTTGGAAAAACATAAATTCTTTGGTGGAGTTCTGGTGTGGTGATTACTCAGATCTCAGATTATTAGTTCATAAATAGCTTAGCAGGCCCATTGCTACAGGTCTTAAACAAACATGAGAGAAAAGAGCCTGACAAGCAGAGAGAGGATGGAGAGAGACGTGTGTGCAGCTCTTGCTCGGTCTGGCATCTCAGCAACGACTGGTTTAAAACAGACTGTCCCAGGAAGTAGCACGGGCAAGATTCTCTGACGAGCAGGGTGGGAGGGGGAATCTCCCAAGTTGAGGTAGAACAGAAGGTAAAGTAAAGGGAAACATTCAGGTTGAGTTCCCAGCCACTCCTCTAGCCTACACCACTCCTCATGGGGCTTGTTAAGGTTCAGTTCAAGGCTCTTCACAGCATGGTTGACCTTATGGGTGTTTTTCATAGAGATTTCAATAGTGTCTCTCCCTAGGAAATTACTTTGAAACTTAACTCATCACATTCTCCTTACCAGATGGATGACTCCATACCCTACAGATCACACAGAAATATTCTGTCTTCACCATCACGCCAGTCTTTCCCTTCTCTTGCTGTTAAAATGTCAGGAAATTTCCCACCTTCCAGTACTCCAGAAATCTTCCCCTTACATGTATAGTATATACTCTAAGTTTGTATATGTAGAATAAATGGGTTTGGAGATAATTACCCTTACAGTGAAAGTTCTTCCACCAACCCTGTCATTGGCTTCCAGCAACACCACATTCAAGCCTGATTCAGTCAGCAGTTTGGCTGCTGAGAGACCTAAAAGACAAAAAGAAAAGCAATTAAAGGACACTTCTACATATGCACCACGTGGCTTTTGTGAGTTGACATGTAAAGACCCTCACAGCTGTCCATGCAAATCCCAAATTGTTCATTCAAACACTATGACAGGGGTGTGAGGTGGAATTAAAAAACTAAAAAAGCAATAATCATGAAATGAAACTGAAGCCATATATTAAAACAGTTTGTGGTCAAAATTTACATGTGCTGAGCAAGTTTTGCACCACATGCTCAGCAATTCTGATGCATAAGCCAGCACTTGTTATGACAGTTATCCAACCATGCAGGGAACTTGTTGTTTGTAAACAGAAAGCTGTCTTCCTCAACATGTCATCTTTTATAACCCAAACAGAAAAGAAAAATAGGAAGTTTTATTAGGACTGTCTTAAATTTCAGAAGCTTTCCTGACACTTGTTCTACGTCTCTGCTTTCCAGCTCTCAATATTTTAAAGTGCAATAGTAAAGTTTCCACACAGTCGGGTCACAGGTTTCGCCTCCAGAAGAACACACGGTCTGACTTAGAAGAAACAGAATGTGCACTTGTGCATGACAAGAAGAAGAAAAGAATATAGGTTAATCTACCCCATAAAATTGTTTGATTCCTCATCCATTTTCTTCGTACAATTTTATTTCCACCTTGCAATTTTTGGAGCTGAGACACCCAAGTGAGGGAACAATAAGAATAGAACAATAAGAATAGGGAACGTCTCAATCTAGTTCTGATGCCATAAATCCTCATAAATGCAGAGGAAAACATCAGCTCCAAGCCCTGCAGCAAGTGTGGCAAGTTGCTGTGGAAATGAAGGAAATTAGAAGGGGATTACAGCCTGAAACCTCTCAACTTCTTAAGATCATCTCTTGCCTTTTACTTCAGCACACAAACTGAGATTTGAATAAGCCATGGTGCTTACTTTGGTCACATGTGAGTGAGTTTCTAGTGGGACGACACAAGTTATATTCTAGTGGGTTGCCTCATCCTCTTGAGCCACCAGGATGGGTTGAATAAAGTTCAGCAACAGGCCAGGCTGGAAGCCTCACTCATACATCGTAATTTATCCTTTTTTGGCTCTCTGCCTTGTTACCATGAGAATGCAATCAGTTCCCTCTGTGTGTCCTGGTACGTGTAGTTATGGAGGAGTTGTGAAAGAGGATCGTTCCAAGCATAAGGCAGCCACAGAACAAATGGCAAAAGCACCAGCAGGAAAAACAGATGGTCAGAGCTAGCGTGGCAGGACTGAATGAAACTATAACGAAGAAAGTGTAGCTGTCCTGGATAGAGGCTGCAGAACACTCTGGTCATCAACTAATGGACTGGTAGCAGGAGAACCAGGTTCTGTTCTCAACCCTGTACTGAAACTGCTGCACTGTGCTGGTTAAACCACTTAAAGTCTTTATTTGCCCACCTGAAAAAAAAAAAAAAAGAAGAAAAGAGAGAGAATGGTGTAGATCTATCTATCTACAAGATTTTACATTTTCTAAAGAAAAGCTGCAGATGTTTCCATTAAAATATCATACTGTCCTGCTTCTATTTCTAGCTTCATGGGCTTATTTATCTTGGGTTTTCACATAAGTGTTAGTGAGAAACCCAGTAATGAAACTGATAAAGGTCTTTCCATACTTCCTATTGAGGAAATTATATTGCGAAAACATCTGCCTGGATCAGCGGCCTTGACTACACTCACAAATATTTCAAGATACTAAGAAAGAACATAATACAGAAAACAGTCATGGTATGTAAACATGGACCACTCCTTCAAAGAACTTGCAAAGCGAGATTGGCTTCTGGAGGAAAAATAGCCAACAAAGCTCCTAATTAAATCTAGTTTATCAGTTAAAGAAAAAAAAGTTACTTTTCAAAAAAGAAACATTTCATCAGTTAGGAGAGGATCAATAGTAGTTATTAATAATTTACAGAATGAATACACAAACTGAAGGCTGCTGTCACTTGTGGGTTTCTGTCGTCTTATCATGCTAACAGGTATTGACTAATCAATTAATAGCATTCAGTTACCAACAATGATTAAGGGATATGAGATTTGACCTTCTTTATTAAAGTCTAATGAATAAACATTTCAGTACATCTGGGAACAAAGGCAGTTTATTCCCAGGAGCTGAACAAACGGAAAAGTTTATGAAATTATAACTCTTTAGACTCAACTGAAATGCAGCTTATTTGTAGCCCAGATACCACTCCTTGTTTCCCCCTGCAACTTTAATCTGCTCTATTGCATCTACCTACTATTTACTCCCTGATGTTTATTTTGGGGGACACACCCCCTTTTCCCCAGATGTACCTGTTAGAGGTGGATAACAGTTTGCTCTTTCCTGATGCAAAACCAGAAAAACAAAACAGTGTTGAGGGTAGGGTCAGGCTCATTAGTATCTCACTGCCCCATCCATGCCCATCCTCCAGCAGATCTGATCTCTGCAGGGGGAGGGATGTGTCCTTGGGGCTTGGCTCTGTAGCAGAAGATGCAGTTTACGGGGTTCCCAAACTAAGCACCACCTGGCCACTTTAGTTCAAGGGCTGGTGGTCCACCTGTTCCTCTCACCCACATCACAGCTCTGGTTTTGCTCCAAAGTTTGCTGGAGAAATTAAGGAGGTAACTGCCGACAAAGTCAGGGACCATAGCCAACCTCTAGCTTCTCCTACCCCTCACCACAAACACATAACAGCAAAAAGATGGAAGAACAGGCAGAGGCTCAGGAGGGTCAGATGGCACAGCAAAGGACCAGAGTAGGTCCCATAGCACACATGGTGCAGGATAAGGCAAGACTGCTGTGACAAATACAACACTACAGTGCAATGTTGTCAGGTAGGAATATTGCTATTTTGGTATCTTACACACTTAGAATTACAGTACTGCCACATCCCTCCACACCTGCTCCCTGGAGCTGGACCCAAGACCCCAAATGGGCTCTTGGGCTGGAGCCAAATAACAGTGAGAGGACTGGATGCTGCTGAGGGAGAGCTCTGAGCCGAAGCGATATGAGGACAGATAAGGCATCAGAACAGCAGCAAAAGCATATGAAAACAGAAATGAATACTAGGACATGAATACTGGAGCACAAGGTTGAGGTTTGCTTTTTAGAAACTAACAACTGCTGCAGGAAACCCCTACAAACCACAACCTCTTTTCTGGGCTAGAATCAGAGTGGCCTTTCTGTGCCTGATACCCCAATTGCCAGAAACAGAGCAGGCATGATGCCTGTGAAGCAAAGCCTGGAAAAATCTGTCATACATGATGTGAGATCTCCTCTTGAGAAGTTTAACCCTTCACAAGTTTCACATTTCAGCACTGCCTCTGGCTTACCTCTCACTCTCTTGCACATCACTAACAAAAGGCAGACCTTTGATATTGTCCCTAGTCCTCACAAATGAGGCAAACAGCCACATTCAAATGTAAAGGTCATCCAAAAAACGTGACTGATGCTGTTATTACTCCTGTTTCACGCACTGCTTTGTCATCCAGTGGCATCTTTCCCTCCTCACCAGAAGCATTTCGACAGAATAAGATCTGAATTGCAATATAAGGGCTCAACCACAGAGGAAAGGAGCTAGGTCCAGTTTCCACTGCAGGTCAGCTTTCTACAAGGGGCAAGAGAGAGCCCCAAATATGCATATATATATGACAGAAAAGATAAATCTAACCTGCAGTTCTGCTCAAAGAACTGATAAGCAGTTAATTAATTCAAAGTGCAAAGAAGCAAGGATGATTATTTGAATCCCCAGACTGAAAATACCATTGTACTTAGAGATGCTTAACCAGGCAAGCCTTCACGTGTGTTCCCATAGCAACCCAGTATCCAACTGCAGCCACCCAGAGATACTGGCAAGAGATTTCCTCCCCCAGAATCTTGTAACACAAGTTCAAGCCACGAAAATCACTTCTTCATCATATAGCACTTTGCATTCACACAGATATGACTCAAACATCACAATGTCAAATCATCACAATAATTATTTCACCTTCAGTTCCAACTTTTTTCTTGTTTGATAGCTCTGTACCCGCTAAACACCTTAAGTTGCACCATTTGAATAAACAGCTTCATTACAACCTCACTTTCTAACATTAACAGTTTCCTTATCCTCAGAGAACGAGTAATTCAGATTTTTTAATTTTTTTTTTTTTTAAACAGAAAATCTTACATTTCTGTGCTAGGGTAGAATCCAAACTGATATTTCATAGAATCTTAGAATCATTAAGGTTGGAAAATACCTCCAGGATCAAGCCCAACCTTTATTATATGTCTATATTTATGTTTGGATCATATATATTTGGATTACATATATAATATTTATATTAAAATATATTTATTATCTATACATTTGCATTGATAAATATGACAGGAGTCAAATTTTTTCATCTGACCCCTCTGTGGACTACAGTGAGGCCCTACAATCAAACACATTAGATTATCTAAAAAATACTTTGAAGTACTTTAAAGAAAAAAAAAACAACTGAAATTTAATAACTGATTCCAGTCTGATTCTGCCTGGAATCAGCAATTTTACTGAAATACACTTTTAATCTTAGCACTTCCACAAAAAAATCACTAGAAAGGACATGACTGGAAATTGTATCTCTGAAAAGTTGTAAATTTCTGAAGGCATTCCTGCAGTTCCTGTTGCACTTTCTCTGTATTATTCACTATTTCATCATGTTCCTCCATATTTATTATCTCCACTGTAAGAAAAAAAAATAATTTCATTTATATAATTATAAAAATCATCTACAAATTCTAATTTTTAACTCATGTAAGGAGCAAAGAAAGAGTCCCTAAGACACAGACATTCAATTAATAGCTTCTAAAATGGCTGGCAAAAAAAAATGTTTACTCTGTAACCTTAAAAATTTCTCTCTTCGACTGAAATTGTGCATTGAGCAGGAAGAAATGCTGTCATCATACTTGTACCGTACTAACCTGCAGGTCTTACTGCAGAACTTACATGTCTCACATCTGAACTTCCTTCAGTTCATTAAATTCGCCTACATTTTCCTCTCCTCTGTATTTATTTTGACACAAAAGATATGTTCACAAAGTGCTGCCCTGGGGAGGTTTAACATTTGTAACCAATGCCAGACTTGGACTGGGCATACAAACATCAGCTGTACGAGCAGATTAAAAACATTCAACACTTAAAAGAGGCAAGGAGCTGGTTTTTACCTTTGTGCCTCCACAGCTTGGATATCCAGCGCTGCACTGGTCTGGGTAACTGCTCACAGTATCCCCTTGACATAACTTCTTTGAGCACAGGTTTACACCTGTTTTTTAATGGGTATGTGCAGGTGCAGCAGCCACACTGCAAGTTGTCCTCCAGGCAGCCAGCTGGAAGCTCAGGCACGTCTGCATGAGAAGTGTCTGCCATGGAACACCTTGTAAATAAAGCCAAAACTGACGAGTTCTTTAAGGATTTTTTTTTTCCCTCATTCTCAACCTGTTCAGCCTCATCTAAATCACTGTCTGCAGAGACATCAGGTAAACAGATGCTCCCTTACACAGAGCCAGTGGGCAGAGCAGACACAGAACCTTGATGGGGTCCAGAGCGGTAAACAAACATAGCACAAGGCTTGACATGAGGATCTGTCACAAAATGCAGCTTGGAAATGACATAATAATACTTAGCCTGCAGAACAAGCACAGTCCTCTGGCCTGGGGTTAATGGAGAAATTGTGGGATGTAAAAATGTTTCATGAGACTGACAGCAAGAAAAGGAAACATATCATAACTGATTATATATAAACAAGTAAGAGCTGAGTTCAGGGTCAGTAAGGCAGATGAAATCAAGTATTTCTTAGCATAAGTATTCAAAAATACTAGTCAGAACATGTTTGTCCATAGACATTTAACATGTTGAAGCAGTTATTTTAGACATCTCAGGCTTTTGTATTCTTCTACCTGATCTTGAGTCTAAGTCTCATTTTGATGAGAGGGGCCAGTAATTTAATTTTTTTCTCTAAACAAAAGTGATTAGTCTCATAAAAAAACCCCACCAAAACCAACAGACAACCAAAACAACAACAAAAAAAACCAAAACAAAACAACAAACAAAAAACCCAAACAACAACAGAACACCAAACAGACAAACAACAAATACACCCCACACGCACTGATTTATCTGAAATATTAATGTAAAAAAAACCAAAATCTGTCAAAACCTACACAATCTTAGAGAAGCTGGTATTGCTGTGGGATCACATGGGAAATACAACTTCCCTCACTATTAGATGTCTTCATACAGTAACCCTTACCTACCATCTCTGGTGCTTAGAAATACGTGCAAAACACATACAGCAAATAAAGGAGTTTGGCCAAAACTGTTGCACTGTACCAAACAAAACAAAATCCATTTGTCTTAACACTGCAGAAGAACATTTGAGGGGAATACCTTTGTTAGTGGTCAAACACAGCTGCAGTGTTTAAACCAGGGCAATAAGAAGAAACAAAGAGGAATATGTCCCAAGCAGCTGAGGTCAGTTTTGGGGAGGGAAAGAGAAAATACTCCCTCAATCAAGAATTAAGTTTCTGGTATGTTAAAATTAGATCAGTTAACAGCAGAATACGGTTTGCTGTTGCTTAGACATAATTACTCTAAAATTCAAATAAAATAAAAAAAAATTAAAAAGTCCCTACAACATCCTGTCAGTTCAGTGCCATCAGCACTGCACAGTTCACATTCCACTGGGACACTGAAGGGATGGAGGGCAGGACCAGGCAAAAGGCACGTTCTGATCCACACCTAAGCAGCCATTTTTCACCAGTGGGCTTTCTCCTTCATTTTCCACAGACTCCTTATTGCATTGCTGTGCTGGAAACTGCGATTTAATAGCACTGGTTTTGTTTGTGCTCTAATGAACACAATCCAATTACTGCTCCACCGCTGAGAGATTGAACCTGGCGCTGGTCACCTCTACCTCTGTCACTCATCATTAGCCAGCTAAAACGTTTTAATTGAAATAATGGCTTGAGACAATAATGCCTGTAAAACATTAAAAAATAAGGGTTGTAAGTAAAATAAAAAACAAAGCAATAACAACAAAAACAACAAAACCAACGCTGGCCCACAGTCTGGGGGAGTTAAGGTGGTACCGTCTTGTTTTGTAACGTTCCTCACATTACGGGAAGGTCAAGGAATTTTGCCCTTGTGAAGAACACTACGCTGTCAGGGTGAAGGTAACCTTTTACGTTCTCTAATTTGGGCCAGCTTTACAATGGTACTTTACATATCTGGCCCAATCTTATGGGAGAAAGATACAAAAGTTCAGAACCTAAAACCATGGTAGAGCTGGGCTTCTGTAAACTATCACTATTGGTAATATTCTGAACAGTACAGTGAATGGTATCAAAGCAACTCTTGATCTAAGTATTTTGACCATGGGGGGAGATACTCTCTCTTCCTAAACTGTATCATTGTGCTGCAATTAATGCCATTAAAATGAATATAATTCAGGTAAAACATTACAGAACTTAAGAAAATAACAAAATTGCAGTTTCAGAAACCCCAAGGAGCAAGAAAAGACATTATCAATCTGACTACCTGCTTAAAATGTACATTTACTTAAAATATTTGTACAAAGGACATAACATTTCTGCCTAGGATACAGCACTCTATGAGCAAATATAATTTGTTTCTATTGGCATTTCATTGTCTAGCCAAGACAACGAGCTTTTCTGTCAGAGCTCTAATTCTGTGACTTTGTCACCAAGGTCAGTAAGAGCATTCCCGTGAGTTAATGGGACTTCATGTGAGCATAAACTCTAATCCCAACTTTCTGCGATCTCCTCTCTCTGAAAGTGCTCACAGATGATTCATTCATGGTGCAGGGAGCAGTATTTATTAAGCAGAATTCTTAAAAACAACACGAAAAATATTCCGTCTCCTTTTGTAAAAGGCGCTGCAGCTGGTTAAGTGATACAGAGCCTGGACAGATACAAATGAAATGAGTGAAGCTGTGAGGCCTTAAGCCCAAGCCCTGCCAGGCATGGGATGAGACAACTTTTTGTGTTTGGGTGGAAACCCAACAGCTTTGGTACAGTGACGCAAAGGCTCAAGCACTCAAGCCACAGTTGTTTTGCCCAGGGCTTCCCTCTTGTTTCCACTGCACTGTTACATTTGAAGTATCCAGTGAAAACTCAGATTGACGAAACTGGGCACTCCAATTTTTCAAAGGCTGAGTATTTCTAGTATCAATCATTTACTCAGTGATCTATTTCTACTTTATAGACTTGTCATGTCTTACACATGGAGCAGAACACCCATTCAGTGCCCACCTCACACTTCAAAAGGAAGAGTCAGAAGTCTGCTTCTAGGCCCCAATAAGTTAAAAAAACCTGAAACCCCAAACACATTCTGCAGGTCTTTTGTTATGACTTCAGGATATACTGAAGAGCTAATTTCATTATTATTATTATCATCGTCATCATCTGTACCCCAGCATTACCTCATGCTTTCATTCTCAGGGTCCCCTCTCTTCTAGTTTACAGCCTAGGCTGCCTCAAAACACTATAGACAGAGGGAAGAAACAAAGGAGATAAAGAGAACTGAAAGAACTACAACAAACAGATCATAGCACTGGAACAAATAAAGCTGAGCACAATGAACTGCCTGAGGCACTATACAGGCAGTTTACTAAAAGCATCCTTTCAGGCATTACTATTACGAAGAGATATACAAGCAAATAAAATGTCAGCCAGATTTACTCTGAAGATGAGTTTTGCCTCCCATACACAGCAACGTGGAAAGAAAAAAAAAAAGACTACATCTGGAAACTACATCTGGAAAATTTTGCAAAATTATTCAACAGCTGCCTCAGAAGAGAAATGCTTATCTCTTTTGCCAAGCCTTGCATGGTCTCAAGCAAAGAATTCTTTTTTATTAATCTCCTGAGAAAAGTAAGTGCTCAAAATATATGACTGAATAGAAGATGTGAACTTACAACAGACTAGCATTTTAATCTTGACAATAAAGAATGACCTGTAGTTTCCCAGATTTCTCTGTATCAGATGACTCACAGGCATCCACCTAGAGGTCACTTTTGTATGACAGCAAAGCCCAGCAGAACTACCATGCCCTCATTCCATGGCTATCCATTTTGTTCCATGTTACTTGATCTTTAGCTAATGATTTTCACCCAGTTGCTCTTAATAATTACAGATTATATCGAGCATATCTCAGCATCACTTTCAAATAGCCATGCCTCAGTGACTCTTAGGAAGTTCCCATCATCATCACAGAATCATGGTATATTAAGGGGTTGGAATGGACCTTAAAGATCATCCAGTCCTAATTCCTCCTGCCTTGGTCAAGGACATCTCCCACCAGAACAGGTTGCTCAAGGCCTCATCCAACCCATCTTTAACACTTCCAGAGTTGGGGCATCCACAGCCTCCCTGTTCCAGTATCTCACCACCCTCACCACAGCCCACATATACAAGTAGGCATACACACACACAGGCTAAATTGTAAAGCTTACAAGGATTTGTGTACATTTTATCTATTTGAACAGCTGAGAAATGAAGATGAGCCCTGCCACTTTGCAATTCACCAGCTCTTTGCTGGTAGCCCAAAAAGACCACTTCATCTCTCGACAGCCAGCTCATGATGAAGCATTCCCTGGCTGAGATACCAAAGGCTGAGAACATACATGTCATTCAGAGAAGCCCAAAAGAGAATCACTAAATAAGACTTATAAGCAACTGTCTTCCAACCATCTCTAAGTGCAGGCAGGAGGAAGTTTGAGTCAAACAGCTCGTGAAAACATCAGTGCTATGAAAGAAAAATGCTACCATTAGAATGGTACCATTCTGATAGAATGCAAGGGGGGAAAAAAGTTGAAGGAAGCATAGAGGGAAAGATAAGTATCTAAGGTGTAAAATAAAAGCATTTACACTCTTTCTGTTCCTCATTTGTCCTCACCATTTAGCATAACTCACTGATCCAGACTCTGGCCCAGCTGCCTCATAAAAAATTAACCCCTATTGGATGGAAAGAGATGTCTTGCTCCAATATTTAACACATTCAAAACAGATCTATCACTCAAGCAAAAATTATTCCAGTTTATATGCAAGCTATCCATGCAATCCAGGTAATCATGATGCACAGCATGAACTGACAGTTTGATCAGTTGTTGCCATGTGCAGTCAACTGAGCAGACTGCATTTAATGTTTTATATTTGAATTATACCATCAAGGTAAAGAGCAGCTGGCTACAAAGGCATCATTCCTCTCCATCCTCCTCACTTCCAGCTGGGTAGAACGTGAAAAATGTGAAGAAATTGAAGAGTTTAAAGTAATATCTGTAAGATAAGGAGGTTTAAAATGAATTAGAACCTCAGGAAACGTGGTAATCACCCGAAACATGAAGTGCCAACAGAAGCCAGGTCACCACCACAACCCAATCTTTGTAACTGCAAGATGCCAGAGACTCTAATGAGCCACAGCCAGACTCTCCAGTGTTAAAAATTAGTGCATCTATGATGTATTTTGCCATATACACCAGTTACCAGAAGTAGCTCATGAGACCTCAAACTTTCTAGACTGGAGCATCCATTCTTCCAGGGATGGTTTGCGCTTTGCATTCCCCCATCCTGTCCCCTGCCCTCTCTTCCTCTATACAAACACACACAGACCCCTTACAAAAATCCTGATGCTCATCATTTCCTTGGGCAGTTCCCTGCTCTCCATCCACAGCTGCTACTGCTCCTGAGGCCATTAAGATCCCACCCCACCTTACCTAAGTCCACGCAGTTAAGTCCTGTGGGGCTGTGGGTGGCACAGGGACAGCAGCCCCATTTTTTTGGAGAGGTGGGAGCATCTGTCTGGCAATGAGGCAGCACAAAGGAGGACAGGGGAGAGAAGAAGAGATGAAGAGGAGAAGAGATGGGGAGAAGAAACGGATGGGTTGAATTCCCTTGGACAGCTTTGTTCCTGAAAATACTTCACGCTCTTTCTCCTTGGAAGCCTGCTCTTACCACAAATACTGTCACCGTTTCTTGACTAAGTCCATGCAACTCCTCTCGGGCTTGAGAGGCACTTTCTCCTTTATTATTAGCTTATCCAGAGCTCAGGGGCTCCTCAAATGAGACACCTGTGACCATTTTTGTTTCTGTTCCCTTACAACACTCCAGTCCCAAATACTGGGGGTCATAATAATGGTTTGTAGAGCAAATACAGTTTTCCAAGAGACTTCACACTCTTGTTTCTTTTAAGCAAGATGTTTAAACAGAAAACTGACAGAACAGAGAAGGCTGTGCAAAATACAAATGCATGGGTGGGTTACTTAAAAGAATGCTACACTTTCATGGTTTAAATACCAATGTCCTGTAGTGCACCCTCACTGACCACTGAAATCAGCAAAAAAAACCTTTAAACAATAATTATGCAACATTACAAATTATAAACCTTAGACACAAATCAGCCCATAAGGAAAAAAGACTTGTGAATTAGATAAATCATCACATCTTGACAACCGTCTTACAAGGCAGCAAGAACATTAATATCTGACACAATTTTACAAGAATGAAATAGGTTATCAGCCCAGAAGGAAAATCATGTTAAGTTCAAAAATGGCTATAGAAAAATTAAATGACTGAAACTGTAATGAGATTAATGGAATTTCCTCAAGAAACTGAAGTAAGGGTGAAGCTCTGGAGTACTCAACGCAGGAAAGACATCGACCTGTTGCAGCAGGTCCAGAGGAGGGCCACAGAAATGATCAGAGGGATGGAGCACCTCTCCCGTGAGGAAAGGCTGAGAGAATTGAGGTTGTTTAGCCTGGAGGAAAGAAGGCTCTGGGGAGACCTTATAGCACCTTCCAGTACCTAGAGGGGCTTTGTATGAAAGGTGGGGATTAAATTTTTAGTAGGGCCTGTCATGATAAGACCAGGGGTAATGGTGTTAAACTAAAAGAGGGTTGATTCAGATTACATAGAAAGGAAGAGATTTCTTTCAGTGAGGGTGGTGAAACACTGGAAAAGGTTGCTGAGAGAGGTGGTGGGTGCCCTGTGCCTGGAAACATCCAAGGTCAGTTTGGATGGGGCCCTGAGCAACCTGATCTGGTTGAAGATGTCCCTGCTCATTGCAGGAGGGTTGGACCTTTAAAGGTCTGTTACTGTGATTCATCAGGAATGATGACTGATTCTAGAAACATAACTGAGTGCTTCATGAGTACATCAAGACACATTCTCTGTAAAGCAAAACCAAGGGAAGCTCTTCAACCCACCAGGGCACTGCTCAGCAAACTTTTAGAACCAGCATAAAACTTCACTATCATATCAGTGCACTCTGTGAAATAACTGCTACAGAACTGAGACAACACAAAGGCAAGCAATTCCTGCTCTGGGAAGGGGCAGCGAGACAATATGGCTTTTTAATCTTTAAATAACAGAACTACTTAACTACAGTTGTCAGTTGTGCTACAGAGAAGGGAACCGTGCCAGTGGGAAATATGCCAAAATCACACAGATTGTTTACATACAGAATAACTTCTGCAGAAAAAAAGCTTTCTCAATTGATTAAATTAAGCATGAGACCTAATTCATTGTCATTAATTGCTGTGTAAGATATATAAATATAGAGCAAACTCTGCTCTGTATTTATCATACCACAAGGAAGTTTTCCTCTGGGACTATCAGGGCTGTGTAAGCCCACATTGCTCAGGCTGCCTGCTTAGGTGGTGCAAACATGTCAAGTTAGCTTTTTGGCACAGTTCTCCACCTTTTGACAAGATTACCTCCACTCACCACCTGACAATACCCTTGTCAGCATACTCCTAAGATCATCATAGACAGCCCAAACACTCCCAGGATGGAGCCAGAGCAATGGGCTGCTCATCACAGCCACTGGGACTACAGGCACCAGCACTGATCCAGACTCATGTCACTGAGGTGAACAAAAGGTTGTTATTTCCTGGAGACTGACACTATGCTCACTCATTACAGCAAGTGTTTCTTTAAAATTACTCCTGTACCTGATGATCCCAAGGAGTAAAATGAGCAAATCAAAATTCACAATTACACAGAAAGTGATCTTTCATCAATCTCTCGATGCTGCAAGAAAATGAAAGAAAGAAAAAAAGTAGGCAAGGAGAAAACACAGAGGATGGAGACAGAGGATGCAGGTCCACATCTGTGGTCAGGATGACCAAGTAAACTATTTTTAACTGTATCTTCATGGAAGAAGAGCACAAAATCAAAATGCTTACTATTTCCATGTCGCCACCTTTCAGCAGCCGAACTAAAAGTTTACAAAGACAGCAAGTTTGAAGTGTCTATGTTAGCAAATAGTGCAGAACATCAGAAGTGCAGAGTAAAACAGTGGTATCCTGAATACCCAGTATCCATATACCATATGCATGAAAGGGGTTTTATTTAGACTAGCTCTTGTATGGCCCTACATGGGACCAATGCCATTAAGGCTTGGAGCTCAAAAGGGGAGTTCCTACAATCTTCCTCTTTGGTCTCATGCAAAAGGGAAATGCTCCAAGCCTTCTCTCTTGATGCACATGGTACAACAGTAAATAGAGTCAACCAGGAGATGTGTTCCAGGTACACACTTGGTCTGAACTGAGACACTAATGCAGATGAACACCTACCATCACCTGCAGTGTGATTAGGTTAGACTGACAAACCTCACGTACTAAAACACCCCTGCAAGTGGTTGTCCAAGAAAACAATGCACTGAACTTTCTTACAAAGAGCTTTCAGCCTCTCCTGTTCCTAATCTTGTTTGTCAAAAAAAAAAAAAAAATGCAATTCAGCAGTACAGATAAGAAAATCCTGTGGACCTTTCAGTTTGTAACCCTAACATCTGCTGCTACACATATGCTTTGATTCTCTACCAGTTATTTCGAATATTAGCTACCCAGCAATTCTTTGCCCAAAATTTTACCATCCTAACTTACCCTTTTTGGCCCTTCCATGGTGGTTTTTCCATTTTGTTGAACAGACTGAATGAACTTTCCCTAATAACGCTCTTTCATAATGGTTAAATAAGCTAATGGAAAAGCTTTCCTTAATGATGCATCACTTTGAGCCCTGCAAGATGAGATGGCTCCTGCAGGTAGACTGGAAAGCTTCTTATCAAATCAACTTTCAGACCAATTAGGAGGTATCAGACAGTGAATTACAAGTGCTGTCCCTGCTGCCTAGGCTACCAAACTATTTCACAACATTATGCAGCTGCTTTGTGTTCTGTTTACTGTGCACTGCCAAGTTTTTCCTGTGAAATATCTAGAAGTCAAATGCAGGCTCCACCAAAGTGCCTCATAGTCCTTCACAGTAGCCATGAGAGTAGCTGAATGCAAAAGGAATAACTCCCTGATGGCAGATACAGAGAGAGGGGACCGAAAATGTGAACCAAGAGCTTCATCAAGTAAATTGACAGGGAAATGTCCTGGATTCCCTTTGCCACAGTGCATCCCAGAGAGGTCGATATCCCATGGAGAGGGTCAGAATCCTCCCACAGATATATCCATTCTGATTCATCATGCACAGCTATTCCATCCATGCCCATTACTTGTTTTGGTCTGGGGTTTTTTCTTCTCCATCTAGCATAAGACTCCCACACTAGAAATGCTCTCCAAAAGCATAGTGCCTCATTTGGCAAAGTATCTTTTCAAATGAAGAGTATTGAGACACTGTAAATTACTACCAGAGAGCAAAAAGAAACAAGTATCTACTGAAGATTATACATCTTGTCTATAGTTTTCTTACAGCGTGTCCTAGTTTTGTTTTAAATTTTTTTTAAATAGTTTTAAAAAATATTATTTTAAAAAATTTTGCCCCCTGCATTTATTTTAAAACAGATGGAACACTTTCAGATAACAGCCCCCAAAACACTTAGCCTGGTTTGGGGTGTTTTGGTTTGGTTTTTATTTTTAAAGCAACTTGAAACTGGTTCACAGATGCAGTGAGAGCTACTGTAATTATACAGAATATTAGATCATCACACAATTAAAAATCGAGGCTCAGGAAGAGTAGAGAGCACAGTGGTATCTCACTAATGCAACAATGGGTATGTAAATATTTTTAAAACCTAACATAACAAGAGAAATACTTTATCTTACCGTATGTTTTGGTTCTAAACTTACAGGAACATGACAAGATTGCTTGTGAACAGCAAAACATTAAGCATACTTCAAATAACACTCACTCTATTTAAGAGAAAGCTTCACCTTTCAGAGGAAAAAAGAGAATCAATTAACCTCATTTTGATTGTAAAATCTGTGCACCAGAGATTTAAGAGAAGCATTTTCTTAAGTAGGACTGGCATAATATGAGGATAAAATCTGCTAACTTTCTTGAAAACAAAAGAAGGAAAGAGATTCCCATGGCAAAAGCAGGGACAGGAAGGCACTTTTGAAAACGTATGGAGAAAGTCTTCAAACGAAATCTCTGAACAGATTCCAAGATTTTATTTGAAGAAAATTTCTGTCATCAGTGTCTCAATTAAGAAGATAAACAAGTTTGGTGACATAACTTCATAGTTTTCTAATACTTGTTTTGACCCTCATGCTTGAGGAGCCCTTCAAAGAAAAAGAGACAACTAAGCAAAGAAAAGAACCTATTATGATGCAAGTTCCAGCTCTATGAGGGCCTGTTATGCTTCAGATCTAAATATTCTTTAGTACAAGGCATACTACACACAGTGTGTGGATAAGCATTTTCATATATGCTTTTTTACACTGGAAAATTTTCCTTTAAAATATTTCCTTTTAAACTACACCATTCACAAAATATTTCATGGACTTCAGATGAAGTTTTACCCAAAAAACAGAATCTACTCCTTAGTAAATCCCCCTGTTCCTCAAAGGTCTTCATCACCATAAGCCCTATTGAGATTGTCTGACATCTTCAGACAAACCACAGACCATTTTTTTGACTTGAAAAAAGTGAAGAGTAATTTTGAGTAGATTTTCATTACGCAAAATTAAAATTAGTCAGTTCTTCAGTTTTATTGTTGCCTTTTATCAAACCTCCAATAAAGGACACTAAAAATGATTCAGCAAAGGAAGTGGCATCTTCGGATAAAAGATCAGTGCCTTCAGAGGAGAACAGTGACTGGCAGGGTTGTGAGGGCCTCTGCACTGCTATTCCATTATGTGGTTCTTTCACTCTTTAAATTTTAGACCCTACTGATTACATCTGGATAAAAAGATAAACAGAACTGCTGCCAAGGAGGGTCTGAGTTTGCAAAAGGACAGCTCGCACTACCCTAAAGGAACAAATAGAATACAGACAGCCAGGTGGCAGCTCTGTGACACGTTTGTTTACATCCTCTTGCTGGCACAGCACCTCTTTGTTTGCTCTGCAATTACCTGCTTTGCTGACTGCTGTAGCCACCAACTCAAGCACACCTGAATGTTACAAGAGCTTTCTGCTGTTCTACAGCTGTGCACCAACTGATGCCTTCCTCACCTAAAGACAGTAACCACGGAATCTCAGTCGGCTGCACCTCAGGCAGCTCAAAATCTGTGACTTTCTGAAGGAACACATCAAATGTTGAGTAATAACAAACCTGGTCCCCAAGGAGTCCCTCATTTCAAAAATCACACACTTCACTCTCCAGTGGACGGGAGACGAGATTTCTACAGTGGTTGTGCATGTTAACAGAAGTTTTCAAGCAGCATAAGGTGATATAAAACCACAGTTTCATCACCTGGCTGCAAGGCCAACGATTTACAGAGAAGTGTGAATCAGAGGTGAAGCAGGAGTGGTACACAGCAGCTAAAGGGAAATGACTGAAGAGGGGTACTTAGTCAAAAGTAATTTTTGTGCCTGTAAATTTTCCCAGCCTTTGTATGAAGACAGGAGAAAAGTTGCTACAGCGTGAAACCAGAGCACTTTAGAGAAGATTTGGTGTAAAAAGAAGTCAATAGAAAACGGGTTCCCTACATCCCCACTGCCACTTGCTGCTGTCTACAGGTAGCAAAGAGTGAAGCACAATTTAACATGGCATAGCATGTGCTTCTCTGTTCTGACTGCTCCTACAGAAAAACATATGTGGGCTGTGCAGACTTGCCATGAAAATATTCCCATGGCAACCATACAAAAACCAAGGGTATATTAAAAGCTGTTACACTAACTCTTTCACTCCAACTCATTCAACAGAGGGAATGTAGCACTATTGCTGTACAAAACCACGCCACTGGAAATGTTTTTGTTTACCAGGCATGAACAGATAATTACCACTAGCTAATTTCTGCAACTGAGTTTCACTATGAAACACACTGTAAGCTAAAAATTAGCCATAATGCTGTGTCCAGAATCAGCTATGCTTTATAGAAAAGCAATGGTTAATTTTTGCTAATTGTATAAACGTACTTGAAACATTCAATCACTATTCAGCAGTTTGTTATCACAGAATCATATCAGAGAATGATTTTGTCACTGCATTATGTATATCATTCAAATTGCATGCTGCATACCTTAATATAACGGTTAAACAGACATCTAGAATTATGTATAAATGAACAGTGGAAATTAAAAGCCATGTGAAAAAAAAAAATGGATTAACAGAATCACATTTTGTAACACGTCTCAAGTAATTTGTTTGTGGTTTGGCCAGAGATACTACTTAGATCTGTGGATGCAAGCACTGAGGAGATTGCCATACAAGACAGGAGCTGCATACCTCCCAATGCTAAGGAGCAAAAAAGCAAATATTTTATATGTCAAAGGCACAGAAGGAAAAAAATATCTACTGCACATACATAATTTATTTGGCACACGTATTTTGGAACAAAACACACGGGAAAGAGATTCACTGTGGGCAGGCACAGAGGTCTTCCAACCCGGATTAGGTTAAAAACAGCAAATTGCCACTCAAATGCAAGAAGGCTCCAAGGCCCATGATACTTTCTCCATCCATTTCTGCCAGGCTGCTCATGCTCTCAGACCCATACCTGCACTGAAAGGGGAACTAGAAACCGGACATTGAAACCAGAAACTAGAAACCAGAAAAAAAAAACAAAATGTAAATTCATACAATAAAATTGAATAAAAATAGTGAAAAGTAAAATTAAAAAATGCTAAAAATAAAAAGAATAAAAATAATAAAATAAAAATAAGTGATAATGAATTATTGAATAAAAATAGTAGAAATACTAAAAATAAAATTAAAATAAAATAAAAAATAGATTATAATAATAATAAAGAGAATTATAAAACAAAAATAATTATAATAAATTATAAAATAAAAATAATAATAAAATAAATTATAAAATAAAAATAAGATAAAAATAACTAAAATAATGAAAAAACAATAAAAATTAATACTAATAATTTAATAATAATAAAATACTGCCTGCCTCATAGGGCTTTCCGCCCTAATTGTGGGGACCGACCTCAGCCGGCTTTACCGAGCCGGCGGGGGGATGCGTTCGCAGCTCGGGCTTCCCGGAGGAGCCCTGCTCAACCCGCAGCATCTCCCCCGCCGCGATGCTCCGGCACAGCCCCACCGGCACCGCCGCCGCCGACGGAGCCCAGACCCCGCCGAACCCACCTGAGATGCCGCCTCCGACCACAATCACATCGTATCTCTGGGCCATGGCTCTGCCCCGGCCGCTCGGTGCCTCCCGCGGCGGCTCCGGCCGGGCTGTGCCGCTCCCCGGGCGGACCCGCCCGTCCCCGCCCCGCCGGTGGCACCTCCTCCCGGAGCGGGGCCGGGCGCTGGGAGCCGTCCCTGGATGGAGGGATGAACAGGGTTCCTGGTGCGGGGACGCTGATCACTGTGCGTGTTGCTGTTTTCTCTCCTGCCCCACGGAGGGTGTGGGGAGGGAACGTGCCCCTGGGTGAGGAGCGCAGCGCCCAAGGAGCAGCAGCCGTGGGCTCTCTGCCCCCGGCTCTCCAGAGGCCTTAGGAGTGTTGGGATCTACTTCTGCATCCTCTGCAGCCACCCTGGCTGGGGGTCCTGGGCGATGGCAGGTTGAATATAAGTCAGCAGTGCCCTGGCAGGCAGGAGGGCCAACAGTGCCCTGGGGGGCATCAGGCAAAGCATCTCCAGCCAGGCAAGGGAGGGGATTGTCCCACTCTGCTCTGCACTGGGGCAGCCTCACCTTGAGTATTGTGGCAGTTTAGGTCACTGAAGTGTGAGAAAGATATGAAGCCATTAGAGAGTCCAAAAGAGGGCAATGAGGATGGTGAAGGGCCTTGAGGGGAAGCCATATGAGGAGCAGCTGAGGTCACTTGGTCTGTTCAGCCTGGAGAGGAGGAGACTGAGGGGAGACCTCAATACAGGCTACAACTTCTTCGTGAAGGGAAGGCAGTGATCTCTTCTCTGTGGTGACCAGTGACAGGACCCCTGAAGTTGTGTCAGGAGAGGTTTAGGTTGGAATATTAGAAAAAGGTTCTTCACCCAGAGGGTCCTTCAGTGCTGGAACAGGCTCCCCAGGGAAGTGGCCACAGCACAAAGCCTGACAAAGTTCAAGAAGCACCTGGACAATGCTCTCAGTCACATGGTGTGACTCTTGGGGATGGTCCTGTGCAGGGCTAAGGGTTGGACTTGATGATCCTTGTGGGTCCCTTCCAACTCAGCATATTCTGTGATTCTGGGAAGGTATGGACTCTGAAAGACCAGTTAGTGCTTTCCTTGTGAGAGCCCTTCAAAATGAGCAGCACCTGCTGCCAACTGCAGTTTGTGCTGTGTGACAGTGGTGTGTACCAATGCTTCTCCACACTGGCCTCCAAACACAGAGTCATCTGCTGAGACCCCTAGGAGACTCACCTGCAGGGAAGAAGACTGTCTAATTCAAGCAACAGTCATCAAATTCACTGGGAGCCTTTAGGCTGGTTCCTTAAACACTAAGCAGGTTTCTACTTTACCATGAGGGTGGCTCCAGGAGAACTGGCTTTGAGGATGGTTGAATTATGCAAATATGTTTCATCCAGTGTATCTGTACAAGATCATATCCAGCAGTCATGTCAGGCATACTTGACCTTCCACACTTGGCAGGCTCAAGACAGAAGGTAACCAGCTCTGAGATTCTTCTAAGCCAAAGACATTTGTTTAGTCTCTGTCATTCTCCATTTCCTGGAGCCATTCACTGGAAAAAATAGGCCATGGGAGTCTGGACAGGGTTCTCTGTCTCTCTTCCATAATACCTCAAGTGAGAGTTTATGACGTTCAGAGAGAGACAGGGGCATCTGTGATGGAAATCACAAATATTGACTACACTGGGTACAGTCCTGCCTTTTTAGGAAAAATGGGAGGGAAGAAAATTAAAAGGTCAAGAAACAGAACAAAAATAGGTTTAAAACAACTGTCTGCAAAGCTAACAACCATTTGTGGACTCACCTTCTCTTTCAGTGTTGGGAACAGTTCTTGCTATATGCTATTCCCTGTGGCCTGCCTAGCAACTGTGTGGCACTGTTTCAGGGTGTGTATTGGACATGGTTAGCTAACTAGGAGACTTCTGTCCTGGATCTCATGCACAGTGGATCACACTTTTCTCCATGGGCACCACGTTTAATGTCCAGGGCTAAGGCTGTAACGTATTCATGATGCCCCAGGATGAAATACCCTTCATCTGACAAGTACGCTGTCTAACAAGCATTCTCTGGTCCCTTGTATTTTTCATAGAATTACAGAATGGTTCAGGTTGGAAGGGACCTTTAAAGGTCATCTAGTCCAACCTTAGTTCAATGAGCATGGACATTTTTCACTAGACCAAGTTGCTTAGAGCCACATCCAGCCTGGCCTTGAACACTTCCAGGGATGGAGCATCCACACCTTCTCTGGACAACCTGTTCCAGTGCCTTACCACCCTCATCACAGAAAATGTCTTCCATAAAAACAATTATTTTCCATATGCTTCCACAATACTTTTGGTGTTTCTGAGTGATTCTTGCTCTTACTGAAACAACAGTACACGACTGATCATTTACAGGGGGAATTCCTCATCCTAGAGGGAAGTGGTTAATGGATTGAAAGAGGTCTCACCAAACAGCCTGAAAAAACATTACTGGGAGACTGATGAGGCTAAATTAATGTAAGACACCATCTTTTAGTTTCTGCTCAGAAATAAGTAACTTGCTCTGATTAAAAGAATCTGTCTGCTTCAAGGATGGCTAAATCAAACTCCAAGACCTCTTCATCCTGAGAGATGCACAATTATCAAATGGCTGTCAGAAATAATAGTGATAGAGATATTTCAAATCCCATATGAAACACTGAGAGGTGGAGAAGGCTATTCTAAAATCAGATGTGGGTAATTTTATGGGCTATTGGCAAGGATAGATGTGGTTACATCTATGTACTTAATGCCAAGTGCCACAGATTCTCAATGTCCACAATACGTAACACTTATTCCTGGGATTCTTCTGGTCCCTATCTTCCTCTTGTGGCTCTAATAATTTATTTTTTTGTTATGTGTATGTTTGAAACAGAAGGATGTATTGCCTGCAATTGAGGGTGTGTGGTGCATGCCCTGGGGTTGCATGAAGGTCCATGGAAGTGCTGGACCATGGAGGGCTGGCACAAAGCCCTCAAAGGGCTACTCTTGAGATAAAACATCTGTGTCATTGAGTCTGGTTTTCTACCATCATGGACACATTATATAATCCTTCTAATGAATAAATTTAGCTCTGTCTAGTGCAGGCCAAACCTCTCCCAGAGCCAGGTTGGTAGTTTCTCCCTCCTCTCTCCTGCAATAAATCTGGTTCAAAGGTTCATTTTTTTTCCTCTCAGTAGCTTTTCTTCCAATATGTTTACATCATGATGCATTTAAACATATATCATATTCCCCCCTCTACCTTTCCTTTTGCAATGGTGTGAGGTTTGTCAAGCACTTTACTATCCTCACATAATGAGATATGCATTTGCTGATCCTAATAGCTGTTTTATCCACTGATCTCAATCCAAAAGTATCTATCTCCCACAGGTACAAGCAGAGTGGTGTACATAATCCTAATAAAGCCTTCTGATGGCATAAAGATGGGAGTTTTTTGTTTGGTTTGTTTTTTGTGGGTTTTGTTTGTTTGTTTGTTTGTTTTTGTTTTGTTTTGTTTTGTTTTGTTTTGGGGTTTTTTTTGTCTGGTTTGTTGTTTTGTTTGGTTTTTTTTGGTTTTTTTTTTTTTTGTCTGGAACCCTCACGTCTAATCATATTAGGATTCAGTTTCTGGTTTTTTTATGGTCCCATTACTTCTCTTATCCCATGTTGTTCTAACTAATTAAATAGATAAAGTGTCTTCTGCCTGGATTTTGATGCTTTAACCTTTAAATGCATGATGTTAAAAGCAAAACAAACTTTCTGCAAAAACACAGTAACTGAGAGCCTCTACATTTTCTTATCTCAGAACAGGACTTGTCTGAGACAAAATACATTGTTTTTATAAATTTTTTTAGGCACTTCGACACTGTGGCAATGAAATGGCATAAATAGCTCTGTTGTCTGGTAGAAAATGTGCTGGCAGCCCTGGACTAGATTTTGAAGAATTAGTGGAATGTTGATGGAGTAGGGGTTAAAGCCAAAGATCTCCACATTTACGAAGACTAAGTGGTAGAATTTAGGCACCTCATTCATGATTGTCTGGTCAGTGGCTGGTAAGAGCACAGTGAAGCATTTTAAATTGCACATCCTCTCAGCTTCTACTGAGAATAGCAGTGCATTTAATAATCCAACTTTTCATTGTTTGTTATGTGTTACAGTCGCTCCTCATCACATTCAACAGGAAAGTCTCTTCTTCAGGACAAGGCAGTTCCTGCTGCTGAAATTTCCTGCTGGCAGGTGATGTGTGTTGACATCATCACCTTTCATTAAAGCATCAGAAGGGATTCCTCTGTTACCTACAAGCTATATTAGCGCCTGCATCACTAGGGTGCATCAGCGACAGCAATATGATTGAAGCCAGGAATTTTTCCAAATTCCTGGGTCTGGATGCAAACTCCCACTGTGCCAGGTCCATGTCAGCGAGCTTTGGGTGTTCATGTTCCTCCCACCCTTTTTCACCACTGCCACTGTCCCCCACTGCACAGGGACACATCCAGGATGCACAGGCAAGGTGGGCACCGTGGCACACCACAGAGGGTCCCCAGACCTTCCTAACTGGGGTCAGAGCAGGACATGACAAGTTTCATGGTCAGAGGTTCAGGTTCAGGAGCCCAGGTAAGTCTAGACACAACCCTAGAGCACTGCTGTCACATACAGAGAAACTGTGAAGAGAAAGAAAGATAACAAAGAGATTGGTTGTGTAAAAACCAAGATTGCATCTTCCATCAGCCGTGAGCGTACCCTGAGACTTGGTGCTTTCAGGCACCTCATGAATCTGGTGCTCGAACTTCTTTACTGGTTTGTGGTGGCGAATCCTTTGCAGGTGGGGTGAATATGGCTTGTTACCTGCCTAGTCTGTGACCAGGTCGTGCTGTTCTTCTGTTTAGTACCTCTGTGTTTGCTGAATACTGATGTTACAGAAGACATGCAGGGTTAAGTACAGTTTTAAACATATGTTTTACATAGTTTCAAATTTCTTTAATGCAATTAGTGCAGAAACTGTGAAAGCACATGTCAGTGCTTTTGAAATGCTGTACAATTAAATGAGCATAAGCAGCATGCCAGGCTTTCTACTAAAGGAAAACTGCTGCAAGGCATCTCAGGAGATTGTCTAGTCTGTCCCTTCACCCTACCTTGGCATCAGCCATGACCAAAATATATCTTGATTATCAGTGAATGTTAACTGGAGAGACTGAATGTTAATAGCCAAGATTTCTAGTCCAACTTACACAGTCTGACATTAATCTAGAGCTAATAGGCACAAACTGAATATTTTATCAATCACATTGCATTCAGAGTAGGACTGATCATTAAATGTAAAACCTACAAGGTTAAGCCTATTAGTAGAAGTGATGAGTGAATGTAAACATTCACATTCTGAGCACACAGAGCCACAGCACAAGGAACACAAGGGTCTGAGTGCCATGGTACAGTCAGGCCAGCAGCTGCCTGGGGCTGGGGGCCACGATCTTGTGGGATCCCCAAGGGAGGGTGGCAGCCTGGGCCTGTCCCACCCGCAGGCTGGAGCAGCACCCAAAATTAGGTTCTAACTGATGCCACAGTCATTAAATACATGTGTGCAAGTTTCTAGAACACAGCATCATAACACCAAATTTTTGCTGCTTCTTCTTATCTGTCCATTTAGACTGGTCAAATGGGTATAGAGGCAGCCTCCCATTTAGTGGAAGGAGGCCATGTAGGCTCTGACACAAGGAAGAGTCACAATCACAGGTCCCCTCAGTAGAGCTCGCAGAGAACCTATTCATCAAGACTGCTTATGTAATGAAACCCTAAGAAGGAGTGGAAGAAAATTGATGTGATGTCTCAAATCATTCCAGCTAGTCCCACTTCACAGTCTCTAGCTTCCTTTCCTTCTATTTGTCCTAATCAACACAGTTTTATAGATCTGTGACTGATGTAACCACCATTCCGATGCAAGGTTTAATAACAATCATGGTAATCATGCAAATATATTCATACTTACTAAGATAACCAACAAAGAAAAAACCAGAAAACCCCCTTAAACTAGCATAAATTAATTTCCCAATGTCAAGTTCATCCTTGCACGATGCTAATCTCTTCCTGACAATTAGCTACAGTTCAGGCTGATTCGATTTCTTATTGCTTCTCTTTTTTGCAAAATTTTTCTCCAAAAGAAATCCACCTTCAAGTTTGCAGTGGTGTTCACTATTGTACATTAACATATTGTTAACATAACACATATTTATATGTGTTATATAATACAATGTAATACACATAAGTACGTAACACATTGTTACATGCATATCTGCAGAGGTGCCTGGTGCTGCCACTTGTCTTCATTCACAGGCAATGCCAGTTCCTACCATGCAGAAGTCCTGGTGGACTGGTCCACAGATCATACAGGGAAGGATAATGACAGAATGGAAAACAATGTTTTATGCAGATGTAAAGGAGTTAGAAAAATTAAAGTATCTTACAAGGTAACAGACATGGAAAAGAAAAAAATAAATTGCAGCAGCAGCTAAATTAAACTCCATGTGTGCAGCATGGTAAGGTGGAACACTGGTAGGAAAACTAGTCTGAATGAGGTGCTCCCAAACCTTCCTGTTCACCTACGGCCCAAATGCCACATAAGAGACTACCAGATCCTGGTGGAATGGCAGAGAGAGTCCAAATTGCTATATTCCTACTTCAGGCAGAGAGAGACTTAAGTTAAGGACAGACTAAATCAAAGGGTATTACTCCAAAATAATCAGTGTTTTGTAAGCAGTGACCAGAAAACATGTTCTGAACTGAAAACCAATGATTTTTGCTATGTAATGCCTGTCTATTTTCCGACCCTTGTTTAAAGTCTGTTTGAGCTCAGGTGTTTGTGTTTGCTTTTTTCTTGAACCAGATGAGCAAAGGCTAAAGATATAAAGCAAATGACAGCAGCGAAATTCCTTCTCCTACCTCTAAACAGATAGTGTCCTGTGTAACATGCATTGGCTTACCTCAGAACATATGAGGAAATAAAACACTTTTGCCCTTTTGACAAAAAAGTCTGCCATGTCCTTCATCAATAACCTTATCTGAAGAGTTCCTGAAGAGACAAGTTATGTGTCTCACTTACGCTAAATGTTTTCTTGTGAATAATGGCTGGTGACCTTTTATTTTTTCTTGATCATGATGGTCCTGCTGCTTTGCATCTATTGAAGTCACAGCACACTCTTTCCATCTGTCACTTGAAAAATACCTCTCTTGCAGTCTGGCCACTGCCAGCCTTCATTATTAATTCACTGCTGACTTATTTCACCTGTACTGGAGTCAAAAGCAGTTCCTAGGTTTGCATTTCTTTGGTTCCTCACTCTCTATGTCTTCCCCCATCCCATTTCCTCTAATGTCTCATTCCCTAATTAACTGTGGTGAAAATAAACCAGCATCAGCAGCAAAGCTCGTTCTGCAGGAAAAAGCATACAGGAAGACACTCCAGAAGGTCTTACAGTGCAAACCTAGGAAAGAACTGAAATAGTGAACAGCAGGACAAAAGTTATGTGTTGATATGGAGGTTATTATGCATGTATTAGGTATTACTGTGTGTGTACATGGCAATGCTGCTGTGACTACTGGGGGATGTTGTTTACATTTCCACACACACTTCCATAGTCCAAGGTGGCCCTGTGTAAATCGAAGGGGCTTCACTGAAGAGCCCTGAAAATAATTAATAGATTGAGAAATATGCTTGCTAGGGAAATATCTAAATTTAATGAGGGAAAGGTGAAGAGGTTATTGTTTATACAGGTGGGATTAATTTCATCTCGTGTTGACCGGTCTACGAGCTCCCTTCTCTGGGTCATTGAAGAGATAAGTAATTCTAGAGACTGATTTATACTGTACTAGAATAGTTTATCAGAGCAGTAGGACAAGTTTTCTCCTGAGGTGCCTGGATCTCTTCAAGGACACTTAACTAATTGACTTAGACTAGGTAAACTTTCAGATGCTTAGAACTAGTGAACTAAATCCCACTCCAGGTATGTGCTTAGGGAGCAAACAGCTCCTCACACAGTTCTTCAGCGAAGGTGACAGAAGTGCTAACTAATACTTCTAAATGAGAAGAAAAGAAAAAAATCAACATCAACCTTCCCTGGAAACTTGTCAGTCTATTTATTCTGTACAGACCACAGGATCTTGTCTTCATTGCTGAGAAGCAACAGGAGGTTGTGAGTTCAAGATGACTTGGCTCCTTGCTCTTTCACAAAGGCTGAGACTAACTCTGCAACAGCCTATGTTGTCCTGCTCATCCTCTGTGCCTTTTTTCAGAGCTCCTCAATGCCCTGAAACAAAGCTGAGGTAGCTTCCTGAATGGGCACAGAGAACCCCTTTACATGGGAAGGCCTTGCTTGTTTTGACATCATAGCACAGACTTTAGGCACCCACAGACACAAACAGACTTAGCTGTATGCTGGACCAGAATCAAGGTTTTATCTTGCAATTGCCCTTTGCATTCTGTTTTCTAAACATTCAAAATCCCAGCATTGCCAAGTGCTGAGTTTAATCCAAATCCTTCTGTGCTAAATCTTCTGAGGTCAGGACTTGATCCTATTCTCTGAGGCTTAGGTTAGATTTTCCATACTAATTTTTTTTATTCATTTTTTTAAATTATTTTTACTTTCTATGTTATATACAGTTTTTATTCTTTTCAGGCCTAAACTTTCTTCAGAATCTTTTATTACTCTATAAATTCCCAAGTCCAGCTCCTCATCAACCTTTTCTTTTATGCTTCCTTTAACTCATTTCCATAATAAACAAACCTCCTTTAGACAATTAAAAAGATGCATATGCACCCACTGGCTTGATGTACAATAGTTTAAAATCCATAGAATCTGGACCTGACAGTAAGAAGGGCTTTTTGTATTCATGCCATTTTTTTCCTCTTTAAGTATTTAGGTCTATCTTTGCTTATTGTCTTCCACTTTATAGGTGGCTCCTTTTGAAGCACTTGATTATTTTAGTACACCTAACTTGCAAATATGTTTTGGTTATATTAGCCCTTCTCTACAGGGCAGCTAGAATCAGACATAAGTCTCTTTGTTTTCTGCAAAATGAGGCTGCTGTATTCACTTTATGTTTTACAGATCTCCCATGGAAGCCAATCTCCTATTTTCAATGAAATAAAAATATTTTGAGTTTAGATATGTCAGAATTTTAACTACTGTCACATATAAACACTGAACAATAGCTTTCAGATAAAATGTTATTCAATTATGAAATTGAATACATTTCTCTTACATTTCTCATGATCAGTATTTTGGTTTCATGAAGTAGCCAGCATGTAGTTAATGTTACTGTGGCTTGTATTTTACAAATAGTAGATTTTAGAGGTTAAAATCTACTATAGAGATTTTAAAGTGCTGTTACTTTACGGAGATGACCAAGCAGCCAGACAACACCATTGTTTCTACCTCATTCCTCAGCTCAAGGAGATCTAGTTTCTTTGTTGCTGGTGACTGCATTGAATGGAATTGTCAGGGCTGAGGGCAAATTTGACTACCTTACCTGAAGACCTCACCTGGTCCTGGCTCTGACTTCATGAATGGGATCCTTAAATCAGAATATCGTCTAGAATCTAGAATATCAACCATCTAGGTTGCAGTGTGAAAACAGAAGCTTGTCACGTTCAAATACTTGACCCTACTGTTTGCATCCCTGGGAGAAGGACTGCAGTGATCCTTCATCTTCTGGCAATTTTCATTTCATAGCAGATGGCAGAAAAAAAATCAAGGTGAGCCTTCTGCATTATCCCTGTTGGGATTAAGACCTTGGTCCTGAGCCATTGTGTGCATTTGACTGATTCCTTTCTGTGTGCAACTGCCATTGCTTTCTCTTGTGCCTGTCTGGGGAATGGTTGATATCTGATGGTGATGGGTCAGATGTTTGTAACTCATTGTGTGCAGGTGCTTGGTGATAGAGTATTCTGTAAGGCTATTTACATCCACTTTCCTTGTTCAGACATCCTTTTATTTTAAAACATAGAATCATAGAATATCATGAGCTGGAAGGGACCCACAAGGATCATCAAAGTCCAGCTCCTTGCCCTGCAAAGGACAGCCCCAAGAATCCCACCATGTGCCTGAGAGTATTGTCTGCTGTGTTAAAACTCCCTAGGATGAGAACAGGCACTGATTTGAGTCTGTACTCATTCTGAAGTCTTGCCTGTTTCCCTAACATCCTTTTGGTCTTTCTTGTTTTGCATTATTTTCTTCTGCTTCCCCATTGCTGGCATTCTCTGCTGTTGCTGAGTGAGCCTGAGCTTCCTCAGCCTTTATTTCCGTTCCCTGCATGTATCTGCAATATAAACATAATGGCCCATGAAATGCTGTTGTGTCTTTCCAGGAAGAGTAGCACTCTTTACTGTACTTACTCCTTACTTGTTTATATTGTGCATGTGGCTAGTTCACCTTGGGGTGGCTCATCTGCTATGTCTCTTCACTGGTTTGGAGATCAGTCATGAAATAAATTTCATTCTTTGGACATTTTCAGTATTGTGGGCTGTGGAGGGATTCATAGTGGTATCAGGGACAGTTTCCTGAAAGCCTGTGTTACAGTTTCTACTGCTATTCTAAAACAACTGTGTTTGAAAAAATTGGTGTGCTTTTCTTGAATGATTTTAAAGGAAAAGCACAGTAACGTGTGCAAGCAGTTAGACATTGTCTAATTCACACAGGTTTCTGGAACTGGTACCTGTCCAAAGATACCTGGACAAAGGTACAAGCAATATCTCGCCTGGTAGTTCTTCTGGCAACTAAATGTGACTTTTAAGTTATGTCAGTCAAGTGAAGCACTTAAGGCAATTCTGTCATTCAGGTCTTATGAATTCACAGTCATAAATGCCTTAGCACTGATGTAAGATTTTAATAAACCAAGTATATTTTCATAGTTTCATACTTGGAGAATATGTATAGGCACAAAGAGCTGGCCTTTTGAATATTGGTTAGTGATTTCAAATACCCCGAGTTCATTAGGAAAGTCAGCATTTCAACTGGGATTGACTGACCAATGAAAATAGTAGAGATAAGCAAAGTAAGCACACTATGATTAATTAGCAAATATATGTGGTATTTCGTATTTCTGCAAAAAAATCCTGACATTTTCGTAGGAGACTCTGGGACTGTACATTATATAACCATGAGGTTTGCTTAATGAAGGAATGTATTCAGAAATTAGATTATTTGATGCACCTGTATCTTTTAAATTGACACTCAGTAGACATATTCCCATGAATGCTGACTTTTACTGCATTATAAAATATTATTCCCTTTAGAAACAGGCATAGTTTTCCCTCTGAAAAAGGTGTTGCACAGCATGGATAAGCCATCCATTGCACAGCTGCTGGGGGCTGGGCTCTGTAGATTTGGTCCCATAGTGAGTGGTGAGAGATCTTGCAGAAGGTAGGCAGTAGCCACTGAATTAAATACTTGGGAGTCAAACTCTTTAATCGAGTCAAACTCTTTAATCCCTCTGTTCTGTTCTTGAGCTGCCTCCTGGGAAAAGCCAGCACCATTTTTGCATCCCTGAGAGATCACTATGCATAAAATTGTCATTTAGGTTCAGTGTTACTGCAAACTGTGTTGCAGAGCTGGGTTGGCCAGTAGTGCCTGTGTTTGCTTAGGTTGATGGAAAGGTCAGAGATAAACTTGCAGGTTTCACGTGGGCTCCACGTTGATGGAGAGCCAGAGAGGCCTCCTGGAGACAGGATGGCAGCTGCATTCACACTGTTCCAGGCAGTGCTGATACTGAAACATTGCTATTTGCTCTTGGACTGTTATCTGAGGTTTCAAAACACTTTTTTTCCTGCCTTTTGTCCATCCCCTTTTCTACATAGATTCACAGCTATAAAGCCTCTTATGGTCTTGACACTGTCCTTCAGATCGGTGGCATATCTGTCTAGAATCAGGTCACTCTTGGAAAGAAAAAGTGGGAGGAAAAGGGTAAAAACGGATGCATAGAGGCATGTTCAAGACTCTAGGTTGAATCTTCCTCAGCTCTGCTGGCATCTGCAGCAGGCACTGAGAGCTCATGCTCACAGCTGCAAGCTAAAGCTACATTTCCTCTCGCCAAAGAACAGTCAGAACAAACAGGCTGCCTTAGCCTACACTTAAACATGCCAAATGTTCCCAGGCCTTTGCAGGCTGCCCTGTTATGTGAAGCAAATTCACGGTATATTTACTCTTTGAAATGTTGCAGCTCTGCTGTCTTTTTAGCTCAGTTTTGGTGTGAGCTCACAAGTGACTCTCATTTTCTGCTTCCTGATCGGAAACTCACTATTTTTCTGCAGCAGCCCCTGCACTGAGGACTCATGGCTTGACCTCCTCTGCTTAGTTTAGTGGCACAGTTTTTGTAACCCTCTCCTCAGGGGTCATGCATCATGAACTTATCCAAGAGAAAGACATTGAGACAAAATGGTCATGATGCACTCTCACACACAGAAAGAAACTTGAGATCATCTAATTCACTGTACCATCTGGAGGCAGGGTTGTCTATACCCAAACATTTATCTAAACTGTTCTTGAAGGCATCGAAGAATAGCTCCTAACAGCCACCTTCTGAGACTATTTCCACACCTTCTGTGTAAGAATGTGTTTTTCAATATGAATAATAGGAATTTAATCCCTGCAGCTTCTTTTTGCATATGTTAATATTTCCAGCATATTTTCCCTCATCATTCTCTTCCCTGAATTATACAACCCACTTCCTTCAATTCTTTCTTACAGGCTATGTTTTCATGCCCTCTGATTATTTGAATTTCTCTCCTCTATACTTTCTCCAGTTAGTGAACATCTTTCTTGAGCTCGAAACTCATCCCACTATTTTAGTTGAAGCTTCACAAACACTGAATAAAGTGGAAAGATTGCTTCAGGTACCTCATGATGCTGCCTGGTATCGCATTTAGCTTTCTCATAACAACATTATGTTGTTGACTTATGCTCTGCTGTGACCCACCATAATCCCCATATCTCCTCCTGGAGAAGGCTTATGTTTGTACAACTGATTATTCTTTCCTGTCTGCTTCATCTTTCAGGTCTCCCTTCTGTTTGCTTTAGGCAGTACCTTCAATTTGTCTGGATTGCTTTGAATACTAATTTGTATTTGCAGTCCCTACTGCTTAATGCCACATGCAAACACAGTAAGCATCCTCTGTACTCCCTCATCTCAGTCACCAGTGGAAATATGAAGGGCCTCAAGGGATGTAATCTCCCATTTTGACAATGTTTACTACTAGCTACTCTCTGAAAGGAGTTGGTTACTCACCTCTCAGAAGATCCATCTAGACCGTGTTTCCTCATTTTATTTGTGAGGATATCACTAGACAGACTATGTTAAGAGCATCTCTGTGATTTGTATTGATCTTCACAGCTGCTGTGCAATTATACATGGATCTGGGTTCTTTGAATTAAAATTGTCCTTTTTTGTCTATACAGTATATTAATCTGCATTTGTGCCTTTCTTCTATAAGAATGATTTTATAAGAATTATTTTAAAAGTAATATTGAGTAATGGAATTGTTGTTGTTGGGGTTTTTTGTTTGTTTGTTTGTTTTTGAAAAAAGAAATAGGTTAATTCAGCTTGCAGATTAAGTCTGCAGGGGATACGTCTACCTATACAGTAGCTGTCTAATCTCCTGTTATAATCCACAAGCATCTAGTCAGGACAGTCAGTTCATTCTAGAAGGCTACTCAGCTCACCCAGAAGTATACATTAAATGTCTAGTCACATGAGTTGACTCTAAACTCAGTCATTTCACCTGGATCTCCACAAACTCTAGTGGGAAGTTAGACATAGACCTGATTCTAGTGCCTTGACCCATGAGCCAAATCCTGCCTGCTAAATTCTATATGACACACAGGATAATATGCTGTATTCAGTATGTTCCACTCATGTTTTATTACACATTTTTAGAGTGCAGAAGAAAAACAGAGAGAAGGATAATATTTACAGTACAAGTAGGAGTAATGCTGCAAGAGAGGAATTGTTATTGCTGATGTCAGTAACTACTTACTGTAGTGGGTAAGTGATCTGTCATGTGAAAGGGGTAGTAAGTCTTCCTAACTGACCTATGAGATCATCTTTAATTAATGTTTACTAATTATTAATGCTTGCATTTATAGTGATTGGGCATTTCCTGTAAAAAAAACCAGGGGACTGCGGAGGAAGATAAAGTAGTAACAGAATAAGAAACGTGCACCAGCAACACTGTTAAAGTTTGTTTCCCTTGTAACTTGATTTCCCTTTAAGGCATTTTATCCTATATACGAGAGGGAGGTTTGGATACTGCTGTAAGAAATCACAAAATGGGGAAGGTTTTTTAGCATGGATGTAGTTTCAGCTGGGAAACAGTTCACTGAACAGTTTGCTTTTTCACAGATATTCGCAACCATCAGGGTTTTTATCTCCTGCACAAATAGATAAAAAGACCAGGAATGTGTGAGAATCCAACTGAAATAATCAGGCCCTAAAAAGTAAGAACAAAGAATAGCATCTCCTGGTCCCTCTTTGTTATCCTTGCAAGACCCTCACTGTTCCACAGTTGCCCTCAGTGTAAAGTTGCTGTTCTAGAAGTTTGCTGTCTGAAACATCAGTTCATCTCAGGAAACTCGTGAGTGTTAAACTATGGTGGGCAAGATTTGGGGTCATGGCAGCTCTTCTGTGACGTGATATTGCTGGGAGTTTCATGTATAAGAAAAGTGTAATGCGATGATTTAGTCTTTTCATGTTTTGCAGGTTTACAGATGATTCCTGTCCCCTTCTACAGCTGTCTAGAGCTGTACCCTGGTGCTATAAAGGATACCCTCATTCTTCTTCCTCCTAAGCTGACACAGGCCCTGCTTGTGATGCCTGGTATCATTTTTATGGTGTGAAATAAACAGGGCTTTTACAAGCCTGACTTTGTTAGACAAAATTGCAAGCCCTCACATGTGACTTAATTACAGTTCACTGATTTGTGGTTTGCTGCAAGCATAGAGCTTTCTTCCACTCATTTCTGCCTACTCTCCAGCCTGCCAGATCTCAGAGAAGGGATGGGAAGAACTGGGAAACACACACTTTGAAGCTGATTTCCCATGCTGAGCACAAATCTTGCACAGAAACCTGCTCCTTTGTGTTTTCCACTGCATTCCACTTGTGCATGGCCCTCATGTCCCAGCCACACAGCTTCGCTGTCCCACAACTCAGTGCAGCCTTCTGCAGCCATCCAGTAAAAAGTGCCAGATGCATCCACTGTCCCGTCCTGCTGGGCCATGCTGTGCCTCAGTCTGGAGCTGAAGGTCTGTGGGATCCTTTTAGATGGAGGTAGACCTGAAGGGAGTTTCTCTGGCTGTGCGGACTTACACAAAGAGTCTCTGATACCTCACTCATCCTGCAAAATCCTGCCTTCCTATCTCTGCTGGGCTGACCCAGGCCTGCAGTGTCCAACGGGAAAAGCAGTGGTAAGTGAGCTCCACCTAAAGGCTCAGCCCCAGTCCCAGCACTCTCCTAGAAAGGGAGGAGGAATTTACAGGGATTTCATCACACCTGAGCTCACGCTGTGCTCCACCTCCACGGAGAAGTGCAGGTTACTCAGCAAAATATAGGAGCAGCCAGTAATGCTCTTTGTCTCCATTGCAGCCAGGAGTGCTGCTGATCTAGCACAATTTTGTATTTATCACCTTTTATTTTATGGGTTTCAAGGTCATTTGTGCAGTTATTTTTTCTAACAACTGTGGCACTATTGAGGTTTAAATGTATAGCCATATATTTATGAATATATAAAGGTAGAGTTGTGTGTGTTTCTCTATCTCATTGAAAGACTGTAATACTGAAAGACATTTCCCACAAAGCTGGGACTATCCAAAGTCAAGGCTTGAAACTGCAGCTTTTCACATCCTAGAATAAACACGGTCCCACCTTCCTTATGTGTGTGTGCACATCATATTTCTTTACCTAACACTACAGTTAAAGGGAAAAATATCACAAAGTAGTCAGTAGTGAGTTTCCAGTACCAGGTCACAAAATAGCCCTAGTGTTCTCAAGTTCATGGTGCCTGCAGATGAAAAGCCAGCATTAGCACTTATATTTCCCTCCTGAGGCTGCTTCCAAAAGGGAGAGTACGTACCAAGAGTATTGGACTACCTGCTTGTCATTGTTCAAGGCCTTAAAGGCAGCATCAAATATAAACAAAGAAACAGCATGGGAGAAATTAGGAAGGATGGGAATGGGTTCTCCCAGTGCAAGGACTCTCTTGTGCATCAAAGGGAACGAAATTTGTGAGGCAGTAGTAACTGTGGTCCCTGGAGTGGTAATATTTGAACATATCTAGCTCTTATAAAATTAGAATCACTTTAAATTTTGCACAGTCATGCTGCAGCAGGTCGTATTTCCAGTTCTGAAAATTCCATTGCTGGGAATGTTTGGACAATGTGGAGATGTGTCTGACATTAGCAGTGGGATCCCAGCAGCACGATGGTTTCCACATGTTAAGAGGTGCAGGGTAGGTGAGTAAGGCAAGCAAAAGGGATGAAGAAAATGAGTATAACTCTGTGTTTTCCTCAGTTAAGGGCAGCTGACTTGGGAACATCTCATCCTGAGGACTTCCAATATCCTGAGCAGGTTCTTTGCAGGAATGGATCCTTCCCTCCTTGCCTCCCTCATCACACTCAGGCAGGAGGCTCTGTGGTGCTGGCCAGGCTTTGTTCTCACTGAAGTTGCTGATTTCTCTCCTTCCATGTGAGTGACAGTGGAGTAATATCAATACTAAGCACCTTTGAAAAATCCCTCTCAGAATTCACTGTGTCGATTCAATTAAGTATTAATTATGGGAAATTTTTTGGCTAAAGAAAATCTCTTACTGTCATTTCATCAAAGTGTAGAATATGGTGTCTTACTTCCCCTGAATGTTCTCTGCTGTGTTTCATCTTCTGATGTATTTTTCCCACAGTTAGAGTCTGTAGAAGAGAACTGCCTTTTTAAATATTATTCCAGAGATGAGAAAGGGCATAATTTCTAAACGCCATACAACAATTTTGTTAAAGTGCCTATAACCTCTTTGTCAATACTCTAAAGGGATCAAAACAAGAGTTGGGAACATCTGCAATTTAATAATGAGACCAATAGAAAGAACAGATGAAAAGAATAAACATAGCCATGAAGCTAGGTATGGGATCAACCTGATCCCTTCTCTACAAGGAGCTATAGAACTTTATGTCTGGAATATTTGTTTGGCTCCAACAAGTGACCCCTGATGTGACCACAGAGAGCTGTATTTGAGCAGTCAGCTGAGGGACTCAGGAGGATTTGGGCACCTACTGGGATGTCTCCCTTCAGGAGAATGAGGAGTGATTCAGGCCAACTGCTTGCTAAACTTTGTACATCTTACAAACAGTGGTGGAAAATAGCTGCTTTCTAAGAGTGGTAGAGAGGGTCCAGGAGAGGTCTCTGCTTCTCTCCAGGCTTTTGGAAATGGTAGAAGGACATGAGGCTAAAGAGAGATGCCTGTGAAACAGAGCCTTGTTTTGTGCATATACGTACCCAGGAATATGACACAGGGATCAAGAGTTATTACTTCTAATAGTACCAAACTGCACCTCAGTAAAGCTGTGGGGCCGATTGCCCTTGTGAATGTTCGAGTTCTGAAAAAGCATTTTTATGTCATTTTCAAAGAACAAAGCAGGCAGTAAGGACATCATCTCAATACCTGAAGTACTTTAAATGTGTATTCAATATTATTTGTGTGAATTTTTCAAATTTAATTTCTAATACAGTTAGACACCTACCTGGGAAATTTCCAGTCTCACAGTGTCAGATAGAGGTCCCTCTGGCCTGTTAGCTATAATGCAATCTGTCTGAGAAGGCTGTCAGCCCCTTGTCTTTTAAATACTTCCAGAGTCAAAGAAAGTCATAGCATCACCCCCTCCCCTTACACTGATTATTTTAATGGCATTTGGATTTTTTGAAAATACTTAGGGCCCAAGTCGGAGGAAAAATTCTTTATCAAGCAGAACTGCATTTCCTAGAGAGTTTAATCCCATTTTAGGCAATTGCAGTAAGAAACTACTGTCTTTAAACATGTTGGACTAGTTACTGAAAAAACACCCACAGGAGGGAGCTCGGGGGCCTCTCTTTTCTCACATGAGGGACTAAGAACTGAAGTTAGACACACAGAGCAGCAGAGCATCAGACTATTGCTATGGGACAGTAACCTCTTTTATTTCTCTCCTCTTTCACAAAAATATTCTGGCTGCAAGTTACACAGTGCTGCCTGAGCTTCAGGGCTTCATGATAAATCTGCAAGGATTTGGTGGACAGGTCTCAGCTAAGGCTCATATGAAAGCCCAGCACAGGCTGTGGTGCTCCATGGATGTCAGCAAATTTGGCCTCTCCTTCACTGCTTGAGCCCTGTGACAGCAGCTTACAAAAGCCCTGATAAAGGCCACTGAGAGACAGCCAGGCTTGGGAACCCTTGTCTTGCAGGAGTTCTTCAAGATCAGCAGGCAGGGTGAGGTGCTGTAAGGAAGGTCAGGGGCCACATCTCCAGGAAAGGAGTTCTTCAGTTTAGTGGTCCATATAAAGGTTGAACCAGCAAACTGGTTTTGTGTCTGTGCAGCTTTAAGTGCTTAACCCACTGAAGCTGGGAGCAGAATAAATAAAATTTGATAGGCCATGGGCTTTTTTGTCCAGGCAAATCACAGATTATTCTGAATGGCAAAAACTACGGAGGCATTATAAGGCTTTTCTTACAAGCAAAGGGTCCCACCAAAGCTCTGGTGTTTCCCTCTGGTCTCCATGAGTACAGTCAATCCAGCTGAAATATAACACCACCACTGCTGGGGACAGGTGGTTTTCAAAAGCCAAGCTGGACTCAGAAAGTTAATCAAAAGGAAGGAGGGCATGGGGTGGCGACAGTCGAAAGTCTGTATCACATCTCATCCTGAGCAAACCACAGGATGATCACAGCTGAACCAGCCTTTCTGTGGGGGAAGGCAGTGCCTGAAAGGTGAGGTGCAGTGAGGGGGGAAAAAAGGACAAAGCCTTCTCATTCAAGTGCCAGCAAAAGGATGCTTTAGCAAAGAAAAAGCCCCAAAACATTATCTAAAAAACCTGGGCATTGTCCTCCCTGTTGTTCAATTTAAGAAGCACTTACACAGTATTGTGACTTGAAAAACAGAGCTTAAGTATCCGGAGTGGTGTCAGACTAATAAATCAGGAAGCCAATCCATCTCCAATCACTATTTAGACTCTTTCTCACTATGAGCCAGATCCTGTAGTTTTTACTCGAAGCCTCATTTTCATTTGCTTCAATACACCACCTGAATTTTACCTCAGGTAGAACCTGTGTGCTTCAGTCAGCACTTAGTTGCCTAAGATGCTGACCAAAAAAAAAGTGTCAAAATATAGTTTTATAACTGACTTTGGTGCACTTGGTTTTGAAGAATAGCTCCTCCTTTTCTTAAATGTTAATATGAAGATTGCCTGACGAAGCCAAAAGGAGAATTTGAAAGTTTAATTCATTGTTTAATATCAAGTTCTAGCTATTTACAGGTATGTTTTGTCTTGTCATTCATAATTTCTGTTCTATTCTTTCCATGCAGTTATTCAACTCAGCAGTTCAATTAGATAATGCTAAATTCACCTCAACATTTATGCCTGGCAATAGCCTTTGAGGTCACAAGGTGATGATTTCATTAGAGGAACCAAGCAGAAGTGCAGGGAATGTGGGGGTGAGAGGGGGAAAAAAAGCTTTTGTCGAAACACAAATATCTTCTGTGAGACCTATTTGAGCAAATATAGCTTTGGCACTGTGTTAGCGAGGGGGATGCGGGAATAAATACCGGCCAAGCTCTTCTCTCACTGTTAATATTCTCTTTTTTGCTAAATCTCTCAGGCACGGTCTCTGCTCAACCCCCTCCTCTCTCCTCACCAGAGGACCACAGTCAGGGCCATCCTGTCCTGCCATGTCCCAGCCAGCCAGCCTAGCCATTTGCAGCCATGCAGGAGTGCTGCAAACTGCACCCAAATTTCATGTCACAGCCTCCTCATTTTGCACTGGCAGAGGAGACCAGTGGCAGCCCAACCCGGGGGGAGGTGATGCTGGATATAGCAGTGACCCTCCAAACATTCCCAATTCCTTAGACAACTGCATAGCTCTGTTTGTGTGCAGCAGCCTCTATACCCCTGCTTAGAGGTCATGCATATTTTGCAGTACAGTTATTTGGTTATCAAAGGTATTGCTGATGTTTCAGATAAGGACTGGAATTTTCTATATATAATTAACAGTAGGGGGTGGTGCTTTTTTGGATAATGGGATCTTTAGATGCTGGAGGTTGAAAGAGAGTGGAAAAGGGACGCACATATGATCTTCCATATAAAGTAGTCTGGTGATAATGCCCAGCTCACGCTCCCTTCGCTCGCCCTTTGATGTTCAGACCATGCATCAGATGTGAGAAGAATGACTGACAATCCTGAAACGGTGCACGGTGTCTAATGAGCTCACTGGGGCTCATCAGTCCTGGGTTTGACATTTTAATCTGAGCCCCTCAGCTTCCAGCACTTTGATTCACTCTTTTGTTTGCCCACAGCTCTGTGCCATTGAAAACCGGCCATCTCCAGGCCATCTCCAGAAGACACAGTCCTTCCCATGAATCACAAACCTCTTTAGCTGGTGTCTGCAGTCGTACCTGTTTCTCATCCCTTTCCACTACTGATTGCCATCCTACTCCAGGATTTGGCTTGCAAGGCCAGTGTCTGTCACCTCTGCATTCACACCCCCTGCATATCCACCAGGTGGCAGAGGCAAAGGAATTTGTTTTTGCCTGACCACCCACAGTAACTCCAATGTAACCACAGGAGGACTGGCCTTGGGAGTTCCCTGCAATGGCAGTGTGCATCCTTGAGCTCCTGCATATGGCATTTGCTGCAGAAAAACTGGATGATGTTGAACAGATGGACTGAACCCTATTCTTGGATAGGACTCCCTGTCCTTACCGTGGGGCCCTGCCAGTCATTGCTGTGTATGGGAGCCAATCCAGCCTATCCCAGGGAATAACTGTAGGACTATGCATGCAGGGGCTACAGACCATGAATCCTTACACAGCAGAGGTGCTCTCAACACCTTCATGACTTTCTGTCAAAACAATGGCTCCGTTGGTTTTATGTGAACATCACAGACATGCTGCTGTCTGACTGGATGTGCTGCCATTTAAGAAGAGAAGAACTGAAGTATTAGACAAGAACAATTATGTTGTTTCCTTGCAGACACAAGAGACTGTGAATGAACCTTCCTTAACATCTCATGTTAATGGAGGAGGGACAGAGTTTCTCTGCAAATACCAAATACCATTCCCAAACTTCGGATCCCCTGTTATTTTGAGATCCTTATACCCTACCGAACGCTGCAATTCACCCGGCTCCTCGAGGCATTTCTTTCTGCAATGGTCCTGCAGGGGAAAGCAGCTCATGGCCTCGCTTCTTGCAGAGAACCACTGGCTACCCATGCTCTGCAACACCCCACAGCTCTGATGTCCTGGCTGTAGGACAGCTTCTCCTACAGATTGTAGGCTTGTGCTAACCCCACCTCAGCCTCTTACATCCTTGTGTGAGCACAAAGGACAAGTGGGCATAGGGACCAGCTGCCAAGCCAAATGGTGAGTCAGACAGGACACCAAGTAGCAGCAGATCATTGAGTAAATTGAAACACAGCCCTTGCCGTTGAATGGGTAACACTGGGACTCAGACTCTGCCTTAAACTTCCTACAGGGACATCAGTGTGATTTCCCTGTGTTTGGGATTGTCTGCCTTTAAAAGGCAAAATAGTATTTGCTCAATGGCCTAAGAGCTATAGATGAAAATAAGTCCTAGGTTTAGTCATCATTTTGGTGGCTCTGGTTCTGTACATAAATATGTCTAAGTTAAGTTAAGAAATGTTTCCATTTAGTATGTGCTATTTTAATATTTTATTAGTTTTTAGAGGTTGAATAATGGCCTTTGTGACAGATGTGATGTGTCACCTTTCTAGGCTTTTAGAGGGTAATAGTGAATCTCATGACCTTTCACTTCTCAAGAGTCACTCAAACACTGAACTCTGATGACACATGGTGCAAATAATCATTTCAGCTGGCTAGGGCTGGATATTCCCAGCATGGCATTTCAGATCCAGTTCACTTTTCAATGGTTTATTTATAATTTCTGCTAAACCACAGTTAAAGTCATCCAGCACTTGGCTGCTAGATCAGTAACACATGACCCTTGCCAACAGCACAGTTTGTTTTGAAGGCCAGTATAAGTAGGAAACTGAGAATAAATTGATAGGTTAAGAGGTTGTATGTGGGAACTGATGCCCATCCTCTGTCTGAACGTATCAGCTTCCAGAGCTCAGTGCTGTCATCCAGCTGACCTCCCTCTCTGTTCCCCTGCTGCCCATAGCCAGCAGTAAAAGCTCTGTAGTCAGATCTGAGCCTGAAAAAGAAGAATTCTCAAAAATATCCTTTCAGAAAAAAAGAAAGGCTTCTCAAAAACAAGTCCTTGCCCTTTCTCCTTTGTACACCGTGGTACCAGCATCCACCATCCAGCACCCCAGGGTATTTTACACTTCAGCTCTCAGATTCATTCCAGCCTGGTTAGTCCTGTCCTTGCTGCAATCGTGTGCTGGGAGCATCGGCTTGACTCTGGATTGTTTCTTGGGAGCCTTTCCCACCGGCAGCACGCCAGTCCCCTCCCTGCTGTGGCACCCGCCCCTAGGAGTTGCACTCCTCGCAGTGGCAGGAGAGGATGTAGCGGTAGGTGGCCGTGAGCCGCATGCCCCCCGAGCACCGCAGCCTCATGGCCTTCAGCTTGGAGGTCTGGGGGCGGCAGCAGTGGCAGGTGGAGCGGAAGGGCTGCTTCAGCACCGCACTAAAAGAGACCAGCGGCTCCGAGCGCGATGTCTGGCTGCAGCGCCCCTCGCAGCGAGCCAGCAGCACCATCTGCAAAGGAAAAGAGACACGGGTTAGGAAACGTGCCCCCTCTCGGCTGCTAGAGCGCAGGGAACACCAGCAGATGGCTACCTTCTTCCAGCCTGGCTGGTTTTTTGTCACAGCATCCCACCACCCCGGTGAGGGCACCCCAGCCCCACGCAGTGCTTTGGGTCTGAGCTGAGAGAGCAGAGGAGATAACACGGGCAGGAGGAAAAGCAAGGACTCCTCCTGGAGTCCCTGGCACTGACACCAATGAGGACAACGGGACCTGGAGTGACCTCAGGGCTCCAAATGATCACAGCCAGCCCTGCTTTCCAGACGCTGTGGCTGCAACTGTGACTTGCTGACCCCAGATTTGGGTCAGCCAAGCTCTTAAATCATCAGCCAGGTTGATACTTCGTTTTTCCAGCATTTTGAGTGTGTATACTAGTGGAAAATTTCTCAAATTCTTAGATATATAAACATAAAGTAGAAATATAAAGAAGATGCTTAGTTTATTGCTTTAAAGAAGTTTCTAGCTCCCTCCTTTTACAAAGATCACCTTGAATATGTATTTGCAATTGTATATGTGCATATATATTTATATAATTGCATCAGTTGTATCTGTATAAAATGCATTGCATGGCATAAGGAAGTGCAAATGTAAAAAAAAGATGAACTTGTTGCCAAACATGAGGGTTCCTTAGTGAGATTTTCCAAAAGCAGTGCAGGCCCCATGTTTCTTCTCCTTCTGAGTTCACCATCTGAGCTGTGACCATAACAAGGGAACTTGCACGACAGGAGGCACCAAGGAAGGAAAGTCCATGTGCAGTCACCTACTCCCCAACAACCCCTTGTTGAGCAGAGGAGATGGATAGAGCACTAAGCACTATATAAATCTTGGAGAGGATCCTCTGAAGCTCAGGAAGTTATGTGTTAGAAACAGCTGTTACCACCCTGATAATGGATAAGTGTTGTACAAGCTTGAACAAACCCTTACACTTTCATGGGGACAGAAATATTAAGTCCATATCAGCTAATTCTGCTTAACCAACATAAACATCAAAATCAGCTTATTATATCATCCAAAGTAGGCAGTGAAACAGTTGTCTTTCCTATAATTAAGGAAGAACATTACCTTTTAACCACGCTGCACATATCTCATGTTTTTTTCCAGAATATCTGAAATGATAACTACAGATGTGACAGCAAATATTTTACAGCCTTAAACCCTTTTGGGCCTCTTTCACTACACATGTTCAACTGACTGCAGATCTCCAAGTCATGCAAGCAGGTATGTCAAGTGTTAGATTTTCTCTTTAGTCAGAGTCATAAGGAAAGACAGGATAGAAAGAGAAAGAGAATTTTCCTGATACCAAGCAGGAAATGCCAGCTCTGTCTGTGTCCATGGGAAAGGCTCTGATCATCCACTGTACAGTGCTTAAAAATTACTCTTCCAAGGGAACTTGCATACTAAATGGTTTGCTTAGAAATGTATTCATATATTAACAACTACAGTTGTAGTCAACACAGAGAAATCACAAGGAATATGTCTTCATGAGCTGATGATCTGTGGTTGGTACCATCTTGTTTCTTGGTTAAATTAAGAGATGGGTTCTTGTTGCTCTGTGACAATTTTGCCATCCTTTATGATTTATAGCATAAATTTATGATCTCCTTCCTGTGATACTGTCCATATTCATAGACAAATTAACTGCAGCTGTTACTAGTAATATTGTGGGAAGGAAATTTCAGTGAAATGTTGAGTCACACCCAAGCTTTAGCTATGTCAAGCTCCTTAACACCAGTGTCTTTAGAGTATAGAGAACAGGGGAACAGACAGTCCTTAAAGTGCTAGCACCCCATTAATGTCAGATAAAAATCCATTTATTTCCCCTTGGTAAACAAAACTCACTTCCCAGGCAGACAGCTGCTGAGGGTATTTCATTAGATACCAGCTGCACGTTAGATACCTGCCTTGCAAAGGAAAGGCAGCAGATTAGGACATTTAAACCAGCTGGTTTCCTTTCTAGCATCATGACAGCTCTTGTTAGGTCTCCTGCTTTGACCAGTTCACCAGACCTCTGTCACAGGCTATTCCCAAGGATTTGGCTGAAGAGGAGGGTGAAGAGCAATCCAATGGCAACTGAGAAATGCTCGAAGGTTGCAAAGGCAACAGAGCAGGCAAATACGACAGTGTGGCCGAGGTCACTTCTAATGACCAATGCTTCTGGAGCTGGAACAGCCAGCCTCTTCTGGTACTGCTACCTTGAGGGCTTTTCATGGCACACATCTGCTCCTGTATCTGCAGGTATTTTCAGAAATGCCAGGGGGAAAAAAACAAATCCCCAAGAAACAGAATGAAGGGCTACAGAAATTTGTAGCAGTGTAATTATAGGGTAGAATTATCTGATGTGTCCATATCTGCGTCTCAATACATTTCTCATAAACAGCTGCTTTCCTAATGCAAACCCAGCCAATATTTATTCAATGTGCCACTGCATTTATAATTGCTTAGCAAGCCTTGCCTTTAAAAACTTGTCTTAGTCTGCAGAGGCTCTAATTTTAATCTCAAATTTTGCTGGCTGTTTAGTTTTTTGTAAGGTGATGGTCAGTATTCATATAATGTAACATTACAGAGTTGGGTTTATGCCCTGTTTCTGGATGACAGTGTAAACTCTTACAAATGGCACAGCACCCAGGGTATCAAGTGCAGGATTAAAAAAATCCAAAATTCCCATTTTTATAGCTTTCTAACCCTCTGGGCTAACCTGAAGTCCTCAGCAAAATTTAACCTTCTCCTCCTCATAAATCCAGAACAGCACCAGTGGATTCTGGCAGGTGTGCAAATGAGCTGGAAATAGCATGTACTTTAAAAGCTTTGCTTTGCCATTTAATCAATTGCACCAGCTGCTTATTGCATGGTGTACTACAGTGCAATAGAGATTATCACCTAAATAATTAGTAATGCTGTAGTGGCATAGCACAGTAATACAGAGGGTGTATATATAGTAAAAACATGTGGGTATTTGTATTTTATAACCTGATACATGTGCCTCTTGGCTCCCCTCATCCCCTGCACATGTGAGCTTTTGTGTGTCACCTTGTGATGCTGGATCCAGAAGAACAGAGTCCTACAACAAGGGGACCACACGGATCTATGAGCAGCCATGGAAGAATAGGTTTTCTTACTTAAAGTCAACAATCTCATAGGTACAAAAGAGGACAAACTGAGGTAATATTTGATTCTGATCATTTGAGCTGTATTCTGGAAATCCAGAAGCTGTGAACTGGTTTGTTATTAATGGTGTTTGTGGTCCTCTTTTCTTCAGTCTTCAGCAACAGCAGATGGGCTGAGGCTCATGAGAACAGATTTTCACGCTGTATCCATGGCCTGGCTGCAAGCAGGCATTACTGAAAATCTCCTGAGCTACCTCATGAGTCTTCAAACATCTGCTAAATCTCTCTTCATCTGGTCTGTGTCTCTCTGGGCTGGATTCTTTAGTGCAAGGCTGTCAGTGGTAGCACACTTCTGGCACATCTGGACAAAGCACTTGTGACAGCCAAAACTGTAATTTAGGAGGCTCTGGTTGCAGCAGAGAGCCAATCCAGCACATGGATGAAGACCAGTGGGTCTCTGTGACAGAGGTCAGGCAGAATCCAATACGGTCAGGAAAGACAATACCTCATGAACTGATACAAACATTTCCTTGAAGTCAAAGGAAAACGCTGTTTTTCAGGAACAAATGGCCTTCTTCCATCCCTCTTTTGTGTCTCTTTTATACTGTAATGGACCATGTTTCTGAAGGCTTTGGAAAACTGATTTCATCACCTGCCTGAGGCCACAAGCAAAAGGGATTTTAATGATTAAATTATATTGGCTGGATGTTTAACAAAACCGCTTCCCATGTGGATACTATTGGCAGCCTCCACAGAGAAGCACAGTGGACATAATCCTTTTTAATCAGGATGGACAGCAAATATAATATATCTTGCAATTTCTGAGGTAATTTTTGTCTTCTGTAATTCTATGCTGCACTGAGAGGAAAAACATAAGAAGTAAAAAAGGATGTCTCAGTGAAAATAGTATATCACCCCTAAAAAGGGCAAAGTCTCTGCTTGACATTGTCAGCCCAAGCTTCACAATGGAAACTTGGTGAAAACAAGAAGTACCACAATTCCCACAGCTACTCCCACAGAACCTTCCAGTTTTTTACTTGTTTATATTTTATCACTCTCTCTCTATATATATATGTGAACAGACATTGCATCTAGTTTTCATTAACAAGTCTAATATTCATCTGTGTTTATATGCTAGATCCAGAACAGAAGTCATATGTCTACCAGGATGATTCAGATCCCTGAGACCTTAAAAAAAAGAGCTTAATCTAATAGAGTCTTCTAGGAAATGTCAAAATTATTTCACTTTTTATGGAAACTGTTTTCATTTTCTACTTCATGAGAAAGTCCACACAACTTGCAGTATTGTTAAAAAAATGTTCTTGAAACCATTGTGGAATTTGGGAAGCCAAAAGATGTGATAATATTTTCAAACATAATTTCCATTAAAGGCTTGATTTAAAAAAATCACCAACTTTTTCAGCCAGAATTGCAAATGTTTATGTCAACAGCTCTTTTTCTCAAAGTTCAGTTTTGAAATAATATGGTTTTCATTACAATGCATTCTGTATTCTCATTTCCATCTAACCCTCTATCTGTCATCTGTGGCAGACAGAGTTTTAAGAAAAACCCAGAAGATGGTGGTGGCAATGCTGGAGCAGAGAAGGTGGGCACTCAGTGACCCAGTGGCACATCCCAGCCACCAGGCAGCACATTGACAGAGTCCTGAACAGATCAAAGCTCCTGAACTCACGGACTAGGGAGCAGACCCCACCTAATACAACTATCCTAAAAGCCTTCACCAGGACAACCAGATGAGGAGCAAAAGCCTTTGTTGGACTCTGGCAGAGAAGGGAGTGGAGGGTGAAGGCAGCTGGGTGGAGCATTGCCCTCCTGGACAAAACCACCAGGATAGCTGAGGGTCCTCAGGTCTAGCTGGTGATCTGAAGTGGTCAGAGAAGGGAGGACTTGGAGCACCCATATACCATTAAGTAAAACCCACCCACATACCTACACTTATCAGCTTTGCCTCTTGTTGGAGCCAACTGCACAAACAATACGCACAATATTGCACAAACAGACGCACCTCTGCAGTCCTGTGTGTTAAAGCTGGATGTTTCCCAGATGGTAAGAAGATCTAGTCTGAGCTAAAAGCAAATCGACCTCTCCTGAATCACAAGTAGTGCATGATTTTACAGTTTGGATTTGGAAGCAGCAGGGCAAAAATCTATGGGTTCCTACTGCTGTGAATCAGGCAAAGTGAGGCAGATGGCACTGCTGAGAGATCACTGCAAGGCAGCCCAGAGCAGGGCTTTTCCCTCTGCCCAGTTTTGAGGCCTCTCTGGTGAGCAGGCACAGGAAAAGCCTGGCTGAAAGAGCATGGCCAGGGCAGCAGCTGTCCTGGTGCACAGGGTGGGGCACAGAGCACCGAGCAGGTCGTATTTTCTGTTGACACTTCTCTCTGTGCTTCGTTTTAAGTTTTATGATCTGCTGCTGCCTATGCTGTTGCCTCACCCCAGCACCAACCATGGGAAGCAACGTGCCTTGTTCTGCACACAAAGCATCCGGGGGTGTCTGCAGCCAGCACTGCATCCATCTCAACTGCTTGCATCCTTTCTCCTTGTTAATGCTCCCAGGATCCCTGCTGCTGGAGTTTTCCATCAGGCAACATGGCAGGCACCCCTCTTGTCCTAAACCCTGTCGCATATCTGCCTCTCATCACTCTCTTGCCCAGCACAGGGCTGGCAGAAGCATTGGCTCTGGCAGTTATTCCCTGAATGTACAGACTGTATTAACCCAGATGGAACAAATTAGGACAGGACAAAAGGGACCAGCAAGGATTTTCCCATTGTTTCCCCCCATTCTTCTTCTCCATGCAATGAAATAAATGGCTGTAGGCTACATGCACAGGCTTGTAAACCGTTTTGACACAAAACTTTTCCGGCTTGAAATCCCAAATGAAAGGCAATTTTGTATTTCTGTCTGCTCCTAAGCCCTACAGTAAACACCCAAGTGTCATTCTGCACGAAAATAAAGGCCTTGAAGTTAAGTGGGAGGCAGGGAGGAAATAAGCAATGTTCTTCACAGTCTTTGTTAGCTACCATTTTGCAGCTTGGTTCTTTATCTCAGTGCTTCACCTCTGAAGTTACAAATTTACATGCTCCAGATTAAAGACTCATTTGAAGGAGGGGGTGATTGGGATGATCTAAACTTCCAAACTAGCCTGTCTCCTTGGCACCCTCAGCTGAGACCCCAAATGAATCCTTAGCGTTCATCCATAGACCCCGTTGAATCTTAGCATTTACTGCATGTGTGGCGTGTTCCTCCTTTTGAAAAGGTGAAAAGAGAGTCCCAGTTCTCATGTGCACACAAGATGTGTCCGCATCCCTAAGTCTCTGAAACCTAGATTTTGGTGGATAGGAATTTATGCAGAGAAAACGACCCAGAATGGTTCATTTTAACAACCCCTCTGATGCAGCTGCTGCAAGGAGGTGAGGGAAAGCCTTACCTTGGAGCTACACTTGTAGAGGGGGTGGGTGATGGAGTCGACGTAGTGGTGCCTCATACAGCGGCTGGGGTCGGAGTCGATCATGAAGGAACTGTCTGTTTTACTGTCCGTGTCTCCCATCATCGCCAGGAGCGAGAGCATGGAAATCGAAGCCGCGAGTACATGATTTCCCATTGTCGAGGAACTTCTCGCTGGTAACAGCAGAGGGAGGTAGAGCATTAAAAAAACTCCAAATCCTGGAAGCCAGTTCCTTTCCAGGATGGTGAAAAGTCTGGTTTAAGTGTCTTAGCTGTCATTCTTCTTCTCGCGTTGGAGTTTGCCGAGATTGTAATCCATCAAAGGATCTCTCTGCCCAGCTGGGATAAAAGCAGCATAAATCACAACCCTGACCAAAAAGACCGCTGGAGGAAAATAGACATAAATAATATTAAGGCACACAGGACCTTTGCTACCCAAAATATATGCTCTGAGTGATCATTGTTCCCATAGTAGGTAGAGAATATGGCATTAGGAAGGAGATGTCAAGGCCTTGTTAGTTTTAGCATTGGTCTATCCTTTCACTGGGGAAAACCTTTTGACTTTTAACATCACAAGTAATTCAATGCCAATCTTTTTCACTTGGTGATGTCCCTGGTGTGTTCCCCTCAAAACTGGTGAATAGTAACACATCGGAGATTTCTGCAGACTGAAAGGACTGTGTAACCACTAAAAGTGTCAAAGAGGGGCAAAGCTAGGCTGCCTCCTGCATTACAGATGGGAATTCATGGCCTAGGTAGCACATGAAAAGGCTGGAGGCAGGTTGAGCTGTGGGTCTAGGGGCTGACTGTCACTATCCTGCAGCTTCTGTGCTGCAGGGACAAGGGACACACCCAGGATGAAGGGATGCTGAAGGTCCAAGCCCAGGCATAACCAAAGTGTCCCCCAGGAAACTTGCTGAGCATGGACCTGCACTGCAGGAAGAACTAGGTTGCTGGCTGTCCTGCCCTCCCGAGTTCCAAACTCACGTGCACATGGGTGGACGTGCTTTACCTGCTTACTTGTCAGGCAGCACTTGTTCAGTGTCAATCTCTTCCACATCAATTAAAACGCAGCATCTGAAAAATACATGTATTATTTCATAATATCTAAGTATATCCCAGCCATCAATGGGGAAAAAATATATTTAGGTGAAGTCATGTGGCTATCTACTAGGTATCTGGATTTTTGGTGCATTTTGGAGACCAGGAGATTCCCCAGGAAATAAGTGCAGGACAGCCCCTGAAATGCTGCCCAGAGCTTTGTACCAGCAGGGGAAGGAGGGCATGTCCCTCAGCTCTTCTTCACAACCCCTTGATCCTTTTCCCAAAGCCCTTAGTCTCGACTGGGTGATTTAATTTCACTTTTACTACAAAGAGCTATAGCTTGATGTATGGCCAGTCTTCGCAAGCGAAGATTGAAAGAGTTGTGAATTACCCATCTAAATACAGCCCGGTGAAGGACAGTCAAAACATACTCACAAGCACAGCTTAAAAGTGCAAGGACTTTCTGAAGAAACTTAAGATAAAACAGTTCCCTGCTCCTGAAGAAATGCTCCCACAGAACCCCTTGAGTATTTAAAGATCTGATGTGTGCCTTTATTGCCTTACACAAGCCTCTTTCAAAACTGTTTGTTGGCAATCCTCTAAACCGACTGATAGTGATCTCCCAAACGTCCCGAATCGACGGGGCCTCCCCACCAGAGTGCTTGATGATTTGTATTGCTTTATAGCTTGCTCAAACACTTCTGTGAGAGGAGTGCATAGCAGTGACAAACGCTTCCAGAGTTCATCCAAGTTGGGATGGCGCTGACGTGACATACAAAGCCTCATGCTGGGAATAAATGTTACTAGGGATGCTCTGTGTATTGGACACTTTTGTTGTTGTTGTTTCAAATTGTTATCCATGTGCTTAAGTAGGAAAGGAAAAATTATGGGACTGTAGATTTAAATGACAGTATATTTTTTCCCCTGAGTCTGACATATGACCCAGTGTATTTTCCTCAGCAAATGTGACATTAAAAAAAAATGCTATGTCTTTCTGCTATAAAGAACTTAAACAAACAACACAAAACACTTAGGATCTCAGATACATTTATGCACAGTCCCATTCATGTCAATAAATATCCCTCCAAACATTTTTACAGGGTAAGGCAGAAATCTCTCGGTCATGGGAGCTGGGACAGAATCCCTCCCAGAAGTGAGCTGTTCTACTCTAGTTCATGCAGATGATGCCCAAGGATTATCTAACAGGAGGAGTGATGCAATTTTTTTTTCCTCTGTGTTTAACCTTTTACCTACATTCCTATTCTTTTTTATAAAGAGGCTGACCAAAACATGCTGCTTGGCAAGGTCTCTCTCCAACATAGTTAATCAGTATTACACACCCAGTAATTCCCTCTCTGTCCAAATAAATTTACTTGATATTAGATGCTCTCATCTCGTGTTATTACATCCAGGGATCCTCATTTCCCATTCTCTCTGTCCCACTGTTAATTTTGTGCTTCTATATCTTTCCATGTTTTTGATCAGTATGATTTAATACAGTGAGAGAAATCTGAAGTCCTGGCTCAGTTTTCAAAGGCTTATCACTCTAGTTTTCTTCAGGAAATAATTGGATGACACAGAGTTTGCCTCATGAAAACATTGTGAGAAAGCTGTAAAGACACAGGGAAAAGTGTGAGAAAAGGAAGATGGCTGTACCTTCTTCAGGATAAGCACAGAACAAAAAGTATTAACACTTTCACAGTCTTTTAAAATTGCCCTGATACTTCTCTAGCAAAGAAATGTAGCAGGCTTTGGCAACAATAGTTTGAAAGAGGAAAAAAAACTACTGTTATCACATATTTATTAAAAAAAAAAAAGAGAGAGAGAGAAAACAGATGTAAATGTGATCTACCTTCTGTGAAAAAGCTGTGTACAGTTGTGGATAGACACACTGGCAAAACGAGTGTGTAGGTGTATCTCCTGACATACCTATGGGAAATATGCACATACATTTCTCAAGTACATATGCCATGCATAATATATATGGAAGAAAAATTCCTAGAGGGATATTTAAAAATACAGAAGTTAGAGTGTAGATTTTTGATTCTGTAAAAAAAGTATAAACACTTTCACACGGGTGCATCACCATGATGAGATATGTTGGCGTGACATTTTCCATATCCAGCTGATATTGTGCAATGGCATTTCACCTGAACTTAGCTTCTTTTTTTTTTAAAGTTAAAGATTGTGTTCCTTTTGAAATGCTGAAATTACAAAATCCTAGACAGCACATGATATCGGGATTGACATATGAGGTTTCCAGCCTATTTTCTGTCTAAAACCAGAAGGAAGTACACCTGTAATCATTAATCATCATAATCGATGACATTTTGTTTCATTTGGAAAATATAATTTTTTATTAAGATCCACAATTTCACATAGAAAAAATTTTTTCTTCTGTTTCAGTTGTGTTTGCCTCAGTTTCTTTTCATGTAAAAACTGTGGTAGACAGCCCATCTGCCAAGCTAACGAAAAGGAAGGTAAAATGCTTCCTCTTTACAGCATTCTGTAAAGAAAAAGATTAAAAGGTGACTTCATGTTCTCAGGCTGAAAATTGTCTCCAAAAATATTTGGCCTAACAGTGGATGAAAATCACTACTTCACATTTTTTTCAGAATTCACCAATATGGGCAGTACATTTTGTTAGTAATAGGCTTATAGTTCCCTTTCTATATAACTAGTTTGCAGGAATTCACAGAGGCATAACATACTAAAAGCTGTTACAGCTGTTACCCAAAACTGCTACAGCTGTTACCTAAAAACTTAAGGGAAAAATAGAAAGCATCCCAAAGAAAGACCTTATTAACATACAATTCAAGCCTGTATTGCACATGGACATAGGGGCAGAGTTAGGGTTATTTTTCCAACTCTCTGTTCTTGTTAACTGCTTTCTGAATGCTGAAATAAAGATTTTTTACCATAGTCTTAATATCATTTAGAGAGTGGTGAAGGTTAAGGTTTTGTTTTGCTTTAAGGACAGAAGAAAATTCCATCATCTGGAATTATTTAGCCAGTCACTTTGTGAGAACGTAAACAGAAATTCCCTTTTTGCTATGTATCTTGGAAAAAATAAAGGGCTGAGCAATTCTCCAAAGGTCTACTGAATCTGTACCATTTTTACCCCGGAAGGTAGAAAGAGAGCAATGGAAAAGCTCTTTTACAGTGTACTTCTACTTGGCTGTTCCCTGCTCCTGAGCCCCCTGATTTAGGCATAAATGTACGTTCAGCTTGGCCTTCATTTGCTGTGCATTTTCTATGTTCAAGACTTCTGCTTGACCATGGGGGTACAGTTCAAGTCACTCAATGCTTTTTATGCTTTGGAGGCTGCCAAAATCCCGTTGAAGCAGCGGTGTGTATATATAACTTAAGCCTGGCCTTGCATGCTGTGCATATTTAGTAAACACAATTACTTGGGTCCTACCATGTGGTTCCCTCATTCTGAATTTGTTATGTAAACAGAAGAGTTACAAGACTACTCAGTTTCTCCAAACTCCAGCCCTGAAAAAGTGTCACTAACCATATATGTGTATATGTGTGTGTGTGTGTGTGTGTGCATGTGCAATTCACTGCTGCTGTTCTGACAAAAATAAGCCACAAAGTCCTTCATGAGACCAGAAGAGATTTCTCAAGAGCTTTATCTAATCTGGAAAAGTTTAGACCAGAAAGATGAGGATTTGGGGGCTTCATGGTTGAAGGTCTGGACTGGAGAGGGAACAATTGTGTTGGGCAAACTGCAGTCAGGCTATACCAGGTTTGTTCTTCAGGGTTAAATTCTCCACTGCCATGACAAGGGTGGCTTGGTCTACTCCCAGAGATCCTTCAGCATCCACAGCACTCGGCTTCCAGCCCACACAACCACCGGCACAATGCCTGGGAACTGCCTGGGAAGCACTGTGTGCTGTGAAACTAAATGGTACAAGTGACAATCCGAGTCATTTAAGAGAACAGTTTATGCAGCACGAGAGACAACCCAAAATGAGATGCTGTGTCTGATCCCGCTTTCTGCTGAATCAACTCAGAGTCTTTTTCAGCTCCAAGGTATCTTTTAGCTCAGTAAATAAATGCAGTAATCTTTTTATCTAGTTATTTTACTGTGGTCATTTCTGTTACAGCAGGGAAGGAGCTGGCCTCCCATATAGGCTATCAAAATCCTCTCTCCCCTCTGCAAGCTGTCTGCCAAAACACCTGGCAAAGTCACTGAGTGGCCATGTGGCAGCTGGGCAGCAGAAGGTGAACACAGGGAACTCCAGTTGTTTGGGAAATGCCTCCACATGCAGCATTTGAACAGGTTTCTTCCAATGCTGAGGCAGGGCAAATACCAAACAAAATATTTTGAGTGAGATCCTTACAGGTCTAAATAAGTGAATGTTCACCCAAGGTCTTGCTAAGCCGAAGAGGGTTTGCTCAACTGACATCCAGCTGTGCTGAAGCTTGTCCCCTTTGACGCCAAGGGGAATATCTTCACCCATTGTACAGGAGCTCCATCCATCCCTCACACGGCAGGTTGCAGGGCAGTGTGTGCCTTCAAGGGGAGAACACCAACCACATGAACTCCTGGACAGAGCTGGCAGCAGCTGGTGGGCAAGAGGAGAGGGGAAGGGAAAAGGGAGCAGGAAGGAAAACAGGCTCAAAAAAAAAGGACTTAAATGTCTTCTTCTGGATGTCCACAGAGGGAAAGCCCATCTTCTGGTTCTACTGAGGTTGTGCTGTCCTACCATCTGACTGCTGACAATACATGGTGCTAATAATGCCAAAGTCATGGATTTGATCCCCATAGAGGCCATTCACTTAAGAGTTGGACTCAATGATCTTTGTGAGTCCCTTCCAACTCAGAATACTCTGTGACTTTGTGACATTGTCCTGCAAAGCCCAAGAAGATAAAAGGGACAGTCAGAATGTCAAACACTGATCTGGTAGATGAGAGAAACTCCTGCAAATCATTTTCTGCTGTGAGGCTTCCTTAAGTACTTTAATATTTCAGGAGATGAGTACCTGTGACTGTAAGCAGATTGAAAAAAGAAAAATAGGAAGACCATGGCATTTGAAGCATAAGAAACAACATAGTTATTGCTGGGAGCATCAGAATGCATGGGATAGGCACTCATGGGACTGGTTCCTTGGGCTTTGACGGGGCAGCTCGTGTAAGGCCCCCATAAGTGTTCACATCGTGGGGACCTGGTGCATGAGATGGAACAAATTCATCTGAACAGCACTTGAGCTGGGCCGAGCTTCCCTCTCCTTTTGAAGTTTCCAAGAGTATTTCCAGCCCTTTGGGTAGGTGGGAGAGGGGGAGCTAACCGTGCCTTCCTGCTAGGCGGTTGAAATAACAAACCCTAGTGGGTACTGCAAGCTGGCACCTGGCCAGCAGACAGGCACAGGCCAACACAGAGAAAAGGATTTAATGCACTCACAAAGAATAACTACTGGGGGACAAAAGAGTGCTTGTATTTTTATTCTTTCCTTTTCCTGCTTCCAGGAAACTTTAAATAGATTGATTAGGGGCATGCATGGGATATCTCTCTAATGAGCCAGTAGAGCCATTTAATGGTGAGGTGATGCCAGCCTTGGGTTCTTTCTTTCTTCTTGTGTCTTGCTGAATATCAGAGTAGTCATGGTCTTGAGTCTGGGACAGGAGAGGAATACAGTTTTCCACTTGGTCATCCAGAGAGTTCTGGATGCCATCACTCCTTGGTGAAGCACCAGGCACAGTGCCGAGGTGTCCAAGTAAGGGTGCCCATCCCTCCCAGGAGGCAAACCAGCAAGGGCGGCTGCTGGCTGCAGTGCAAATGTTCCCAGCCAGGCATTAGCTATAGGATTTGCTTCAGTAATTACCTCTACTTTAGTCTTATGACCCAACATGAGGCAAAATGACTCTTGGCCAAATTACAAGTTGCTGAGAGAGGTCTAGGGCATTCAGGCATGTGTCCTCTACTTGTTGGAGTGTGTTGAAAGCAGGTGGGTGGGTTTTGTTCCCTGGTTTTTGCATATCTCACAGAGAACTCAAAGGCTGTAATTATCAGTAGATGCAGAGTTAGGAATGAGTTTCTTATTCTTTAATATTAAGCAAAGACATCCCTGCCACTGGGACCAGCAGAGTGCTAGGCATTCCGGAGACAGCACATGATGGAAGGAGATGTTCCCTCTTTTCTGATGTTTGGGGCAAAATCCTTTCTTCTTTTATACACGGGCAAAATTCAGACCACCATCCCTATACTTCTAATAATTAGGGAACCTAAATATTTGGCTCATGGTAACAATTTTATGTCTTCTAACAAGGGGAGCAGTGTTCCCCTAGGTCCCACTCCCTTTGAGCCGTGCTGCTATGACAGTAATGTGATTGTCACTGCCATGGTATGCTTAACCTTTGCCAAACCAGAGCTGAGGCATTAACTCAGATCCTCAACTCGCCTCTTAAAGGGCAACATAACCTGTGCTGCCTCCATGCTGCTGGGCTCACACAGTCTGCAGCTCAGTAATAATGAGCACGTAAATGTGACAAGTGTGAGCCGTAACAATGATTGATGCAAAAAGAAAACTAACAAAGGGAAGCTGAAAAATAGCGATGAGGAGGAATTCCTAGGACCAGTGTCTCCATGGCACCAGCAGCCCCCTGCCCTGACACCAGAAGAGAGGCTACGCTTGCCTGTGGTAGAAAAGATCTCCATGCCACACAACGGAATTCCAACAAACAGGACAAGGACTGATGGTGTCTGGAAGTGGTAGTGCCACTGCTACCCGGATAATAGTCTGAATTAGATGATGTGAAAAAAGAAGGAATATATAGACAGGCAGCTGCTCAAAGGCTTACTACAACCTTGCTTTTATTGTTCTGCTAAGTTAGAGGTGGGGCATCAGAGGGATTCCTTACATACCACTACTGAGAAATTTTAATATGTTCCACACTGACACAGATAAAAAGGAAATAACAGCTGATCATAGTCAGAGGAGCCTGCAGCATCTCTTCATATACATGTACAGAATACAGGCAAAGTGCTCTTGGCTCGGACACCCACACTAACATGACCCAGCTAAACCTTTCTCCTGACACTGAGCTGAGTTTCAGCAAAAGGACTGTCAAGTGGAAAGTCAGGCAGCAGAAAAAAAGAGGTGATCTGGGCATGGGTATTCACCCCATCCAGAGATACCAGGACATAGAGAAGGATAGGGGAGCTGAGAGGCAGAACACTTAACACTGATGAAAAGAAACACATGTTTACACAACCGACAATGATCCGGTGGAACAAGATATCACAGAGGGCAAAAGTTGAGCTGGGCTCAGCAAAAGGAGCTGTTATGCATGGGAGGGTTACAGTCACAGGGGTTTTACTTTTAAAGAGTTTTTGGAAGGGCTATAAACTCTTAGGATGCTGAAGGTTCAGTTGATGGGGTTAGGGGAAAACCCTTTGCCACAGCGAGTTACCCTGTAGCTGCCTGCCACAGGGTCTCTATGTCTTCCTTTGATGTGGCCACTTCCAGCCACGCTCAAGAGGTGGATTGCTCAAATAACATGGGTCTGTGGCACAGCCTCATGTAGCAAAACTTTTTTAAAACTCAAGACTCTCCTCATAATCAGGAGGACATTAGAGAGAGGGGAAATTTGTAATACTGATAATACAACTATCAAATATTTTTAATTGTAATTACAATAGTGATATTTGGGTGTGGGGAGAGATATTTTTTTTTCTATTTCCAGTTAAACAAGTAATCCACTAGATTTGTTGCAAAAACAAATGTCTCAGTAGCTTCATGCAAGCTTTGCACCATAGATAGTCAACTCCTTTCAAGGTCCAAGAACAACCTTGAGCACTTCCTAGTGCATCTGAGAGCAGACAAGCCAGGAAGGGAACAAAATCAGCCTCAGGGGAAGTGGGGAATGAAGCCAAGTCCAGGAGGACTGCCTGTCAAATGACTCAAGGCAGGCATCAATGTGAGCTCCCACCTGGGCAAAAGAGACTGCAATCCTGGCAACACAAGCAGGCAGGAACATACAGATGCTATCACAAGCCTCAATGGCAGGTGAGGGATTGTTCCAGTGGGACAGGTAGCTTTTGTGGAAATCAGCCATGCATAAGCAGCTACCTGGAGCACTGCTACTGCAAATTGTACACAAGACTACCCATAGCAAGTATCCTGCTCTGCAAGGGGAAGTCAGCAGCATACAGGCATCTGATCAAAACCAGGTGCTGCACAAACCCAGGAAACCTACGTGGGACACCTTCAGGTAGAGAAATGAGCTTGTAACTAACCAGCAGCAGCTCCTGATTATCATGGCTAGGCTTCGCGAACGAAGATCTGGGAATCTGGGGCTCCTGATTATACCCTGCCCCTAAATCAGATTGCATTTTACTTTGTAAACGCATCTTTGAAACATCTACTCCTCACAGATTTGCTTTTAACTGGAAAATCTTTAAAGCACTGTTTTATGGTACCAGTTTCGTAAGTAAGATTTCATTATTCCAGCAAGAGCATGTCCATGTATGTATAAGTCACATTGGGAACCCCCAATTCAAGCTGGTAAGTAATTACTCATCAAATAGTTCTATTTAGGTTCAGGGAATTATTCATGTGTATAACTACTCACAGATATGAGTAAGACCACACAGCCTATGCACAAATGAACATTGAGCATCACTAGTAACTTAAAAGAAAGGGAAAAAAAAAAAAAAAGAGGTCCTGAAATGTAGATATTCTTATATTCTTTTGAGGAGGGACAAATAACGGCACTGTGATTATTATATCCACGTTTATTGACCAAACTAGACAGCTGGGTTACTTCTATTAGAAAGTAACTTTGCAAAAAGGAACTGATTTGAAGTTAATTTGTCCCCATTGCTGGTTTCAAATAATCATTTGCTTTCAAGTGAATTGTCCCCACTACTGGTTTTAAATAGTTATTTGCCTGTCCTTTTTCAATATGCTGAGTTCCTACCTCTCAGCCACTGGGACAGTTGCAAAGCCTTAGAAACTGTACATAACATTTTTCATATAGGAAACATTTTTTTCATCTTTCAAGAGCTGCAGAAACCTTAAAAGGTTACTTGCCATGCCATCTGTCTCAAGCAGAAACAAATAAGACGTGTTATGGGGGAGTTATGAGACCCCTTTAAATGAACTTGAGGGGTAGGATAAGAAATCTGCCTGACAGTCCCCCCCCCAGTCCCCCTGACTGGTGTCAGTCCACACATACACCATCTTGTAAATTCAGATTTGCCACAGGAGAATTGCCCCCCCAGCACACATTTCAGCAGTTATCTAACCCGGGACTGAGATTGGTCTGTACATGATTTATCTTTGTTACTCTGTTATTTGCCACTGGACTCATTCATTTGAACCTTTATAGGATGAATTCACTCACCTGAATCCCAGCAGGGAGACGGGGCTCTCTTCCTCAGCCAGGATCCCCCGGGGCAGTGTCCGCTCCCGAGCCTCGCAGTGCCACTACACTGACACTTTGTCACTGGGCTCATAACAGTGAAACTCTTCTTTTGTCCCAAAGAAACAGAGAACAGCTATACTCGTGCCTCTGGCGGTGACACACAGGGAAATGATCTGCCGGGAACGGAGGAAAGCCTCCCTCTCTCCTTCGGCTGGCGGTCTGGGGTCCTGCAGCATCCTCCCTGTCAGCTCCCGGCTGCACAGCCACGCCGCATTACGTGTCACGCTGACGGGGTCGGCTACCTACTAAATATACCCCTCGGCATTACAGCAAAGGCAAACACCGTGGCTTCCCTCACAGGTTTCAGCCAATCAAGAGTGTATGTTAAATCTGTCCTAATGCACAACCAGCCCAGCCCATAGGGAAAGCCTCGCAGAAGTTTGGGTAAATAATAATGTGCAAATTAAGAGTGCTCCCGCGAAGCGTGACACACAAAGCTAGAAATAAATGTTGCCTGTTGTTTCAAATTATTCCAAGCACTCCAGCAGATGACTGGCAAGAGCACAGCATGCGTAAGGAGTGATAAAAGTAAACAGTCCGGCTTTAAACTAACTGGCTTGCCTGTGCTCATAGAGCCCTGTTGCAGTGTGACAAAGAGGGTGTTGGCGGTACCAGCGCTCTCTCCATGAATTCAGGGCAGAGTCCAGCCTGTCCATTCACTCCAAAGACATACAGCCAGGAGCAGCACAGAGCTGCAGGCAGGAGCCCGGCATGCTCACAAGAATTGATGTTTAACCAAGTTGCTCAGAAGCACCCTGGGCTACCTATTTGACTGCTTACAGGTATCCTTAGGACAAGAGATAAAGGTAGAAGGAAAAGGAGACACAGGTAGTAGAGCTGTGTCGATTCCATTTAGACACACTAGAGTTAAAAAAATGGTACAAGGACAACATGTATGTCAGAGAAAGACAGTAAGCACCCAGTTTAAGTCCATGTAATACTCAAAATCTGTAGGAATCTCTAATTTGTGTGCTTACCTTTGGTAAATGCACCACTCCTTCCTCCCCTTGAACTCTTCAGAGAGCTAAAAAGAGGTCCTGTTACTTCCAAATGCTTTTGTTCTTCTGTCCCTCTGTCACATGGCTTGCCTTTTATATTTGCAACACACAAAAGTTAGGGCTGTTGTTTAAGAGAGAGAGGGGGAGAGAGAGGGAGAGAGAGGGAATGTCAAATGGAAAAGTGCCATTGCAGTCATATATCAATCAGGGCAGCAGCAGCAGCAGCTCACTGGCAAATGGGAATTCCACAGAAATGTGAAGCTCTTGTTATCTGAGAAATCACAAAACACCACCAGCCAAGCTCCCCTCTGCAGGGACTTATTATTGGCAAGACAGGAAATAGAAGGAAATGTAGGTGCTTTTTTAATTGTTGTTATTGTTTTGGATCTGGAGATACTTACACTGTGGTATATGCAAGCCAGTGGAATATAAATCCTGAATCAAATTCCTTTCTGAACAAATGCACTGTGGGCAGGATAAAGCAAACCACTGAGAAGCAAGGTAACAGAGCTAATTGAAGAATCTGACAGTAATGATTTAAAGAATTTGATAACTGTTTGCACTGGGAAAATATCCATAGCAAATCTACCTTTTTCCTGGCTTACTCATTAATCTCCTTTTTTTTTCCTGACAAGTTTTTCTTAGATTTTTTTTTAACTGTGATTGATCTCAGATATTTTGAATTCAAGCTGTACTGTTTCACTACAATTGGTCATCTAAATCATCTGACATTCCCTGGCTCTCCAGTTGGGTAAGCAGACAAGCATTTTCTATATAAAATTCCGCTTCTTCAGACAACCTGCCCTGAAATTCTGAAGTTTCTCTCAAACTCAGAATTTTGCTCACCGAAGAAAACATTGTCTTTCTGCTTTACACACCTTTCTCTGAAGAATTCCAATTTAGAAAAATTAATCTTTCAAACCTTTTATAAAAATATTGTGGTTTATGCAAAAAAGAAGTATAATTTCCTGAGGGACTGAAGGCAGAAACCATCCACTAGACAACCCCATTTACCACAAGCGCATCACAGCTCTGGATGCATCAAACCCTCTTCTCTGCTTCCACAGAGGAGGGCATTTTCCTTCCCTGTGGAGTTACCCCTAGTCATCCTGCAGTGTTTACAGGAAGCACAGACCTAAGCTGGTTAATTAAAAAATAGGCAACATAGCTGGCGATTCACAAGCTGAATCTGTTCAGAGGCACTGGCCAGCAGATGGACGGGGTCCTGTGCCGACTGTGTTTGAACTCTAAAGGAAATTCGCTTTTTGATGGATAACGTTATCAGCTAAATGTCTTATGTGGTGTAAGATCAAAGAACAGATGGAAAATATGCCTTAAAAATAGAATAATCCAAAAGGGGGATGGCCTGTAGTTGAGTAAGCATCATGGAATCAATAAAGGAGACTTTCTGTGGCTTGCTTTGCTGTAGAGTCAGGTTTGACTGGTGGGATAAGCAAATGACCCACTTAGGACTGAGATTCTTGGGGTGTGAGTTTTGCTGCACATTTTTTCCCTCATATTCAGTGTTTACATTGTTTTGCCTCTTAAGTCAGTCTTGGGTTTCTTTCACCAAACATATGTGTCACCAGCATCTTTTCCTTGCTGTAACTGCAGGATGAAACATTACTGATAATCTGGCACTAAACTTCCCTTTAAACAGACAGACTACACACAGCAATCTTTTTTAATTTAGCCAACACCTTCCTTTAAAATGAAGGCTATTGGCCCTTTGGTCATTGTACTGTTCTGTTGTCTCTCTTTTTCCGTAGGCAAAAAAGTGATTTACACATTCCAGTTATTTACACTAAGGACCTGCCATGTGCAAGGCCTTGCTAAGTAGCTCCTGCATGAAATCCTCCAGGAGACAGTAGATATCCTACTCATGGACCTTACTGAAAACGTTGCTTTAGATTTTTTTACTAGTACAGCTTAGGTTTCTTATATTTGTGTCATCTGCAGGTAAAAATATCTGTATTAATTTTTGTTGGGTGCCAAGCATACTTTACACACTCAACAATTATCAATAATACCTCTAACAGTGGAATTTCTGAGTGCTCAGAATTTTGCTACCACAATATAAATTCCTAATACAGGAAAATAAGCAAAATTTTTCAAAAAATTTAAAACGACTTTAAATTTTTATATCTTCAACTTCCAGACCCTGTTTGGCAGCCAGTGGAAGTTAATCAGCAATTAATTGACTGCACAGACTGGTGACTTATAAACTGACACTCTCATTTGTGGCCTTCTGAATGAACTTACACAAGATCACAGGCGCAAAAGTAGAAACATCGAATGTAGCCTCCCCCCACCTCAAGAACATTATGGCCCATAACTTTTTCATAGCTGTTCATAAATCTTCAGCCTCTCTCAACTTCTGTGACTTAATCCCACCCATAAAACCAGTCATTTTGAAGAAACAAATAAAAGTGGAAAGCACAGGAGCTCAGAGCTCAGTTTTCAAAGACGATTAGACATCTGAGATGACCCCAGATATTAGATAATATTTCCAGAAGATTTAAGGTATCTGCTCCTATCAGTTCTGATCTGAGTTCCCTTCAGAGGGAGTTTATCTCACTTCAAAGTAGTTGCCTGAAAACAAAGTGTAGGCTCTTCCAGCAGCAAATGTAGAATTCCTGTCCCAAACTACTTTCAGTATAAGTCCATTTCAGATTGGCATCAATTGCAAATTTTGTCTCTGTCAACAACCACAAATATTCTGCTGACTCAGTTGAGCTAAATATCAATTTTTTTGAATAGAGAAAACCATGTGAGACAAATCCCTCCCTCAAGGCCTCATGCTGTAATTTTGAAGAGATGGAGATCTGACTCTGCATGGAGTTCTACCAATCTCCCCGGTTCAATCCCCATAAATTAAATTGGAGGCCTGCAACCCTCATTTGCAGATTTCCTTATTCCACCACTGTATGGCCTACAAGACCCATGTTTGTCCTCGGAAAAGTATTGTGCTGCCACTACCTGCAATTCAGTGGGATCCAATTGTTTGCCCCGTTGGCATCACCAAACTCAGTGTTGCTTCCTCAAAGGAGCAAGATTTCATGTCTCCATCATGCATGTGTTGTGAAATGCACTCAGACTTGTGCAGCAAAATCAACATGTCGTTTTCATCTGAAGGATTTTACAGTGCTGCCACTTTGCAGTCTTCCCCAGGCAATGTTTACATTCTGAGACAGCGGATAACAAACCTCCATGTCCAGAACTCAAATGTGCTGTCAGAACATGCACTACTTGGTATTTGTGCTGGTTGTGCCTGCAAAGATCATGAAAGAAGTACACATGCAAGGACAGTTTTTAAATGTACATATATACTCATGCAGAGACTATTGCTGCAAGCAGTTAGAGGGAGTAGGATGCATTGGAATGCTTTTCAGGGAAGGACAATGCTTTGTTCCATTACTGAATTGGTGAAGGGTGTTTTATATTTGGGGATTGGCCATCAGTATTCTTTTCATAGTTGGGAATGTAGGAGGAACTGAAAGTATTGTATTGACAGTCTACAGCAATAAGCAACATAATACTTATATAATGAATATATACTTCATGCAGATAAGAGGTACCCAGAATTCTTAGAGGAAGTATTTTCTATCATTTTAATAATGACAACAAAATATTAGACAAATAATATTCCCAATAAATAAAATTACACACCCACATACAGCAATGCAGGACCAGGAGACACAAAAGTCTGTTTAAGCACTCAACGTTTTTCATCTCTTCTTTCTCCCCATGCTGCTTTATTCAGATTCGTTACACAAAGATATTTAAATACCAAAACACATATATTCTTCAGTAACCAGAATGTACCACTTCTTTCAATGTTTATATGTATCAGTGGATGTGAGTTGTTAAGAAACAGCATCTGGAAATGTTTTTTTGGTTATTTGTACATACACAGTTATTAGAGCAAGGCTCCCTTCCTCTAGGGAATAAGGCTGCTATGGAAAAGACCGTGAAAATTGGTGAAAGATTGAACTATTTTCCTATTCATTTTGTGACAGAAGTCCAAAAGATATATTGCCTATGCACAATAGTCTTTAGGTTGACTTGAAAATGTGACTGTCCCACAAATTTTTCAACTCTTTTAAAAGCCCCTACAGGATTGCTGGCTGAGCAAGGGGCAGCACACCCTCACTGGATAGCAAGCACATACTGTACCTCCTCAGACTGTCAAAGTGTGGGTTCTTTGATGTCCCTCTCCAGGACAGCAATAAGATGCAATACTCCTACCGAAGCACTGCAGCTTCTTACATGCCCAAGGAATTGTACAGAAATTTAATTTTCTCTGAGACCTCAGCCTTGCTGTTAAAATTGGCTGAATTTGGGCATCTGGCTGAAAAACTAAATGGAGACACTAACATCAGGGCAGAGAGAAAAAAAGGCAATTCAATCCTATGAGAAAAGCATAAATAAGAGAGTAAAGATGTCTGTTTTCTACCTTCAGGCTGCTGCCAGGTAGAGTGTCTTTCTTTTAGAAGAGACTGGGGCCACCATGATCCCCATTCCCATCACCTTTGGAGTGACTGGCTGCACCTCTCTAGTGCCCTTTGCCACTACTTTATACCTAATAAAGACAGAGGACAGTTAGTGTGTTTCTCTGAAATTCAGGAACATGAATGAGACTCTTGGGAGATTTATCCACCCTCCCTGAAGTCTCAGCTGGGCTCCTCTTATTGTTGGTGGAAACCACAAATAGGTACTGCCTGAAGGGCTGTTCACTTGCTCATGATAGGACGAGGTGGGACTGTCTTTTGACAGTACCTATTTATCTCTATTGATAACAAAGGGAACCAGGAGTGACTGGTTCAGATTTAGTCATCCAGCTGTTGAATGCCTTGGCTAGGGCAGATGAATTCCACCTTTAAGGTTGTTTCAAATTATCTTATAAGCATATGTGGTAGATACGTAACATACCAGGTAACTGTAGTTGCACATGGGTCAATGTTAAATATCTCACTTTGTTTGCCAAGGCTGCAGGGAAAGTTTTGCATCAAACAGTGTGGGATAATGACACTTGATGTGCAGTGTGCAGTTTGCAGCATATGCCTTCCATCTGATAGGGGTAGAAAGAGTCTCTCTTTGAAAACTTGTAATATGTCAAATGCTTAGCTGATTGTCAAAGAACAGTTAGGATGTGTCCTACAGGATCCCCAAGACAAAAAGCAGGCTGTGTTAACCCCAGTCTCTCGTAGGAAGGAGTTACAGTCATGCCCCTCAGGTTTGCAATGTGGAATTGCAGTAATTTCTCCCATGCTTCTCCAGTGTTTGCATCTGCATCTCCCCATGTGGGTGACACATGGTTCATCTTGGGCATCAACATCGGTCTCTCTACCCCACCATCCCAACACACAAGCAATAACATTTCTGCTGTTTCCTGCAGCATGGAAAGTGGTCCTCGAGAGGTCAGAGTTTGCCAGAAAGTCCTAAAGAGTGTCCAGTGGCACAACTGGAGGTTTTGCCAGAATACAAACTGTGGGTTAATGATTCTAAATGTGGTTTGAAGTACTTTACCTCATCAAGGATCAGATCCCAAGGGCTTCCTTGGAGCTTGCATGTCACTGAGCATCAAACTGTAGCTTCATTTTTAGGATGGTTTGCACTAGAGAGAAAAAAACACTAACTAAGGTGGGGGGAGTATCTTCACCTAATTGAAAAAAGCATCATTGCCTTCCTCGGGTTAGGATTGTGATTTGAACAACATTTCCATAATGACAAAAACCTTCCCATAAATTTGCTTGGAGCTGCAAGAATGACCTGGCAAGGTACAGCCAGCTAGTAATAAAAGCAACCTTATTTTATTGCAGTCTCCTGCCAATACCCACACAATATGATTTTCTTGCAGTCCAAATGCAATAAGCAAAGTGGAGGGGACATTTTTCTGTGCTATTTACTATGAAAAATTAGAACTAAATAATTTGTCTGTGACACAGGTTTGTGAGGCCACTCCCTGTGCAACACCTCATGTTTTAAAAAGGAAGCATTAAATGGGAGTCAGTCTCAGCTAACCAATTCGGGTTAAAACTGCAGGGCAGCTTGGCATATGGGAAGTTGCTGAGAAGAAATACCATTTAGAGAAGGAAACTGGTGATTCATAATCAACATTAACTCCAGTTACCCTCCAATGTGCATGCTGTACTTTATGTGAAATTATTATAAGCAGAGGAAGGCCATTCCCTTGAGCAAGTTCAAGTTAATGTTTAGGAAACCATTTCAGTTATTATTAGGACAAAAGTCATTACAGTGCAGTGGTCAGATGCTCAGACTGCGCCCTCAGCTGCAAAACGTGTGCATTTTAATACCTCTTTGCAGGGAGATCTTTAGACATATGGTCATTTTGGCCAATTCACTGAAATCCCAGCTTCACCAATGTCCCCAGACAAATCTCCCACCTACTAGACAGAGCCAGAAGCAAGTGCTTTTTTAGCACTCCCCGTGGGCAGCTGTCTAATTGCACTGAAATCCCTGCTGGTCTCTAGTTCTATGCACGCAAGTCCCTCGAACTCAGAGGAACTCCTGGAGACCCAGCAGTAGGTGGGAGCAGAGCCACAAGGACATGCCCACACACAGCTGCATTTGGACCTCAGCTTCAATGCAGTATTCTGCCTGACCTGGCAGATGTCAAAATTGCACAAGGCAGGAAGGCAACTTGCTGAAGTTCAGGCTAGAGAATGAGACAGCCCAGGGGCTGGTTCCTCACCTAATGAGAGTCAGCAATGCTCTGGGGCTTTTGCTGTAATCTGTGACCTTTTGCCAGGGGCAAATTTGGTGCCACCACTGGCTGGTCCTTAACAGCTGGATACTTTGCAGTTTGTCTCCACAGCAGAGGTGAAACTCACTGAAGTTCCTCAGGGTACTGCCCTTTATTCAGTCCAAATGGACATATGAACTTAATTATTCTACCATACTATAAGCCTAGAATAAGGAATTAAATAGATCTTGTTATGGATTTTGATGTGAGTAAAGTTTTGGCATCTTATGCAGTTTTTTATGATTTTTTTTTTCAAAGAGAAGCAGAAACATCTTTCTAATATAGAATATGCCTTAACTGCAAGTGTAAATCAGGCACAGACTTCATGTACAGTATCCCTGAGCTTGAGAAAAGCACTTTAAACCACTGCCTCATTACCACCTTTACAAAAGAGAGATTTGTATTCCTCTCTACAAGAAGAGACACTCTGCTGTGCATGACCAAGGACCCCATAAGAAAAATCAGTCAGTCTCCATGGCTGGTCAAGTTCCTGGGACCCTGCTGACTCCAGAGGGATGCTCAGGGCACAGGGGGGTGACAGGTCATGGAAAGCCAAGGCATTTGCTGTCCTTGGCCCTTGCTTGGCCTGTGATAAGCAAAACAAAAGCAGGATTTTTTGGGTAGTAAGGACAGCAGCACACAGCCTCAGGAGCAACACAAATTAAGAAAGCATTCTTAGTGTAAGACCAGAGGTGGCAAAAGTCCTGACAGAACTGAAACACACTGGAGTTGAAGAGGACACTGGAAGAGGGTATAAATTGTGGTGTGCTGAGAGTGAGCACAGTAAGGATAACGGAGGTTGCCAGCAAAAGGCAGCAGAGGCAGGAGAAAGATCCTTTTCTTGGTGGCTCCAAATAATCCTAGGTTCTGATGGGCAAAGAAGCCATTGTAGAAATGTGAGTCCTGTACTTCACCTGAAAGCTAAAAAGATGAATAAGAGATTACCAAATAGAGGCTAAAAAAAAGGAAAGTTTGCCCTCAGTTAGCAGAGCCGAATATACAGCACAGCTTCAGGAGATTTAGGAGCAGACCCTTGGCAAGAGTATTCCTTGGAATTACTGCCTGGGGCAGAGCCTGGAGGCTACTGCAGGAAGCAGAATTAACTCTGGAGTAAGGAATTAGGATTTCCCAAGCAAAGGAGGTCAATCAGAACAGACTGAGGTTGATGTAAGGATGTACAGAGACTATGAAAAGCACCCTGAAACTGAAGGGCAAGCCCAGTCTGCACTGCCCTGGGAGACACTGAAAGACCACATATTATTCACATACCATGGTAAGGTACAGCTGTGCCCAGCATTTGGGAAAAGATGGAAGAGTCACAACAGATTACCTTGTCTGGGAAAAAATCAACATGAACCTATGATGCACAGCACGGGTGAGGAGGATGGTGACAGCACCATTAGAGGCAAGGGGTTATTCACAGGAGCCATGAAAAATGCTGTGGTGCAAGATAAAAGGACAACAAGGCAAATGGCAATAATCAATTTTCAGCTGGACAGAGCTGCACAAGCTGATAAGGTGCCTGACAGGGTTACGAGCACTGAAAGAAAAGCTGCAGGCAGCACAAGGTAAGAGAAGAAAGGCCTCAGAAGGACTGTTCCCCACTGAAGGAGATAAAGGCATGTGCAAATGAAAGAGAGAGTTCATAATAGTGTCAGGGATTTTTAAAATGTCACATCCTTGATCTCACCCCAAGGGTGAGTGCACTGGAGTTAGAACAATAGCAGAAATGGCTGAGGGACTCTTCAAACTGCAGAGCAGAGCACAGAAGCACTTCACTGTCCCCATCCCTGCTCCAGGGGGATGTCTGGAGCCTTGCACCCCCAGCCCAGGGTGAGGTTTGAAGGGCACTGCTGGGAATCAGTTGTCCAGGGAGAAATTCAGCCCTGGAGAGACTCCATATCCATCCACGGGAAGGAAATGTCACTTCCTCAACAAATAAGAAAAATAAAGTCAGTCGGTATGTGAACAGAGCAAGTTTTCTTCTTCTCTCAGTGGGAAGGGCTTCTAGGAGACACACACACACACTACACTGACACGCCAGGCAGGAGCCAGTATTGAAACAGAGTCCAGAGGAAGGACACAAAGATGATTAGAGGGGTGAAATACCTCTCATACAAGGAAGGGCTGAGAGAATTGGAATTGCTTTGCCTGGAGAAGAGAAAGCCCTGGGGTGCCTTTACTGTAGCCTTTCAGTACCTAAACAGGGCCTATAAGAGAGTAGGAGAGGGACTTTCACAAGGGCATGTAGTGATAGGACAAGGGATAATGGCTTTAAACTAAAAGAGGGTAGGTTTAGATTATATATTTGGAAGAAATTCTTTGCTGTGAGGGTGGTGAGACACTGGAACAGGTTGCCCAGAGAAGTTGTGGATGCTTCATCCCTGGAAGTGTTCGAGTTGAGGTTGGATGGGGCTTGGAGAAACCTGGTCTGGTAAGAAGGTGTCCCTGACCACTGCAGGGAGTTTGGAACTAGATGATCTTTAAGGTCCCTTCCAACCCAAACCATTCTGTGATTTTGTGGTTCTTTGTTCCTGTGATTCAGGATCCTCATTTCTGAGACGTTTTTGCCTCACTGCCTCATGAGGCAAACTGGCGGTTCTTCTCAGGAGAAGAAAAAGAAACCTGCCAAGAAAATCCACCTTTTGACTTCACAAACCTTACTGATCCCTCTTCTTGTCCAAAGGGAAGGCAATCTACAAATCTGAGCTGGGGAAATGACTCAGTCCCCCCAGGGCTGCAGCAAAGCTAGCAATGACTACCAGCTCCATGCAACAGGGATGGCATGCCTGGAAGGGGGAATAGCACAGGGAGGGTGCAGGCAGATCGTGGTAGGGCTGAACTCATTCTTGGTGCATCTATCTCAGATGAAAAGGAAAGCGTGCCAAATGTCACTGGAATGGTGACCTGCATGGGGAACCTACCTGCAGCACCAGAAAGCTGACAAGGCTCATGGGCAGCTCTAGCCGACACTCACGGTGTGTTTGTGCTGATGAAAACTTTATTAACACAAGGAGGAAGACACCTTTAAAGAATCCTTAACCCTGCACCACTCTGAGAACAAGCTTAAATCTAAATTTCTTAGAGACAACTCCAAGCAAATGAGTCCAATGCCTGGAGAGTGGCATTTTGTGCATCATGACCCTGAGGTATGGGTTTGGAAATGCCACTGGCCGTCCTCGTAAGCCCTGCTCAGTTTGTCTCATTGAAGCAGGCTGGGGCTGAGCTTCAGAGCTCAGGACAGACAGTGGGTTTTCTGCTTCCTAACAGCAGTGGTGCAGTCAAAGACACATCTTCACTTGGCAGCGAAAGGCTCTTTAGAGGGCCAGCAAGCACCACTAATTAATACACTGTTTTTATGGCATTAATTCTGTGTTGCTGATTCCTCCTCGCTACTTCTATTTTTAACCCTGTAGGAAAGGAACAGGAAGCTTGATTGGGATGCTTTCCTAAGAACTTGCCGGAGTTATGGTTTTGAGTTGCATAGTTCCTTGCTGAGCTATGCTGGTCACTTACAACTCACTCACTGCATGAATGAATAAAACAGTAAATGAGCACATTAATTACACAGGTCTTTGTCAGGTTCCCTGGCTTCTGAGCTTCACAGACTTGGCTGTGACTGCCAACAGCTCTGCACTGTGGACTGGCTTAGAGCTGGTCCAAAGCTCATAAAAGATCCAGTTTTCATAACCTGCTCAACTGTACCTTCCCTTGGCTGCACTGGGATCCTGGGTAGCTACAGCCTCTGTAAGACCAGGCTGAGGTCACAACCTTCTACCACCCTGTAGAATCTATTTGCAATGACTGCAGTGATGCTTTGGAGCTGGAGAGCCTCATCCTGTTAAGCTCATTCCTTCCATTCCAAAAGACCACTTTGGAAAGTAAAATGGCAAGGCTGTATCCCTAGTTTGCAAAATAGGAGGGCTTGCATTAATTCCATCAGCAAGTCTCCTAAATTCACATCAGCACTATATTTACCCTTCCAGTCATACAGTGATAGTCCCTATTTTGGTATTGTCAATACTTACTCACCTAATAAATCCAATTAATAGGGTGTTACAGTTGTATTGTTTCAATGCTTAAAATACAGTTCTATAGGATGCTGATTTCTCAGGATAAGTTTGGGAAGGAATCATGGCTGTGCTCTAGGCATCCTAAAAAATCTCTGAAGTTTGGGGACATGGTACCTGTGGTTTATTGTGCTGTTGTTGGACACAGAAAAGGGATGGTCAGTCTGTAGGAAATGTTGCTATGTTTTTCTTCTGTCATTGATGTTCTGGCTTAAAGAAAAGAGAGGCCTTCAAAACTAGTTGTCAAAAGAAAGAAACCAAAAGACTGATGGCTTTAGTGCCACAGAGCAGACTGTTGGTGCAATGAAGGCTCTGGGAACTGCACATAAAATAAGTGCACCTCAGTCCCTGCTGTCACAGCTGCAGTTCCTCTGTGTGCCCAAGCTGCCTTGGATTTGTCATCTGCAAATAGACTCACAAACTCACCTTTCTGGTGTTTCTGAGGTGTGAATTAATGCTGTAGGGCCACACTGGAAGTAGGTCAAGCCCATTCAACTATCTGGAGGACTTGGAGCTGTAGTGTATCCAAGACACCAACATTTTTGGTACTATGTCTTCTAAAGCAGCTTACAGAACCACGTTAGATAACATGGCAGGAGAAATACATGCCTTCCTTTCTTCATCCAAGTCTCTCCCCTGTTGTTGCTGGGGGTGAGCTGCAGCTCCTAGATCCAAACTGCAGCTTCCACAGGAGTGAAAAGTCATGATGCCAACTCCCTCCGAAAGTGCTGAGGGCAGGAGGGCCTTGTCACCGTGACAGGGCAACACAGACATCAGCACCTTACAGAGGGCTCCAAACCATGAGGCTGGTCCTGGGAACAGTCCTCCCCACATGTTTGGCTGCTCCTCACCACCAGCATCCACTGCTGGCCACTGTGGAGCAGGGTGCTGGCTGGGTGAACATCTGCCTCAGACACGCTGAGGGCTCTGTGCTTGACGCAGTAAGACACTTTATATCATGGCACAATAGTTTACTGAATTAAGAGAATCAAATAATGAAGCCCAAATGAAACGGTTTTGCCTCCTCAGAACAGAAATTCTCAAAATTTGTAAAATCAAGCCTTCTGATAAAGAAATGCAATATCACGGTTTGTTGATTTTGTTTGTCTGGAGATTTGTGTTGTTTTTATGGGTTTTTTTTGAGATTGTTACATTTTCACAGAACATTTAATTTACGTTTATGCTGTACTTTCCTGGAGAAAATGATGCTGTTAGAAAACATAATTTATCTCTTCTGGAGTTTTATAATAGTAAAATTACAATTCGGGTTCTCTGTAGTGGTAAATCAAATACATTTATTTTAATGGCCTGGTCTACAGAGCTCGAGAGACCAGCTCTATCTATCCAGTTTGTAATAAATTGATGAACATCTTTGTTCAGCACAGCAGTCTCAGACTGCTCGTAATACTCAAGCATTGATGTCTCTATATGAGCAGTTTCTTTAATTACCATTACCAATTCTGATTTTCCAGGTAAAGGCAACCACCTTGCTAAAATTTTTAATTCATTTGTCACCTGTCATGAAGGAGAGAGTTTGTTGGAGTCCTCCTGTGCAGCGAGACGTGCTTTGATCCCAAAGTATTCCATCTATGGTATAGTAAGACAAAGCACCACCTGCTATGAAGTTTGACAGACTATATAAAAATTAATTTATGTATATTACCATCTTGTCTGACATAAAAGCCTTGCATAGAGAGCAAGAAGCAAAAAAATTTGTAACTGTAATGTCAGGTAAAAACATCTTTAATTTATGACAGAATTAATAAGACTGTTATTCTTCCAAACACACAACTCTTCCCAGGAGCTATGCGGTGACTTCATTTATACAGCCTTAAATGAAAAGATTGCCTGCAGTCAATATAACGGTACCAAATCAAAAATACAAAGATCCAGGAGATCTGATAAACCTGTCTGGTAATTCTCATGTATACAAAGGACCAGAAATCTAAAAATAAGAACTAAACCCACCAGTCAACATCTAATTCATTTGCAGATCTTCAGCTGGTAGAACTCTATCAGCAGCAATACCATCCTCTATGCACAGGAATGGGCAGGAGGATCGCCCAGAGAGACGAGCTCCAGTTTTCACTAACACACATCACCACATCCAGGTCCCTCAGATGCTCCAGAGCTGCCATCCAACTCCCAAAACCAAACCAAAATCCTTCTGTTCATTAACAGATTATAGATGGGAAGGGACCATCTTAAAAAAATGTTTGATGCCAGAGGAAGCTGGTGGAATGGCCTTGGGTTTGGGGGCTGCAGTGTCAGGGATGGAGCAGTCCCAGCAGCACTTTGCAGCCACTGCGCTGGGATAGTCCAGATACATCCCCTCACAGCACCCAGAGCATCAGGATCCTTTATAGATATGGTATGTTCGTGGGGGCACTGTTTTTCAGGCACAGACCACAGACATATTAACTGCAATGACTTAGAGTATTGTATTGTCGTCCCTACTGCGTCCCTCAAAATATTTGGCTTTAAAGTTATCCTGATACCGTTCTGCAAATTTGTTTTCAAGAAAAAAATTCCAAGCCAGTGTATCTCCTTTGCCTCATTTCTTGCTTTCTATTGAAGTCTGAAGTTTGTTGTTAGAACTTCCTTAAACCAGAGCAAAAATGATTTCAACTTATTGCTGGGTTGGAAAGAGAAGTGTTCGGTGGGAAAAGGCCAGGGAGATAGCAAGAGCAAACAAGGCAAAAAAAAAGGGTTGTATTTACTGAATCTCTAACTTTCGAGTGTCCAAGCTATGACTGCTATTGCCAGCAGAGTCTGATGTTTCTACATTTTCTTCTGACATTTGAAGATTAAGTAAATCATGTTTAGGTGCGATAGTACCAGCAGACACTTGACTCCGGTCTCTCCCCACCTCTTCAGGACTTGTCGCCAAAGTGATTCCATGGAAACAGCATCAAGTGGAGATGGCTGGGAATATGTGCCAATACAGGAGACCACCACAATTAATTCATCTCCTAATTTAAGGGAGCACTGACATAACCTCCAGCTCTGCTTCCCTTCTTTGTCGAGTGGTTGCTATAGGTCTACATTCATGTGCAAACCTACCTGATAGGCATGTGCTTGTTATCTCCAGATTTCTATTTGCCTCTTAAATTTTTAGTAAAGATACGATTAAGGATACCAGTTAATGGCTGCTGTTTATTTTATAAAGCAAACATGAAGCCATTGACTATGAGTATTGAGTCTGTAGTGCTGTACTGAGGTGTGATTAGAAAAAACTAAAAGGCTACTTAAAAGTACTTCAGTTTCTAAAGGTTTCTAAAAGATATCTGAGACTGGCTTACAAAAGCAGCATATTGACATTGCCTTTATTGTCATTTACATTCTATCCTACTTTTTGGGGCTACAACTTAATTTCAGCAACTTTTGCTGATGGTGGGTGAGAACAGACTCAAGGCTTTCTTTTTCCTAAGGATTCCTATCCTGTATGGTGAGTGAAAACTGTTAAGTGATAGACATGGATGAAGAGGGGAATGGGAGAAAGAAGGAAAGAAAGAAAGGAAGAGAGAAAGAAAGAAAGAAAGAAAGAAACAAACAAACAAACAAACAAAAAGGAAAAAAGAAAGAAAGAGAGAAAAGAAAGAAAGAAAAAGGAAAAAAGAAAGAAAGAGGAGGAATGCAAAGAAGAAAAATACAGAAAAGAAAGTGAGAGCTTTTTTATAACCTTGATTTAACACCCAGTCTGAGCCAAACCTGTTTTACAGAATATGTTTCCTTGGGGGTTTATAATGCAACTACTATAGAGAAACCAGCGTGATCTGACACAGCATGAACTATTCAGCAGCCTACTAAAAATACAAATAGCTCATAATGACAGGAGAATCAAACTGTTAGTGCCTGGAATGTGAGATTATAAAATGTGAGATGACAAAATATCATGATCCAGATTGAAATTCAATATATTTGTTAAAGTTGTCGGCAAAGGCACACAGACTATTGGAAAACAGTCAGTACGTTCCCTACCATTGCTAACAGCAGCCTTTGGATAAGGCAAGAGGTTGCAAGTTTAAAATGAAGATGAATTAAAATAAGGGGTTCTGATATCAATCCATAGTATTCAAAAATAGAAAACGTAATGGTAAGCAAGTAGTGGAAAGCCAGCCCTGGAGAGGTGAACAAAGACAACTGCAGCCTGTAGCACTGGTATCTCAAATGGAAAAGAAGCTTTACCCTTACCTGAAGGGTCTTCAGAAGGTACTTTGCTGTAAGGTAATGCCCTTCTGAAGTCTACAGTGCCTAGGGATTGCAGTATTTAAAGGGATTTGCTATCAGGAACTCTTGGATTAGGTAATTTTACATGCACCAAGTTAAATATCACAGAGAGAACTAGCCAGTCTGACAGGCTAGTTACTAGGGCTAGTGAAGGTAAGTAGTAGCACTAAAGTTTCCCTGTTCAGGTGACAAGTCAAACAAAAAATTTAGACTGAGCATATTATTTAATTGTTTACTAAAGTAATTTAGTACATCAAGGCCAGATTAATGAAGTTCAACTGCTATTCATCCCACCACACAAGAGCACCCTTCATACCAGAGATATGAAAGCAAATAAGATAAAAGAAAAGATGAAATAAGAAAAGAGGTGCTACTTACCTGTGCTATGCATTTTGTCTTTTTTATGGAGCCATTTGTAACTAATCTTAAGCATGGTTTGTATTAAGTCTGGATCACAAACGACACCTACCATGCAGCTGTTTGCATCTGGCTCACAGGTGTTTAACTGGTGTTTCCCAGGAGTAGTTGGATGCCTTAGAGGGACCTTTCAGGATTGAGATGCAGAGCCAGAGAGGAGGAAAAGGAGAGGATCTTTACTGTTCCCTACCTCTGTTACCTCCCAATTAAGCCTCCTGTTAGGAAATACAAGTAAACTTGCATGGAAAGTGCTTGGAAAATGCTCCTGGTTTTCCTCTAAGATAGTAAAAAGTGCAGCAGTGAATACATGCAGGAGTACAGGGCAAGCTGATTAGGAAAATATCAATATTGCATGGCAATCCAGGTAAAATTTCAGCAACAGGAGCTCAAGGTATAGCCTTTGGCTGCACTGGGATTGCAGAGTCTGTTGTCCTGAATGTGTGTCCTGTCCCAGGGAACAGAAACAAGTGCATTAGATTAAAAATCTGTCAAATGCTCCCAGGCATCTGGCACTGTAGTTTGTACATGCACCAAGGATCCCACCACGTGGGCATTAAAAACCCTCCTGTATGATGAAGAGCTTGGTGCTCCTGTTCCCCACAGGCTGAGAGCCAGCCCTGGTTCTGAAAGCTCATTCACCATCATCTGCTCAGAAACCAAGTCCTGGGTCTGACACCAGGCAAACCTGGAGGCTGAGGGGAGACCTTATTGCTCTCTACGACTACCTGAAAGAGGACCTCAAGTTGTACCAGGGGAGGATTATATTAGATACTAGTTAAGATTGCTTCACAGAAAGGTTTGTCAGGCATTGGAACAGGCTGCCCAAGGAACGTGGTAGAATCACTATTCCTGGAATTGTTCAAAAAATGGGCCAATATGGCACTTGAGGACATGGTTTAGTGGAGAACGTGGTGGTGGTTCTAGGTTGACAGTTGGACCTGATGGTCATACAGATCTTTTCCACTGTTAATGGCTCTATTATTCTATCCAAACATAGCTGGAGAGCAGGACTTTTCCCCACTTGATAATGTGGAGCCAATGAAACACACGGGATGCAAGGAGGATGCACCACCATGTCTTGCCTACATTCTCCAGCCTGTCATAGCCTGAGAGAGCAGGAAGTAACGGGGCAGGATGCTGCAGGAGGCAGGATGGGATGAATGAGCAGGAATTCATCCCTTGCACTACCAGCCTGGCACTTTCAGAGCCAAGCACGCCAGAGCTTTGGCAGGGGAGTTTTGTACAAGAGGAACAATGCCACAGACACGGGTGTAACAAAGAGACCTTTGTGAACACCACTGGCCTGTAGCACAGGATAAGGACTTCTTTTCAGGCTGGCTGCCTGGAATACTGAAGGAGGACAAACAGCTACCCAAGTCAGGATAACATGACCGAAAATCCCAGTACATCCCCCAAGCTCCCTGCCTGTGCAACTCCTCAGCCGTGCAGCAACCTCTTCCTCCGTGGGAGGATTTGAATGGGAAAGAGGGGGAGAGGCAGGAGGTCAGGCAGCAGCAGAACAGGCAGCTCTTTGCATGCGTGCACACGTAGCCCTGGCAGTCGGGAGCCTGGCTGCCGGCAGAGGCTGGTCAGCTGCCTGGCTCCCAACTTTGGGAAGCCCTGTGGCACACAAAGGTTTGCACTGAGACAACAATTCTGAATTCAGAGCTCCTGCTCTCCTGAGCCAACAACACACACACACAAAAAAATCCCCCACCAGCTTCGACAGATCAACTGCTTCCAACTTTCCTGACGAATTATCACAAGGAAGAGAAATGATCCTCAGCCCGTCCTCACACAGAAAGCTGAGGACTTTTTCTTCAAATTAAGCGCCACAAACTATCACAATTCATGCTTCCGCAGCCAAGCACTGTCTGTGCAGCAACACCCCCAGTGAAATGTTACAGCCTCTCCTAAGGACCTACAAAATAAAATATAGCCACATATTCCCAATTCAAACACACCACCAAAGTCACCCACTTCATCCCTACCCCTGCCAATATTTTTTTTCCCCATAAATTCAGGCCATAGACACCCAGCTTACACCAAAATATTCCAACATCTTTATAAGACAACTCCAGAGAAGATTTTTCTTTTTCAATACCTATGTCACCAAGTCTATGCTTTAACCAACATTCACAAACCATATGCTCACCAGCTGGATTGAAGTCTGTATTTCGTTTTCAGTTCCCACCATAAATTCGGTCACCAACAATGCCATTGAGCTGCGTCTGAAATACTCTGTCAGCTTCATGTGCACTATCATTACAGAAATGAAATCCTAAATCTTCCTTGCACAAGTATGCCTGAAGATCAACACATCTCTCTCCACTAAGCTTGCAGCTATTCAACATATATCACACTGCTGTGCCTTAGAGGGGACTCCCAGGGACCATTAGTCACTTGCAGGAGAGCAATGATGGCGTTTACTTTTCTGGTGTAAGACTGGGCTTTGCTTATCAAAGGAACTACTCTTATCTTACTGTGATCTCATTATGGTCTTCGACATCCTCACGAGGGGGAGTGGGGAGGCAAGAACTGATCTCTTCACTCCTGTGACCAGGGCTCGAGGAGGTAGCATGAAACTGAGTCAGGGCAGCTTTAGGTTGGGTATCAGGTAAAGGTTTTTCACCCAGAGGGTGTTTGAGCACTGGAACAGGCCCACTCAGGGAAGTGATCACAGCACTAAGGCTGACAGAGTTCAGGAAGCGTTTGGACAATGCTCTCAGGCACATGGTGGGATTCTTGGGGCGTCCTGCGTAAGGCTGGGAGTTAGACTTGATGATCCTGATGAGTCCCTTCCCACTCAGTGTATTCTGTTATTCTATGAGGAACCAAAAGCTGCTTCAGTGCAGAAACACAAGCCAACCGACTGCCTCTATCCCTCAGTTTTCACATATTAAAGCCTAATGGGATCCAAATGGAAAATCATCAAACAACTACAACCCACAATAAAATACCATATGTTTTGAGAGAAATTTCACCCAGCATCCAACTTTCTAAATTTTAAATAACCACCACCCCCAACAGACGCATATAGGAAGTAAAACAAAATGAACCCGCCCTTCAAAAATGAACCGCACCAAGCAGAAAATAAAAGATCTGTAGGCCCATCTCTGCAGTCACTGCCACAACTGCCCTCTGAGCAGCTCCACTGCGATCCAGGGAGCCTTCACATGCTCACCATGAAACATGACACACACTTACACCAGTGCATGGCAGGACTTACGGAAACTATGCAATTGGACAACACATATGTGCTGAAGTGAACCCTGCTGGGCAATTAATAAAGGACCAGAGCATCCAGTTACCATGTAGAGAACATTTTTCTCTAAATGTTCCCCTCTGATGTCTCAAAGGGTCACCCTGGAAAGTGGTTTCTGATACAACTCCAAAAGACAACGGCAGAAAAGAAAATGTTTAACTATACAGAGTAAAAAAAAACCCCAAAGTCCATGTATTTAGGCATACTTTGATCTTCCTTCTGTCCAGCTGAATGATGCTCGTTCCACATGGGCCACCTGGCAACCTGATTCCCTCCTGCTTTGCTCTGAAGAAATAAACGTGTTATTCTGCACACAGCAAGAAATGAAAGATCTGCTCAGATCACACAGAAGTGGACAGACATCTTGACAAAAAAAATTCAGGATGGAAAGCTAACTGTGACTTAGAGGGCTGGGACAAAACCCCTGCTCCCACCCTTCCATAGGGATGCTCTGTCCTCCTCCAGGAGCTTGGAAGCACTGCCTGTGCCACATGGCACTCATGGTGGTGGTTGCTCTTCCCACCATTTCTATCCCCACGTCCATGTTTCCCATGCAAAGATGGGCCAGCTGTGGTCCTAAGGCTGTGCCCCAAGCACAGCAAACCTGTGTGGCTGAGACTCTGTGCCCTTTTGGCACAGTTTCTGCTGCAGAAACAGCTTTCCTGAAATGCACGTGAGACTCCAGTTACTTTCAGGAATGTGCCTCCACCAAGGATTAAGCAAAATAAATGTTATCTGGTTCCATATCTGTTTTCATGTTTGCATATGCATACCTGCCTATAGCCCTGTCCAATGCTTAGACCTGCCAACTGCTCCTAGCTATTAGAAAGCATTTTGGTTTTACAGGGTCACTCCTCACTTTTCAAGAGCCTTTTCTCTAGAGGACAGTTACATCTGCCTGCTCACATTCCCTCCCTAAACTCACAGATATCATATAGAGAGTTACAGTTCCCTGCAGAGGCACTTCAGAGACTACCCCTGCATTGCAAAGAAATAATGCTGAAAACAAAAGGAGGTCACATCTAAAGAATACTAAAACCTGCAAGACTTCCTTGGGTGTGCTAGTGAGCTAAGGGTGCCTAAATATTTTTTTTTTTCTTAGGGACTTAGGTGAACTGTCCTCTAAGGCATTTAATTCATGCTTCTTTTTGAGCATATTATTTTCTTTGAGCACATTTTCTTCTCAGCCATAAAAACACTGATTTTCTTGCTTCATTTTCAAGGTAATGCTTCATGAAGTGGCCCAAATTTTCCACTAATTCTCACAGATGTCACCAGTGGCATTTTCAGAAAAGAGCTGCCCCAGAACTCACGTGCCCAACAGTGCTGATTTCTAGCAGACCATACTCTTCCTCTTTCCCCCACCCAAAACCTGCAGCTATGATATTTACTGGTCTTCTGCAGATGAGAAAACTCCTGTTGGCCCTAAGGGAAAAGACCAGCTCTCACACTTGGAGACATGGGGACCCGAAACATGGCTAGCTTGCCAGCCAATTTTGTCAAGCTGCAAGGGAAGTACCAGTCTTGTCAGCAAAAAACACTGAGCAGGTGGTGCCAGCCCCAACAGATTTTTCCTTACAGCCAAGAGCAATGACACTCTTTAAGCTTGAAGGGGACAGCAGCATCCAGTAGAATAAAGTAGAACTGTCCAACTTATGCTGGGTGAGAGGAAACTCATTACTGTCCTCAGTGGTCAAGTCCTTCCATCTGCACAACTAGTGTTGGTTAACAGGGTCCTCAACACTCTCCTGTTTTATGCCAACAGAGTTTGGCACAGAAACTGCACGTTATCAAAAAAATCACAGGCAGCTCTTAAAAATGGCTATGGATAGGCTGTGTACCTTGGGCATTTCTGAGAAGGGTTCAGAGACAGCTCCTCTGCAACCATAGGAAGGGTTCAGTGCAGCTGCATCTTGCAGGCAAGTAGACAAATTTGCACAACACATAGTGATGAGAAGAAAGCTCCCCAACTGCTTTTTGCACAAGAGGTGTTCGACAGTGTGTGAGGCTGGACATTGCAGGTGATGCTGAATGGAATTGTCAGCTCTTGCTTCCCATGGAAAAAGAAGGCAAAGAGACACAAACTACCTCAGTTTCCAGTCTGGAGTAGCAGAAATAACTGGATTGTCACTTTCTGGATGTTTATAAACTGTGTGTCAGGATCCAGATGAGAACTGTGTGCAGAGCCCTGCAACCATGAAGCCTAATGAGTGTGCAAGAGCATTTGTTGGCCCCATGACTCAGCCAGTGATTTTTCCAGCAGCCCAAGCAGTGATGCTTCAGGGTAGATTATTTTAAAAAGTGGTCTTGAACCTTTCAGTTGCACTTACAGGGTGGCACTTTCCAGATGAGTTACAGGTGAAAATAAGACCCTGTGAGTTTTTCTACACCTGTCTTGCATGAAATTCAGCTGGGGGGGGGGCAGCCCTCAGAGGTATCTGTGACCGGTCCTCAGAGTGACAGCAGAGTGCTCGTTCCTCTTTTCTTCCACTCCTTCATTTCTGGGTGATGCATGTCAAGACCACTGCAGAGGAGGGGACAAAACCCTTCCCTGTGAAAAAACTTGCCTGTTGAGACATGAATAGAAGATTTGTACCTGCCAGGAGGACTGCAAGGAGGGGAAAAAAAAAAAAAAAAAGAAAGAAAGAAAAGGAAAAAAGAAAATGTCATCCGGTGGATCTCAAGAGCTGTCACCACATCAGCAGCGAGTCACCAGAGCCGTGAGAACCTTCCTGCAGCCCCAGCCAGGCAGGGCACTGCCAGGCCAGGCCAGGCGCGCTCGCCGCGCTTCGGCCCTGCACTCAGAAAAGAAAGGACCCCAGTTCCTGACAAACAAGCTGTGGGCAGGGTGCCAGCTGCCTGGTTTCTGAGCACTAAGGAGGGGGGAAAGGCTGCTCCTTGGAGAAAGGCTGGACCCAGGGCACTGGAGATGGAAGGATTTAACCCTTCCAGGCTGATGTTGCAGAATGTCACGGGGACAGCGAGCGTGCCCAATGTGCCAAAACTCACCAGTGACAAGTCCTGTCTTGCACAACCTGATGGAGCTCACTTTTATAAGTGTTTGCCATCAAAAGTCTCTATGCAGCACCTTCAGAGCACACAGCCAGCTATTTAATAATTTGCAGGACGGTGTCAAATCAAAGACACTACAGCAATTGTACTATCCCCAGGCACATAGAGAAAGGCACTTACCATATTTCACCTGGTGGTGTTGCAGTCTCCATAACTCTAATGCATCTGTGTGGCCAATACTGCCCAACAGCGCTTTTTAGCATTTAGCATTCAAAAAAAATATGCATTATCTTGAAAAAATGAGTCAAGGGTAGTTTGTGTAGTGCTGCCAGTTTTCTTTTCCTCTGCAGTCAAACGCAGCTAATCTTCAGTGTTAAACTTCAGATGCTAATTTTTAAGTCTGTTTCCCCCCTAGTTTATTTGTTTCTCAGATATGTACGAATGTGCTTTGATTTTCTTACTTCTTTTATCATCCACAGACCACCTGCCTGCTGCCTCACAGACCAGCACAACATGTTGTATATCACAGACTGGAAAGCACTTTCCCTTCTAAAGCCTTACTATTGCAAAATGCTGAATTAAATTGCAGCTTTATATTAAGAAAGAGTAACCATAAAATCCTAAGAAACAATCCAGCAGGATACCTCCAACTGGTTATAAAGGTAACAAATAAAATACAGAGGGGCTAAAGAATATTACCTACTTCAGAGAAAATGCAAAAGAAATTTTTTCTCAAATTAGCACACTTTGTAGTAACTTGTAAATGCAGGAGAAGGAGTCTCAGAAGTTTGCACTGTGAATTACTAAGGGTATGGAAGGAAGTGCATAAGAAACATGGGAAAAATACTACTGGTCAGTTTGTCAGGTCTTGCTAAGGGACATAAGCATCACATAGTTGCTATAGCTATGAAGAAGCAACTTGGATAAGAGTCAGTGCTTGATCCTGTGTCACATCCTACAACTGGTTTGATTCCCTCAGGCTTGCCTGGGTTCCTGACCTTTGTCCCTGCCATTCCCTGATGCACTCAAATCATCTTTTTACACTGCAGAAAGCCTGCCTGGGGGTATTCCATGCATTATGGATGATACATGTGCTTAAGAGCCTCGACACTCACTGCTCAGGAAAACTCACTACATGACCCCATGTCCTTCTGTGACTGCCCACTAAAACACTTACCTCTCACATGAAATCATAAACTTATATGGCTGCAAAAATAGGCAGTATCATCTGTTTTAGAGCTGTGAATCTTAAAGCATCAGCTGAATGAGCAGGGGAAAGCCTGTTCTTCTGCATTAATATGAAAAAATATTTTCCAGGGTGGAAGCCTACACAGAGTAACTTGGCCTAGAGATGCCCGTACCCCACTTTTCCTTTAAAAGCAGATGATTCTGGTTTGAGTGGTGTCAATGCAGCAAATTTGGGAAGAATTAAATACTAATGCGTTGTTTCATCCCCTTTTTTATGTGGCTGGATAGAACAAAAATTCAAATTACTATAGTAACAGGCTTAAACAGTACTCTGGAACTTGTCTGGAACTTATCCTGTGATCTAATAGTGGTTTGTTGACTGTGCTACTCTGCAAGGCAAGGGCATTAAGTCAGAGCTTTATTCTTTTAACATATGGTCCCCAGAAAAGAAATTTTCTCCTTTGCTTTGTACTCTGCACTATTCTTAAGTGCACCAACAATAAGATTCATAAAGAAAGGCATTAGTTACCTGTGATTAAATACCACAGCCTAGGTATGGATTTAAAATTTATGGAAATAAAATCATGGACATAAAAATGAGGCTGCATAGATCCAGATGAGTGTTAACGAGTGTGAAGGCCTGCAAGAGTAATGTGTTATTTTACTATTATTGTAGCATATGTTTATCTTTAAAGAAGGTGTCTGTGAAAGGTATTGCACAGGGATTTAAGTCGTGGGTAGGTGCAAGTAGCACAGGATTAGGTGGCTGGGGCACCAGGCTAAGATCAAGGAAATTACATCATTCCCAAATTCAGAAAACTCAGGAGTGAATCTCAAGGGAATGGGGAAGCACTCCAACAGAAAATGTTTCAGGAGACAGGTGAAACCGAGGATGTTTCATTTTTTGGTTGGTGTTTTGTTGTTGTTGTTGTTGTTTGGCTTTTGGGGGGGTTGGGGGTTTTTTGGAACTGTATTCCTGTGAGTCTTTCAAAAAGTATAGTTCTGTTGGTCAGCTCAGGCATCGCTCCCAGACCCACACATGGAGACCCACCTCCCGTGGGACAAATTCTGTTTCCAGAATTACGCAGGAGTTTTTGACTTTACTTATTTTTGAAGCTTTTTAGAAAGCAGAAAACTGCTTTTTAGGAACACACAGCTCATTCAAAGCTGGTCAGTAAGGGTATGTGGATCTACCTGCAGGACTGGCCACATACCCACGCGCACTGCCGGCACTGCTGGCAATCCCAGGAAGAGTGCTCCCAAAAAGTCAGGTATGAATGAATTTTGAGAGGTAGGAATCACTAACCAAGGGGAAAGCATGGTGTCTGGCTTTAGAAGGGAAGAGTATGACAACATGGAGAATGATAGAGCAGTCAACTGAAGTTCAACACTCAGAAAACTACTCAGCCAACTTATTAGACCATCAGTGACTCTCAGAGCATAGGGGGAAGGGAAACAGCCAATGTGGATTTGTGAAGAGCAAATTGTGTCAAACCAACAGAATTTCCTTCTCTGGCAGAGTCATAGGGCTGGTGAGTAAGGGTGTGCTCTGGATGTGGCATATCTTGGATTCAGTGAGATTTTCAAAAGCATGAGGCTGGAGAGGTCTGAGCAGCACTTTCACAGATAAAACTGGAATTCAAAACAGCTCTGATAAAACAAAGTAAAACAGATCTAAAATCAGCAGGACGAAACTCAGTGAGAAAGCAGCATTCAGGAAGGAAACTCGGGTGTCCAAAAGAAGGCCAAGCTGGTGAGAGGGACTGGGCTGCTTCAGAAACCAGACTGGGGGACAGAGAAAAGCGGGGATTGAGCATGAATCGACAATGTGATACTGTTGGAAAAAAGGCAAATGTCATTCTAGGACATAACAGCAAGTGCTGTAAACAATTACTCTACTACACTCTGCAGAGCCTGATGCCAAGGTCTGGGCACAGGGTTGCTTCTCAGGGTTCCTCAATGCAGAGGATTCAGGCAGATGGGAAAATACAGGAAAGAGGAGCAAGAGGAGCTGCAAGGGACTGAAATGCATTATTTCTGGGGAAAAGATGAAGGAATAATTTATTTAGGCTAGAAAATGGTTCTGCCATACATAATACATAGAACAATATTAAATGCAGAAACTCATGGGTTTGCTGCCAGTGGGGTGGCTTTGCTGGCGATCTGTGAGAGACCTCAGGCACAGAACTGGGGAGCTGGTCCAAAATACTTGGGAATGAGCACACTGCCAGGGACAAAGCAGATACACTTGGGCTTGCTTAAAGGCAGGAAATGGTCCCACTGGCCTCTCAGGCCACCACTTCATAGTCCCATCCTCTTTTTCACCAGGATCCAAACCCCTAGGAGCCCCTGGTCTGAGCTGATATCTCTGATGAAAAGAGCAAAGGGAACTGAATCCCCTGATATACATTTCAGTGTGTTACTGTCCCAGGAAATGCTGAGCCCCTGAGGATGCCATGATGGGTTTTTGGCGTGCAGGGTGGGAAGGACAGGGCCCTGCTGTCAGTCTGTCTGACACATGGCACCCCGGGGTGGCTGGGCAGGTGTGGAGCAAGAATGCTTCAGTGCAAAAAAAATACCAACCACAAAACAACAACAACAACAAAAAACATGAACCAAACCAAACCAAAATCAAAACCAAACCAAACCAAAAAACAACAGCAAATAATTTTTGGCTTTGGAGTACAGGAAATCTGTGGGTGATAATAAATCTCCATAAAGAGTGAACCATTCAGCTGAGAGAGGTTGAGCTGGGGATTATTGCTCTCGTCCAGGACTGTCTTCCTATGAACAGATGAGGGTGAGGACAGGATACCTTCCTGACAGCATCACTGGCTGGGGTTATCTCTGTCAAGCACCACTCATTTTGGGGTGGGAGGGTTAAGGAGAGTCACATGTGTCTCTGACAGCTGCCAAAATCATACCTGCTTGCCTTTGGAAAACCAAAATCCCACTTACTTTCCCTGTGCTTCACATGGCATGCCTCTCTGCCTGGGTCTTTTGAAAGATCACAAAGTGACCATGAAGTTTACGTACTTTGCTGCTCATGATCATAAGATCATGGTATTGCCACTTGGCTGGTGGCACTGCACAGACCACGTGCTCAGTGATTTTCTTACTCACATACTGCACCTTGGCTGCTGTTATACTGTCCTTTGGTCTTCCCTCACTCATACACTTCTTCTGGGAGAAAAAATGTTTTTGATAAAGGATTCAAGACTGATTCTGGAACTGAAGAGGAATTTTTTTTTATTGGTTTTTCATCAGCTTTCTGTTTCCAGACTAATTTTCTGGGTAGCTGTCCCCTATAGTCCAGAATTGGATCACCTTGGAGAGTTCCACTGCTCTCTGACAGTGGTCCAGCCAAAGCAGGTGTAAACCTTCCCCACCTCCAGAGCACAGCTCATAGTGGAATGCTCATGGCTTTCCATGAGCCCCTCTCAACTGTGCAGTAAATCTGCAACACCAAGGATGTGATCTTACCCAAGATAGAAATGTCTTTTCCATCAATGGACATGATTTAATGCACATCTGCTACAATTCTTAGGTTGTGCAAAGCCCTGTATGTTACTGTTAGCACATCTTCTGGGACTGTGCATCCCTTTGGATTCTCTTGGAGGGTTCCCATTCCATCATGTAGAAGTGCAGAGAGAAGTAGTTCCCTCTACTACTGAAAAATGCCCCTCCTGCCCTCACCCCATGACTTCTTCCTCATAGATAACAACCAGGCTTTCTGAGAACAGAAAAGAAGCATGTGATAGTGCTTTTAATGTCTGCTGCTTTTGTGTTTGTTTCCTGGGGCTGTACACAATCTCCAGCAAAGAAAATAGTTCTGAGCAATCCCTCTGACAATCCTCCTCCACTGTGTCCAGGGAACTAGTGTTGTGGGACAATACCAAGAAACAAAAAGCACTGTGGGCTTCCTAGTTAAAGGAATAGTCTTCACTTGAACCATGGATGGCAGAGATCAAATGAAAAAAAAACCAGACAAGCATCTCAGTTATTCTAAGTACCACAAATGCTGACTCTCACAAAGTCCTTATTTCCATTGATTGAGGTGCAGCAACGTCAAACTCACTGGGAGCTGTGACAGTCATGGCAACACCCCACTGTGTTCATATTCTGGGTTATGAAACTGCAGTTGCTCCAGGCTTAATGGGTTTGCTTTGTTGTTGTATTACAGCCATTTTGGTCTGCACAGTACACTGTACAGAGGAACCACAAAACACAAAACTGCTCAATATTGGGGCCCAACATTCAGAACAAGGCTCTCACCCCATGATGTGCATTAATATGTCAGAAAGAGTGATGAGGTTGACAAATACATTCATTTGCCACTATATGAGCCTTCTGTTCCCATACTGGGTCTCAAATGCAAGGCGGCTGTCACGGAAAGGAAAGCGCCTGCTCTTCAACAGCCACATGGACATTGGTCGGAGGAAATGTTGCTGAAGTCAACATATATGCTACTACAGGTCTTTGCAGAGAAGATAACTTAGAATATGTGCTGCACCTAAAATATTAGTATGTAAAGCAACATGTGTCGTGTGTTTTTAAAAGCTTTCTGCGTAACTGGAAGACTGGATGGTAACAATCTGTTCTGTAGTGTAATTTAGATAAGAGCCCATTGTGAGACGGAAGAACTCCCAGCACTGAAAAGTGCTAGTTGATTGCAAAATTCAAGAACTTGTTCACTTGAGATCTGTGACCTTATCCATGCCAGGCAGCCCTGGCAGATTCCGTGATTCACGTAGCTGCAGGTGAGGTGGAGTTAACACTTCAGAGAGAAACCATCTCCCAAAGAGGTAGCACAGACCAACGTCTTCTGACTTTTTTTTTTTTCAGTACAATATTACCCAAGGAGGATGAAAAACTAGAGGTCTGCTGTAAGGCTGAGAATTCATGATCATTTCTGAACGGTTGTGTGTTACTAGTGAATCACACTTGTTATACAAATTAGAAGCAGGTAACATCATGGTTTCTGGCTGGACAGAGAAATCTATCCAGAGGGATCGGGATAGACTTGAGAGATGGGCTGATTCCAATGGGATGAAGTTCAATAAAGCCAAGTGCCGGGTCCTGCACTTTGGCCACAACAACCCCATGCAGCGCTACAGGCTGGGCACAGAGTGGCTGGAAAGCAGCCAGGCAGAAAGGGACCTGGGGGTACTAATTGACAGGAAGCTCAACATGAGCCAACAGTGTGCCCAGGTGGCCAAGAAGGCCAATGGGATCTTGTCCTGTATCAAAAATAGCGTGGCCAGCAGGAGCAGGGAAGTGATCCTTCCCCTGTACTCTGCGTTGGTGAGGCCACACCTTGAGTATTGTGTTCAGTTCTGTTCCCCTCAGTTCAGAAAGGATATTGAGGTGCTGGAGCGGGTCCAGAGAAGAGCAACAAGGCTGGGGAAGGGACTGGAGCATAAGTCCTATGGGGAGAGGCTGAGGGAGCTGGGGTTGTTTAGCCTGGAGAAGAGGAGGCTCAGAGGTGACCTCATCACCGTCTAGAACTACCTGAAGGGAAGTTCTAGCCAGGTGGGGGTTGGTCTCTTCTCTCAGGCACTCAGCAATAGGACAAGGGGGCACGGGCTTAAGCTCCGCCAGGGGAAATTTAAGTTGGATATCAGGAGAAAATTCTTTACAGAGAGAGTAATCAGGCATTGGAATGGGCTGCCCAGAGAGGTGGTGGATTAACCATCCCTGGAGATTTTTAAACGCAGATTGGACGTGGCACTGAGTGCCATGATCTAGTAAATGGACTGGATTTGGACCAAGGGTTGGACTCGATGATCTCGGAGGTCTTTTCCAACCCAATCGATTCTATGATTCTATGATTCTATGTTGTTTACAGCTATATTTATTTTCCTGGAAAATGCTGATGCAGATTGACAAAGATGAGTTCTAATTTATGCCCAACGTTGCCTAATTGGACTGGTCAGATAAATAAGACCCTAAAAAACCCTGACAAATTGAGAAAATAATTAAATGTTCATATTTTGAAGATGAAATGCTATGATTTCATGACTGAAAGCATAGTTCCAGTTTCGGTTAAACACTTGTAATATTTGATTTCAGACACCAAAAATCATTTTTTTCAGCCACAAATTATTTTTTTTACCTTTTCAGTTCATATAAAACCCTTTGAATATTCTCATTTTGGGGCAACCTGAAACAAACTGTGGTTTAATTCTTTCAGTAGTCAATTAATTGAAAAAAAACTTTATTAGCCAAGCTTTTTTTGCAGGTCCCATGCTCTGTTTTAATCCTTCAAAGTCTTTCTGTGTTTTCTAGCAACTGTGAGTATTTCAAAGAGAGCATGTGTACATTTATCTCTAAAGTAAATTCTGGCACAAAGCTATAGTATAATGAGGAAAAGCTTTCTGATTTACGAGCTGTTTTGCTTTGTCTTGCTTCTTCAATACCTGGCTGAAATGTGGGTAAGACTAAGTTAAAGAGGACTTGAGAAGGATATTTTATTTTAACCTAGGATTATGGTCATTTTAGCTAATGACATATAAGCAGACCAATGTTTAAAGATGTGTTTTCTGTTTCTGTCTGGAAAACCAAACAAACAAAAAATGAAATCTCATCCTTTTTCTGGAAGTTTTAATAATATTATGGATTCTTTTATTTGTCACTTCTTATACCTGCCTGTGGAGTGTCAGATGGTTTGAGTCCTTAATGGTTTCTTCTATAAAGAAGTAGTCATTGACTCATGTGAGTGCTGACACAAACCAAAAGCAAAATTGTTTGTCACCATAACAGGAGACACACTGAATTAACACTGGAATATCTCTTCGGGAGGGGAGCATTTCTGGCCCAGAGAAGAGCAAACCATCTGACTAAGCATCTCTTCCTTTAGGGTTGTCATTCTCTGGTTTTTTTTAATGCCACCACTTTCCCAGCTGTCCCATGACTGCAGCACCTTCCAGGAATGCAAGATTTAGATAATTTTTTGATTCATCAGCCCCATAAAACCACATGAGGCAGCGTCAAGGCTTTGGGCCCCAAGAAGCTGATAAGCCTAAGGACAGGGCTTTGCTCACCCAAAGTTGCACACAGATCAGCTACAGCTTGTCTTTGCATCTGCGGCTGAGTGAAACAGCAGCTCACACACTCCCTGTCCTCTGTGCACAGCAGTGTCACACAGCACCCCTTGGTCACCCTTGTCCAAGCTGATGCTCCCAGGAGTGGAGAAATAACAGCCCAACGGCAGTGCAGGGTGCTGTAAAACTTGGCCATGCAGAAAAAACATCCTTTATAAACTAGAGCAAGGCTGATGTTAAAAGGAGAGGCCTAGAGGATGGTTTCTGTGAGAGGGGAAGGGCACAAGTGTAATTAGATATGGTTATGTCTCAACCCAGCCCTTGGCCCCTCCAGATCATGTACTTTTTGCGGGATGTTTTTTAGGCAAAAATGGAAGGTGAAAGATAAGCAGTTTTAAAGTGCTGGTGTCTGGCAGCATCTGTGAGGAGGTTGCCTGCACAGGATGTCCATCCCACCCAGACAACTCTGCTGGGAATGTAGATTCATTCACTCATCTCTTTCACTAACAGATAAAAATGAATGCTCAACATTATAATATCTCCTACATGGTGATTTTGACATGGAAAATACCTGATGGGTGTGTTAGGTGTTCTCAAACAGCTCACATTCCTGGAAACAGCCAACAGTAGTAAAGAAGGAGATTAAAATGCAATGGGCGAACAAAAATCCAAACATACACGCGGTTTTTTGTTATCTTTTTACAAAGCTCTTTTCACAGACGTTATTTCCTCTAACACCCTGCAAACTCATATTCGTATCGATATATGTTGTGGACAAGTGTTTTTTCTTTCTCTTCACCATGGTTTCAATGACTGCAAAGGAAGCGAGAGTGTATTTTCCTTTAATCCAGTTCTTCCTCCAATTTGAATCCAAGGTTTACAGAGCTAAAACGTCTGCATTTGTCTTCCACATACTTCTGCCTTGGCAACGTCAGCTGTGGTATGAGAGAGTGAAATATAGTTGTAGCTCTGAGTTTACTATCTCTCAGACCAAATATCCCACTTTGGCTACTAGTAAATTCAACGGGAAATGTGTCAGAGGTATTAGGTGCAAAACTTGCTATATTAGTGTTAAAAGTAGGAGAGTTTAATCCTGGTTTTATGAAAGTCTGTAGCAAAGCTCTTGCTGTCTTTTGAAGGGCCAAGTTTTCAGTCACTGTGGTTTTTCTAATGAGCAGATGGACAGTGTCAGTAAAACAGGAATCTTCCTGTACTTACTATCTCCTCTCCTAGGAAAAGCGAAACATCACCAAAATACCACACAGCTGGTGGTATTTTATACAGATAGGAAATTTATCTTCCATTTCTTTTGAAAAGGCACAAAATAAAATATAATTTATTTTATTGCCTCAGAATTGTGCCAGCTTCTCTGGGGTGGCAATAGAAAAAGCTCTATTGTCACCCAGTTCAGCAAGCCCCACTTTGAACTGATGTAGCAAGCCATAGTGGCTTCTTGGAGCAAAACTGCACATTATCATTTAGCTGGATGAATGCATGACACAGAAAAGTTGTTCTTGATTAAAAACAAATATCCAGCATGGCAAGAAAATGAGTAAGGATAAACAGTGATTAAGTGTGATATGTCTGAAGGCTTCCCACAGTATAAAAGCCATATGTGGGAGGCATGAACCTAAAATTAAACTCCTAACAGTGTGAGTTAAGGTTTTTGAAAGAGGCACCTGACACAATCCAAGGGGGAAAATCTGAGTAATTGGCTCACCAAGGGAGGTTCTCACCACTTTCCCATGATCTGCACCTTCTTTCGCCTGCTGTGCTCATCCAAGCAGGAAAACACCATCCAGGGGTCAGCCCAGACAAGCTGACTTACTCATCCCTCCAGACCCACTCATCCAAAGGAGTTCCTGTGTGGAGCTGAAGCAGCCCTGGCTGAGCACGGCCTATTCAATGCTACCCCGAGCCCGGGCAGGCTGGAGCTGGTACAAATGCTAAAGTCAAATCAGTCTACTTGCAGCCTCCCCTTCCTGTGCTCAGCCACCTAAAGCCCAGCAGGACAAGTTCCAGTACGGAAGAAAGAGCCACAGATTAATTGCAACAAGCAGTTGCTTTGGACAACAAGCAATTAACACAAGGCCCTTCCTCACAGACAATGAACTGGTGGTTGCTGGCCCTGTGGTCGTCATTATGGGCTGGAGACTCAATATCCTCACAAGCTGCAAGGTGGAGTGGCACATTTTCATTTGAGGCTGCCACTTTTTACTCCCTTTGGGGGTTGCTGCAGCCTTGGATTCCATAAAGAGCCTGTACTCCTGGCAGGAATGTCATCTGGCTTTCCCGACACTTGGGGTCATCTGGCTTTCCCAGTGCCTGGTGGTCATAAGGACAGCCAGCAATTCTCAGGCTCTGCATTGCTTGCCACCATCTGCCATGCAATGGAATTCCTGTATGGCCTGCCAGAGGCTCCCTACCTTCAGTAGATGAGAGGGAGCCTACCGTTAGCGGGAATCCAGTGTCTCCCGAAAGAAAACTGTTTGCACTGCCACTCAAGCCGCGTTCTGCAGTAGCTGCACAAACACTCATTCACGCAGACCAAACTCAACAGCTGTGAGTTGCTTTAGCTCGTTAGCCACTCAGCTATTCTGGTTTCTTCCCCATTAGTCTTCATTGTAGGCGCAGTCAACAACATCTTCTCTTTTCTTCACTGAGGGAGAAATAAACCAGATCCAGTCAGGGTACATTTGTTGGCAGCTGGGAAATCCTGAAGTTTCAGGTTCTCCCGGTAATGCTGAAAGCCTGATTCCTGCCTTACCCTGAGGCCTTTGCAGAGGAAGCCCTCATGGTAGCCTGGAGGCTTTTCCACTCCCGCTGGGCAGGTTCAAAGAGTGAGACTGCAATCACTCCCTTGACCAGCCTTGCTCACACAAAGACCTGTTGTGACCATGGAAGAAATTCCTGCTCAAGAGGAGCATACGTGGCTTGCACATAACATGTGTTGCAAAATAAAGGTATAAATTAACTCCGCTGAGAGAAAAACAGTGGAGACACCAACCCTGAGAGGTCACTATGACTCCTAGAATACCAGCAAAACTTGCCAGCCTTTTGTTACCTAATCTTTTACCAGTTAAATAGCTCTTCTCTTTGCCTCGTCAGGGTGCAGCACTCTTAGCCAATGCTTGGCTGTTGTTTTGGCAGCCCCAGGACCAAAACTGTGGTGCCTGTAAAGATGCTTCACAGCCGTGGGAAAGGCAGACAGTGCCCTGGTCCACACCCTGCAGCAAGATCAGCTGCAAGGAAATGCAATTAGTGGATTTGCTGTTTAAAGCTATCGGCCATCCCTCATCAGGCATGAGATTAATAAATGGTTGGGAAGGAGAACTTTTCCTCTTCTCTCTCTATGGAGGAGCTGTCTTCATCCAACTCCACACTGCTCCAAGATGAAGTAATTTTGGCTCCCTGCATTTTAGCTATTTGAGATAACGAACTCAAATTTCTTAGTCATCCAAAGGCCAAACTGTCTTAATGTTATGGCTTAATTTTCACTCTGACCCGTGCTCTGGGTGCAAGCTTTTGGATCAGAAAGACACAGAAGCTGCCCCCACTTGAAGCAAGTTTCCTAAATGAGATGTTGTGGAAGGGCAAGAGGTAAAATTCAAGCATTATCAGTAAAATTTCCACGCGGTGCCCACACAACTGTTAGCAGGAGAATTTAATTATTGTAAAATATAACCAAATAAAACTGATAGAAAAGAGTTGTAGGGTTTGCAGTGTTGCTCACAAGTTCATAGGCTGCCCACTTTCATAGCCATATCTGTTTACTGAGGCTGGACAGAGCAAAGGGATTAAGGGAAAGAGCTTCCAAAGATTTAGCTGTTACTAGAAACCCAGAGCCCCTGCAAGCTGCAAAAGCCAAAGGGAGCATGTCTTTTTTACAGTCAATGTTGCAAATAATGTTTTTTTATACAAGTGAGTGCACCTTCCTCTATGTCACATCATAGTTGGGTAATAGATACTGTTACTAGAAATCAGATTCTTTAAGCTGCACTTCCTTAGTCAGAGAGCAGAAGTGTGCTACATGGTGAAGCATGCAACCAAGGCATCATAAATATCTGTTACTCAATGTGACCTGTTCTAGGCCAAGAGAGTAAGAAATATTTTTCAAAAGTTATCCAGAAAATATTGCTGATTAATGAATGTGTTCAAAATAATGAGCTCTCTTCGAAATGTATTAGAAAGAAAATAAAGATATGAAATTCATCAGATTGATTTTTGCTGACAAATTATTAACCCAGCTTTGTCAAATAGCAGTCTAATCAAAAAGGACTGTATGATCTGCTTTTGCTTAATTGCCCTGTTATTGCCTCTTGGTTTGTCAGTTGTATAGAGCACTTTTTCTCTTCCTTTAAGCTTCAAAGAATTCTTCTCCATCCAAAAAAAAAAAAAAAAAAAGAAAATTGGATTTGAATTGGCTGCTGTGAGGAAGATTTCCATCTACTTCCCTCATCTTAATCACAGTGGTCAGACAAAATTTGGAATCCAGAAGACTGTCAAATTAAGGATCCAGTTGATTTATTGATGTCATTTGTTTATTTAAGAAATTAGGCATAACGAAAAAAACCACTAGAACTGTTAAAACCTGTTCTTCTGAAGATAGGAATAATCACCATCAGGAATGGAGCTCTTTGAAGGTACCCCTCATAACCTTTCTGGACAGCAGCTGCTCACAAAGGGCTTGGTCAGAGCTGTGCTCCCTTTTCATCATCATCATCATCTCCTTCCATGGTGGTGTCTCTCATAAACCTCAGTTCTCCTCAAAAAGCCAAGTTTAAATTCTTGAGCTAGTTTGACTCCTCTGAGTGTCATAACTGATACATCCATTTTCTCCTAAAGAAGTTACATCACCCAAAATGTTTCTTCTGTTCCACCAAAAAGTTACTTGTTAATGATCTCCACAAAGTCAGTGGTACAGTTAAATGTCAGCTAAAGGGAAACTGAATTTGCTCAGATTTATTTTGGCCATATAAATATGTGCCAAACTCTGCATGTGTGTGTGTGCACACATATGTCTATTTAAATACATATATATATGTAATACATTGTGTATATATATATATATTTATTAAGAACCTACATCTGGTGAGGAAGCTGAAGGTTTGTGGGGTTGCTGCTGCCAACTCAGTGTGGCAGGACGAAGAGGAGAGGAGACCATACACAAAGGTGCTCCACAGAGGAACGTTAAAAACTGAAAGAGAAAATTCTGCTCCTTTTTCAGGACAAGACCACCTCTTATCACTATGTTTTTAACCAAAACTATCCTCTGGGGAAGGTCCTTCTTCTGTTTCCCAGCCTCCTATTATGAGCTAGCTCTAAGATTTTATGACCACCTAATGTAGCCCAGGATGGTAAATGCCCATATTCCTCACTTTCCCACCATTTCTTTTATCTGTCCTAAGGAAGGAATCAGAGCATGGACAAATCCCATTGACGCAAATGCTGTGGTGTAGCAAGAATGTTTGCCACCAGGCCATGCTCTGGAATGACAAATATGCAAGAATTAGCATCTATAACTCTCCATAAACATTGGGGTTAATCTCCAGGGTTTACAAGACTCTTTAAATGTGCTTTAATAGGACAATATGCTTTACAAAGGACCCATCCAACACTTCACATATCAGCAAAGTTTACAAGAAGGTAAATTGAGCTGGGGTAACAGTTCAGATGTACAGCCAAGGCCCTAATGAGAATGCCAAAGTCAAAGTAATAAACTGATTTGCAAGTCTTCTACCTTCCCAAATGGCTGAAGAGCATTCCAAGTCTGGCAAGACAGTTGGAAGGGAAGAGCTGCGGGAATTAGATTGCTGTCTCTCAAACTCCAGAGTCTGAACTGATCAAATCACCACATTTTCTGTGCAAAATGATGAGCTGGCTGTCAGCCCCACCAGGCTTGGGCAGGACTCTGCTCCTTGGGCAGTCCTGCTGAGGGTACCAGCACTGCCCGTGGGGTTTGGGGCTGCTGAGAATGATTAATAACGGTTAATTAAAACTGAAGGCTGTGTGTACACCTGTTACAGGAAAGGAAGACTGAGCCCCCAGACAAACCTGCCATTCTCCACTGGTGACAAAAGCCTCCTTCTAGCTTCCTAAGGCCAGGTGAGATGAATCCTGCCCCGGGTTTATTCAAGCCTTGAGTGCTTCAGGTAGACTCCACCTCGGTAGTCAGAGCAAGCCACCAGCCCCAAGTGGTTTAATTTTGGAGAACAGTTTCTAAGATGACTGGCCTCAGCCTCACCATCCAACTTTTGCATGTACAAGAGGCAGAATAAGCCTTTACTAATAAACAAAGAGTTTGTTCAAGTTATATTATTCTTTCTGTGCTTTTCACCCAAAACTGATTACCAATAAGAAAATGAAGCCAGGAATTTTAAGAAGTGATACATTTCCATTAAATCAATGTGAAAACCAGGCAGATAATCCTAATAAATACAATTAATGAATTTGACATTCAAAGAAGAATGACCTCATATTTCCCTTCTTTATCCTAATTATCACAGAACATTGGCCTAACCCAGCCTCTTTTTCCACTCTGTAAAGACCTGAGGGGACTTTTTGGAGGGAGGCAGCCAATATCGTAGCTGCATTTGCTATTGTTTCTGTTTATCACTTGGATTGATTTGCAGTAAAAGGATGATTGCTTCATTACAATAATTCAATCTACACTGAGACAGGCTGTCTCCCACGTTATGTGACAAACAGCTAGAAACTTTATTTCATAAGCAAAATTACCACTGGCTGTTTTAAAATGCCAAGAGCAGCTATCATTAGATTGTGGTTTGGCTGGCTCTGTTCGCTGGTGCAGGGGCTGTGGCAGGCTGGGGAGCCTCTGTCTCAGGAAGGAACCCTCCTGGCTCACTGGAACTAAAGAGAGACAAGCAAGAGAAGATCCAACCATTCATGTTAGCATCAAATTAGAAAGTCCAGGGGAAAAAAAAAAATCTGTAATTTCTCATATAGCGAATTGAGGAGAACTTTTGTTCCTTTAGAAACACAAGCTTGACCTGATCACCATTGCTGAAATCTGGTGGGATGATTCCCACAGCTGGAATATTTAAACCAGCCTTTACTCAGGAGGATCAGCTGAGCTCAATCTGTGGAGGGTTGTTCACTGTAGGTGAAAAGGGTCTTGGCCTGCTTCCAAATTCCTAGCAACTTGGGAACAAACGTTCTGGACTGGGTCCTCTGATGTCTAGTAAGTTGAGAACCTGTACTAAAGACCTAAGTCCAGAGAAGTCACTAAACAAAAAAAGATAAATCGATGTTCATGAATATGAAATACAGTCTCTAAATTATAGCAGTGTGGTAAGAAAAGGACAAAAGCAGACATCTGTGGTCAGCAGGAGTTTTAAAAGTGTGTTAGCTACAAGTGGGATCATCAGAAAGGTACCACATTACTTCTAAAAGGACTAAGTCTATCAGCTAAGACTGTTAATAATAAACCCAAAGAAGTAAAAATGATGAGTAAATATTTCCCACTTCTGTTTGGGGAAAAGCCAGATAATGCACTGAATCTTACATGAGAAAAACAAGCCTTTCTTTCATAACAATACTTTCTAAACTTAGAAATTTTTAATTGGCAGTTCCTGAATAATTTGCATCCAAAAGGGAAAGATGTGTACTGAACCCCTGCTGCTGATTTTGAACAAGTCTTGGAACACTAGAGAAGTTACAGATGTGAAGGAAAGATAAAGTTGTGCCAGCACTTAAACACAGTAACTAGGATGACATGAATAAATATAGGCTTTTCAGCCTGACACCAATCTGAACAAAATAATATAATGGTTATTTGGGAACTCTCTTAAGAATTAGATGGGAAAAAATAGAATGACATTGACATTATCATGAACTTATTAAAAACAGACCCTATCAAAACAATTTTATAACGCGGGAGCATGAACGTGTTTAATCAGCAAAGGTGATGGAGCTGATATAAACGATACTGTTGGACTATTTTACCAACTGGACTATTTTGCCTCAAATAAAACTGTCTTTGGGGAATTACCCACTTTCATGAGCTGGGCTCTTGGCTTATCACTCTTTAACTGTTCCCTGCTGATGAAGCTGGCAAATAAGGCAGAGGCTGTGAGGGACTGGTGAATGGCAGAGCTGGTTTGCTCCTCTGCTGAGACAGAGCACAAGTCAGGGAGAGCAAAGCAGGCCAGACTTTCCAGGTGAGGAGACTGATGATTCTGCAGAGATTTCCAGATCCTGGTAGAAAATCAGAGAAACTTCAGCTCAGTGTCTGAAGAGGCCAAGACAACATTTTGCCGTGCAAAGCAGGGTCCATTGTGGAGTAGGTATCTGCTGTGTTTCACCGTGGTGTGGTGGCTCCTACAATTGCTTTGGTGTTCAGAAAACAAATGAAGGGGATTCAGAAAAACACACACTAACTTGACTAAAGGATAGGAAAGCACACCTTATTCTGAGAGACTCAAAGGCTCAATTTATGTGGTATGTCCCAAGGAAGGCTCAGGGATTGAAATCAGGAATTTCAAGAAGGAAGAAACCAATGTGGGTTCCATAGGTTGTATTACAATGAAGATCTTTCTAGAAGGCCCTCAGGTCTATTCTAACCCTAAGAAACCTGAGAAAACATGTTGTCAGTGGCGACACATATTTTCAGTGGCTTTTTCAACCAGCAGACTGTCTCACCACTGAGAAGAAGGAAGACCTTTCTCTACACATCCCAAAGTTACTGTCCGCTTTTACCAGCCAGATGCTCTTACAGGCAAATAAAATAAGAAGTATTAGCTAGTGCAACCATCATGTTTAGTCACTGTCAAGCTTTTCAGCAGTTGTTCTTCTAATTCTATCTTGACAGTACAGACATTTCCTCATGGCAACAGGACTTACTGGTCTTGAAAATTAGTGAACATTTAGTAGCAAGGAAGCTAGAGGTTCAAAATCATTTATCCTGTTTCTTTGTACTCCTCAGTTCCTTTTGTGGCCTTGTAGGACTTCTTACCCACTGATTTTATGAAGAGGTTGGACACATCTTGCTGACGGGAAGCGTCTCTGTGAGCAGATCTGCTGCATTCAGTGGGAAAGTTTCCACTTGCATGTCGTGTTCTTTTAGTTCACAGGGCCTTGCAGCCCACTAATTTTACCAAGTCTAAAGTCTTAAATCACAACTTAAGCAAAATCACCACAGTTTTCCCCTTATTCCCAATAAAAATCTGTGAAATTACCAAGTTTTCCGTGGCTTTTGCCCAAAACCACAACCTGCTGCAAATTCATTGAAAAGTAATTCCAAACTTAACCCAGATTAATAATGCTTCCAACTACTAGGGCCAAGTTTTGCAGTTTAACAATTTAAAAATTGTCACGTTTCATGTCTCTGTGTGAACATTGTGTTCCACTCAAGCCACAATCAGACAAGAAATCATTACTGTCAAACTAAAGGTATTAAAAAAAAAAAATCCACCTTTGCATTATGTAAACTACACTTTGGAGTTCAGATCTGCAGTTTAATTTTTGTCCTGTTGCATAAAGATGGGAGGAACCTGCTTCTGGATCCAGAAAGGTTTCCAAGTCATAGCCCTACCCAGATCAGGAAGTTTGGACCCATATGCTTTTGTTTGGACCCTTTGCTATTTTTTCCTTTAAATGGAGGGTGTAATCAGATCATCTGCAAGTGTTTCAAGCTAACGTGTTTTCAGCCATTAACCTCCCCTTAGCTGAAAATCATTGCTGTCTGACTGAAGTGTAATTCCTAACCACAGTTCCCCACCAGTGCAACGTGAAACAGGTTTCTTGGCCCATCCTCAAGGATAACAAGGAGATGAGAATGGTGAACACTTACTAAGATGCTAATTCAATTATTTGTGATCATGCTGGATACCCCCTACATTTTTCTGAGGTTGGTTCCTTCCCCTGGCCTCTGCATTCTCTCTAGGTATCATATTTGGAGACAGAAGCATAGGCTGTTGATGACTGAAACCACACACCCCAGAACAGGATGGCCCTTGCATTTTCTAGACCAAAGTACTCTCTGGGACTGTGCTGAAAAAAAGATTTATAGTTTTTAATCTCTTCACAACATGTGACTGTTAAGTACGCTATAATATATAGGACAGGAATTAATCCTGAATTTATTTAGTAAATTTTTCTTATTTCATCTGTCAGAAGAATGCCATTTCAATTATTTATTAAGAAAATTATGTTTTTCAAGGTAAATGCATTATTTCGTTATCTGCTTCCAATTAGATGGGAATTCACTGTGTTCAGCCAAATGTCCATTCATCAACAAATTCCAGATTCCTGGCAGTCTGAGCAAATTCCCAATTTTCTTCTTTTATGGGTAAAACAAGTGAAGATATTCATGCCTTATGCTAAATTATGGCTGGGGTTAGACTAGCCTGAAGGGAGGCAAAAACAACTGTGGAAGGTCTTGAAATATATTAATAGATGTTTTGATAGAAGTGGAGCTGGAATAGTTCATAGTATTTTTTCTTCAGGTGCTTTGTTATTGTTAATTAAACACCCTCCTGCCCTCCTTTGTGGGCAACTAAATGAATTGAGCTGGTCACCCTCCAAAATGTGTGCAATGGTGAGGACACCTCCAGCAGCAGGGCTCTGTCTTCCACAGGGACATTGTTTGAGCTCTGGAACAGGCTCCCCAAACCTGTCTGAGCTCAAGAAGAGTTTGGACAATGCTCTCAGGTACATGGTATGATCCTTGGGGTGCCCTGCATGGGAATTGGACTCGATGATCCTGATGGGTCCCTTCCAACCCAGCATATTCTGTGATTCTGTGACATACAGGAACAAAAGTAAAATACAACCCACACCACTGCAAACTCTTCATGTCATGTCCAACCCTTCTGATTAGTGAATTCACATTTTCAGTGGAAGGCTGTGCAAAGCAGCTCCAGCAGTGTCACAGGCTGCCCTGGGGCCACCCTGGGGCACTGAGGGAGCAGTGAGCAGGAAGAAGCACAGTGGCCAGACACGTGCCTGGAAATACTCTGGTCTGCCTCAGAAATACTCCTCCTTTCTCCTTCTGCAAAGCAAGACTACCTAGGTGGGTGCCAGCCTATGGCTGACACAGACACATGGCTTGTGAGACCCCCACCAATTTCTCAGCCCAGCACCGTGCCATGCCACGTGGCTGCATCCATTCCAGCTGGTTCCCTCCCCAGCCAGCTGCTTGCTGGGAGGAGGAGGCCCCATCCACCAACCTTGGAGCTGGATTTCTTGCAGAGAGAGTCTTTACCCCAAAAAGGAGCATGAGGATTTTCTAAAAGGCAAATATGCTTTTTAAAATGCCTCATGTCCAAAGGCACCTTTCCTACCTGCTTGCAAATGACACTTTACCTGGCCAAAGCCCTGTACAAGGAATCTTCTGGGCAAAACCAGGAGAAAGTCTCTGTCCCTGCCAGCTGTTGGGATGGAAGACACACAACAGCTCTGAGCTCAGTTACTCTCCAGGAGTGCTTGGAGTGCTTACACTGCTTGGAGTGGCACTTCAGTGTACAGTGTCACTGTACGAGACATGGGGAGAGCAGAGGACCTGGATGGAGTGATCCCACTGCCCCATATTCTCAGTCTTTGTTTAGTGAAACTGCTATCTCCTCTGACTTCTTCAGTTTTTGTCAAAAATTCTCTGTCCTGTCATCTCCTACAGGTTGCATAAAGGCATCTTGGTTTTCTGCTGCCCTTCTCTTTCCCAGCTCAGCCATCCCTGATCCTTGTGGGTCCCTTCCAACTTGGCATATTCTGTGATTCTGTGACTCTCTAAGTATATTGGCTTGGTCTTCTCCTCTTTCCTTCTTTACACTATTTTCTGTTCCTTTTGTTCTCCCTTTCCAGTGATTTGTGGTCAATAATTCTTCCCTTACACTGTGGAGCAGGATTTTTCAGCCTTTCTCATCATATTCAGGTGTTCGTAGACCCCTCCCTCTCCGTGCACACTCTGAGATAGAGTTCTCTTGTGCACCATATTTTTCACCATGTGAATGAAGAAACAGTCACCACTCTGCCTCTCATTCCCCAGGCTGTGCAGAAAGCTAACCATCCTTCCGTGGGCTGATGCCTTTCCCACCAGACGTAGGAGAGGCAGGAAGACAAGAGTTTTTCCCTCATGTGATTTGTGTGCATCTCAGACAGGCATTGCTCTGCACACAGCAAGACATTTAGACTAAGATTTTGGGATAAAAGCTATGGCATCTTCACTTCTTGGGGACACAGAGCCCTGAGAGCCACCTCACTGCCCAGCAGCTCTGCCAGTGCTGAGGGCTCTCCCAACAGGCAGAACCATCACCATACCTCCAGCATCTGTGTAATGTCCTGTAGCCCAGGCAATCATGAACTCCTGTGTTTATTTTACTGGTAGAATACACCTGCAACTTGAATATTGTATGATAAGCAGATGTTCACTTCTATAAATTGAACAGTGCACGAAGATTTATAGACCCCAGAGGTTCAGATTTAGTGAGTGGGAGCCAAGGTCACAACTGGACCTTCAGATTCAATAAATCTTGACATTACTGGAGCATTGGGGGAGGGGAGGAAGGCATCATTATAGACTTATAACAATTTTAAAAGTATGCCAGTGATGATCTGCAAAGCAGATGTAAGTCAGGCTGGGTTTGATATGTTAAACTGACCCTGCCAGGTAAGAGATGAAATAACTCAGGGTTTGATTTGGAGTCACATATGGAATACAGGAGTGGGAATGGTGATAATAAGCCCCTGTTCATTTGAGAAGCAGAGGGAAAAAATCTCCATTAAAAAGAATAAATGTTTTGTTTTCATGGCCTAAGGACACTGTTGATACCATCAGTGGTGAATTTATTCTAATTAAGGTACTTTAAATGACATATCTGTGCTGTGTTTTTCTTTCATGCAGTGCACTAATGAAAACCACTGGTTTAGCTCTGGAAAAAATGAAGTCCTGAATGAGCAGAGTAGGTACCTGCTGGTGGTCATGCCAATGATGTCTCCCAGCCCAGGAGGCAGAGTTAGCATTGCTTGGGTGCATTTGGAGACCTGGCAAAGAGAACAGACTGCCAGAAGTAATTCAGACTGTAATGCCCCTTCAGGCTCTGGTCTCTTTGCTGGAGTTTTAAAGACAGGCTGGCAGCAAGGATGGAGGGGAAAGTAGGTGAGACAGTATGGACAACCTGTGCCAATGCCTCTGTGAAAGGAAAAGAGGTTGGAAATAGTGAAAGTTAGAGAGAGTAAGAGGCAACAAGGAGGGTTTCAAATGGGCATCAAAATACCCTGACGTTGCTGTGTCATAAGCACCTTCATAAGGGCACCTCAGTAGCCATTCCCTTGTGATAGCTGCAATAAGGTACTGCTAAGGGTCTAAACTGAAGTGGATAAAGTGTGAAACACCAAAGGCAGACTGAACTGACCCCTGCTGGGTCAGCCCAGCCTGGGTTGTAAAGCCCTCCAGAGACGTAGTGTAAGTTTGTCTATTCCAGACTCCTCACCATACCCAGTGACTCTTAAGTTAGTGCAGTCACAACTAACTTTGATCAGCCAACTTGCTGTCACATGTGACCAACTGCAGATGCAAACAAGAGAAAACAAACACCAAAATGTTGTACTCATTTTTTCTGTAGTTATGCATGTAAACAACTCCCCCAAACTCAAGCATGTGAAAGCAGAGCTGCCTGAAGCAGAAGCAGCCAGGAAGATGTTGCATTTGATGGCTTCTGTGGCAACTAAAATGAAAATTTTCAAGCCAAAGTGAAGTAATCCTTAATAGCCACATACATTTTTTTAACTGAGAGTGCTCCCAAATAATACTGTGGGATATAACCTGTCTGCCAGCTGTGATACAGTTAATTCAAAAAGCTGTCAGCTTTTTGAGCTGAAGCATTTGCAAGATTTTCAAACGGCTTGCACAAGGATGCTCTAGGTGCCCACAAGCAGGTTCCTGCATGTCCTCCTGAAGGGAAATCCAGTGTGAAAGGCTGTAGTCAGGCAGCAAAGGTCAGTGCCCAGAGCACTACCCTTTCTTGTTCTCAATCTGGCTCAATTTTCACTTCTGGACACACAGCTCATTTTAACTCTCACACCCCTGCATGAAAGATATGGGTATTTTGCTTCAGAGGATGTAATGAAGCTCCTGATAGGTACAGGCTTGGAAAAGGCAGCTGTAACAACCTGATGTACAACAAATCTTCTGTCAACTGGTCTTTCATGGCCAATGGTGTCTTCTCTGCACCCGGCTCCCGAGTTGTGGGATGGAGGCACCTCTCCTGGTGCCACCCAGAAGTCCCTTGAAGTAATCCCAATCACTACAGTCCCTCACCTGGAGATTTTTTTCCCCACAGTCACAAGCTCTGGGTTCATTAAGGAAAGCTACTTCTTGGTTGTTTCCACACTGCTCCTTGTGAAAGTCCCGAACAACCAGGACAATCGGGAAGTGTTTACACTCTCTGGCCTTTGTTCTTGTATCTTTAAACACTGACTCCAAAATAATTCTGATTTCCATACCAGACAAGCACATTGTGACCTCCTTGCTGGTGAGACACAGACTGTGGATTTCCCTGCCTTGGAAGTTGCAAAAGACAACTCTGGTAACTGCAACATCTTTTAAGGGAGCTCCTGGTGTCCTTAATGAAAAACTCGTTTAGGTAAATCGGTGCTCAGCTTTGTTGTCATCCTGTATCTGATCAGGCTGAGGTAACAGTGAATTTAGTGGTTACTATTTATTCCCAGACATTTACTAATCCCATTTCCCACTGCTGAAAAAGGCGTTAAAAATCACAGTAATCTCCCATTGAAAGGAAGACTTTCCCAACAGCTGTATCCTTCAAAGGTTCCGGCCTTTTCTTTCCCCTTACTCTGTCCCTAGGTAGCCCTCTGGGACACACGGTTATGTGGGATGCCAACTGCTCACTATTCATCATGGCCCCGCTCTCCAAGGGCCCATTGACTCTCAATAATTTATCACTGGATGTTTTGTGTGCTGCTGCAGAAATAAATCAGCACTGGGAGCACCAGATGCTCCCGCATCCCATCGCACTGCGTTAATTTATTAAAAAAGGGGTTTTCTCAGCCCAGCCGTGGGGTGCAGGGATCTCCTCCACAAGGAGCAGTGAGGATGGGGGTTAAGGTCTAGTGAGCCAAGAGCAGAGTGTTGAGAGAGAGAGAGTTCAACGTGGAAGCAGCGCTAACTTGGAAACCCTTGCAGGGTGAGCAGGCGGTCGGCTTTCCAAGCAGAGCTGGTTGTGACTGAGCTCCAAGAAAAATACATTTAGTCCTTAAGTGTGTATTTTTCGTTCTGGGCTCACGGTCTTTTTTTGTTTCTTGGAATAGGTCTCGCACCCGGATACAGCAAGTAAATATCAAGCCATAAATCACAAATTTGATGCTTGCTTTTCTTTCTTCAAGGTTGTATAATACAATGAAAGAGATCAAGCAAATGAGAAGCTATTTTATGCTGCACATGCAGAGTGCAAAAGGCCCTGGGTGTCTTCCAATGACCCCGCAAGAATGATAGGCCTCCTGCTAACATGGAGATCTGTTTTTCTGAGGCATCACACAAATCCTCTCATGGATTGAGGAGTTTCTCCTGTTCTTGTTTTCTTTAATGCTCTTGCAATACAGTTAATTTAACACGTAATGACCCTTCATTCAAACCTTCTGCACATATATATTGTGGTAGTTCCATCAAATGTGCCTCTGGGCAGAACAGGAAACACAAATTTCCTACATTCTCTCCCAGAGTCCTGAATGCACGTCAACAGCTTTTCAGTGCTTATCACCCTTGGTCATTTCTCATCTCCCCTTCAGAGGGGGAGAACCATGGCTGCTAACATAAAATCCTGCCTCTGACCACACCTGGATGATGGAAGAGTGTTGGGACTCCTCCTTGAAGTTCTGGGACCTTGTCCTTGAAGTCCAGCCTTGCCAAGGTTGCACATTCTGTTCCATCACTCCCTCATGCAGCAGGGCCTGAAGTCACACCACTGGTACTCTTACAAAATTAGCTTCCCCTCACCTGCAAGGGGAAGAACCAAACCAAGAATTCTTCCTACACCCCAAAACATAGTTTAGGATAATTTCTCTACTCCAGGACAGTGCCCACTAAACAGGAATAGTATAATGGGACAGGAGCACTCCCAGTACTGCTGATGCATTAGCAGCCTCTCTGCTCATCTCTGAGCATGAAAAATAGGAGTTTAGAGCATCATGTAACTGTCTGACAGCTATTTTTTGTGGTGACAGCAAGAAAACGCACTTTCTTGACACCAGTTCCTTTGCCAGGTTTCAAGTCTCTGCCCCAGCTCCCCAGGGACTTCTCAGCTTTTACAGGAATGATCTGGCAGGTGGGTTGTAAACCCCCATTTCTGCCTCCTTTCTCTCCTTCTCCTCAAAAGTATCCATTTGCACTGACATTTTCCCAAACTTGTAAGCTAGGGAAAGATATGCATTGTGCATAATACTAGCCTGAAGAGATAAAGCTTGCCAACATTATGAGAAAGCATAAGCAAGAGCTTATAATGGGAAGTGTTGGGCAATCCTGTCTTTACTGAAGGCAAAATCCCCCCGCCGTGCCTGCCACCAAGATTAATTCCAGATTTCCTTAGGTTCTTGTGACATGCAGAGGGCCTGTCCCAGAACTGCTTAAGTGCTGTCAGGTCTAATGCTCTCTTTCAAATCTCTCAGCCCAAGTATCAAGAGCATTATTCTGAGGAGATTTTTCCTGAAATCTTCATGAGACGACATTGGGAAATGCTGGTTAGTCAGTAAGACCATTGTTTATCCTCCTGGTAAAACACAGCTTCCGCTAAACCAGAGCCATTCCCTCCTTGAAGATAAGCAAATGTTAGCAAAATGACTGTAAATCATGAGATTACTGGTTAAAGTTGCAGCAAAACTCAGTTTGCATCTTAACTCTGCTTTCTCTCATTTACAGCCTTCTTCAAATGTCTTCTTTGGCACCGAAACCATTTGTCTCAACCTAAAAGTGAACTTTGGAGAAGGGGAGTCTGAATAAAACCCCTACAGCTGTTTTTGAATTATCCAAGAAGAAAAAAAAAGAAAAAATATGCACATTTCCCAGTATAAACATTATCTTGGTTTTATTTTGGGGGTTTTTGTTGCGTTGGGGTTTTTTTTTTAAGTTCAAGGAGAACATTCCGTTTATTTAGAGTTAGACTCTTTTATTTTATTTAGATGTCAGCACAGCACATCTGTACGTCTCGGTGAGACAGAGGAGCACAAGAACTGCTCTGCAAGGTCAGACCAAGGGTTGGTCCGACCTTGTATCCTGCCGGTAGCAGATGCTCAGAGCAAAGCTCAGAGGAAACAGGACCAGCGCCCAGGGGCCTCTCTGGTGTCCCTGCTGTACTCCTACAACTCTGTGCTCACAGAGCTTCCTGAGCCGGAGCTGGACCATTGTGTTTGAGAGTCACCAACAGCCCAGTCCTCTCCAAATTTGTCTAATCGCCTTTGGAGCCCTTCTACCCTCTTGGCCTTTGCAGATTCTTGTGGCAAAGGCACCAGCACGAGGCAGCTACGCTGTGTGTGAAATCGATACTTCCTTGCCCTCTTTTTAGACCTGATCTTGTCCTTGGAAGACTCCTAGTTCTTACATTAGGAGAAGCACTGAATAGGTTTTTTTCCCCTGAATAGGCCTTTTTTTCACAAACTGTTTCATCACTCCCCTTGTGCAAGCTTGGTCATAGCATGCGCCCATGCAGCGCCCACGCAGCGCTACAGGCTGGGCACGGAGTGGCTGGAAAGCAGCCAGGCAGAAAGGGACCTGGGGGGACTAATTGACAGGAAGCTCAACATGAGCCAACAGTGTGCCCAGGTGGCCAAGAAGGCCAATGGGATCTTGTCCTGTATCAAAAATAGCGTGGCCAGCAGGAGCAGGGAAGTGATCCTTCCCCTGTACTCTGTGTTGGTGAGGCCACACCTTGAGTATTGTGTTCAGTTCTGGGCCCCTCAGTTCAGAAAGGATATTGAGGTGCTGGAGCGGGTCCAGAGAAGAGCAACAAGGCTGATGAAGGGACTGGAGCATAAGTCCTATGGGGAGAGGCTGAGGGAGCTGGGGTTGTTTAGCCTGGAGAAGAGGAGGCTCAGAGGTGACCTCATCACCGTCTATAACTACCTGAAGGGAAGTTCTAGCCAGGTGGGGGTTGGTCTCTTCTCTCAGACACTCAGCAATACGACAAGGGGGCACGGGCTTAAGCTCCGCCAGGGGAAAGTTAAGTTGGATATCAGGAGAAAATTCTTTACAGAGGGAGTAATCAGGCATTGGAATGGGCTGCCCAGAGAGGTGGTGGATTCACCGTCCCTGGAGATTTTTAAATGCAGATTGGACGTGGCACTGAGTGCCATGATCTAGTAAACGGACTGGATTTGGACCAAGGGTTGGACTCGATGATCTCGGAGGTCTTTTCCAACCCAATCGATTCTATGATTCTATGATTCTATAGTCCTCTTCAGTCTTGTTTTAATTCTCTCTGTGCCTCTGGCTCTTCCATATCCATTTTAGGGTGATTGAAGCGTGGCATGGCTTGGGCTTATGCTTCATATGACAACAGCCTTGCCTGGTAGTATCTAGTACTTAATTTTACTATTTTTTACATCTGTTGCAGAGTATCAGAACCGTGTTTTCATAGAATTTTCCATCAATATTCCAAATTCTTTTCTAAAAGGCTTGCTGATGGCCAGCTGTTGGCTAAGCAGTTGTCATTCTGCCACTTCTCCTCTGTTTCATTACTTTCCTCTTCCTAATGCTGGCTTTCTACCGACATTTTATCTTTCAGTCACTCAGTTGGGAGTGAGTGAAATCCTCCTGCAATTGTTTGCTGTTGGTTCTTCTGAAAAGTTCTGCATCATCCACAAATGTGGTTAACTCACTGTTTATCCCCTCTTCCAGGCCTTTGATTAACACATTGGAGTATAACACATCTACGCTGTTTTCTAGACTGGAATAGGACCATGTGAGGACTTGGGCTTTTTTTCTCCCACAGCTTGGCTATCCAATGTGTCTGTGGCAAAGTACCATTTTTGGAAAGCTGGATGTGCTTAGGCACATCCTTACTGACCTCTGCCAACAGATTTGCAAAGCCTGACTCTCTCCTACATAAGTAACATGTCTTTCTTCTCACCATCACTCCCATGCACACAGGATCCATTTCTGTCTATCAATTCTAATCTGTGATAGAATTTTCAATACCCTACCTGGCTGTAGAAGGTCAGCACATTAGTTTGCAGTTCTCAGGTTCATTCTTGAATTATTTCTAGCTATAGTTAATATATCTGGGAGAAAAGGTTCAAGTGTGAGACTTAATTAATAATTTAAAATACAACAAATATTTCCTGTAGACAAGTTCAGTTATCTGTGTTAGTTTCCCTGTTAAAAAGCATAACTTCTTCGACAGACTGGGCCAAAGTATATCCACAATTAAAATATTCAGAAAGTTCTCCTGTTCCTTGAATAAAGCATTGATTTATTTTTTTCCCCACTGCAAACTCCAATTTTTTACTCACAAGTTTCACTCCTGCGGTTTCTTGTGGGTCAAACACAATGTGTGACATCAGCCGAACATCCAGAAGCTATCACGTTGTCTGGCATCTGCAATTAATGCTATGATTTGAGTTCATAATTAGATCCCTCCAACATTGGGAAACGCACTATTGCTAATCTGCCTCCATAATTTCAATTCTATTGGCACAGTAGACAATGCCCCAAGCCTGTCAGTGTTCAAGGGACAACATTTGGACAATGCCCTTAAGAACGTGGTGTAACTTTTGGTCAGCCCTGAACTGGTCAGGCAGTTGGACTAGATGTTCTTTGTGGGTCCCTCCCAGCTGAAATAGTCCTGTTCTATTCTACTCTATTTTATTCTACTCTGTTCTAAATCAGAGCTTTCCCTGTGCACACTCATTTCTTGGATATTTATTATGTTTTAGCATATTTTCCTTCAGCATGATTATCCCTAAGTTTTACAAAGCAGAAATGTGCATACTTAGTGTAAACAAATGTATAATATAGAGTAAAAATATGCAAGTCTGTATTTGACTTGTCTGTCTGTCCTACACACCCGAGTACATGTGTGTGCGCGTGTATAACACAGCATGAGCGTTCATGCAGACACTGGAGAAGATAAATGTGCAAAAACACATATGTACAGGACTTGTGGGATAGGGTTGTTTGGGTTTTTTTGAAAACTGCTAAATAAAACCCAAAGAGGTAGAAGTTACCTACAGTAGTGAAGGCATCAAGTGTTTAATCATGAACGTAATTACAGATATGAAAGCACTGTGTGTGAAATCCATGCAACCCGTCAGCTGGCTCAAAAATAGGCTCTTGCCTAAATATTTTGCCTACCACGGGCTTCAGTGGAGATCACCATGGTACCTCACAGGTAAATAAATGCAGATTAATGGAGGAAGTGTGGGTGCTTTCACCTCTTTCCCTCAAAATTAGCAGCACATCCACACTGTCCAATAATACATCAGGGCTGTGCAGCTTTGCCTCCACCCTTGAGTCAGTTCAGGGCTGTGTTTGTCTCTGGGCAATGTTAAATTTAGGGCTTGAGTTCCAGGACTACTCATCTTCACTTTGCAGCTCTCTCAGCTGCAGTATATCACTTGCAGGCCAATGCCCCTAACCCATAGGGGGGTATCCCATGTGACATACATTAATTTATAAATGAGAATGATATCTGAATGCACCACATTTCAGCGAAGAAAAACAAACCTTATGGACTCTTTCAGGGCTGTGATAAATTAGGATGTGCATGGTACAAATATTTATCTTGCACCCTTATTACAAGTATTTCCTTTTCACTGGTTAATTTAATTAAGAGGTGTCCCTTTGGATTAAAACTTCGTAAGATGGATATATTTTTTTTCCAAACCATAATTCATTTTGAATGAAGAGAGGAAAACTCATAGCTCCTGAACTTATTAATAATGATCTGAATTAAAATACATTCCTGGCTTCCTTGAACACTTACGTATGTTACGGGATAGCTGGGAGGGGAAGCAAGAGGGATTATTTTTGTTTTCATGAGGAGGACCTGATCCCAGAAACACTGTTGAACATGTATGATGAGGAGTTAGTCACAATGATTTCTTTGGCAAGGGAGAAAGAAGCAGAAACAAAAACAACACTGACCCAACTTTCTGTCAACACGGGGGAGGGGGATGAGAGAGCTGGTATGGGATAATTCGTCTTTTCTCCTGAAGCCCAGGATCCCATCTCACTCCAAAAAAGCCTCCCTGTGCTTGCCAGCCTGTGGCTGGGCAGGATATCAAGGCCAGGAACAGGAGAAGTGGTCAAACCTGCCTGGAGTGGCTCGTGGCCCAGAGTGGGTCACTCTCCTGCACAGCCCTGGGGGATGTGGGGGCTTCCCTCCTGTCCCCCTCTCTGTGTGATGCAAATCATCACCCAGTGCAGGACACTGGGCCCCCAGGGAAGACAAAACCCATAGAAGATCCCAGTTGGTTCAGCTGGTAAATCTTGGGTAAGAGTATCCAGCCTCTGAAAACGTTACCTGAGCTGTGGACCCAAAATGAAAAGGGGAAAGGTGAAGCCTGCTGGAGAAGGTGCTGTTTAGGACTTCAGAGCGTCAGGATTTTGCCTCAGGTTGCTGTGCTGATCTTGGATGTGCCACTTCATCTCACTGCTCAGGACCCCTTCCTGACTTTCCTTGGATATTTTTTTCCAGGGCAGTATCCCTGGATCACAAGCCAACTCCTGCTGTGTCTGTGCAAAGAGACAGGCTCTGCACACAGCTCTTCTGTCAAACAGGCATTACACAGAGTTGGTGACAAAACTGTAACTGTTTTTCCAAAATCTCTGCTTTCCCTCTGCTCACAATTGTCCTAGAATTGTCCATCACAAAATTAGTCCCCAGCTCAGTCCCTACGGTGGGGTGAGTGATTTTATGCCTCATTATCTCTTCAAGGTAGAGTTTAGACGTACAAATGTTTGGGAGACGCACCTATTTTGAGAGGCCTCTTCTTCCACAGAGGTTGGTGTTTATTACTTCCATCACTGCCTCTGTGACAGGCTGATTTTAATGGCATTCAAGGTTGAATAACAGAAAAAGACCTGTCCTTTTGCTTCTTCTTTAGAGGAGAATTTTCTGATCAGTTTTGAGTATTGTGTCAATACATCCTGTCACATTTTCTTTCATTACAGAGCCTACCAATACACTGCTAGCAGGCTCATTAACAAGACAAGGGGCATCACTGTCAGAAGAAAAGGCTACTGAAATGTAAATACAAAGTCTAGCAAAACATCTCACACATATAAGCTTGAACTTGAGTCATTGCTGCAGGCGTAATTGAAGGGGTTTCTCAATACATTATTCAAATCCATGTTGATGCTATTTTGCTTCCCACCCCACTCCAGCACCTGCAGAAACCTCTCTGCTGACCCTAAGACCCTTGGTGAGATTCAAGCCAGAGCATTTGGTCAATGCCAGCTCTTACATCAGTGACTGGCACCTCTTCATGGCTCAGACGTCTCACTTTTAAAAGAATAATTATGGCAATGCTGTGAGTTGAATGATAAAACTCAAAGAAAAATGAACTTGAAGATGTTTCCCTAGCAACTGTGTGCAGCAGTGCTCCCACCAGGCCAACAGTACAGCATCACACTTGCAACTGAAAAAAAATACAGACTGAAACCTTTACCACTTGAATGGCAAGTGCAGCCCAGCAGAGACACTGCCTTCCTTGGTAGCACCAGTCCGTGCCCAATTCACAATGCTGGCTTTCACCTTATGTGAAAAACTACTCTGGATAAGGAAGAGCAAGAGCCATGAACTGAGGTTCGGTGAGCATAGCAACCTCAGGAACTGGCCCTGAAAATGGAAAAAAATACCAACTTAATTTCAGTATTGTTAAAATAACTGTTGATTATCTCTTTCTCCTTCCATTCCTGATCCTTCTCACTACTACACTAGTGCAATCCTACCACATGCTGTTTAATGAGTCACCTTCTGCCATCTGACACACACACTGGCTTTCTTGAAGCAGCAGCCATGAGTTCCCAGAGGGCAAAGCAAGGCTTACTCACCCAGCTGTAACCATCTTTGTGCAGCAAGTCTTTCCCAGTCCTTCTTGCTCATCTTTCCTAAAACTGACTCTTGGGAACAACACATCCTGGTGCAACCCACCCTTTCTTTCCTGTCAGACTCGGAGGTCCAGATTTTCCCTCTTCTGTATCACCCAGAGCAGATACAGAGAGTGATGCAAATAAGAGAAGGGAAGAAGCAACAATCCCATTACTATCCTAATAAACCCACCTATTTTTTGTTTACATTACCACCACCATTTTAACTGATGCAGTCCAGTCTACTGAACAAGGCAAACTTTTTATGCTGAATCCTGCATTATTATCTTTCAGAAAGACACTGACCATTTCCCTCAGGGATGCTATTCTGGCTTGAATATTTAGGCAAAAAGGTGAAAGGCTGCTATGACATCATACTTTAAAATCTATTTGAAAATTCAAATTTTCAAATTAAAATCTATTTTCAACTCAGCATACTCTATGTTTCTATGATTACCTATTAGCTGTGCTCGTGAGATAAATGCAGCATTATACCATATCACCCCAAGAACGATTTCTGCTCACCTGTGCTAAAAGCCTCCTGTTCAGTAAATTTGGGTTCCACCTTTTGGACCTTAAACATACTGAAAATGCTCCCCGGAGACGGCCAACTGATTGTTTTCTTTAGCTGATGCGTGCTCAGCATCACTAACATGGATTAAATCAGCAATATTAAATCCAAAAAAATGTACTTTGCACTGTGATTTATGGTTTACCTCCTGCAATACGAGAGGCCTTTGGCACGTGAGCCAGAGACGCCTCAAATGCCACCAATGGTACAATTTTATAAAAGGATTGTGAGGGGAGCGAAGTGCTCATCAACATCCACACATTAGTTGTGCAGCTCTTCCTCCTGCTTGTCAGGTGTTAATACTCACACCATTCATGCTTTCTATGGCTCTCCATGTGCCATCAGCAGGAAAAGCTTGGCATGGGGCTTTGCAGGGCAGGGTTAAACAGTCTCAGAGCATCTGAAAGCCTCAGCTGATGAAGCAGGAGGAAGACTATGAAACCACCCTTATCCCCAAGACAGGGAGTGTTGCTTCTTGTCCAGGGAAAGTGATTGGTTTGTGCAACTGAGTGGAATAATCCAGGAGGGGAAAAGAACGATCAAAAAGCTGAAACCTCTCCTTGGTGAGGAGGCAATCCTACAATTGCTGGGTTTTCTTTGGGAAAACAGTCCCCCGTTGCCTCCCAAGCTACACACGGGGACATGGGCAACCAACAAGACCCACAGTCACCTGCAGACTTCAAATGACGAGTCTCTAACCTGAAAGAAGGGCCCAATCCCACTCCTTCTAAATGACAAGGAACTTCTCAGGAAGCTTTGGAACATTTCATAACCCCATACAATGTAGCCAATGCCTGAGGAGTCCAGTTCTCTTCTCTGTGATTCAAATAACAGCCCACCCACATAGTTAGAATACAATGTACTTTAGCATAATGAGAAGTCATTCATTCTCTTCTTACGAGAGTTTCTTCTTACAAGAAAATTTCTCTGTTACTCCATCAATCCCCTCAGCTGACACAGGATGATAGAGATGCAGTAGTTTAGGCAGACAATATTACAGACATTTTTCTGTGATGCAGAATCTCAGATGTTGTCCCATTCATCAACATACTTCCATGACATCAGGAATGTTATCTCATACCTAGGAATTACTCCTTTTCCCACCCCTGTGCTGTCTTGGTAGTGTTACTCGTAAAACCTCCCTCTACACATAGGTTGAAACTGGCACTGAAGTCACCATCTGTCTTTTCCGTCTCCACAGGGCTTGCATCCAGGCTCTCATCTTGCTTAGGAGGCAAAGCACAGCTCCTCCTGGCTCTTTGTCCCACCAGGTGCTGGGAGCCAGAGCCACTAATGCTGCAGCCACAGAGGAGTCAGTGTGACTGTCACGGGTTTGGATCACTTAAAGAACCACAGCCAAAGGTATCAGCAAAAGTGGTTTTATTGAAATATCACGTAAAAGTGCCACTTATCAAAGTTTGATGGCAAGTTACAGTACAGCAAATCATTTGAACAGCGGTTCAAAACCACCAAGGCAGAGTGAAAGTCACCAAGACAAAATCAAAGTTATGGTAACATAAGGTTATGGGGGTCACCAGTCGCTTACCAAAGATCTGCCACTGGTGAAAGGCCTCTCTGCCCCGAGGAGCAACCTGGAGAGGTGTCCCAGCTCAAGGGGAGATCACTATGCAGCCAAGCTACCCAGCAGGGAGAGCTCAGAGAAGGCTCACTTGGGCTGTCATAGCTATAGAATAAAGTGGTTGGCTTGTGGTCACATTACATGAGAAGAAAAAGGTCCATGAGACTCCTTGTACCCACACCTTTCTTTCTTCCTTGATATATAAGTCACAGAATCACAGGATGGGTCAGGTTGAAGGGGATCCCAGTGGGTCATCTGGTCCAACATCCCTGCTCAAGCAGGGTCATCCCAGAGCACACTGCATAGAATTATGTCCAAGGGGTTCTGGAATGCCTCCAGTGAGGGAGACTCCACAGCTTCTGTGGACAATCTGTTCCAGTGCTCGGTCACTGCATAGGAAAGAAGTTTTTCCTCGTGTTCAGGTGGAACTTCCTGGGCATCAGTTTCTGCCCGTTGCCTCTTGTCCCATTGCTGGGCACCCCCGAGCAGAGCCTGGTCCTTCCTTGTGACACCTCCCTGCAGACACTGACAGACATTGATGGGTTCCCCTCTCAGCCATCTCTGCTCAAGGCTGAACAGGCCCAACTCTCTCACCCACTATTCATCTGTTGATCCCATGATCAGTGTTCCAAGTTCATATGCATCAATGCTGAGTGTGTCACTCTGCTCCTTTGTGGGTTTTCAGAGAACAGGTTGGAAACAGAGAAGTTCTTGGCCCAGTTATGGTTTAGGTCTTTACCTCCTCTGAAGCCTGTACCAAACTACTGCTAGTCTGGTTAAGGGGATGAGTGCATTCATCACAGATCCCATACCTGCATATCTGCAATACTGCATTTTGAGCTGGGATCTGCCAGGATCTGACCCATTCCATGCACCTGGCTGCTGCAGCTGAAGCATGTGGACTACCCTGAGACGAGTCGGGGGATTCTGTGTGCAAGGGTAGGAAAGCAGCAAAGCAATCGCCCTTTCCCAGAAAGTAAAGCCAAACCCTGTTCCCACAGAAATCAACTGCTGGGACCTCAGGAGTGACAGCTCAGATCCTTCATGATTGTTTGCCTTCAAAAAGGAATTCTGCTTCACTAGGATTCTGAGTCTTTCTAATTCACATATTTGATTTGCTTCGGGTCTTGGGTTGTCTTCATTACGGGGCTGCCAACAGGGAATCAAAAGGGGAGTCTCTGAACCTGCTGTGAGGCCATGAAACTTCACTGGAAAGTGTCAAGTGTGGGGTGAAAAGGGAGTGGGCAGGCACATTCCCGAGGGAACGCCCTCCCTGTTTGATACCATTGTTATGGAGAATTAAAACTTCAGGAAGGCCAGTGAAATGCAAATGGCAGGAAGCCCAAGAGACACCATTTGCTCACTTCTTACCAGGGTTCTGCAGAATAAAATATCTGAGTTTCTGCCTTGTGTGAAAATGGGTGTCCTAAAGGCCAAACTCCCTCATAGGTGTAAAGGTCAGGACTCCAGCAGCAGCGAGGTGATAGACACGAATCCCAGCAGTCACTTGAGATGCTTACTCTGGAAACAAACTCTCACACACAAGTGGCAAGAACAGAAGAGCTGATACAACAGCAAAACAGATGAAAACCATGTGTTTGGTCCCAGGATGAGTTACCTACTAGGAGAGGGCAAGGGCAGTGGTACCTCCAGCTTTCCACATCCACTTGAACCCAGCTGGCAAGCGAGGACAAAAAACTTCCTGCATTTTGATGAGCTTGAACAATATGATTTTTAACTCCACAGGAAGAAATGTCCTTCAGCAGCAAAGTAAGTGACAAGATAGAGGTGGCTCATTCCGCAAGGATTTGCTAAGCAGGACGGTGCCCAACACCACTGCAAAATAAAGCTCTTTTGGACAAAGGAAAGGATTTTTTGTTGTTGTTGTTGCAAATGGCTTAATTAATCACTTCCCTCAGCCCCAAATGGAAAGAGGCTCGGGCTACAAAAGGTCTGCTTGTATTAATCTCCGGGCGAGCAGATACACTTCCCTAAAATACATTTAGCTGTCAAAAAAAGCCAGCAGCAGAGGGTCAAAAATTGTGGACTCCAGGCACTTCAATGAGGCTTTTCTTTTAAAATAATAATAAATATTAAAATAATAATAGAAAAGTACACTGAAACCCAACTCTAGGCAAGATTTTGTTCCCGTTTCTCCCGTGAGAGAGGCAGGGTGAGGATACCACTAGTCCTTTACATGCAATCCCTCCATCTAAATGATTTCCAATGGGATCTCCTGCCCTTGCCTGCAGACAAAAGCAGAATGCATCACTGTTGCCAGACCACCTGGGACATGGGGAGGAGAGGAAATTTCCAGATGGGTTTTAAGACAATTCATTTATATTTATGTAGCCAGAATAAATGTTTTTTTTCTGAGATAGCATTTCCCTTTGCTCTATCTAGACCACCAAGAAAAGAGGGAGGCACAGAATTTCTATTGCATTAATAGTACTGGTGTTTACAGTTTGGGCTTTTATGAACTTGTGGGAGCTGTTTATTGAGTCATAAACTCTACTAATGGGGATATTATCTCTAAATTATATAAGTACTACAGTATTTGGGTTAGTTAAAAGAAAGGTTTAAAACAGTTACGCACTTACAGTTTATCTCAATTACCAACATGATCCCATAATGGGAATTTAATTGCTAATTGCTAGCTTATATTGTAGAAGAACTACACTAACAACACACAATATATAGCCTGTATAAACATGTCCAGACAATTCTACATCACCTCCTTTCACTGCTACCTTCTAGCATGTTGGGGTTTTTTTCTTATTACAAAGATTTAATTCCTAAACACCTCGAATTAGAGATTCCTCTTTGTCAGGAAAGCATTTCCAGCAGTGCTTTGTCTGATGGATTTTAGTGAGCTGCCTGCAACACACTCGAGTGGCTTTGAACAAAAGGGACAGCCTTATGCACACGCTTTAATACTTTGCTAAATTAGATTCTCAGGAGCTCCACCAGAAGAAATTGTACTTTCATTTAAATCAACCCACATTTTCCTGTTTACCCAGCTGGAGTGAGGTTTGACCAAGACCCACTGGCCAGAGCCTGAGTCAAGCTCAAGCACAGCCAGGTCCTGTCAAGATCTACATTTAGCTGGTTGTTTCAAATCCCTTCGCAGTGAGTGCAGAGGGATGGGAAGGGGCAACAGGCCTCCTCTAGACATTCCTGTAGGCTGGTCACTCCCCAGACATGCCAATTGCCCTTCCATTGCCAAGTAAGGGATCCAGAGAGCTAGTGCAGGTGCAGACATCTGAAAGCAGGGGACATAAATCTCACCCATAAACCTCATTCCACTCTGGAGGAGGCTGTGTCCCACCTGCAGCACAGCAACTCTGCGAAGGGTCTTCCTCTTGGCTTTCAAGACAATGCCATTCTTCTGACAGATTTGCCTTTGGAAGTGGGAGCTCCCTCAAGTCCTGTTAGGTGATACAATGAATTTCGTGTTGTTACAGATCATCCCACCACCCTGCTTGACAGGGATGTGCATCAGATTTTGAATAAGTTTGTGAATCAGCTCCTTTCCTTCTCTTTGTCCATAGTTCTTAACACAAAGAGGACAGATGGCTGGGGTGAAGGGCAGATGAGGATAGCTCATTTATTTGTGTGTAACACATACCAGAAGAAACTTCCAGATGATTCAGAAGTGACCAACTGTGCAGAGAAAGAGTTCATGTAATCAATCTAGAACCTTAATATATTACAGCTACATTAACTTCCTTCCTTGTTTTGTTTATGCTTCCTCACTAGTTTAGAACTTTACACCGGAAACTGGTGGGGACACAGACTTACCCCCACCCCCCCTTTCTGGCTTGTTTGACCACTGCCTAACACATGAGTGCTGCCTCTGACTGGGTCTGAGTCACTACCCTAAACAAACTACAAAAAGGAATTAATTTAGAGCAAACAGCAACTTTAAAAAGTCTTCTTTCCAGATAGCTTTCCCTCAAATGTTATCTATACTGCCCTCTAAAACCTAAAAATAATTTCAAAAATCTAACTGAGCTCAGATTGTGGTATTTTTTTTCCTCATGATATTCTAAACTTCTTCTCAAACAAGCTACTGGTTTGTCTTTCTCATTGTACTGGGGCTTGACGGTTAAGTCACCTTGAAGAGGAAGAACCACTGCAAGTAGATACACAATAGATATGTTACTGAAGGTACAGGACATTATTGCTTAAAGAACTAATGTTTCCCTCCATGTCACTGAACTACAGAATATTAAAAACTGGAAAACTCTTCTATTAGTTCCATGTCTCAAACCACAGGAACATTTAGAACGGTCCAGCAAGCACACAACTGGTGAGTTACTGTTAGTGATACATGGACTGCTGTTCTCTGAAAGCAGTCAAGTGACTGAAAACATCCAGCACGTTGGTTATTGTGGAATCAGGATCCCTGCAGTTTTCCCACAGAAAGTTTTCCTCTGGGAGGCAGAAATGTCTCCTGGGCTAAGAGGACAAAACAGAGAAAGCAGACGTAGGAGTCAACTGAGCTCAAACTTTTTCTGAGAAGAGTTTTTCTGCCATGAAATAGAATCAACTCTCATCAGCACGAGGCACAAATGCAGAAAGAGGACTTCAGCATCCCTTCATTTACGCAGATGAACATCTGTCTGCTGCTGGTGGTCTAGAAAAACACAGTAGCTGCCTGGATGATGAGCAGGACACAGGAAAATATCGCCTGGTGAGGAAATTCCATGTTTTTCCCACAGGTTTTCCATGGCTCCTTGTGGTGACCATGTCTGAGGGGGCCCATCCGCTGGTGACCACCAGGGGCACTCTGAACCGGACAGGACCAGAACCTTGGCCATGAGCCAGCCCGTTTGCAGCCATTTGCTGGCAGCAGCAGCTATTCCTGAGAACTTGGAGCCTCATATTCTCAAATGCCAAGTTGAGGAAACAAACATTAACACTGAACATGCAGCAGAGCCCAGCAGTGGGATGGGGAGCCGGCCCTGTAACGTGAATCCCTCCGCTCCTGCCGGGGACAGCACGGATACTTGTGGAAAGAAGATATCTTTGGCTGCCCTACAGAGATCGAGAGCTGAGATTAATGGCAACTGTGGGGGCTGCCTTCCCCTTTATACCATGCATGCTTTAAAGCTGTGGCCTCCTGCCATCTTGAAACATAATCCTGTGGTATTGTCTTCATTCAGGCCCCTCATAAGCAATGTGAAAAGAGAGAAGAAGCTGGTGGCAGGATTAGAGGAGAGGTTGAAATATTCTGGGCAGCATATGCTGTAAGTCACATTATACAAAGAGGATTATTGGACTGCTCATTGGCCAGGGCTTTCCATTCTGGAAGCATTTCTGCTTGTAAGAGAGAAAACCTGGTGAAAAGTGTTTATAAAATGTCAGGCCACAGCGTATGACACACTGTGAGCACAGTGACAAGCACTGAAAATATTTTTCAGGGCCTGTCTGCCCTCTCCTAGGAGATGGTTTTGTGTTGGTCAGGGTTATGCAAGATGCATGGGAAAAGAGGAAAAACAGAAGTGAGACTAATAATGCAGAATGGTATTAATAAACACACTAGAATTACCATCAGCAGATGACCCATCTCAACCTTAAAACCGAGTACTATAGTCTTGGAAGGCTGTTTGAGATGCTTGTTGTTTTAGAGGTGAGAAACCACAGTTTGTAGTCCAGCTTTAATTTATTCATGGCAAATTATACCCATTTTTTCTTAGACTACCAATGTTCTTACCTGAACCAGATTTTCCTCACCTGGCACCTATGTATTTACAGAGAGCAGTGGTATTCTTTCTGAGACTTCACTTTATTTCACTAAATAAGTCAAGCTCCCTTAGTCACTTTTCTTATCTCTATTCTCTTGGTCATCCTTCTTATCTCCATTCTTCACTTTATTTCACTAAATAAGTCAAGCTCCCTTAGTCACTTTTCTTATCTCTATTCTCTTGGTCATCCTTCTTATCTCTTTCTAGTTCTTCTCTGCACTGGTTCCAGTTTGCAGTCACCTTTCTTGACCACAATAAACCACAACAGAATGTGATTGACTAGACCTATGCACATGGTTACACCCGAAATTATAAAAAACTATATTTCTTGGACTATTTGTTTCTTTTAAAAAGGCTCTTCTTTTCTCATACACATAAAGGAAAACAAAACAAAGCGAATTTGTCTTTTCTGAAAGCTATTTGAAAAGTTCTGAATGTTCAGAGTCAACTTTTCTTGGAAACCCTCAGCTGTGCAAGATTTCCACAACTGAAACAAATCCTTCTGAAGTCTAGGGAACATTAAAAATTTACAAGGGAAACTGCATTCATTTACTGTCAAGCTCAGTCTTGGTGGTATGTTATAAAAATATTCAGCTTTCACCAAACTGGCTTCAAACGCAGATTGTTGTTTCCGCTCTTCACACTGCCCCTGTGGTCAGACATTTTTCTTGTCATGTAAGAGACCATTTTCCTCTTTTGGATCAAAAAGCAATTCATGGTCTTGTCTACAATCTGGGGCACTTAAAGTTCTCCCAGTTTTCTTTTTGAACCCCTAGACACAGACCGCGACTTGCCCATTTTATTGCAAACATCTTCCTAGGCAGCAGCAGCACACATAATTATGCCTTGCCTCCAGACCTTTTTTGCTGACAAAAAAAGGTGAAGAGCTGCCAAAAACTTAATATTTTGCCATATGGTGGGAAAAAGAATAAAAATTTCATTTACACCATCACGCAAAAGTGCAGGAAGGTATTTCTAAATGGAACCTTCATTCTAAAAAGGATCTCCAAGTTTCAAAAGAATTACTATTGTCTTTCCCTTGGTTTGGGGATTTGGATACACTGAATTCTCATCTTTCTAAATCAAACAATTCCTCCCCAAACTGTAATTTCAGATTACAGAAAATGCAGGGGACTGCAAGTGTGGGCTTCCCAGGCTCACATCTCTTCCCCCTCCCCTGTGGAATCACCTGGATGAGTCAGCTCCGCCTTCGCTTCACTTCTTCCGTTCTTTAAACTGGGGGAATTACTTCTCTCACAAGAACATACAGTAAATCCATATCTTATCATGGCTTTGAGGTGGTATAAGCTTAAAAAGATACAAAAATGCTAACAGGAACCCCATTTAGTCATGGAGCAAAAAGAAAGGCATCAATTAGTTTTCAAAGGGCAAGTACAGTTCTGCTGCAAGAAGCTGCACCCTAAAAGTCTATTGGAACACCTTCTCTTCGTACATGTCCCACCCAAGTAAATTTGGGGGGCTACTAACCTGAGTCACACTGAAAACAAAAAGCAAGAACTGGCAGCTTCCTTGTCATGCCTACAAAACATTTGCTTCCACTTTGGAAGGCTATAATTATCCCTGATACCAGAGCAACCTTATACTGTGCGAAAACCTTGCTGGCATTTCCTCCACAAAATAACAAAGTTTGACACAAACAGCACTCGAGCATCACCACGGGGATACAGCAAAAACACAGATAGAAGCTGAAGGGCAAGGGAGGAAATTTGAATGCAATTGCATTATTGTGCTAATGCAGTTCGACCTAACATTTGAAGAGGTCATCCAACAACATTTGTTTGCAGAACAAAGCAGGGTCAGTCAGATTGTGCACTATTTGACTCAAAGATTTCTCAATACTTGCAAATTCTCCATATAACCAGACACAAAGATCAGAGGATATAGTTTTAATTATGCTTGTATAAGTATGACAGAGTACTGCTGATTTAAAAGAGGTTCCAAAAACACACAAGTATGCATCAATGTTGGAACAAGAAATTAAATGTAATAATCCCTATATATTTTCTTGTTTTACAAGAAATGTTTTCAGTATCTGTCTACAAAATCTTTGGAGCTGAAGCACTAATCTAAAAGCAGTGCCTTGCACAGATGAGATTATTCTTCCTTGCCAAACAGATCATCCAGAAGAGGTAAGTATTTGACCACTTTCACAGGAGGGCATGTTGGTATTTGGCTCCAGTCACTTTGCTTCTGAAATAAATAATGCAGAGAATATCTTACTATATCATAATGAAAACAAGAATAATTAAAAGTTGGTCAACATAAGATTGAATGAGCTGCTTCAATTCCACAGACAAATCTGTGAAAACTTGTGTCTTTATATAGAACATCCTCTTATAAGATTACTACATGCAAATTTTTATCAATCTTGCAGAATATTTTATTAAAAATATTTTCTGTTGTTAGCCCTTTTACAGACATTTTCAAATTAAATAATGCTACATTTTCTTTATTAAGATGCTTATACTTGAAATTCTAAAGTCATCCATGTCTCAACACCAAAAATCATACAAAATAACCAGACAGAGAGAAAGAAGAAAAAAAGTCAGCTAAACAATCACAACTTTGCTGCAGAAATCTAGCTGTCAAATACAGGTACTGTAGCCCCAAAATACTGCTATTAATTCACAGTAAGTCATGTACAGAATGACAACCAAATTCTAAAGTTGAACAAGATTTAAATTCCTTCCTTTCTCTGATTTTTTCCATTTTGCATTTACCTCTTTGTTAAAATATTCTGGTACTGTACCAAAGACAGCCTAGGCATTGCAGCTAACTAACAAAATAACAAAATCAATAACACTCAGTAAACTACACTGGCATCCATCAAAACCAGTGTGGGATGTCAGTATGACAGTGACAGCAAAGCTTTGGAGCTGATGGGAATTGATTATCTCAGCACGATGATGACCGATTATAACTTCTATTGATGCTCTTCCTTCTGTTTTGATTTCAGCTGTAAACTTCCTGTACCATAACTCCATGTACCACTCTCAATTGGGATCTCAGGCATCAGCCACAACCCTAAAGTGCATCCACTGGCTGCCCTCCAGGAAAAGACAACACTTCTTGCAGACCCAAGCAAACCCTCACCTTGTACTCTGATCAGAACATGTTTCACCACCAATGTCCACTTCAACTCCCTGCTTGTTTCACAAGCACCTTTCCCTCCCCACCTTCAGTGTGAAGGCTGCCTCCTGGTTCCACCACCACTTGCACCCCAACTTCACCATGTAGGAGCCACCTCCTTTTCTCACCTACCAGAGATGCTCAGTGGCTATGAAAGCCACTCTGTGAGGGGATAAAAATGGTCAAAACCATTCAACAGAAAGAATATTTGTGCCTTCTCTTCTTTCACCCTTGCTTTTGGGTAAAGAGCTTAGCACCACCTTGAAGGCAAAAATCCTCTGGGCTCTGAGTTTCTTTCTGAGTCTGTGGTGCTGAGGCCCGCAAGAGTCCCTACCCTGACATAATTCACTGAGAGCAGTCACTGTTTAAACACTGAGTTATAACCCAAGCACAGAATTCTTCTGTAAAAACAAAGAATACCCCCTGAACAAAAACTAATGCACATGTTGAACCACAGGACTGCTGCATAAAACATGTGGAAGGGCTTTTATTTTATCTGTACAAGATGGAAAAATTCTTCTCAATGACAAAGTGAAAAATAAACCACCATGGAAAGCAGAGCAAACCCCCAGGGAACTGGGCCCTCAGACATCACTGACAGTTTGAGATGCTACAGAAGAAAGAGCTGGTAAGTCAGGTAAGAGTGAGAAGTCAGGTTAGTAGTTTGAGGAATACTGGTTTAAACTATGTCACAATTGAACTTGAATTCAAAAGAATGCTATGTTTCTAAATGGTCTGAATACAATCAAACATGTCCTGTGCAACACATTGCTAGGCCAGAACAGCAAAATGATGTGTTGGCAGAAGGGCTTAGGATTTATCTCTTACAAAGTTTTTTTAAAATTCAGCATAATTGCCTTATGGACCATCTATTTTAAAATGTTCCACTCAGCACAAGATGGCAAGATCAGATTAATCTCTGCAGTTTGTTGACACCACATTTTTATTTACCCTAAGTAGCAGGCTGGTGCACACATACAAAGTGGATCCATCAGTACTTCTCTCAGGGTACAACTACCAGTGCTGTGGTGTGTTGTGTACAATTTTCTATGGAGTTACACAAAATTCATAGTTATTTGCTTCAGTGTCAGTGGAGCTTAAAGTATTTCAGCAAGAAAACAGATCATTTGACATGTGAAAATGATATTTGTGGGGGAAACAGCATTCATGCCCATTGTCCATGGACAAATGTTTCTCATTCTCTTCTTGTTTTCTTCTGTAAAGATGTTCCAGAGATGTGATAGCTATTAGGCATCTCCTCAGACTTGTTTGACTGCTCTGTTTCATCCTAAACCTCTCAGAAAAAGTTAATTACTTGAAGAAAACAGGCATAAATACACAAATATGAAACAATATTGTAGTGTCCACTGGATAAAACACTCTTGTTAAAGCTGGAAAAATTATATCAGTGTGCTGTACTATTCCCTTGACCAGATACACTGGTTTTACCTTGATACGACCCTTTACTGTCGGGACAGGACGGATTTGATTCTCTCTCCAGTTCAGCCCATGCACAAACATGTGATAGTTCACCTGCTTATGGTCATCCTCATACCTAAGCAGAATATCCATAAGACGACTCAAGGTTAAAGGGAATTTTTAACAAAGTTATATAATGTTATCTACAGCACAGTAATACATTACCTTTTGGATAATAATTTTTTTTACTCCTTTATTTCCAAACACTGGCAGGAGTGAAAACTCATTACAAGCTGTCAGGAACTTCTATATTATACATTCTTTTCCATATTCTTACACCTTATTATTGTCTCTTATAGTAGAATTCAACTTCTTTATTTTTATTTCATTTCAACCAATTTCACTTTAATGTTGAAGCATTGCCCAACCATTTCCAACATTGGGATCTCACAACTTGTGACAAACAGGGTTGGGATGATCAGTGTATGAATCTTTTGTGCAGAAAAGAAACAGGAAAGACGTGTTGGAACACAATTGACCTGCTTTATTATGACTTCTACAATCATTTCCTGAAAATAAGCAATCCTTCAGAAATGCTGCTTGCATATGCCTTGGATTAAGTTTACAATTGACAAACACACAGCTCTCTAACCTACCAAACAATAGCCAGATTTTAAAATCACAAGCCTTGTCATTTGGAAGTTGGTTTATGGCACCATTCTTTATTTCCATGGAATAAATACATCTTTGTGTCTGTTATGACTGTCCCCTAAATGCATGAAGATATATATGCTGCCAGCTAAGGTCTACAGGTACATGTGGAAAATGATATTTCCCTCCCTCCATTTCTAAAATCCTTTCCCTGAACTAAAGAACCCCACGGGGACAGATTTGTAAGCCACATCATCCTTCTGCCATTGATTTGGATGAAGCAGCTTCAGAAATAGAAGTCCTCAATTCAGCAAAACACTGAGGTGATTCAGACACTGTTCTTTCAGCAGCACCGGTCAAATGTTGAAAGATACCTTCAAGCTGAAGCTTAAATCATTCTTGAAATGAACAGCTCAACTGCTCTGCTATAAATACAGCACTGGCAGCTTCTGTGAATGACACTTGTCTCACCTAACACCACCTGCCTGTGAAAGGGACACAGTTTGGGCACAAAAGCACACCCTGGAAGTGTGTGTGCTTCACTGGAGTCCATGGGGAGACGTAAACACCTAGCAAGGCTCAATACCTCTTATTTTTGTGCAAAACATCAGGTTAAACAACTCTGCCCTGAGACAAATACTATTGCACGGGAGCAAGATCATCTCCAGGAAACGAGTCTTTTAGAAAATCATTTTCCCTTGCTCTTAAAGAAATAGCAGTGCACAAAACATGGGCTTCAAATCCCTTCAAATAACTGCAGAGGGTTCTGACAAAAATTAAGCATGAAGGCACTTTAAGGGAGAATTTATAGCACAAACTTGGAAAACCATACAGGAGGAGAAATAGATCCGGTGACAAAAATAAACTGCAATAAACTGCAGCTCATCCTCTCCCTCTCCTCCCCCCACACCTTTCATTTAATAGTCAGCAGGAGAGATAATAATAAAATATACTGAGAGCCATAAACTGAGATGCTAGTGATAAACTGGAATGTTAAGTACAGTGAGTTATGCTGAACATGAAAGCAAAGTCAGAAAAGAATGCTCCTGCTACCAGCACTAAATGGAGCCTGAAACACTGCCATGAGAAACCCTCCAACGACAGCTTGCTTCTTTATCACAGTTCACATGCAAGTTAACACTTCCATAAAGCTTTATTTTTGGGGAATATATCCAATATTTGAGAAAATTATCATTCCCACTTCCAGGATGTGCTTGTTAGTTGCAGGGGTTTTTTTTGAAGGTGACAATAGAGAAAATAAAGGAGTTTTGCATTAGAAGTAATAAGACAATCAAAAAGCTTATACGTCTTGGAAAAAAGAAAAACAATGGCACATAGGTTGGAATTTCAGAACTATCACAATAAATTATTTTTCCTTTTACTATGATGTAGTTATCACAATGTTTGCTCATTGTGAAAAGTCAAAAGATTAATTCTCCTGTCAGGGTTCAGAGCTGTATAAGCAGGACTTTTAAACAAAGAACAAGTGAAGGCATGTAACCACTTGATTTTTATGTCAAGGCAATGAAGTTGAGGAAAGCATTGCTTCTGCTTTTAACAAACATTAACAAGAGAAAAGTCCTTTGATGTCCCAGCACTGAGATGACAACATGGGCATGAAATTAACTATATATCAAAGATTTTAACATGGGCGGAGGAAATGGGATTCCTAAATCCCATATTTAAATAGCTACAGAAAGCCGCTTAAAATATTACTCTAGATAATCCAGAAAGAAAAAAAAATCTACTCTTTAGGTCTCCTTACTGCTGTGACTTATTGTATCAATCTACTAAAAGCACACATCAGTGATTTGGCACAGAGCATCCAGATGGACTGAGGAGATGTTATCAATTTGTGCATTATTAGGACAGAGATGTCATACATTTCAGTGGCTGGAGTTAATAAGACTGAGACTGACAGTGCTCTTCAAGAAAGGAAATTAGATTTGTCTTATCAAGAAGATGCAACAAAGATAGCTTGAAACCATGCTCCTCTTCAGTTTTGCCCTATGATTCATCAATGCATGTGACTTTAGGCTATGAAAGTCACTCCCCCATCCCTATCATAGTTTGCAGGGCTTTTTATTTTTCTTTGACATTACGAATATAATGTCATATTTCTGCTTCTAAAAACACATTTGTAATTAAATAATCCAGATATGTGAAAAATCTGGTTAAATCACATTATGACCATTCCTGTGGATGTTTTGGCAAGTAAAGGTTACTTCCATATTTTTTTTTCTTTCCCATCAAGAAATCTGTAACCCCAACATTTATGTGAAAATTTAAATGTACCTGCAGAGTTTTTTTAATTCCTTTGTTTTGCATAAGGTGTATTGAGAAGTTAATCTGATAATAACAGAGCAGAAGCATCATGTTACTTTAGCCTTGAAGAAAATGTTAGGATTCCTCAGCCTGTTTGATAGTCTCTGTGCAACACAGGTGTACAGAGACTAAATTGTCACAGGTCTACACTTAAAGTGTCATAAACTGCTCATATGGGAAATTTAAACCAGCAAGCACAAGTCCAGGTAGCCTATCAGATGAATTAATTCATGGCTACCATCTTGTGTATACATTTATTCATGTCTGGAACAACCACAAATTGAACCATCAATTCCTCAAAATACTGAATAATAGAAATAATTTGTTTTTAAGAGATCCAAATACAAATGCTACAGAGTCTTTTCATCACAAATGGCATAGGGAGTCTCAGGCATCAAAGGTAACAAGCACAAGACAGAGTGCAGGAAAAAGATTTTGGGACCATTTCCACTCTTGCTCCTGCTACTGGGACACTTGATGTAGCAGGAAAAGGGGGTTTCCTTCCTGAGAGAAAAAAGTCAGCCCTAAAAAAACATTACAGGTAGGCAACTAGGTAAAAAATTATTAACCAACTACAATCCAGGGAAAAACTGAGCAGGCAGGAGTGGCCTGGCCTGACTTATTAGTGACTTGAGAACTGGGATGACCATGTAGGAAGCCCATTGCTGTCAGGCACTGCTACTTGAGGCACCAGAGATTCACCTTTTCAAAACCACAAGCCCCCTTCAGAGTCAAACAGACTCACCTTGGTAGTGTAGACAGGTGAAAAATTACACAGCTGCTTTTAAAAAAAATTAAAATACATATTTATAAAAAAAGGGGCATATAATTAACATGTAAATTAATGCAGAATAATCAACATGTAATACTTGTAAACTTGTCATATCCACTCTTTCTTCTCTCCATTTTTTCTTTTCTTCTCTGACAGCTGTTTATATATCCTCTGGCAAAGGACTGCCTCTTTTTAAGTCCTTGTTAGCATATATTTAGCATTGCAGTCAATAAAAATAACAGAAAAAGAAAACCCACCTAAATTCATTACTTAAGCACTTTGGCAAAATTTATTTATTAAACAAACTATAATTGTTCATTATGCCTGCATAAATTTAAAGAAATGCTTATAATGACTACTGTAGTTTTCTGGCAGAAACAATTGTGCACCATCTGCATCTCTTAATACATTGTGATTAAAAGTTCTGTATTGTTTTGTGACGAAAACAAAGTGAGGAAATGCTGATGACAAAAGGAAATACTTTTTAATGTGCCAGTTCAGGTAAACTGGAAAAATGGATACATTGTTGGGTACCTAAATCCTACAATTTCACCAATTAAAAGTATAAATTAACACTAGACAGACAATATGAAAATGTCTCATGAAACCCCAGTCTTTGTGATAATTCTCCCTGCACTATGTGGCAACTGAGTGGTCTTTGGGTACAATAAACAAAGTCTTGGGTCATTTGGAGGTGACCACAAAATTAGACAGTAATTTCTAGTCCCATCCCATGCCTTTAATAACTGACACATCATTGCAGTATAATTTACAAATGTAAATAATAAATACTTTATTGCCTTTCAAAATGGAAAAATAGAGTCATTACGTCCTGCAGAAAGTCTTTGCCACCTAATCTCAGATAGCAAAGCTGAATAAACACACAGTTGCAGTCTTCAACTATTATCTGATCACATTGTCCAGCATCACTTTATGGCTGAATAGGGTCCAGCTAGTGCATTAGCTATATATACTGATTCTGTGGGAACCCAACAACTTTCATTGTACCACTTTCTTCCTTCATAGATACAAATACACAGGGTAGGACCACAACTACCCCTTACTTCAGACACAAAATTACACATTTCCTCATTAAACAAAAAGAAACAGGGAAAGAATACTGTTGACAAACTTCACCCACACTGAATGGCATACTCCCCAGGAGCAAGACTGTTCTTTATGAACAATAAATCCGCCTGTTTCATGATTCTTCAGTGTTGAAGAAAACCACATGAAGCAGGAGGAAAGCAAGAGCAAAGTCTAAATCTCATTGAGCCAATAAAACTCTTTGATTTCCAGATTACTGGAAATTAACTCTTATTGAATAGACTTCAAAAAAATCTTTCCCTGATAAAGCAATAAACTTCCTGAGCTATGCCAAGTGCACATTAAGTATGTGACAATGTTCCTTATCACCTGCAGTGCTGTGACACTGTGTAAATTGCTACCTTGGAGGCAGCTGATGGTGTAACTTAGAACTGGCATTACACAAGGCTCAACATCAGAGGAAGCACTTCTCACACTGATTTCCAAGGCCCAGCTTCACACTATTTACCTTTCTCACACAGAAATCTGTAAGACAGGCTGGCCACAGCCCCTTTAGAAGCCAAGGAAAATGGATGGTAACTTAGAAATCCAGCTCTTATACCAACTGAGGAGATAACTCTCTCCTTCTCCATCACCTACAGAAAGAACCTACGGCAGCTGAAACCTCCTCCAGTTGTCAGGGGTACCTGGCTAAAGCTGGGTGAAATCCAGCCCTTCATCTCCTCCTTCTAAGCTTATCTCTAATTTTTATTATAGTGTACTGGGCTTTTCCTTGTTAACTGACTACACTCAGACTCTTCAGGAGAGAAATGGTTCAGGGCACAAAAGCTTTCCCTAGTACAAATTCACAAACAATAAACATGTCCCTGGAGCCCACGCTGTGTCAGGCTTGCCTGTTTCTCATCAGAACTGAGTTAGTACACAAATAAAAACTTTCGGTCCCTTGTGCATCTATTCAACTTCAGCCCTTAAGAAGTGGAAACTGTAAGAACCCCTTGTCTAATACAAGATTGTCCTCCAACAATTTCAACAACTTGAAATTTAGACATGTTTCTGATGACTAATGCTTATAACTCACTATCAGAACTGATGAACAGCAAACAAATTGCCCAAGTTGTGTTATCTGGCTATTGCAAGACACTATTCTGAACATTTTTGGTATAGAAATGGAGGCTTTGTGAAAAATATCCCCTTAGGCTTCTTAAAGTAGACTTGTTGGTTTTGATTTCAAGAGGAATTCTTGCTTGCAGTACGAAGAAGCTTTATTAAAATGGATTCCACACTTCTACCTGACAAGGGTCTTTACATTATTTGATAAACCCAGATACTTAGTTTGCAACTCCTCCTGAAATCAAGAAGCATATCTACCTGAAAGCATCTAAACATGACCAAAGACAAGATCTGCTCCTGTTTTTAACGTAGTATGGAAGGCACAGACAAAACATTTAAGGATTTCCTACAAGGGAAAGAAGAAACCAACGAGTATGCACTTACACCTACTACCAGAAAACCTGGCCATGAAAACCAAACTCAACAAGACATCAGTGTTCAAAGCACCACAGCTTACTTTGAACTCTAGTCTTCAATACAAGTGTACTGAATACTAGTTCTTTTCACTTCTATTCCCATTAACAGAACTAGCCAAGCAGTTTATCTTAAAACAGTTAAATATGCTGGGGAAAAGCACCAAAACCATGCCAACACTCCTTTTCCTTTTCAAAAATTACAATAAAATGGGTTTCAGGTGAGGCTAATAGGAGCAACAAATCAATTTTATTGACTACTGATGCTGTCTACTTGATTCAAGGACATTTCATTGGATTCATCTTGATGTGTTTCTTAAAACTGACATAATGTGCTTTCATAAGATTACCGTTTTTACCTTACACACATGAAAAACTAAAGCAAAAAAAGTGAATCTCATTGAAAATGGTATCAGTACCTGATTGCTAAAAGACTAATTCCATAGAATCGTGCCAAACCTCAGATGATTTACCACACCAGACAAAATGAGGAGAAGTTGCTAAGATGGATGCACCTCGATTATAAATATTCTATAAACAGTAAAGTCTGCATGTGTATCGGGACAAAATCTTCACCATGAAGTGATTCATATTAAATAAATGACAAATTCTTAAGATTTTTGTGGGCAGTAGATATTTAGCATTGATTTGCACCCATGCATGCAGCTCACACTATCTGCCCTTAACTTACCTGGTCAGTAAAGTTTCTAGAACTTCATCAGACAGTGGCAACCTAAAGGACTTGCAAATAGTCCTGCATGTCTCATAGGGCAACACTCCACATCTGCACATCAAAAAGAGAGGGGTAGAAGTATACATTAGGTATTTTCCAGGTTTGCTTCAAGTGAATGTTTCTGTGAATAGGAAAACACATAAGGAATATGGGGATAGAGGTAAAGAAAGCAAGGTTTTATGAAATTTCACTATTACAAAGTCATGAAACTTGAAGGTCTTTGTCTCCCATACTGAGGGAGAGATGATTCCTTAATGATTCCTGCGATTCTTTACAAAACAAAAAGGGCAAATGAGTGGCATAAAGAATCCAAATCCTTTCTTTTATCCCTAAAATCACTATTTTTCCTCTTTGATTTAAACTTCTGTGTTTTGCCTGTGATGTCACAGAACGTTCAGTGCAGCACCTACAATAAAGAGTCCACAAACAAAATGAAAAAGAGGCAAAACGTCTGTCCATTTTCTTGTCTACTCTCAAGTGTTGAGAGAGGCTTAACATTACTCATAATATTCTTTAGCCACAACATATCATTTGCTCAGCAACAAACAGCACGTTGGTCGGTTTACAAGCAGAGCTTCCAAAATAACAGCTCAGGATAAATAAAGGAAACTTACTTTTCACGGTCGTAGTACACAAACACTGCAGACAGTTGATCAAAATTTTCAAAGCTATTTTTCTTCAGTTTTTCATGAGCCCCTGCAAGGAGGAAGGTGAGGTCTGTTTGACAGTCATCTCTCACACCGTAGTGACGTCCAAGAGTCATAATTTCGTGTTCTGAGAAGGCTCCGCCAGTGACGCTGACTATCCAATTTCTGCTCACAAAAACAACAGCCTACGTTAGTTTTAAATAAATGAGTTAAAACCAATCACTAAATTTGTGGGAGGAAGAATGTCCATATTTCCTCAGCAGCTGGCTATAATGCAAAAATACATACTAATCATGACTGAAGAGTTTTACAAGAGATGCCATCCTGGTATGGAATATTAGCAGAGCGAATTTTGTCATTGCCTTTATACAACAAGACAGTGAAATAACAAGGTATTGCTCTGTTTTGTTCCTAATTGTATTTTGCACTCTGCAGCACATGGTTAATTCTCTGTAAACACAAAGCACGCACAACAACAGCAGCATAAAACACAGAGAGAGAAATAACAATGGCAGAGGAAGTTCACAAAGCACTGTGAAAGCTGGGCCTGATGGGCAGCTTTCAGGGAAAAGCAGAAATTGGTCACAGAGAGAGGAAGAAAATTACATTCAAATTGTAATCACAAACCCTCCTGAAAAGAATGTAAGACTGAAGGCAGCAGCAAGACCAGTTTAAGCTTGGACAGTGAAAGCAGAGAATCCTACCCCATGCAGGGATGAGCCTGAGATGTGCTCTCCCAAGACTGCATGTGCTGCTCAGATGAATCAGCCCAGTCCAAGGGAGAAGAAATGTTCCCGAGATCCATCTGATAGGCCAGAGTTGGCACTCACTGTCAGTCCCCTCAGCTGTACAAGTTCTCTTGTCAAACCTGGCTTAGTGTAACTACATTGGCTCTATGATCCCAAACATTTGCCCCTGGTCCACTCACGTTCAACAAGATTTTTTTATCAGCAAGCATCAACGTAGGCCTATGTGTCTCAATTAAAATTAGATTAATTACATATAATATTTCTGGATAAACTGCATTATGAATAAACTTCAACATAATTGCTGATGCAACTAGTGCTGTAACCTGTGGTACCCTTGAGGATACTGAATCACTGTGATCACACACTGATCCTTGAAAACAATCGAAGAAATTAGTAGTGATTCACAAAGTTCTGACACAAGACTCAAACTGCTGGCTGGAGAATACTTAAATTGTTGAATTAATCTGGTGATGGGTCTCTTCACATCCACATGTGACCTGAAAGCACAGAAACTTAGGACCCTTCCAAATTTGCAAAATTTTAACAAGGAACATAATTTTTCACTTGCATCCTCTCAGAGGCTCGTGTAGTCCTGTTCAAATGAAGGTATCCCTCTATATAATATGATTGCACTTACACAGCTATTAAAAAAAGAATACTAAACACTGTAGAGTGTCTACTTTGATTCAACTGCTGCTTTTTTCATATTAAATAAATCAGAACAATCCTTTACTTGCAGTGGCAGGAAATAAATACAAGAAAAAGACAAGTTGTTGACAGAAGCAAACCCCACTTGAGCAAACTTAATGACCAAAACTTAGTCCATCTACTGATACTATCATTATCTTGTCAGTATTGTTATGCCACTTACTGAATATTATTATTTATACTGCAGCAGCACTCAGAGATCCAGTCAAAACTGGAGTCTCTTTCTTGCATCCTGCAGTAATACTACTGCAAACACAAAGAGGAGGACAATGCTGCCTGATAAGCCTGGCACTCCCAATCCGTGGGCTGGCAGAGCTGGAAGCATGGAGATAACATCAGCCACCAGAATATTTCCACATACTGGATTTCCATACATGGCACAGATTTTTTTCCAGCGTCAGGATTTTAAAAGTCTTTTATTTTCTCAATCCAGTCAGTGACAATCAAATCACCAGAACCCACAGATAAAATTATTGTCTCATTTGGGAACTAGGGAATATTTTAGTGATTGCCAGGGACTAATGATTGGGACTCAAGACTTACAAACAGAATTAAACTCTAAACATCCAAACTCTTCCTGACAAAAAGAAACAAGCTGCAATAATTTTTCCCACAGCTTTGCTATCTTTTGTTTTACTTTTTTTTTTTGTTCTAGAAGAATAAGACAGATTGCAATCTGAATTTATTACAGAAAGAACAAATAATATTTAACTGCTTAAGGGAGCTGCTTCTCAAGCTGAATTGAAGATAGGCATCCTTGTTAGACCCACATGGCTCTTTGTCTATAAAATCAAACAGTCTTGCCAGTAGCTTATGGGAAAAAATAGACTGGAGAGGGCTGTGTGATGCACAAGCATCTAAGTTTTAGTTATTCTTTGTTCTCCTTTTAACAAAGCTTTCAACAGTTTTAATGATAGCTTAAGTGTACATCATATATTTATTTTCTGGATGAAGTACCATAGATTTGGATTCTCAAAGCAGTTGAAGTAAATTGTGTAATTATAATTCTGCTTCGTTACATCATAATTCTAGGTGTATTTTTAAATGCAGCTCATATAAAATTACATAGGTAGAAAGGAAGAAATCTGAACAGCCAAATTCAGAGCACAGTGAAGCTTTAGCTGTATTTAAGATAAGAAAAGAGGATTATCATTGAAGTTGTCACAAAGATAACTGCCTGTACTAAAAATAATCATTTGTAGCTACTTACAATCATCAAATGCCATGGTAGATTAAAAATAAACAGTGATGTACACAATAAAAGAAATGAAAGAAAAATACATACTCTATTCACAGAAAAATATCTTTGACTTTTCATAGATGCAAAGAAGTGCTCTTGTCTTTGTCATCTTTGTCATTAAAAATACTTCTTTCATTCTAAAATAAGATACATGTTTCCTGTTAGACCCCCTGTCTTCTCTCTGCAGGAGGGATGTAGGCCATTAGTGGGTGTTCAGACTGGCCCAGGTGAGTATTGAGGCCAAGAAAACCTTTGTCACGTGGGTTCTCCAGCTCTACTGCTATGGAGAGGGCTACTGCATTTTTTGTTGCTGAAGCAAAGTCCCTCAATACCACATAATTAGACACATCTCTCTCCATGCCACAGAATTCCACCACCCCAAATTGAACAGCTGGGCTGTTCACAGCTGCACAGAGTACGGCCATGATTAAATTTACACCCAACTGAGACTCTTCTTGGTAAAACAAAAATCTTTCCCTGATATTTAAAAGCAGAGTCCTCCCTTCCAAAAGTGTGCTTCCCTGACTTCCTCATGCAAATGTTCCAGACCTTTGACCTGCTCTTCATGTGTGGACAAAGTTTTGCAGACGATTATTTCATAACTTAAATTAAAGCCATAATTATTTGATTTTAAATAGCAACTGTTTACATAAATTAAAACCCTTCTCCAAGTGCTAAAAACTTTCTCCAGATAGAGATTACCCTTCAATTTTCTCCCCTTCTTACTCTAGTAATAACATTTTCCCTCTTAGTGCAATTAACAATTCAAACTCTTGCTTCTGTTGAGTAAAATATCTGAGTTCAGAAATATTTTGACCAGAAGCTGCCAATAACTGTGGCCTTAGTTTAAATCTTACCTGTTAAACACTTATTTTTCATTTCTAAATAGCAGCTTGTTTTAATTTCTCACTACTTTCACTTTGATTTGCTGGAAGATTCTTCAGCTGATCTATTGTTTTTCTGAGATATTTCTGAAGCAGTTTCTGCCTTAACATTCCTATGGGGATGACATTCCAAGCAATACACATCTACTTGCACGCTTTAGTTATTATGACACTTCCTAAATACACAGTATATTACTTCTGTGAAAACCAAATTCTTTTAAGTAAAATTTTCTCCTCTGTTCCACATAATTAACTTTACCCAAAACAGTTCATATGCTCAAGTATTCTGGCTGTGGGATAAGCTGAAATCAGCTTGTATCCGAGCATGATTTCCTTTTTCAAGTATCTATATATTTGTCCATTGCCATATCTGGATCACTGCCAAAATTCAGATTCCCACTCCCTCTATCTATGCTGAAATCACTATCCAAGTATTAATTATTGCTCTCACTACTGCTTTCCAGTCTTTTTTAAACATGCTTACCACTGCCTCCTGTAATTTCAATACACCCTGGTTCTATCAAGACTTTTTTCTTCATCAGTGATTCAAAACCCAAATAACATCATTTTTGGGAGGCAACACAGACATTCCTCCTTTAATTTCAAAACTACTAATTAATTTGTTTGACTCTTAGAATGGACTTTTCTTTATATTTCAGTGTATGTATTACTGCTGACTTGTGCCCTCTTCACAACACCTCGTGCCAGCTCCATAAAAAGTAGACAGATTTCAGTTGTGCTTTTCAGCTTACTCAAAACTATCACATTTCTCTTTTTTTTTTTTTTATTTTTTCACTTTCTTTTTCACAATCTCCAAGTAAATGCAAAACAAATCTGTGCCATTTGTCAGCTAAAAAACGGAAAGCATGAAAAACCAGCCATGCTCTAGACATTTTGGGGGAATGTGCCTTCACTAAGTATTAGAACCCGAAATCCACTGTCTTACCTGAAAGTGTCATAGTCAATGACATTGGTCTGCTCAGGGTCAGTAGTAGCAAACGTCTTTCTGATTTCTTTGGAACGAGATTCTGTCTTGTCCTTCAGTCTCATGAGGAGGACACCAACATCAGCCACAGGGAACTTAAGAGAGGAAAGCAAGACAGAGATTATAAACACCCGAAGGATGGGATGCCATCCAGAGGGACCCGGCCAAGCTCGAGGAGTGGGCCATGGGAATCTCAGGAGGTTTAACAAGACCAAGTGCAAGGTGCTGCACCTGGGTCGGGGCAATCCCTGGTATCAATCCAGGCTGGGGGATGAGCAGATGGAGACCAGTGCTGGGGACAAAAAGAAAGATGGAGCCTAGAAAAAAGATGGAGAGGAACTTTTTACAAGAGCATGTAGGGACAGGATAAGGGGGAATGTCTTCAAACTGAAAGAGAACAGATTTAGATTAGATATTAGGAAAAAATTCTTCACTGTGAGGGCAGCAAGGCCCTGGCACAGGTTGCCCAGAGAGGTTATGGCTGCCCCATCCCTGGAAGTGTTTCAGGCCAGGTTGGATGGAGGTCTGAGCAACCTGGTCTAGTGGAAGGTGCCCCCACCCATGGCAAGGGTGTTGGAATGAGATGATCTTTAAGGTCCCTTCCAACCCAAGCCATTCTATGACAGGCATTCTGCAACCAACCAGGCATGTTGTCAAGATGTAGGGCAATACTGAACTGCTGAGTATTATTAGTTTCTTCCTTTTCTCACTTCAAATGCATAAATCAGCACTGAGTTAAGTTTGGAGGGAAGCTTGCTACGGAAAAAAAAATTGCTTCCTACCAAGAACGTAAACAATCAAACAAAAATCATCAGATCGTGCACTCTCAGAAAGTTTATCCCAGCTACATAAAAGGACATCCACTTTTGCTTCAAACATTGCATTGTTAAAGCAGAAGTCGAAACATTTAAAGTACAGTTCTAATAACTTGGTCCTCATTTTATGTTAGTGCACCTCACTGGATTCTCAAATAACAAATCTCATTATTAAAAGATTAGTTAATCTTTTCACCATTGGCTCCAATTAAATGTTCCAACAGCTAGGCTCATTCATATGGGACCACATTGTCTTAAATACTCATAATTAGCAGATTGGAAATTTGTTAGCAACCAATTTTTCCTGTTGTGTATAAGAATGCTTAAATGCTTATTTCTTCCTAAATAGGCCATTAAAATAAATTTGAACTCAGATTAAACAGAACTGGAGCACTATGGCTTTCAAGCTATATTCAGATTGTTGCATTAGTGCTCTAACAAGGGTTTATTTGCTAAACTCATTTCTAACATAAAACATATAAGTATTTAGTCATTAAATTGGGGTTGAGTTCAAGTATGATTATCTGAGATGTCCTTATATCTGTCATGCTCTACTTACCTTAAAGGCAGAATGAATTATCTGAGAATAGTTTTCTCCCATTTATTCCACAAAGCAATGTTGTTTTAACTAGCAATTATTTGAAATTTGTATGAGTCACACTAAGGGCCAGGACACAGGAATTGTGCCTCGCTCCCAATTATGCTGAAGTGTGTCTACAGCTTTGTGTCAGTCCAAAGCAATCTAGAAAAGAGTATTTAAAGTCCCTATGACACTGCCAGAGCAGTACAAATTGATCCAAGGTTAATCAATACATCAGTGGTTGCAGGTTTTTCTCAGATTTAGAGAAGACAATTTCTGCCTATGCCAAAACTCAAGGTGCAGCCTTGGCAGGCGCTGTGCAAGGCAGTGGTGTGGAACAGCTGGACCAGTTTTAGAGACAGCAACATTTCCAGTCCCCTCCCAGACAAAGCAAGGAACAGGCACTGAGAAAAGACTGAGCAGAAGGACTCAGTGAGCAGAGTATTTAAACCGTTCTGTCTTCTCCACATCATCAAAACAGCTGGTTTTACATCTTTTTTTCTAAACCACATATTCCAAACACCTACATAGATACTGAGTACCTGAGTAGCATGGCAATAACTTTACCCACTTTCCCTCTTCTCATGTAATTGCTGACACATCAGCATGTAGTCACACTCCAGTTTTGTTTGATTGTCTTGCCCAAGTCAGAGGCCATCATGCTGGATTCAATGGAAGTAAAATCCACTTCCATGTTTGTGCTGCAGTAGGCAGCAAAGCTAGAACAATGAGACAGTTTCAGAGACGTTGAATTCCCTGTCAAGGAGGCACAGGGATTCCTTAATTCAAACAGTCCTTCAAAGACCTGGATAATACCAGTAGGACTGTGCACAACACACGTGGTCTGTTTTGCAAGCAAATCGGCACTTTCCAAATAAATATTTTGTCCCTCAAATCGGAAAAGAAGTGCTGAAAAGTTTTGACTTAGACCTTTAAAGTTACTTCCAGTACAGGTAGTAGTCAAAATGATACGACTCGGTGATTTTTCTCTACTTATAACTTAAAAACAATACAACAAGTACAATTTTGAAGCAGAAAATTGAAAATTTCAGAATACGGTGTCAAACAAATTTTCAATATCCACCTGCACTATAATTATCAATCAAAATTTCATCTAAATTACCATATGCCCATGGAACTGTGGTCAAAATGGCAATTTCTAGAAGAAAAACATTCCGTATGGATTTCTTTCACCAGTTTTCAAAATCATACTGATGTGTCCTGCTGAAAGAAAACCTCTGTCTATTCGGAAGGAAAGTTATTTATTTTCAAATTTTAGAAACAACTGAAAAATAGTGATCTTTAAATTGTTCCCCCTTCTTTAAACTACCTTCCAGCTCTGTTCTTCTCTTATAACTGCTGAAGTTGTTGTGATTTGAGCATGTGACCCCTTGATGAACTGAGGCAAACAAGGTGTGTCCTTACTTCTGGAACTCTAGTCAAAGGATGTGAATGAAGAAGCTGTCATTGGGAGAATCAACCTTTTTTTTCCTACCAGCTCCTTTAAAATCTTAATTGTGAAAAGAATGTTTCAAAATTCACTTTAATGAAGTATTTCCAATGTTGCCTCTTCCTATTTTTCAGGTTTTATTTTGTTAATGTCCAATCATTCAGTTTGGAAAACTAAGACCTTATCTGTTGGATCCAAGATACTCAACACAAACAAAGGTTCCAAGGAACAGCTACTAATCTAATGATGTGCTGTGTTTTGGAGGATATCTTTGGTTTTGATTCTACTAGAAGGAGAAACTGTCCAGCAGTAAAGACACATAATGTATAGAGCTTTCTATTTTACTGCTTAAAGCATTTAGCAGCCTTAGTATTTTACACCCACAAGCACTTTGCAGATATTCCTCGTTATTCCAGGGAAGGCAGGTGGTGCTAATCCCCATTCATTTACAAAGAAATTGCACCATTCTCATAAAGTATACATCAGCAGAAGCACCCCAGCTCTCAATTTATTGTTGCTCTCCCCTCTGAAGGCAACGCCAAACTCAGTACATGCTGTAAGTCTGAATTCCTGACTGTGATATGAGTTTCTAATATTACAAGGGAAATGTTTCAGCAGAAAAATAAGTATGAACCCAAAAAATCAAATCAAGAAATAAAACAGCCTCATCAGTAAGACTAAATTGGATGTGCTCACATCTTGAGTACTGTGTACTGCTCCAGTCTCCACATCTCAGAGTTACTTTGCAAGCACAGACTAAAAAGGGTGAGAATCTTCAACTGGACAGGATCAGGCTGAGTGGGAAGGATGTCCTAGATTTACAAAATTATGAAGGTGGTGCATAAGGTGAATAGGGTTCTTCACCACACTCCAGAACTGGCATTGAAACTAGTGGGAGGTTGCTTTAAAACAGATAAAAAAATACTTCTTTTATCAGATATTTCTTTTTCATAGCAGGCAGTGAACTTTTCAACTTGCTACCACAGCAAGTTGTGGAAGCTACACAGTATCTGTAGGTTCAACCAGGATTACATCAACTCAGGGACAAGAGGTCCATGAACAGCCTCAAGAAGGAATAAGCAGGGATATACCTTCTAACAACCCCTCATAGAGCATGACTGGATTCTGAGAAAGGAAGGGGAATGGTGGACAGTGAAGAGTGGTCAGACTTGCATGCACTCCTTGGCTGGCATCTCCTAAAACCATTGCTAGGCAGAGAGCACTGGGCTGTGAATTTTGGGTGAGGAAACTGGGTACAACTAATTCAGAAAAATGTATAGCTAAACCACAGTCCTTAAAGATAATAGAAAGCAACAAGAGCCTGCTTCACCTCATTTGCATTCTTCTCCATGTAGCTGAACGTGTACTCATCAGCATCCACCAAAAGAAAGCTGTGGCCATGGAAACAAACTCTGGCTCCAACAAACAGATCATGAGCCTTGTAGTATTCAGATAGCTCACTCTTAAAGAGTTCCTGCCCAGGCTTCTTAATGCGACCTCTTTCCAAGAACCTCCCACCAGGTATCCCTGTGGGAAGAGAATTTAAAATAATTAATTGTGGATTCACTTACAAAAAACAAACAAACAAAAAACACATAAGAAAAGCACCAAAGCACCAACCAAAAGACACCCCAAAACAGACGATTTGTATTTAAACACCAGTTTTTGTTCTTCAGTTTCTTGTCTCATAACACTCTCTCTCTTCCCCTCCCTCTCCTTGCTAAAAGGACTGTCTCTGCCAGTGTCCACAGCAACAGTTACATTGTGCATATTCTGTGACATGTCTCTTTTGAATGCCTGCCAAACACCTTCCCCGTTTTTGTTTTCTTTAAAACGGGACAGAAATGTGCCTCTCCAAATCTTTCCCACAACCCTGTTGACAGCCTTGGAACTGACCCTTGAGAAACACAAGATGCAAAAAGTGAGATGCAGGCAATTACCCCTAAAGTGTTAAAACCAAGAAAAGGAAAAAAACCCCACAACTTCAGAGAGCACTGTCTGAAGACTGTGGATTTTAACTTTTTTTTAAGGGCTTTTGAATTTTTTAAAAACATAGGAGTGACATGTCTTTGTCTTCCACACACTGTTCTGCCAATGCAATTTAATTGTGATCTGCTCTTTCCTTTGTGAGGTGGGTATGTCACATGATTTCTTTAAACACTATGATGATTTTATTTGTGTCACTAGAAACCGCATGTGGCACTCAAGGGTAGGTAAGATACTAAAAGCAACATTTCACTTTCCAGTATTATCTTCTGGTGCACCACAAGATTGCTCTGCATGTACCAAGATTTCTAGAAAACATTCTGTCACACGTTTGGTTTCACTGGGATATGTGCCCTACAACAACTCTGAGGTTTGTTTCCTGTTGATATTTGAGCTTCCAAGCCAACAGCCAAAAGCACACTTCAGTAACATTTAATGACACCTTCATATCAAGTAGTGATGCAAGTCCAATAAAAGGCTGATGAACAGTGTAATAAAGTGCCTTTTATAAGCACAAATGAACGTGAAACCCAAACTACTTTTCAAACCAGAGTTTGGAGCAAATATCTGTCTTAATTGCTTTATTAGCACCACAAAAGCAAAAGAGAAAAAAATACACTATGGTAGTGGTCAGATCTAGCTTGAACCAAAAAGCAATTCTAATCACTAAAGCGACTCTAATCTTAACACATTCCTTTTCACCCAGCTATTACAACAAATACAAAATTTTAGGTTATATAATCCTGGCAATTGTTTTTAATATTTAACATTTCTCTGTAAGATTGGAACTTCACTCTCACCTTTCTATTTCCTTGCAATTGTGCACTTTAATTGGAAACTTATCTTAATACTTCTGTCCCATAATTGTTTTCTAAATGTTATAGGTTAGTACACTACAAGTGGTATAAAGAAAAATGAAAATATCTCATTAAGTTAGAGATTTTGCACTGAAACCTGATAAGGAGTTCTGATGGAAATCTATAAGAGCCAGGCTCAAAGCACAAAATAAACACCATAACGAAAGACTCTCTTCCATTAAGATCAGATCAGAGTTTGCAGGTGTTTGTACAGCTGTTGGCTGGGTCTTACACTGAGCAAAAAAAGGGGATGTGATCCTCTGCATGGGGAGCCAAAGTTCTCATGCTTTGACCCCCATCTCAAGAAGCGCTTCAAGATGTCCAGCCCTGTGGATTTCATAGAGTTTCACAGTGTTACTAATAGTGTGAAGTACTTCTCTGCAACCTTCAGGTTGCTAAACTTAGATAACTAAGAGCAACTTATTACTTCCATTTTAGGATTGAGATCTGAAGCATTATTTGCCAATTTGTACCAGTTCGTGTTAATAAAAAGGCAAAACCTCTGAACCTGTGCACAGAAGGGATGGTCAGGCTATTTTCCATGCCTTACTCCTTTTCCTTAGCCACTCTTATCTCACTTCTGTAAACCCTTGTCATTCTTAACATTGAAGAAACTCATTCACTTTTCTTTCAGGCATGACTAAAATGAAGGAGGGATAGTGAGAGAAGAGAAAGGAAGAAGAAAGAAAAGAAGAAAGGTGGGAACAAAGAAACTTCTGCAGGCCCAGACCTCTTTCCAACTGCTGCTGTACCTTCTCTACCTCATCCCTACTCCTTGTCCTGTCTCTTCAATGCAGCATTGCACAATATATAAATAATTGTATGTGTATTTAGCTGCAACAAAAGAAGTTGCATAAATTACAGGCCACTCGATGGCAGGAAACAAGTAAAATAATGATGACAGGACACTGCTGCCATAAGGAGTGCTAAATCTTGATGTTGTAGTGAAGCAGGAAACACTGGGAATGCTCAATGAAGCCCCAGGCAGGTACTCTACACATTTTCAAAATACTTCTCAGAGAACTGCTTGTAATTTAGTTGGAGGTGATGCTCCTATATATGCATTCATAATATAGTTGGATACAAGCAGAGATGCAATCAGAGGTTTTTTGGATTGAAAAGACCGAGACATTCCCAAATATCCCACTCTTATGAGGGTACTCAAAATTACTTAGTAGGGCCACTGGCACAGGAAATGTTCTCTAGGAATACAGAAGGCTCTAGATATTCATTACACCTTCATTTTTTATGGATGTGATGTTCATAGCTCTGAAAAGTATTAACATCAGAAGTCATTTTCAGCAAAGGCTGAAGTGTAGGGTCACAGGAATACTCAGTCCTTAACTGCAAGTGGGATAAGGGGACCTCAGAAAGTCAACTGCTGGCACCAGAGCCTGAAGCAAAGGGGAGGGGACAGTCCTCCCTGGGCCAGTCCTTGCTGTGACAGTGAGAACAGGGCAGTACTGAGCACAGTGATGTGGTCACCGTTGCAGCAGTGCCTGAAGTACCACACAGGTGCTCCGTGCCAAGAAGCTGATATAGGGCAATTCAGGCAGTTCCACAAGAGCCTAACATGGTAACTGAGGAAACCTTCTATCACTCTTTTTCCCTTGTCTTTGAGAGAATGTGATTTTCTGATTTTTTTTTCTCTCTATGGGTTTATCAGAGGACAACAGTAACTTTAACAGTCACTCCTCCGATACCACATGTTAAGAAGTGCCAGAGCCCTTCTGGATGTTAACTGCTCTGAAACTGCTGCTGCACAACTTTTGTGGGCTCCTCAGGAACACACCAATCTCTCCAACAGGGTCATGCTTAGCCAAAGCTTCCCTCTCTCTCTGAGTTACAGAATGACTTCCATGTGCTGTGTCCTTCCATCTGTGCACAAGACACTTCAAGGAAATAAAAAGATGCTTGAAAATCACAAAACCTTTCATATTCTCAGTTGGAGGCAGCCTACAACAGACCACAGTGGTCTAAAGAATTAAACCATGACAACATTTGGCAACCATGCTCCAGCAACAGGATCAAGCAACTGAGAAGTAACAAAGCATTTGTCACTTAAACACTGGCAGTCTGGCTCTTGGGATTCAGTTCAGTATTATACACACACACACATACAGACTAGCACAGGGCAATCCTCACTCTTTACATGCTCAACACTCCATGATTAACGATAAAGTATATTAAAAAGTATCACAGTTGTTTGGCTTTCATGAGCTTCTTCTATACAATGGATGCTGCAGAAGTTTCATAACATGATTTTGCAAAACAAAGGATTTAGTCTTTCATTCTTGATGTCTTATATTTCCTGTCCCTATTTATCATCCGTTACAATACAATTCCTGTATGTTATCCACAACAAAAGCAAGTGTTTAAAGGCCAGATTTTCAAATTAAAAAGTAATAAAAGCTCTAATGCATTAAACTTGCAGTTCCCAAGGGCTACTGTGAAGTACTGTCATGCAATGAACAGTGTAGTTCTGAGTGAGGAAGAACATGAATTACTATGACATACAGCTATGCAAGACAATGCAGTAGACCTGCTGATGTAATTCCCATTGCTTTTGAAAATCCACATCCCTGCTTCTGCTAGTGCTGAGTCTGGCCACAGGGTTTACTGGAAGCTCTAACCAAATGAGCAGGGAAGCTGGGACTGATTGGAGGCACTACTACATCTTACCTGTGTTTCGCTCTGTATATTCAAAAACTGAGATGGTGTCATCACTCAGGAAGTAGGAAATAACGAATTTCCGATCCTTGTCAATAGGATCTTCTGTGATGAATTTTGCACCGAAGCGCAGCGTGTTACTTTCCATGCCGTATCTGAAACAGGCAAAGGAAGAGCTAAGAAGTCAAAAACAGAGCATGTGAAAAGTTTTCACCCCTAAGAGATGCCTTCTCCCGAGTTTTGTAACATACATTAATTGTGTTATTCCTGGACCTAGAAGGGAAATGGCATAAGATTCACTACTTCGTCAAAAACCATTTTCAGCTTAAATTAACAGAACCAGCTGGAGTCAGCCAGATAGAAAGGAATAGTTTTCAGGGGAAAATTATTTCTCTGCCACAAGTCTGGAATGAATTTGCATTCAAGTTCAGTTGCAAATCAAGCTCCAAGTTTCTTTCCAGAAAATTTAGAAAACATTTAGAACGCTTTTAGGTATGTATATTTTCAAATCAAATTCTGAATAGCACGTCATACCGGGATTATCTCCACAAATTCAGGTCCACCAGATGATCTTACCGGTTGGATATTTGTTAAGTGACTGGGTTTTAAATAATTTGCAGTACCTGTATAAATATATTCCCAAGCCTTTTTCTAACAGCTTTCCTCTTTTACAGGTGATCTACAGGTGAATCTTTAGCACAAGACTTTGCTCTTTTTGTTAGGCTTCAACAACCGCTGCCTGACAAACCATTTCATAATGAAAAGTAAAGGGTTACAGCATTAAAAGTGCTACAGTAAATTCAGCAGCCAAAAAAAGTATCAGAAAGTCAAACACAAAACCAAATCTGTGTTGGACTGCTGGATCACACAAAATTCCTGATTAATACCTGGACTAAGACCTCCATCAAACCCCCTCTGAAGACAGCAGAGGAAAGAAGGTAGGGGATAAGAAGGTCAGAATATTTGCCTTCTCCAAAGAGAAATTTTGCAGAGTTTGCAGCAAATTGAAGTACCACATCGCTAACCCAGTCCTCATGCACTTGTCCCTTAAAAGCCTGATGAGTTGCATATTTTGCTGAAAAAAAATTACATCCCTACTTAGCATTTATCTCCTTCACAAAAATACACAATTTAAAAAGTTGAAATTATTTTTCACACAAAATACCTGTCTTTAACCAGGAATTTCCTGTAATCTTTTAGGGGAGCCTGGGGAAGCAGCTTCTTACAGGAGTTCAGAGAATCCTCTTCAGAACCAAATCCATTATAAGGGGGAACAGGTTTTTCTGGTTCTGGAGGTGGTGGAGTCTTAAACTGAACTGGGGTGAAATCCACTACAACAAAGACAGCAAGACTTATTTATTACTGATGTGATGAAGCCATTCTACTAAGCATTTAAACTTCCAATCTAAATACTTATTAGCCTATTTGTGTAACAGAGCACTGATCAAAGTCAAACCAGGATCCCTCCTACTGTTACAGGGTAGAAAAAGACTCCATTGAGCCGACAGCAAAATTATTGTTTCTTCAAGGGTTTCAGGATTTCATCTATAATCTTAAAATGTTTGAAAAATATCATTAAGATACACAGACAAAAAGAAAGACAAATATAGTTTCAAAATGGGATAAAATAGTAAATTAAAAATTCTAAATGAATTCTTCAGTTTTATCCTTTGAGACAACATGATTAAGTAAATAATTGGCTTATGAGTTTCCTGCCCTGTGCTTTCGGCCAGAGGAAAATAAATACATGAATAAATGAAATTTTATTCATTATTTAAAGCATACATATATAAGAAGTCTTTGGTACATTGAAGCCAATAGCTTCAGTGCACATCTCATTATATCCAGAGTTTTGGAAGCTTTGTTTTTCCTCATTTTCCCAGTCTCAAATCTTTCCCTGCAGTGATCAATGACAACCCCAGATACACAGCAGGAGCTCTCCTGACTCAGCAGAGGCGTGTCTAGTCAGAGACCTGCACTCAATTCCCATAGAAGTTGCTCCTGAAAGCGCTGCTTTCCTGACCCTCCTTATTCCTCTCTTGGTGAAAATCTTGCTGTACCATTTGGCCCCTTGTTGCACCCTGGCACTGCCCTTCTACGGCAGGACAGCTCCCAGCTTCCAGGGGGGTTCACATAAAACTGAACAGCAACACAGTCTGCTGCTTAAATGAGGTTAATGAAAAATGGAAAACAAGTAACTTGTATATGGGAAAAAGTAAATGGGCAGACCTGAGGAAAATGAAGACCTCAGCCATGGGAACACAGCGTCAGTCATGTTGGGAGGTCTCTAGTGTGGTCACCTGCTCAGCACAGGGTCAGCCCCAGGTCAGACCAGGCTGCCCAGGGCTGTGTCCAGTTGGGGCTCAAAACCTCCCAGGGCAGAGCCTGCACAGCCTGCCCCAGTGAATAAAGTTTTTCCTGATATCCAGCTCTGACACTCTTGTTTCCACTTACTCCTGTTGTCTGGTGCCTCCTGCCATGTACCCCTGAGAAGGGCCAGGCTGCCTGGTCTCAGCACCTCTGCATGGGTGGGCACAAGTGGCCACTCAGGGCCCTTCCTGGGCTGAGAAAACCCTGCTCCCCAAGTGTTGCTCAGCCCTGACTGCCCTGGGGCCTGCCTTGAACTCACCCTGGCTGGTCTCTGTCTTTCCTGGCATGGCAGACCCAAAATGGGACACAGTACCTTGATTAGGTCTCACGAGCACGGAGCAGACAGGAATAAGCACTTTCCTCGATTTCTGGGCAGCCCAGGTTCCAGCTGGCCCTCTTTGCTGTGGCCTCAAGCCCAGCCTGCTGCCCCCCACAACCATCAGAGCCCTTTCTGCACCAGCACAGGTGCAATAAGAGGGTCAGAGCCAACTGGCACGGAACTGTCCATGTGGAACAGCATCACCTCACACCGGGGTGGGCTGGAGAGGGAGAGCTGGCTGGGCTAGTAAGTAAAAGACAAACACATGAGCCAAACTGGAAGAAGATGGATCACAAACCACAGCCCAGGAGGCAAAGAGTGATTTAAGTGACCAGTGCATAATAGCAGATCCCATGAAATAAAGGCTTTTTTTCTTTAAAACTTAACTTTTCTATCCAGAACAGAGGAGAGATGAATAACCTAAACTTGTAACATGGGTTTTAGTGCAAATAGAGGAGGATGACAAAATCACTGTCACTTGGAACACTGGTTTGTGTTTAAAATGTTTTAAACATGGCTATATTAGAAGATCAAAGCACAACACTTAAGATCTGACTTGCAGCAGTGTGAGTTGAAAAATAAAGGAAGTGTTCAGATGTCGGAGTTTTTCTTTAACTTGAAAATACAAGATCTCCATTGGCCTTTGCCTCTTAGAAGAACATGGTCTGACTCAAAAAGTTGATACTTTCACCTAAATCAGTCAAAAAGGGGTTCTGCAGAATCATGCTAGGATTTTTCTCCATAAAAACACAAGCCCATGTGCAAAAAAAAGTCCATTCCATCGCCGGGAAAAGCGGCACCGGGAAGGGCGGCGGCTCCCGCGCTCCCGCAGCGCCATCCAGTGGCAGCGCGGCAGGACGGCGGCGTGACGAGCGCCTTTGACGCCGCTGATCAACGCGAGCGTTAATTTTTTAATTACGCAACAAGTAACAGCGTAATTTACCAGACACGAGCCCCTTCTCTTTCCTCGGTTGCCGCAGGTCCTGCCAGAAGTGCTCGGAGCACCCTGGACGCAGAGGACAAGAAGCTCCTGTGTTTCCGTGCCCGTCACAGTGTCTGCACATTCACACTCGTGCATAAGGCATTCATTAAGGAACGCTAAAGCATTTCCCTTTTTATGTACTTTAGCACATGTGGATGAAAATTAGATTTATAAACTAGAAAGAAACTACAAATTAGGAGGAATAGTGTGTTGCCCCCCGAGGGTATGTTAAATCCCTCGCAACGAAAGCGTGCAGGACACGAAGTCCAAAGAGAAGTTCAGCCCTTTGGTTCCCATCCCGTCCCTTTACATGAAGTAAAATGACTTGGCTTCATTCATAGAATCATTACTTTGGAAAAGACCTCTGAGATCATCAAGTCCAACTGTTAAGGTCCACCACAAAACCATGTCCCTAAGTGCCACATGTTTTTTGAACACTTCAGAGATGGTGACTCCATCACTTCCCTGGGCACTGTTCCAGTGCTTGACAAACCTTTCAGTCAAGAAGTTTTTCCTAATGTCCAGTGTAAAATCCCCTGGTGTAACTCGAGGTCGTTTCATCTTGTCCTGTTGCTTGTTACCTGGGAGAAGAGACCAATCCCCATCTGTCTAGATTCACTAAGGAGAACAGTGCAAATATCCAGCCTTGTGCCACCTATATTTTCCAGGATTTCAGAGGATTACGTATTCAGATTCTCTCCTATGAGTGAGGAAATTCAGAAAGAAAGTGCCATGGAGAAATACAGTTCACAAAACCAGACAAAACCTCATTTCTGCAACTTGTGAACAGCCACCTACCTGAGCTCAAAACTCATTTCATCTTTGCTCTGCCACACAGGATTAGGGCAGAATGAGACAGGCGCTTACACACAAAATACATTCCTCTCAAAGGCAATCACTGCTGCTTAAGAAAATTACCTACATCCAGTCTGGAAAAGGAATCAATGCTCTCTTCTTCCAGGTTGCAACATTTTCAGTGTGAATTTACAGTGGGGAGAGAGATTGTAAATTGAAAGTCCAGAATTACAAATTTCTACTTCCAGGAAGAACAGCACAGGTATTTTTCCCATGGACAGTTTCACTCTTTCTTACTGCAGTACACAGGGGTTTATTTCACCTCATATATCAAACATGTACCACATACTTGTAGCTTTCTCACGACATCCAAACCTGAGTGAGATTTGAACAAGCACCGGGAGCTGCAAGAAACAAAACAACTTCAGCCACATCTTTAGCGTATAAAAAATTTGCAGATAGCAAAGCCTTCTTAGTTAGAAAAACTAAATTCCTCAAGAAGAATTTGTTGCTGAAGAGGCAGCATTAAACCAGCTCAAATGAGCTTGTCAGCTTTCAGTTTCAATATACACTGTAAGATTTTGGTATACATTGCAAGATTACCTTCTGCCCTCATCAAAGAACTGGAGGAAAACCCTCATGTGCTAGATAAGACCATATTTCAAGGAAGAGTCAAGTGCTACATACTTTGGATTAGAGTGATAACCATACTGAATATCAGTATACAGCAAGCAGGCAAGAAATTCTCCTTTCAGAGGAAGAGTAGACACCTCTGAGCCAAGAAGAGGAGAGAGAAATCCCACTAGACTTGGACAATATAAGAGGTGGTGATAACATGGATTGATGGCATTGCTACCATGCTGTTCTCTATACATATGAGGACGTGTATAATAAACAGTTGAAACCTGTTTTTATTGAAAGTCTGTTTCACAACTGAGGTAAGAAGTAAAATAAGAAGGCAATAAAACCATCTTCACAACTTTTATGTGCAGGATTAAAGAAAATTTACTGCTCACAGAACTCCATGCAGCTGAAACATGACAGTGTTTATCCTGATTCAAAGTAAATCTCCATTTACAGAGTCTTACTTCACGACTATTACAGTTACCTGAGGGAAAAAAGGCATCCAAAGGCACACAAGAAAATTTAGAAGCTGCTGCTCAGTCTCCACCACATGTAGTGGAGGGGTTGGACAGCAGAGACACTGACCTCTGACAAGTCTAGTGAAAACTGGCAGCAGGCTTTAATGCCCCCGCTGAGGGGAAAGCAAGGAGTCAGCTGTTATCCAGCAGCAGCTGCCGGGCCAACAGCACACATGGACTGTCCAGCCCATCACCCCACACACTGCTCTGCCCAGGCAGCGGGTCAGAGAGGAGCCTGAGAAATGAGGGGGTGGGAGGGCGAGGAGAGCTGGGACAGGAGAGGGATTGCAGGGTGCCGTGGAAAGGCAGAACACAAAGGCTTGGGAGGTGCCGGCACAGCACAGAAAAATCAGTAGGAAACCAGATTTTACTGGTTTTGTTCCTTCAGGAGTAATCTGTTATTTAAGAAAGAACACTTTATACTCAACTCTGTGCTAAGATACTGTATTAAGTGAGAAGGACAAGTATCAACTTCCCCCCACTGCACATCAGTCTCCCATTTCAGCAGGGTGACCACAACACCTACATGGCTATAGAATATTTTTCTCCTCCTCTGAGGCTGCACTAGCAAGTCTGGACAGGTAATATCACTCATTAATGCATTTTCTCTTGCATTCATAGCACTTCTAAGTTACAGTGATGTCATTAGCTTGCTATTGAAGGGCATTAGCTATGTTTATCCATGGAAAAACTCTGCTTTTCACAAGTATATTAAAACAGGCAAGAAATTCTACTTTCAGAGGAAGAGGAGATACACCTCTGAGCATTACAGCCAAGAACAGATGAGAGAAATGCCACGAGACTTGGACAATATAAGAGGTGGCAGAAACATGGAGGGATGGCATTGTTACCATGATGGGCTCCATACATAAGAGGACATGTATAACAAACAGTTGAAACCTGTTTTTATTGAAAGTCTGTTTCACAACTGAGGTCAGAAGTTCACACTGGACATATTATAGGATATCATAATCATGATCTTTAAGAGAAAATCTAAACTACTCTTAATTCTCCTAAAGGGCAAATTCCATGGGCAAGTAACTTACGCTGAAACTGCAGACTCAAAAATAAACGTCGGCCTCTTTAATGGCTTTGGCAGAAGAGTATGAATTGAAGGGGAGTGATGTGAAAACACAATAACAAAACATCTGGATTGATGCCATGAGGTGCTGAGTACTGTGCCTTGATGTAAGAACTAATTTATCCGCTTGCTTACTCAAGAAAATGGTCTCCCTGGACTTGAACTGCAATTAAGTACGTTTCAGGGTTTAATTGGATCGGGGCGGAATCTCGAGCACTTTGTGGGACTGAGCCCACTGAGAGTACCTTGCATGTCCACCAGACACAAACAAAATGAGTTACTCACCAAGAGTAAAAGGTGAACACTCACTCATTCTCTCTCAAAACCTGCTTCTAAGCTAAAACCTTCCCTCATTCTACTTCTAAACAAAATGAGTTACTCACCAAGAGTAAAAGGTGAACACTCACTCATTCTCTCTCAAAACCTGCTTCTAAGCTAAAACCTTCCCTGATTCTACTTCTGGTCCATTTTAACATCCAGAGACATCACCAGTAATTACTGAGCCCGCATTAGAGGAGGGGAAGGGACTTTGCATTTGTTTAACACTTGGTTGCACTGCATATTTGGTGCAGGATGGTCAGCTGCATTTCAGTTATTGCCTGCCCTGAGTAAGAAATCCCCATTCACTGTTCCAGGATATTTTGCTAAGACAGAGGATATTGCTTCTCAGGGAAGAAGCCCCTATTTTGCATCTCTGGAGTTAAGACTCCTATTATTATAGATTCTTATAGATAATACTGTGGTTATTGAACACGGCTTCCTCACATACTGGCTAGTGCAAGAACAGGTTTGTTTTGGTACAAGCATGCAAAGGTATTATTAAAAAATCCTAATGAGACATGTTTTCCCAATTAAAAAATTTAGTATTTGAATGGCAGTGCTATATCATTTAATTCTCCCAGTACAGCAGACAGGCTCTGATCCACACACTCTATCCAATCACAAGTTAAGGTAAAAGAAATAGCCTGCTCAGATATTTTGTTTCACAATATCAGAGAAAGGCCATAGAATTCTTCCAATCATCTCTGAACAGTTAGATGCTTAGTTACATTTATTGAATGAATAAACTGCCAGAAAATAATGAAGTCATTTTTGCAGGAAGATGTCCATGATGGAACCATTAGCAAGTCTGACTGAGGACATTCAAAAAACAGAAAAATGAAAACCACTATTCATTTCCAAAATGCTTTTCCATTATGGACATAGTTGCTAAATGTTTCCAGAATTTAGTGCTGAAACTTCACAGGATACATACCCTAATGGTCCAGAATACACAAAACTGCATTGTAAAAAAAACCAATAATGTGATAGACTAGTACTGTCATGTCAGAAAATCTTATTATGTGAGGATTCTGACATCCATATAAAATGAAACATAGTAAGACGGGGAATAATTGAGCTCATTCTACTTACCCGCTCACTACATGCTCTTTATTATTTTCTGACTGCAAATACAGCTATGGGAATGGGAGGGGGAAGGAGAGAAGAAGAAATGGCAGTCTATCCATATGACTATTTTGTCGTTGTCCTTTTAAGACAGAGGTAGTTAGGAAAAGAACATGTGCATTATGTGTTAGTTTTCAATGGAGTAACATATAAGAAAGCTCTTCTGGATCACCTGCAAAATTACTGCTTTGCTGCAAATGGCCTACAACAGATTGTTATTGTGAAAGGTTTTAATGAGCATGTTTTGTCAGTAATAAAATTTGAAGACAGCTCTGTCAAACTCAGGAGTATAAAAATGCTCATAAGGAAAGGATAATTATCACTGCTTACCAGTTCCGTACTTTTTCCTGTAATATTCTTTAGTGAACTCATCACAATCACAGATTACCATCTTCCTTCCCCAAACATTAATTACTGCCCCTATTTTCAAGTCGCAGTCTTTGTAAAATTCCTGACGCACCGCTCCTGTCTAATAAAAGAGGGAACATTCATACAGCAGCTCCATAAATCCCAGAATCCCATAACCTTCCTTAAAACCCAGGTCATTTAGTGAGTGTGATTTAACACATAACCTGCAAAGTCCATTTGCAAGTATATTTCACCCCATATTAAGCTACTTCATTTTTACAAACGGGTGATTTACACACAGTAAACCTGAGTAGGTTTCATTTCAGCTATTCTCCAGTGCCAGCACAATTCTATAAATAACCCTCTGTTGCAGAGGATAACAATCACAGAAATTACAAAAACTACTATGAAGATATTCAACAGCTGGAGGCATTCAATGACATCTGACCTGCAGAGTGTCCCGAATGTAGTAGCCTTTGTTTCTTTCTGACTTTCCCAACACATTGAGAAGAGTGTAATTGGTGATTGTGCCCGGCTGTAACATCTCAGTGGGAGCATCCTGCAAGAGAAGGGACCAACTCTTCAGAAATACAGTTAAGAGTGAAGAAAGAGAATTCTGGTACCTTAAAATTAGCAGGTTTGTTACAGACTGGCTGTTATTGTAGTATTTTCCTGGGAGAATTTTTAGTAAATTCTAAGGTAAGATTACACCACCAAACCTAAAAGCCAGTGTGTATGTCAAAAGCCAGTACATATTCCAGAAGCAGCATCCAGAATCTTACTGTGCATCAAAGGGTAAAGTCTCCTTATTTTTTCTTGAAAGCAAACAGAAAGCAAAGGTCAACACACCTGAAGCACCACATCATTGTCAACATCTGCTCTAAAGGCTATTTTTTTGATTGGTAATAATTATAAAAACATGCAAAGAACCATTTAGGGTTGGTCTGAACCACTGCACACACATAGGATCTTCAAGTCAGCTTGATTCTGTTGGCAAAATTGTTAGTATATTTGTTTCTGTTGCGAGTTTCAAAATTACAATAGTAATTTATCCCAGTAATATCAAACTTAATATGTTACAATTTTTTAATTATGAATTAACTGCTGGTTCAGGGGAATCAAAATGAGTTATTTTGTCTTACCACCTTCCCTGACACCCCAACTTTTGACTGATGTCCTCTGCTGCCCTTCTCAAAGTTTCCAGAGGAAGAAGCCAGCCTTTAAAATTGCAACATGCACTTCAATGGTAGAAGGGGTCTGATAACATAGAGCCACTGATAAATCAGCTTATCAGAATACAGGATGCACAAGGGTGAGAAAAGTGTAATATTTTGCTGTTAGGTTTTTACTGTAAAATCTCATGTACATCTCTGGCATCACAAATAGATTATCAGTGCTAGAAGGAAAGGAGGAAAAGATTCCCAGTATTTTACTCCATCTGTTGGCTGATGCTATTCTGTCATCAGGATTTGTCTGAAGTGACACAGAAGCGTATCCAGCTCATTAATTTTATAATCATAACAGGTTAGAGAAGACTCAAACCCTTTGAAGATTTCTCTGAGAAATTTGAAGATTTCTCATACAAGCACCTGCTTAATGCCCGACAAAGCTTATTGATGGATTCCTATTGATTTTAACTAGCTCTGCTTAAGGTCCCAAATCTAGACATTCAATTTTAAGAAATCGCATTACATTTCCTACAAAGTAGTATTCCTATGGAATACTAAAACTGACTTTTCCAAAGGTTGCAAATATAAGTCATGGATCAAATTTGAATTCCCCTTAGTTTCACATGAGCTTATCAATATTAATTATTTTTCTGGACTTCCATTACTGCAGAGCTTTATTAATAGATTTACCTCAATACAGTAATATAGAAGAAAGAAAATCATAGGTCATCTCTGTCTTAGTTTAAACATGACAAGCCTTGAGCCATTTTTCCATCACTTACAAAGTTACTACATGAATAGAATATATGTGCAAAACCTAAATCATGCAATTAAGATTAATACTCTGCAAACACTTTCTATATATCATTGCAATTCTAGTACAGGATTTTCAAAACAAGGCGTTCAATATTTCCTAACTAGTGGAAGAACTTGAATGACGTTGAAATTTTCATTCCTCACCTTTGGAAGCTTATCTCTTTTGAGGAAATATGGAACTACATCCCGGCCTGAGTTTTCTGGTAAAACTTCTCTTATATCAATTGTATCATCAGCCAAATAATAACGAAGAACAAGTTCTCGTGGGCCATAATTCAGACATTCTGGGTCATTCCAGGCACAGGTAAAACCTAAAACTTGTCCATCATACTCCAGAAATTGTTTCAAAGTGTCAAAGCGCTCGTAAGGGCGCACTGGATTTGTACTCTCCAGAATCCTCTGAGAAAGGAGAAATTAAGAGAAACATATTTTTAATTATTTGCTCTTAAAAACAGGATCACAACTGCATGGTACTGCCCAACCTTAAAACAGGGGTTTAGGGTTTTCAAATGACGCCACACAATTACAGTACATGAAACACTGTTTATGCCATTATCAAAGAAGTATTTTCAGGGTCACTGTGCCCTCTGAAAATATATGTAAACAATTCTGGATTGGTTTTAATCCTTGTTTTTCTTGCAATAAGGTCCTTCAGATCAGAGAACTGTCAAATTATTTATAGTACATCTCAGATTTTCAACAAATTGTCCATGGTAATCAGATGACTACAACTCCAAATAGCATCACCCTTCCTGATTTACTTCCTTAAAAATTATTTCTCACAGATAATGTGGCATAAAGAATTGATTCTTTCTTTTCCCTTTGGTATTTTTTTGTCTTTCAACTTTAAAACATGGCTTATTAACTTTTGATTCCTGTTCTATAGCTGGCAGGTACTGGGTACGTATGTTCTCCTCTCAATACACATCCATTGGTCTGAAAGGGAACAGCAAGTCCCCAAAAAAAGTTACATTCCAGCTGATGTGACCTATGACAAGGTGCTACCTACAGTCATGGTTGCTGCAAAACCAGCAGCACTGCACTAAACTGGATCCCAGGATGATGAACCAATCCAAGGACTGCATTTATATACTGTTGGTTCACACATATAAATGATGACCTGAACATAGTGTTTTTCCTAAGTCAAAATCCATCCTGTCCAAAAGGCATTAAAAGGGGCAATACAACCCCTTCTAATCTAAAAAAAATTCTACAAAATTGCTTCCAAAGAAGAATGGTGACAGACACTGATGGGACACTGTAAGCTGAACTGCTTGAACCACTGAATCATAGAATCACAGAAAGAACTGTTGACTGTGGCAATTTATGTCATTGTCTAAATTTCTGTTTATCCACTAATACATCTTCTGGCCTTAAAAATCTGAGAGGGAGAAAGTCCATTCTTTCAGAGCATCAAATCTTAAAATAAGGAGAGCAGAACTAAATTTTGCGTCCCAATATCCCTGGTGATCTGCAGCACTCTTTGCATTTCAGCCATATATGCTACAGCTCAGTTATTTACCTTTTTATTGTTCTTTTTTGCTCCTTCCTGAACCTTGAAGACGCAATGAGCAACCAAACACGGCCACAGAGCCAGATAACATCATCATCTATGGGATACCATCTCCAAAAATATGGAAGGAATATCTTCACAGAAAGGGTTGTCAGGCATTGGAAGGGGCTGCCCAGGGAGGCGGTGGATTCACCATCCCCGGAGATGTTCAAGAAACTACTGGAGGTGGTACTTAGTGCTCTGGTCTAGTTGACAAGGTGGTGATTGATCAAAGGTTGGACTAGCTGATCTTAGAGGTCTTTTCCAACCTAAATGATTCTGTGATTCTGTGCAATATGAATCTAAGTGGTTTGCTACACCTTTCATTGGTGTCATTTTCTACCCCATCGCATTCCTTACTTTCCTTGGTACATTTGTTTTCTGGCCACCTATCAGTAGTTTGGTGCAAACCAACTTAATTTTACTCAAAGTAGTCCAGGGCAATCAAAAAAAATTTACCTTCCACAGATTAGGCACAGGAAAGTGAGAGCATAAGGCAGCCAGAATTCACTAGATAACTTTTCTGTAATTCCTCAACAACTGAGAACATGAAGACACAGATTTTAGTAATTTTTTGTCTTCTGATGCTCGTATTTCTCAAATCTTATTCCCCTCTCCATTCTTTTTAGGTACAAATATCCACAATACTTGACTGGTTTGCTTGTTGCTTAAAAAAAATTAAATCTAAGCAGGTTATGCAGTACCATATATAATGTTGGCACAGTCTGACAATACCAAGACAACTCAGCACATGTCAATATTCACAGCTGTTACCTACAATGCCTGAGCAAGAGAAAAGTAACCCATGGCCAGTTTGAGTCACCACAACCAGGAGATGTATTATAAATGCTGCAAAAAGGCTGGCAGCATGAATGAAGCATGAATAAACCAACGTGTTAGCCTGAGAAAGCCTCAGAGACATGGAAATTGTCCTACACATCTCAGCCATAGTTACCTTATATTTTTGCTGCTGAGACCTGCAGCAGTTTCCTCAATATGAGCATTAAGCTGAATGCAACAGACACAGGAGTATTTGCTGTTTTCAGAGGGCCAGGCTGGATCTGTCACAACAGGCTGCATATCATGGGCCAACTGTCCTAACAGAGTCGGGTCAAGTGCCATCTGCACTCATATTAATCAAGAAAAACAGAACTGAAAGAAACTGTCACTATTACCTGCAGAAAACATCACTCCCACTACTACTCACAGGGAAAAAAAGGGACCCCAAATCCTGCAAGGGGGAATCCACACAGCATGTAGGAGCTGTGAGTGCGATTTTTGGAGCAGGTGTGTATGTGTGTGTATGTGTTCCCATATACTTATAAAAGAGGGAACTACCTTCAAGTAAAACCTCACAAGTCTTAAAACTGCAGGGCTCTGGGTTCTGTATGGCAGAAGAATTTGCTCTAAACATGCAAAGAGCTGTTAAAAACGTGTGGGGTAGAGATGAAAGATGACATATGAATAGAACAAATGAGTCTGCAGGAAGCCATGGGGGTGCTTGAACCACAATTCCAATTATGTCTTCCTTTAAACACTTTAAAAGTGTTTATTATCATTAAATTAACTCAAGCAAATCCGTAAGTAGAACATGGAATAGGTACACTTTTTTCCTTATTTTCCTTTCAATACTGAAAGGTTTATTTTATTTTTCCCTATTAATTTTGTTCTGTTTTAAAAGGTGTGTGAACACATCAGGAGAAAACTGGTTATATTTAATTATACAGTACAATGAGCCACATACCAGAATTTTTAAAAGCAAGTTTTGTCTTGGGATTTATTATTTTGAAATAACTACTTCCTATATGTTTTTAAAGAAAGAATTTATATAATGCATATTAATAATATCAAGTTTTCACTGCTACTGCCTCATCTGACCTGTCGTCGCTGTGTGATGTATGGATCATGCGGACGAGTTCCAGGAGGATTTACTCTCACTCCCATCTTCTTCAGGAAATTTTTTGTATACAGGTCACAATCTACAATCTTAAATATTCTGGAATAAAAGTTTACTTCTGTGTTGATATTGAAATGAAGTATAGTATAGAACTGATCTTCATGAGGAGGTGGAAGTGGAATTCGATGCCGTCGAAGAATAGTTCCTGTGAAACAATTAGGATAAATTCATACAGTAAATATTATTTGCTCTAAGGATCCCTCCCCAGACTTTTTAATTTTCTATGCTGATAGGGCCTAAACAGATAAAGCCATGAGGGACAAACAAAATTATCCTTCATTTAGCAAAAGAATTATTAGGTAAGAGGATCCTTTTATTAACAATGATACACTGATTGTCTTCTGGAACCTCAAGTTCCAGTATTTGACCGAAGTTAATACAGAAAATTGCCACCTTCTGAGACAAGCAGGAAACCACTGAAGTAAATTTCCATTTGTTGATGCAAACTTAACAGGTTTGTAATTTTAAAAGTATTTTTCTTCATTATGAAAAGAAATGTCTTCTTCATGTTTTCCAGAAAAGCAAGAGCAGTCTCCAGTACTTGTTAGTCCCGTTAATTTTTCTTTAAAAAAAGAACACATAAAAAGTTGTGCATAAAACGTGGTGAGGGTGTCTGGGAGGGACAAGATTTGTCTGTACACTGCAGGATGAGGAGAGCCACACAGAGCTAAGGTTAGAGAAAAAACTGCCCTAGCAAGGAAAAAGTGTGACCTATCAAGTATGGAGAACATTCAACTGAGCTTCCCCAAGGAGCACATGGGAAGTGGAGACAACAGGGCTAAGTTGGACTGATTACTGGTCTGCAGCAAAGAATCCATCTCAAAAACACAAAGCCAGGAACTCACAACCCACATTCTAACAGGAACACGACGCAACAGAAAAGGAAAGGCGGGGAAGGGGAGAGGAGAGAAAAGAGGGATATTTTAATTTCACTTAAAGTACACATTTGAATTTTCTTATTCATAGTCTGTAAATGAAAGGACTGTTATTCTGAGAGCATTGAATTTTGTTACATTTAACACATTAAAAGAGAAGGAAACTGCTACTGGCTATTTATCAGCTGAAAACTCTCAAATACATTGAGGAATTGGGTGATGCTTCAAAAGTATTCACTGTTGATGAGTAAGAGACTGGAACATCTCTCATGTGAGCAAAGGTTGAGAGAACTGGGTCTGTTCAGTTTGGAACAGAGATGACTCAAGGGGGGGAACACTTATCAATATTTTTAAATACCTGGTGGGAGGGAAGGCAGAAGATGGAGCCAGGCTCTTCTCCATGGTGCCCATTGACAGGATGAGAGGCAATTAAAAGACACAGAATTCCATCTGAACCCACAAACCCACCTTTTTACAGTGAGGATGATCAAATACCAGAACAGGCTGCCAAAAAAGGTTGCAAAGTCTCCATTCTTGAAACCCAACAGGACATGGCCCTGGGCATCTGGCTCTAGCTGATTCTGCTTGGAGCAGGGGGTGGACTAAACAATCTTAAGATATCCCTTTCAACTTCGAGAATTTTGTGATAGTACAAGTATTTTACAAATAACTTAAGAGTACTTTAGAATCAACTTAGAAGCTCCAGCCTTAGTAGGTTAAACTAACTTGTAAGACATACATTAAAGACAGGTATGCAGCTGCAGGTATGACCAGCTATGATTTATTCCAGGTTCACAAAGAACAGCAGCTTGGCACAGCTGGGACTAAATTCTTATTTTTAACACTACAAGAGAACAAAAAGGACAACAGTCGAAGTTTTACCATATCAATACCTCAACATACTTCCGCGAAAATACCCTACAGAGAATAAAAAGATGGCCCAGTGTTCAACCTCAGGCTCTTTGTTGTGCTTCTCAACCCAGACACCTCTCTTAACACCACCTTTACAACGTGTCCACCCACTGGCTAAGACCAGACAGGAACCACCAACCTATAATATTAAAATAATTACTTGCCACATAGATTCCCAACAAATTTGAAATTACAAGAATTCTAAAAGGTGCTGCGACTTAAATACAGTAAATGTGAAAAATTACAAAGCTAAAAATAGTTCCAATACCAACCTGCTACTACAATAATAGATTATTAGACACAATTAGCTGAAAGGTCCATCTCATTATCACTCACTACAGAGCTGGATCTCTTTCCAGTGCCCTTTAGACGTGTATCTGGTATGGTTTCCCACTGAGTCCTGTTTGATGCTTTTCCAGCACTGTTGTTTTGTTTTGGAGGTAGATGAGAGTGAAGGGGGAATTGGGGAGAGAAGGGATAAAGGCAGAGCAGGAGGGAGAAAGGTATCACTGTGTGCCTTGTTTGGTGTTTGAAGGGCATTATTCTTAAGTTAGTCCACAGAAATTTTTTATTGTTCACTTTATTTCCCTGTAGACTAATTTCTATGAAATACCTTTCACTACTACCATTATCAGAGTTTGCTAAATTTTAATTCCTACAATGAAAACAAGTCCTTAATTTTTCAGGGGAATAAAGCAACAAAGCAGATTTAGTTTTTGTTCCCGTTAAAATAATTATCTAGGACCCGTTCAGCATCCTGATGTTTCACATGTACCAAATCCAACATCCTGGTTACTGACCTTTGACTGTAGAACAAATTTTGTCCTCTATCTGCTTGAACATACTATACACCTATTTAAGATGCACCCTCACTAAAATATGTTAGAAAAGGTGGTGATTAGCACCTTTTGACATGATGCAAAAGTGCATTGCATTAGCATTAACAAAACTACAAACTTTAGAATATTTTACCTAATTTTGGCCAATCCTTGCCTCACTCCTACAAAAATCAACAGATAATGTGCTAAGTCAGAACATGCAAATCCTTTTGAATGATAACTTTAGTGAAAATGTAACAGTTGACAATTTTCTAATATGAGGGGGTTTCTGAGGGTTTACTCACCTCAGATTTGGTGAATAAGCCTTCAGCTAGTTTTTCATATCACTTTTCAGGGTAAAATACACAAGCCCATTTTATTCTGAGGGATAAGAATTTCTTTCCAAATGGAAAATGTCTTGCAAAGATAATATCTGTAGCAATCCTTTGCTTTCATTAGGTATCACTGTGCCTGACATACACACGTAGAGGATACATTTTATATTGTTGAATTTGAAATTTAATAATGTTTTCCTTTACTGTGCTCTTGGAAAGGGAGCTGCTGATGGCATTGAGCTCCCACACCATAATTTGTAGCATATCTTCTTGTCTCTTGGGGCTTCTGATTATTTGGCAACCACAGCAGCTGCTTAAGGAGACCTCCCTAGTAGTGAAGGCCTTCTGACAATGAAGCTGGGCAGCAAATTATTTGGTCTCTGCTGTTCCCCTGCCCTGCAGAAGAAATTAAGTGGTATCCAGAGCTTCCTCTCTCTCTCTGCACAACTCAAGAGTGCATTAGAGGGAGGAGCAGAATGACTAACATCTGGAGTTTGTACAGAAAGGAGGAGAAGCCACCACTACTATCCCTGCAACACAAAGAGTTCACCCCAATAAACAAGGAGACTTCTTACATTCCCTTATTCATCTGTCTCAGAACACAGCAAGGTCATGATTTGGCCACCATCAAGTATGGCAAAATCACAATTCTTTCAAGGCCTGGGGGGAGGCTTAAACTCTAAGATAATTGGTTATATTGGAGGAGCTGACTGTAACTTTGTTTTCCTGCTTGCACTTTTCCTCTCCATCCAGCCGGCCTTGGGAACCCGGCCAGCAGGCAGCTCCACGCTCCTCCTCAGCTGGCTGACCTTGGGGAAACCAGCCAGCTGCTCCTCTCTGCTCTGGCTTGCAGGGTCTGGAGTGCACTGGAAGCTACAGTCAACCCCATGGGAGCATAAATGACCTTTTGATAAGACAGTATCAGCCAGCCACAGTCCTGTTAACTGGGAATGAGATGTACAAGACACTTGCACTGCCATATCCAGCCCGGCTCTCTATGGGAGAATTTCTCTTTATATTGAAAGAATAATTATCATTCCGGCTGTGGAAGAAGCATTTGGAGTTTGTTATGTGGTTGAGTTTACTGTCCTTCTCTTCATTCTGTACTCCCTTATCTTTACTTGGGTTTTGTGCACTGTGTTTGCCCTGGTGTTTTTTCCTTTGATTCTGGTTTCTCAAGTTCAAGTCAGCCTCTGCATTCCTTTCTCTGTTTGTATAGATTTCTCCTAATGTTTCTAAAATTTTCCAGTTTCCAAAATTAAACTAAGTTTAAATTTCAGTTATTTAGTAGCAACTTTATATGTCCAAATTCACGTCCAAGTACAGCAGCCAATTTCACAAAGCAGTTTTTAAAGACACTGAAACACAATTCTCACAGATCATTTATTTTGTCACACTGAGATTTTGATCAATGGTAAAAGCACGTCTTTGGGCACTTTCTTTCTCTGAAGCAAATTTGTTTTAGCTTTGTGAATTCATAATTGAATTTAGAAATTCTTCTAACTTTTTTTGACAGCTATTCCTTCACCAGATCTTCCTGCAGTGTGTAAGCCTCTCCAAGTTTCTTCCTGCACAGCCACAACTAGAACAAGAGTACAGTGGGAAATTACTGCATTTCTCCACCTCCACCATGCCCAGGGACACCCACTCAGACCATCAAACTCTCATTTGTGGGTTAAGGCACAAGCACTGGTAATCCCCTGGCCTCAAGGCATTAACCAGCCAAGCTAAGATCTACCTTTGATCTATCCCACCCCTCCCTATTTGCTCTCCAAAAAGGCTCCTGAGAACAGCCATTTCAGCTGTCTTTAACATCTTTCCTGCCAGGGCAAACATCCAAGTTAAGGTCACCACCACCTTCTGCCTTCAACAGTTCAATGGCACTTTATCCATCACTGTTTTTTGCTGTTCCTCCTTTACACAACCTCTTTCCTTCCACAGCAACTCTCCAACTGCTCATGTAGACTGAGCCTATCCTGCTCCTGATGTCCCCACACTTCTTTTTTCACCTACATCCCCACACCTGTGCTCTTTTGTTCAGTGCTGTTTGCCTTTCAATAACCCAAGTTCTCCTACAGATGAACTCTCTACAAATCCCTGGAATTTTAATTAACTCCAAAGTTGTATTTCAGCAGATGCGCATTATGGTTAAGATCCTGAACTTCAGCTCAGTTCAGTTCCTGATCCTGTTACAACCTTTTCTGCATGATCATGGGTAAGATTTTCATTCCTTTGTGCTTCAGTTTACCAGCTTCACAATGCAGGCAGTTACATCTCTTGTTCTTGGGCTTACAGAGTCCCAGTCAGGATAAGAAATTTGAATAATATAAGAGAGAGAGAGAGAGAGAGAAATAGAGAAATAGAGAGAGAGAGAGAAATAGAGAAATAGAGACATAGAGACATAGATAATTATAATAAAAGAGGAAATAGGACAATTTTTGATCAAAAATGCAATAAGATTAACAGTTAGTGATTTGGGAAATTTTTTTTAAAGAAACACTGCTTTTGCATATATTCAACAACAAATATTTAGCACCTTTAATATAACAACTTTGTCATTAGTCTTCAGTTATGGAGCATGAAGTCAATGCCCAAGTGCATGTGAGTGGAGAATCCTCTGATAAGCATCACCACCACCTTTTTCACTCTACATCATATTAATCTTTAGGATAATAAGAATATTTATGTAGATGATTATGATAAAGTATAGGCCCCAGATCTATTAATCACCTGTGAATCCTAAACACACCCCAAACAGTCTTTGGGCCTTTCAATCTACAGTATCTTTTCCTTTCTAAACACAGCCAATACACAGAGCTTCCTTACCAGCCCAGGTACCAGCAATAAATAAATTAAGTGTACTTTGGAGATCCTGGACCATTTCTTTTTAATCCATCAGTTAAATATGTTGTGTATGTATATTTATCCCACATAAAGTACTCTGACAAAGTCGTAGAGGCCTTCAAAACATCCTTGCACGGAAGACTGAGAGAATTCTTGTTCCTCTCTAATACCATTCAGTTAATTTTAGATCCAGTACCAAAGGTGACTCCAACAACAACTAACACAAGATACAACCAAGGGAAGAGGGGGAAATTGTAGCCTCCCTGTCACCACAGGAACAGGACTAGACTTCCAGGAACATCAGGGCTGAAGAGGCAGCCTGCACAACCCACACCACAAAGACAATGAAAATTACTCATTCAAAGGAATCACCTTTGGATTTGCTTTATCCTGCTCTGATGAATCTGGCTTCCACCTTCCCTCTCAAAGGTGTCACCTCTGCCTCTCAGGTTAACTCTGCTTCCTTTGCCAACGGACATTCATTCCAAACCACAAAATCCAGAAACAGCCGCTCCCACTCCTGTGACGCACAAGTCACGGAAAACCTAAATCCAGTGATGTCTCCCACCTCGTGCATTCAGGTGCAGGGAAGGGATAAGTAACTGTAACTTCCCAAGGAAAGAGCTCCAACATGCTTTTCCTCACATCTTGGAAAAGTACTTGCCCAGGAAGGAGTAGGACAAGGTTCCTCGGAATTCAAAATCAGTCCCTGCTGACAAGCCTACAAGAATTCTGGCAAGAACTACTCAACACAGGGAAAGCAGGACCCGAAGCATTGGCTTAAGAAGAGATTCACAGGCAATTTTATCCCAGGTCTAACAGTGATGATGCACATAACATCTTTAAATATCACAGAATCACGGAATATGCTGAGTTGGAGGGGACCCATCAGGATCATCGAGTCCAAGTCCTGGCCCTGCACAGCACACCCCAAGAATCACACCATGTGCCTCAGAGTGTTGTCCAAAAGCTTCTTGGACTCTGTCAGGTTCGGTGCTCTGACCACTTCCCTGGGGAGCCTGTTCCAGTGCTCAACTACCCTCTGAGTGAAGAACCTTTTCCTGATATACAACCTAAACCTCCCCTGACTCAGCTTCAGGCCATTCTCTCGGGTCCTGTCACTGGTGACAAGACTGATCTTGCTCTGCAGATAGATAAATTGGTAGCATCTGCTGATCTGGGAGAAGAATGGGGTAGTGAAATGGTTAACTTATTTTTGAAAATTGCTGTGCTAAGATCCACCAGAATGTACAAAACATCTTTGGGGACTGGGAGGCGCAGTCATCCCAAGACATCCTGCTTCTTTGGATAATATCCCTTGAAAACTTTTCATTTTGGCAGTGACCCATAAACACCAAGAAGCAGCAGCTGTGTTCCCCTTCTGCAACAGGATGTCGACCGCTAGGTCACATTTTTTTTACGCAAACCAAGTCCATTAATAACCCAGTAAATCAGCTCAGGAAAAACCCTCCTCCAAAAGCCCTCAGGCTGGTCCAAGCGCAGTGATGTGACACACTGAGGCAAAGCAGCTTCTTAGCTTAGAGGCATCCAGGAAAAATTACTGTGCCAAGGACACTTTAATCACAAAAGAACCGAGAGTCAGAGGCACAAAAGATGCTCTTCTTCAACAATGGCAGAGACACTGTTGTAGCTAATGAACAATTACAGAGCTGCTGCTACAGAACTCACTGTCAGTGCCAAGATGGGAGGAGCCAGGCTCGGGAATGGAGACCTAGAACACAAATTGCTTCCGCAGAAGTGACACAACACTGACAAAGACCTACCATCCTATGATTTCAAACAACTGTATTAGAGAAAAAATTGTATGTTTGAGTACGGGAGGGGATTCAGCCTTACAAAGCCTGACTGATGAGAAACTAAGACAATAAAAATCCTCTCATCATGATCTGTAACAAGAAAAGACAATTATAGCTGTGCACTTACATCCCCTTTCAGCTATGAGAACTCACATTATGTATCCTTTGGAATGGCCCAAGACTGTACTGAAGAAAAATATAAAGGAAAAAAAAAAAGACTGCTATTAAAAATAGATACCTTGATCTATGCCACTATTTAGCACATGGGGTTCAGTCACTTGAATTGTATCATCTTCAGGGTAGAAGTATATTTTACAGTGTCTGATTCTGTAAAGCTCTTGATTTTTGTCAGGCACTTCTTCTTCAAAATAGGCATGAAAACACAACACCTATTAAAAAAAATAAATATAAAGCAGCAAAATCTCCAACACTTTTGCAAAATACATCAAGTAAACTCATATAGATTATAAGCAACTAAATGTTTACATTTCAGGAGGTAGATTTATTTCTCTGAAATGTAAGAACAGAAATCCACATTAAATCACATAAATTTAAAATTCTTTGCTTGGCATTTTTATTATCACAACATCTAAGCAGAGATGGAACTCTAAAGTAAAGAAATAAATCAAATATAAAACTAGCAGCAGGCTGCTTGGAAAAAATCTCTCCAACAAAGCATTTTTGATAACACAATGAGCTACCCAAGTACTGAAGCAAATTTTGAGACTGCTATTGTATGAATTACTGAAAAATAAAGTGCATCATGACAGCAATGGCTTTACCATTGAGGTAAGTGAAAAGAGTTCTTTTTAAGCAGATCCTGAAAGCTTCCAAATGAATGGCATTGAAGATGATCAGAGAGAAATGACATTTTTCAGGAGCCATTTACAGCTGTGCAATATTGACATTTCAAAACTTACCTGGTTCTGCAATTCAGTGAGTGGGGAAATCTCAGAGAGCACAGCAACTGCTCTTCATGGACTCTTACAACAGCAGTAATGCCAAAAATCCCACCTTCACAGGGGAGGTGCTCAGTGGTTTATAACAGTGGCCTTTATTGTCTGGAAGTCTCGGCTCAAACTTGGCAAACCATTACACAACTTTTGCATTTCTTGGTATCATTTATGGTCTTTAATCAACAAGACCAATTCTGAGGGAACATGCAAGACACATCTACTGGGTAGTGCATTATCTACCAGGATGCTTGCTGTGCTGAGTATGTGCAGAAAGGCATTCCTTAAAACAGGTTTCCATCCTGCCCCCTCCAACACATTTGGGTCAAATCAGTGCTAATTTATACCTCATTTTTCATATCGGTTATATTTAATAAATTTAATTACCTTTACTCTTAATTTATCAGACAAACTGAAGCATTGAAAAAAAGACAACTTAGCTGTTCCCTATGTTTCTACAAACATCTATCAGACCTTTACTTGAAATGTCTGAAATCCAGTAAGGTGGCTGAGCTCCCTACACGACAGAACACACTGGTTAATAATCTGCACTCCTTCAGCACGTGCCTTTGGGAATCTCAACGTACTTCCACGAATACTGGTGACAGCCATTTTAAAACACCTAATATACAAAAACAACCTCCTTTCCCACATCTGCAGAGAGAGAGAGCCAGCAGCTTGCCCAGGAGCACAAGAACACCACCCTGTGTCCTACTCAGACCTCTTGACAGGCCACATTCCCTTCTCTTGGGCGCATTAGGTGCAAGATTAGAAAATTGTTTCAAAGGCTCAGATCCCACCGATTTTCATCATTCATCAAACAGTATGACAGACACATTTTTGGCATCAGCTCTCCTGCACTATGACCTTCCACCATTAGAGAAATAAAATTCAAATTATAATCAAATGACATAACTGTTATCTGTTAAACCTGATGGCATTATATCTTCAGACAAAAGAATCTATACACCATCAGTTGTGGCTTGTTTAATTAGTACAACATGAAAGCTTCTGAACAACCTACAGACTAAATAGTTGAAAATAAATAAAAAATTCATTCTGTCCACATTTTTTTAACTGTGGATTTCACTGTTTTATGTACCAAACACAGAAACCTCTGACATACAACAAAGCCAACACAAACTCTATCAACCTATAACATCTCCTCTTCCATTTGTCTAGACATTGGTGTAGAGTGCCATTTTAGATGACCAAGTTATCCTTCCTGGCCCCCAGGTACTATTCTGGAATGACTAGGAGCTCTGTATAAATCTCTTGAATACTCCAGGGGACTTAAGAGGTACTATGGTGGAATTGTACTGACCATCCTGGGGTTCAGCTGACAAGGATCAGAACTTCATTCCTTGCCCAGCTGCTGATAAGCCATGCAAACATTGGAAACATGGAAAATTATGTACCCTCTTCTCCCTGTTCTGCCAATCCCACTAGAACATAGACTTTCGAACAAACACACTGTTCAAAAGCCCTCTTTCATTACTAACTGTTCTTAATTTTGTCAGTGATCTTTCCTGAGAATGGTTGTCTCAAGAGACACCAGCCAGGCACAATGGGCTGTCTGCACAGAATTCCAAGCACAATCACACCCTTACTACACTGGATTTATTTCTTTCTCTGAGCATTCATCTATGTCCTGGTTTATTCCATCTGAGGGGTTTGTGCAGGTTTGCATTTAAATTTTATTCTCTTCATACCCTTATCAACATGCTACTGTATGACTGAAATATATGCAGCAACCAACTGCAATTTTGTAGATCAAAGCAGATGATTCAGGGAGGGTGAGGAGGGGAAGGAACAGAAAAGAAGATGACTTACTTTTCATTTTGAAGCAAAGTTAGTGTTAAAAATACTCAAAATGCAACACTTCCTAACTCACGTCTCATCTGCAGTACATTGTTGTGTGCAAAGTTCCCATCCCATGCTTTAAGAAACTGAATGTTACCTCTGAAAACCAACAGTAACAAGTATTGAATAAATTCTGTGGCACTTTGTAACGTTGGCATAAGGCTTTTCTGGCACCTGTGGTAGCCAAATTACAAACATCATTTCAAGCCCAGGAGGCCTTGTGTGTGTATTTAATTGTAGAAGAAATTAAATTTACACCTGCTTCCTATTAGGCATATGGAATTGCAAAAACTATTTCTCAGCCTACTTAATAATGAAGTTTTGTGTATGTCCTTCCTCCAGTTACTCTGGTACTGCTGAAAGTTAGAAGCCAAAGAAAAATGGTAAGAAAACAGATTATATTTCAAAAGGTAAACACCTGCTCAACCCATTTCTCACTCAGTCCATTCTGCTGAGCTACAAACTGCAGCACCAGAGGACAGAGCTGCATTCCAGGGTCTTAAGGGGGCAGCTAAATTAGTTGTGTAGTCAGTACCCTTTAACCGTCTGCAATTAATGCAAACACATGAGCCCTCCAGAGGCCAATTCCAAACTTGCAAACTCCTGATCTGTACTGCCCTGTGGAGGCACAAACTGATTAGATAAGGAATGTCAAAAGGCCAGTGAGCTCCCCTCACCAGCCAAGGCCAAGGGCCTGATGCTCAGTGGCAGGTCCCTCTGCCTCCTACCTAACCTTTTTTTTCCATAAACCTGGATCCAAGGCCTGCTAACTTACACATGGCCCTGAGAAGCCAATACACTCCTTGTTTCAAGAAGGGTGAAGTTAAGGCAAGTGCAGGAATAGCTGAAACCTTCACACCTCAACACATTGGACCAGTTCATACCTGAGCATGTTGCTGAAACCCCTGTGAGCAATACAGGGATTTCAGAGGCAATGCCAACCAAAGGCATGTGTAGCTGCTCAAACCTTACACCTTCTTATTGTAGTTCTGGTCTGCCAAAGATTAATGTGTAATTGTACTGCAATTACCTGCATGGCTTCTCTTTTAAAGCAAAAATTACAAGGCTAGCCATTCTTTCCAAAACTTAAAGGCAGTAATCATTTAGTAATGCAACATTTCTGTGATCTGCTGAATGATTTCTTTTTTCTGGATCATTTTCCTTCTCTGATAGAAGGCTTTCTGCTTTTAGAAATAAAATATCACTAAGTAGAACTCAATGTAAATTTAAAGACGGAAAGTACCAAGTATGCTACAGAATTCCTGTCATCACAAATTACAGTTATTTGATAAGTCTCTAACTTCAAAGGTGTCACTACATTCTTGCAAAATAAAATGCAAAAATATTCATTTTAAATTGCTGGGTCTATAATGGCCATAATCTATTACATATGAACAGCTCACACAAAAGTTAACAGGACTTTGAGCATGCAAATACAATGGCATAAGTGAATCTCGAGCACATTGCATTTCACTGAATTTAAGAGTTCCCAAGTGCCCATGCACCTCTTCTCCTGGACTGGAGTCTACCTTACATTCACTCTTACCAGGTTGCCAAATAATTCCTTTACTGTCACCATTCTCACTAAAAAGAAATATGATGACCACTCTCTTAGTTTTGTTACATCCTGTATAAGATACACCCCAATAGAGAAATATTTTTATATGTTGCTGGATATATGTTTACATTAATTGTCCAATATGTGAATATAATGAAAAAATACCTGCTACCCCTCTCATTGTGTATCTAGGAGCTTTTTTTGCACACACAAAATAATCTTCTGAAATATCTGAATTTCACTTTATACTCTGTCATATTGTAGCTAGTCATAAAAAAACCACAGATATGGATTTCTACATACCTGCTTGTCAAATGCTATCCAAGCTGGAGGATTACTTCCCATCCCGTCAGGAAATTCAGTGTATTTAGGTTTCAGCCTCTGATCAAGTAATGGTTGACCTCCTATTCCAGGTTTTTCTTCAAACAGCATGGGAACATTATTGCAGTAACCCCAGCGCTGTGACTTGTGGAAATTTTCTCCCCCTATCTGTCAAAAGTTTGGAAGAAAGAGAGAAAAAATTGCCTGCGTGTTTGTCTTTAAATCCATGATAGTTAACTATCTAGGCAAGGAGGATTAATCACGCCAAAGTTTCTCTATAATTATTTTTAACACAGAACCTAAAAACTTGTAACAACTGGAATGCTGCAGGTGAAGTGACATTTTTCAGTGGTCAATTTGCCAGTCTTACAGACAAAAATGGAATAATATTCCAGTAATTTACCCAGGCTGAGAGACCGGACGATACTGACTGTTTCCCACACACATTCCTTCCCTGGGACAAGGATTGAGGCGTGTGGTAGAAAGAAGCAAGTCACTCCCAAGAACTGTTGTAAAAGGTAGAGGGGAAGAGCCTTTTCTTCAGCTCACCAGAGGGCAAATGGAAACAGTTCAGCAGCGCTCAGAGAACAGCCTGCTCTCATTACTCACGTCAAAGATCTTATTTGCACTTGTGTCCCCGAGTGCGAAATAAATTCCTCTGCACTAGTGCATACACTTGAATTTTGGGAGGTTGGACCTGAATCAAACGACAGAATATATATTCCATCTGGGCTTATTTCAAAACAAGGTCTCTGTAGTGATTTCTCTATATTATTACTAATTTTTCAGGCAATTAAGGATGGAGTGCTTAAAAATACAGGAACAACCAGCTGCAAAGAAACCCATCTTGCCCACTCGAATTTCTTGGCTGGGGCTGGAGCCAGTCTTCAAATAACACAGAAATGCCTCTAGTCTCACATGAATATCACTCCTGTCTGTGAGAATGTCCTTCCTAAAGAGCTGCCTGCTTTGCTGGCCAGTTCCCTCCAACAGAGGCAGCTGTGCTGTGCTTGGGCAGCAATTCCCTAACGACCCCAGGTATCAGTCTCATAGGACAGGACAGGGAAATAGGAAAAGACAACAGAAAGCTCCACTTCTTTCCACGAGCAGCAATCCTGCCTTGTTAGCTCCTCTCACTCTGTTATTCTTCCCTTCCTTGCCCTCTCAAATCCTCAAAATACTTTATCTGGGAAGGCAGAGAGGAGACATTGGGTAACTGCACCCCGGCACACCTATTAAGGGGAAACAGAGGGGACCACAGCTGTGCCCTCCCTCAGCCTGAGACTGGGTGGACATGAGAGAAGATGAGGCTAAAGGGGAAAAAACTCATGTCATGAGTGAGCACAGCAAAGGCCCTGACAGAGGAAAAGGCTGGACAGCAACATTTTTCACAGCAGCACCAGAGCAGGTGTGTTGGTAAAGTAGCAGAGGGACAAAACTGCCTCCCCACTACACTCGGCATCACTGATTATCACAGGTTTATATGTAAACCACTGCTCCCCAGAAAGGGGTAGACAGCTCCAAGTTACTATCATAAATCAAAAAATGGTACAAATAATCATTTTGCATTGTGGCAACACTCAATTCTCCAAGATAACGTAACACACGCTCAGCACAGCAGTTCTGGGAATGAGTGCAAGCAGTGAAGCAGCAAAACATGAGTAGTACCTGAGTAGTTATTTCATTCTGCCAATATGAAAGAGAGTCAGGAATCCGAAAGGCAGTGAACCAGCCTCCTGGCACACAACATTCAATGCTGGTCTACACAAACTACTGCACACTGGAGGTCACAATCTGAACTGTTCCCCTGCCTCAAGGTGCTCCAAATCCAATGACACAGGATGGAGAGATGCTGACACAAACTGCTCAATCACTGCTTTAGTTTAACCTTTGCTTAAAATACTTCTGCAAGGACAGTGGTATGAAAAAGAATACTTACTATTTTTACAAATTAGTATTTTTAATACCATAATAATCAATGGCCATTCCTTGCTTAGGTTAAAAGAAGCTGAGCTAGCCTTTGAAATAGTCACTGCAAAATGAGATAAGGTTCACATTCTGAGGACAGAAACAATCAGTGGTATGGAAGCACATCCCCAGAAAAGATGCTTAAAAGGTAAGCAATGTTTTGAACAAAGGTGAATAAAAGGGCACATGACAAGTATCATAGTTTAAAGAATAATACAAAGGGAAAAAACAAGTACTCCTGCACCATATAACTCAAGAACAAGGGTTCTGAATAAAAGAGAAAAATCAACAAAAGGAAATGCTTGTGTAGTGACTAGCAGCCCATGGTTCCCCTTACCACAGAGCATTGCTCAAGCCAGGAATTTAACCACACTGAAAAAAGAATTGCCCATTTGCAGGAATAATGCCCAAAATAAAATATTTCACACTGGCACAGTTTTTTGCGCTCTGATTTATAAAATGTCATGTCTCAGTGTGCAATGTCAGCACTGACACTCAGACATCATTCATGTGGTCATTCCACCCCTTCCTCAAGATGTGAGTACAGGTGCTCTCCTGGTACCTGAATCTGGAACTCACAGGCACTGACAGGGGCTGGTACCTGCTTTGTCACACATCCACACCTGGGATGGTTTCCTCCCTCTCCTTTGGGTGCTTCTCAACTGCTCTTGCTTCTTCTATTTCTCTTTTCAATAATTTTGTTCCTCAGTAAGCTGATGAAGAGTTGGGGAGAAGTCAGAAAGGAAGGGGGATTCCTGCTTTTATCAGTTCAAATGTAGAATAACTATAGCCAAGCTGAGTTTTTAAAGGGAAGTTTCTAGGCAAGAACACCTGATTTATACTGAAGGTGCTATAGAACAGATTCACTCTCTGGCACAGCAAGTATTTAATTATTTTCCCCCTCTCACCAAAGCATGAGTTAGGGAGAAAGGCACAGTTAGAAAAGCACGGTGAGGGGGAGATTTCCTCAGCAAAGGGAAGCTTTTCATGTCCTCAAAGCTTCTTCTAGAAGCATTTGCTGTTCACATGTGTCTGGGTTTCAGCGAGCTACAGTATGGTAAAGCGTTCATCAAAGTTATCCAGGTTTGGTCCTGCTGCTGCTTTCCAGAATTTAGGGCTAAAATCACAACATCCTTCACAATTAGATATGAAAAACCATGGCCAAACAGCTTCAGTCCTGTTAAGAACCTTTTGTGGCTTTTTTGTAACTTTTTAGGGTTTGACGGAAAGATTATTTTAGAATCCTAATCAAGGAATTACTTATAATCCCCTGCTCCAGAAAAACACCCAAATCCATAGACAAAACAACCTCTTCTAAAAGTCTGTACAGTTATTTCTTTTAAAAAAGCCCAAAACAACAACAAAAATAGAAAGTTTAAGAAAAAGAGTAATTATAATTGAAGATCACAAAAGAGAAAAATGACATTTGGGAAACTTCAGCTAATGAACTCAGACCACATCCAGCCTAAAATAGTGACAGAACATGATGTTACCTCCACAGTAATATTAAATTACTTCTAAAAGAAATCTTTTAGAGAGCAGGGAAAGAGCTTGACTATGTCTACTGTGCTAATGCAGCTAAACTGAGCAGGCTGTAGATCTGCTGAACAAAGCTGGACATTTTCTGTGCAGTGAGCCTGAAAAATATTGAGGATACATTCAATAGTGACTAATGCAAAGGTCAGGGTTCTCTAACTGCAGTTACTGGCTTTGCAAACTCAGCCACTGCAGTCCTTGGGGAACACTGCCTTGTGCTCGCTCCATCGTGCTCTGCAACAGTCACAGCAAACTCATCAGGGAGCTGCACATTTCAGCTGAACCAAATACACCTGGAAATGTCCAGAGTGATGGGGGAGCCCTCAGTGGCACACCCTGTCCCAAGAGCCACATGTCTTCAACCCAGTCCCAAGAGGAGTTATGGCAGAAGTCACTGGTAGCAGCCCAGTTCTCTACCCCATATCTATTTTTAATTCCCACTGTGGATGCCCTGCTCAAATCCTGTATCAGGATGAACTGTGGCACTTCTGAACTGATACAGTCTCCTGGTTGCTTCAGCTAAGCAATGGAAATAAATGCAAATGCTGCACACTGTGCTGGTCAAATTCAGATTTTAAACTCTTCTATCATCCCTGCCTTGTTGCAGAGCCCTCAGGACATTCAGAGGTTAAGTGGCACTGTCAAAGAAGGAACACCTTAAGACCCATCAACTCTGGTGCCCCTCTAACACATTGCAGAACAAAGTGCATCAACACTAACAGCTGGATGAGCACAGGAAAGACGTGGATCTGTTGGAGCAGGTCCAGAAGAAAGCCACAAAAATGATCAGAGGCATGGAGCACCTCTCCTATAAGGACAGGCTGAGACAATTGGGGTTGTTCAGCCTGGAGAACAGAAGGCTCTAGAGAGACCTTATTTTGGCCTTTCAATACTTAAAGGGGGATCCTAAGAAAGATGGGGACAGACTTTTTAGCAGGGCCTGTTGTAATAGGACAAGGGGTTATAGTTTTAAAATAAAAGAGGGCTAATTTAGGTCAGATATGAGAAAGAGACTTTTTACAATGAGGGTAGTGAAACACTGGAACAGGTTGCCCAGAAAGGTGGTGGATTCCCCATTCCTGGAAATTTTCAAGCTCAGACTGGACAAGACTGAGCAACCTGATCTTGTTGAAGATCACCCTGCTCATGGGAGGGGGTTGGATTGGATGATCTTCAAAGGTCTCTTCCAACACAAACCAATCTGTGATTCTATGGGCTTGCTCTTACTGCCTGAACTGGTACAGCCTGAGGGAGGACAACAGATGGGTAAAGTAAAGGATCCAAAATGAAACCATGAGGAGCAGCTACAGGAAGATTTGGGTCTGGGAGGTGTGAACAGATAGAGATCTGGGGGAGCAGGGCTGAGGGGCAGGAAGTAGTGGAAGGAGTTCAGGAAAAGACAAAGGGACAGCAGGCAGGATTACTTATAAAGAAGCTGGCAAATGTTCTGTCAAGAAAAAGAAGTGTCCCTTTTTGGTGCCAGTAGTAACAGAGCAGCACAAAATAAACCAGGAAAAAGAGAGACAGCAACAGTAGCACAGTTGAGGGCAATTCCAAGCTCCTGCAATAAACAAGGAAGAAGCGGAATCTCTGCTGCACCGCTGAAGTTTGCAACAGAAATACCCAAAACTGGTATTTTCAAGGATGTACTTTCCCCTGAGATCTATAAACTTATTGGCTTATTCTCTAAGAAATGCCATGCAGAATTGTTGCACGAAATTCTCTCTCTGAGAGGGATTTCAGACCTCAGGCAAGAAAATACACTGGTCCAATCTGACCCATGTGAATATGTGGTCCTGTCCACTGGCTGCTGACATAAGGCAAGGACATCAGTCTGGAATCAGAAGGAGCAGCTGCCTTTGAGAATGGGAGGCAGACCAGGAACACTAACAAAGTTAGTACTTGTGTTGTAACCAGTGTCATCCCTAACATGGTCCAGGCTCCAAACGCACAAACTTCTTCTCACAGTAACAGAGGAAACCTATTATATGCTGCATTTCCACTGAATGCAGAATTAAACACGGTTACCAAAATCTATCCTGACAAACAGGCAACACACATAGACCTTGTATGCACAAAGCTGAAAATGTCATCATTGCACAATTTCAATACCAGTTGGGCTCTGCAGGCAGTACCAAGGTCTCCCCAAGACTTTTAAACATTGGCTTCAAAACCAGGTACAAAAGAAAATAACTGAGGAATTTCCCTTTTCAAGGGGATGCAACAGGTAGAAATTTCCAAACGAGTAACCCACACACTCGTGAAAATAAAGAAATTAATAAACTCTTGAATGCAACAGGGTGGTAAATGTTGGGTAAGTACCACACCCTGCCACTACCAGACCAACGAGGGCATTTGTCTAAGGCATTTGCCAGGACAGAGGAGCACTAGACAGGGGCACTCCCAACACTGACTCTGACCTCCCCAGCCTCAGCAAAGGGGAAAGGAACAGGAGTTTTAAAAGAGCTGAAGAGTGTTTATTTGATGGATGGACTTAAGTGTACACAAAATACTGTAATTTTGATTTTAAAGATATTTGAAAAAATAGAGGTGGTTCCTTTGCCTCTCTTTGCAGACATTAAATATTTTAAGCTCCTGACACCTTCTGCCGTCATTCTTCTCCAGGCCATCGAACCAACAATCAAACACAGCACTGCCTGGGCTGTGCCCGAAGCTTTCATCCCTGCTCTTCGTTTAGCACAAAGGAAACATTACCTTATGTTCCCATAGGAACCACTCCATCAGTTCTAGAAGCACCTATCACCTCCCTGACTTTCCCTCCAGTTGCACCAGCTGTGATGCCCGAGCAGCAAGATTTTGTCCCAGCTATGTGGAAATGCAGCGGCAGCATCGTTCTCTGGGATGCTGCTGAATTGGGCAGCTGTCACTTGCAGCTGAGGGAGGGAAAAATGGGGAAAACCGGGCAGAAGATGCTGCCTTTCACTGTGCCAGCACCACAGGCAGCTGAGAGCTGCCCAGCCTCACTGCCCTCACTCCCGGTCGGAGAGGAAGCGTCTCTGCTCCTGAGTGCAGAGAGGAGTCAGCATTCCTGGTAAAGCAAGCTAGAAGTAACAATGATCATACTGGAGGGTAATATAAAGGCCAGAGGCTCTTAGATCCAGAGAACTAAGCGCTGTGAAAAGATTTCTCACTCCCCATTTGTCACTGTCATCCTGATGCCTCGGAGTCAGACTGCGGCCCTCACTGCCTTAAAGCTCTGATTATTCAGAGGGAGCTCAGCCACTTTATTAAACACATCCAAGGCAGACAAAACATGTATGTGCTTCCCTTCTGCTGCCTCTCCTGGGCCTACAGATAAGGCAGGTGGAAGCATTAGGTGCAGAGACAAGAGGGTTGTACAAGTGGCTTGAATTCCACCAGTGATGGGTGGAATTAATACCCACAATTATAACCCGAGGGCTGACAGGAACAGCAATCCCCTGTCCTCTATGAATCCTTCTTCAAGGAATGCTCTGCCACTGTTTTTTCTGCCCAATAAGAGACAGTGGTGGTGATGCTCAGAGTCCTAACAGGTGAAAACACTTTCTTCCTTTTCAATTTATCTATAGCAGTGACACTTTTTTCCCCTTTATATGCTGTTCTCAGCATCTCATTTGTGGAGCTATATGAAAGTAAAATTAAATCTAATAGCCAACAACAACTAAGTGGAGATCAAGAGATGCTTTTCAATAAAGGTGAGTTATAATTATTAACTCCACTATCTCAAGGACTGATGAAAAGAGCAATCTGGAGCCCTAACAAGGGTATAACCATGGTTTTACAATCCTGTCTTGTGGCAATTGTGACAGCTTTCACACCTTCAGTTCTCATAACATAGTCACTGTATGCACTTCAACATGGGGTGTCCAACACTCTCTATAAGTAACTCTTCCCAAGCATGTAAAGTTAAATTAAATTAATTAAGTTAAATTGAAATTTGGAGACCAATAAGGTCATGGATAACACTGAGCTGCTTCCACCCAGCAGGCACCAGTGGCACACACCTATTTCAGTGTTGTTGACAGGCGTACTCGGCAACCACCTCGAGCGCTATACACACAACCAACCCTTTACAATACAAATTCCAATTCAACAAGAGAGACTTGAGTATTCACCACCAGGTCTGTTTTTGGTTTGTTTTTTTTTTTTGTTTCTAAAACAACAGCACCCAGCCTGCTCTTTCCAGGGGGAAGGAGTTTCCTGAAAAATCCCCACTGGGCTCCTCTTGTAAGAAGTCCTGTGTTTGCACACACCTGTGCAGCGCTGACACACCGAGTGAGGCTGGGAGTCCACAAATTCCTAAGGAATTTCATGCCTCATATTGAAGGGGTACTGATGTTTGTGGTACCACTGGCATTAAAACCTGTCTTGACAAATCATTTGCAAATTGTTCCTGAACTACATAATCACCTTCCATATACTCCCTCATAGGGTGGTCAGACTCAGGAGCTGGCAAAACACCCCAGCATTCAGGATACAGAAATGAGGGTTCTATCAGAGAGTCATGTAATGGTCTGGGTTGGAAGAGACCTTAAAGACTTCCCAGTTCCATGGGGAGGGACACCTTCCACTAGACCAGGTTGCTCAGAGCCACATCCAACTCGTCCTTGAACAATTCCAGGGATGAGGCATCCACAAGTTATCTGGGCAACCTTGGCCACAACATGCTCACAGTGTGAAAACAACAGATTTCCTTCCAGATATTTTAGCATTATTAAGAAAGTCTGCAGTTTAGTTTGCCTCCTGAAAGCACCAACTACAGTGCTGTGCATGAATCCTCCCTTTACTCCCTGCACTGCTTCACAGTACAGATTGTGTTCAGCAAATTTCTAGCTATCCATGATGAACAAGTTTGAAGTAGTGATGGCAGCCATCTCTTTTGTTTGCTAGGCTAAAAATACCCTCTTATCTATTCAGCCTGCCATTGGTATTAATAGCATTGGCAACTCTGAAACACCGTGTTTGCATCCATGGCATTCCCCTGCTCTGCAAAGACTTTGGTTTATGCAGAGGATACCTGTCTCTCCCTGGTTTGCTCTGTTAGAGATGCAAAAAGTGCTCAAACTGCCCCACAGCAGCTGCCAGATCACAGAATGGCACAATTAATTAGGCTGGAGAAGACCTCTGAGGTCAAGAAGTCCAACCTTTGACCAATCACCATCTTGTCAATCAGACCATGGCACTGAGTGACACGTCCAGTCCTTCCTCAAACACCTCCAGGAACAGTGACACCACCACTTCCTCGGGCAGCCCATTCCAATGTTTAATCACCTGTTCTATGAAGAAATTCTTCCTAATGTCCAACCTAAGCCCTCCCTGGCCTAGCTTAAGACTGTGTCCTCTTGTACTGTTGCTGGCTGACTGGGAGAAGAGGTCGAGTCCACCTGGCTACAACCTCCTTTCACTGAGTAGTGGGGAGGGATAAGGTCACCCTTGAGCCTCCTCTTCTCCAGGTTAAACACCCCCAGCTCCCTCAGCTACTCCTCATAGGACATAGCATTTTGTTTGCTATGATGAAAACACCATCTTATCTATTCAGCCTGCCATTGGCACTAACAGTGTTGGCAGTTCTGAAACACCACATCAGCATCCCTGGCATCACCACACTCTGCAAAGACTTTTTCCTTTGTAGAGAAAGTATGTGTCTCTCCATTTTGCTCTGTTAGAGATCCAACAAGAGATCCAAGTGCCCCACAGCAGCTGCCAGATCATAGAATCTATTAGGTTGGAAAAGACCCCTGAGATCATCAAGTCCAACCCACGACTGTTCGCCACCAACTCAACTAGACCATGTCACTGAGTGCCAGGTACAGCCTTCCCTTGAACACTCCAGGGACGGTGACTCCACCACCTCCATGGGCAGCCCCTTCCAATATCTAATCACCTTTTCTGTGAGGAAATTCTTCCTGATGTCCAATCTAAATTTTCCCTGGCCCAGCTTAAGACTGTCCTCCTGTCCTGTCGCTGGCTGATTGGGAGAAGAGGCTCCACCTGGCTACAACCTCCTTTCAGGTAGTTGTAGAGAGTGATAAGGTCATCGCTGAGCCTCCTCATCTCCAGGCTGAACACCCCCAGCTCCCTCGGCCGCTCCTCAACCAGCCCATGTCACTGAGTGCCACATCCAGCCTTCCCTTAAACACCGCCAAGGACGGCAACTCCACCACCTCCCTGGGCAGTCACTTCCACCGTCTAATCACCCCTTCTGTGAAGAGATTCTTCCTGATGTCCAACCTAAACCCCTCCGGCGCTGTTTAACACCGAGACCCCTCCGTGCTGCTGCACAGCATCCGCACCGAGCCCGGCGGCGCTCAGCGCACCCACCGGCACCTGCCGGGCCGGGACACGGGCAAAGGCCTCGCCATGGCCGGGCCGCCTCCGGCAGCGCCCCCGCGGCCGCCCCTGCGCCGGGGCCGGGCGGGGAGGCGGGGAAGGGGCCTGCCCCGGGCCGTCACTCACGTTGCGGCGGAAGGAGAAGCCGGGCAGCAGCGGCAGCGCCATGGCCGCCCCGACCCGCTAGGGCGCCGTTGCCTGGATACGGCCCGTGACGTCACGGTGGGTGTGACGTCACGGGGCGGGGAGCGGAGCGCGGGGGCCGCGGGGGCTCGTCCAGGTCCGATCCCCGGGATGCAGCAGGGATGGAGGGATGGGGGGATGGAGCGGGGCAGTGCCCGGCCGTCCTCATCCTCAGGAACCGCGGCAGTGCGGGGGGAGCGGCAGGGATGGGCCCAGAACGGGAGCGGGGCTGAGTCAGGGTTAGCGACCCTTCGGGGCGAAGGAGAACTAAATACATTCTATAATATATAAAATATATTTTTATATATAATATATACATATATAAAATATATACACATATATAAAATATATATCGTATCTAAAATATATGTAATATATAATATATAATACATTATATATTATATCTAATATATTATATATATTATATATATTACATATAATATTATAGTTCTATATTATATATTAAATATATTAATATATAATATCTAATATTAATTGATTAGATAGTAAATACATAGTAATAAATATATATTATATATTATATATGATACATTTTTCATATATATATCCATATATATATCCATATATATACATATATATACACATATAAGCATATATACACATTTATGAAATATGTATTACATATTATGTATTATATATTATAACAAATATAAAATATCTATTTCATATATGCATATATTATATATTATATATTATATATATATTTTATATATACGTATAGAATATATAAATTATATATCTATAATATATAAATGTATATTATGCATAGTGTATATGATATTTTATCTTTATATGTAAATATTTTATATATTATTTATTATCTATGTTGCACAATAATATATAATATATATTGCTATTTTTATATTATATACAATAATATATACTATTTATATATTATACATGTTATCATAAAAATTATATATAATACATTATATATAATGTATTATTTATTATACATTGTTATATGTAGCATATTTTTTTATATATATATTGGTTTTTATACATTATTATTTACTGAATGCTAAATACATACTAAATCCAACACTATTGCATGCTAAATCCATTTATTTAATTTTTCACAATTCATGGCCATTTTCATCAGGAATCTCTGAAAATTTGGAGAAAAGGGGGCTCTGGGGTGACCTTATTGCTCTCTACAACTGCCTGAAATGAGGTGGGGGTCAGATGGGGGCTGGTCTCTTCTCCCAGGTAATCAGCAACAGCACAAGAGGAAATGGCCTAAAGCTGTGCCGGGGGAAGTTTAGATTGGACATGAGGAGGAATTTCTTCACTGGGAGGGTTGTCAAACATTGGAAGGGGCTGCCCAGGGAGGTGGTGGATTCACCATCCCTGGGGATGTTCAGGGAATGCCTGGATGTGGCACTTAGTGCTGTGGGGTGATGGGTCAAAGGTTGGACTGGATGATCTCAGAGGTCTTTTCCAACCTAAGTGATTCTGCGATTTTGTGAAAATGTGCCTCAGTCCCAAAACCTTGTCTTGTCCCATCGCTCTCTCCCACCTGGTAAAGCGCAGTGACCTGGCTGGACATGGTCCCCCCCCAGTACCTCTGGAACTGGGGTCACGGATGGGGCAAATCCCACCTCATTTGCTGTTTTCTGCACCAATTAATTTTTGATGTTTTTCGTTTTGTGACTGTTACACAGCACATTTTGCTCTGAGGCCCTGGTGGGCTTGGGGGAGGGGGGTGTGGGATGCTTTTACAGCTTTTCCTTTGGTTTTTTTTGCATTTTTAGTCCACCGGGACGGTGAAACTGGGTCAGTGGGTTTCCACCTTCTGGTTTCCCAGTGCTGCGTTGAGCATCTGCATTTGCATTTAGTGCAGAAAGGTAAACATTTAAAATGTATTTTAATTGAAAATAAGAGGAACCGTCATTTTAATCACATTCATTTCGTGAAGTGGGTGGTATTATGCTCAAATTTAAATTTCAAACAGAAAATACACTGAGAGTTTCTCACGGATGGCTTGTGGGGGGAAGGTTTGTTTCTTTCTTTAATGGAAGTAACATTTTCCTTGGTAATAAGGGAGGGTGCATTCCAGATCATTTCCAAAGCCAGTTCCAGAGAACAGCAACCATGCTATGTTATGTTCCTCCATTTTACATAAAGCTGTTCATTAATATATTTTTTTTTAGTTAGAACTGCTTTTTACAGAAAAATGAGTTTATGGATAAAGCAGCTTAAACCCAAATATTCCAATTCTGATCTACTGTCTCAGAGGAGCTGTACTTCAGTTGCTTAATGTCCTTATTCTCATAGATGGAGTGGATCTCCCATGCCATATTTCATACTCTATGATGCATCAGACCATGAAATTCCCATAACATATCATCCCTCCTCCCTGAATCAGAGGCTCATGGAACAGCATGGGTGATGTGTTCAGTCTGAATGAGCCTGGGAGGGACTCCCTGTACAGTTCCCAGTTCCCTGAATTGGTATTTAGCCAAAAATATTCTGATTTCAAAACCTGTGATTTCAGGGGAAATTCTTTGGGTTTTTTTGCTTGGTTGGTTTTTGATTTTGGTTTTTTTTTTTTTTTCCAGAAATTTGAAATGGGGAAGGGAGGGAGGGAGGAAGGAAGGAAAGGAAGAAGGAAGGAAGGAAGGAAGGATCTATCTCTCTGAGATGAATGAACTAGCCTTGCTGCAGCTTCATGCAGAATCCCCACAGGCCTCTTAGAACTAATGGCACAGCTTCTCATTTGGGTCAGTAACTAACCATCATGAAAACACAGTAGTGAGGAGTTGGTGTCCCTTTTCACTTCATTTACCCTCCAGAATTGGTATGTTAACTTTTTGTGGCTCGTTGCATAGCAGGGTGGTTGAAATGTCTTAATACCCTTGTGATATCAAAAATAAAGTGGTGCTCCAAGGTAGTGCGGGCAGAGGCTCTGTGTGAAAAACATGCAAAGGGAAGAGCATCGCTGCTGGAGGAAGGTCAGTGAAGTGCAGAGCACCAGCAAAGAGTCCAGTGCATTTCCAGCAGAAAATCCTGTGAATTGTCCCTAACTTTCAGGTCAAACCTTTCTGCACAGTATTACCTCTGCCTCACCCAGTAAAGGAGCCACAGGGAGCTGTGGAGAAGGGGAGCATCTCCCTTGTGCACCAAAGCACTGCTACAATTCGCTGTTTTCTACCGGTCTTCAATCATATTTTTTGCTTTCAAAAGCAGAGGAGGGGGGAAAAAGGAGTATAATCTACTTTAGAACAGAATTGCTTCTTTCTACATTACCTTCTCTTTGGGGTTTCTCTCACATGTTTATCTTTTTTGTTCCTTGCTGTATTCGCTCAATAGTACAGACCGAGTGAAAACAAATTAATTTTAATGCCTTTTCTGGGAAAAATAAAAGTACTCCAGGAAAACCAATTTTGATAAAAGCTTTTTATTAAATGGAGATTGTTAATGACAACAACAGCAAGCAGCTGGCAGCAGTAAATTAACTGTGTCTTCTGACTACTCTGCAGATGATGGTGGTGGATGTACATAGGACTGCGTTAGTTGTGCAGTTCAAAGGAGGGAGAAAGCAGGGGGGGAAACTAAAGCTGGGAAAAATATGGAAAACACTGTTTTTGTGATAAAAAGACAAAGATTCTAGTCTCTTTGTATTGGGATTGAGTTTTACTAGCAAACTTGAAATGAGTAGGGGGTTCAAATGGTAAATGAGCAACGCAAAACTTTCTAAAGAGGCTTAATTTTTTTAAAAATACTGTTTTTTACTCTGACCAAATTCTGTCGGCTCCAGGCTTGTTAGTCCATTAGTGTGAGTGGAAGACCAGATCTTCTGCTTCCAACTTGTGTCTGTTTAGAATAGGAAAATTTAGAAAGATGAGGAGACCAGGAAAGTTTGACTAAAATCAGCATAATTTAGTGTCACTTGTCTGTGAAGACATGTCTCTGTTTCTGTCATACCTGTGACTTCATCCTTTTCCTGGAACTGATTTTACAGACCGTGTTAAGGCTGGGCTGTACAAAGTCAGAACAGTCCTTAAAAATATTGATTCCTTATGTTTTCCCATGTCTTTTATTACCTCATTCATTTTGATTTCGCCGGTCAATGAACACACAACCTGCGAAGATACTTAATCAGTGGCCAGAAAACAATGCTGAGACCACAGTATTTGGCTGCAGCTATGGAGTGCTCCAGAAAACTCATATGGGGGAAACTGGGCACTTCTGCAGCTGTAGATCTGTACTGGCCGTGTACCACACAGTGCTTGGTGCAGTATTCCTGCAGCCCCCGCTGCCCCAGGAAGGCAAAATGTGAATTTCTATGGCTCATGGCCCGTCACATTTTTCTCCTGGTGATGCCATGGGGGACAGGAGAACAGAAAAGTAGTTAAATGCAGTCAGGTCTCACTGGAGGGTTTCCTTAGCTGGAATGACCTTTCCACGGCCAATTACTCCGATTCATGCTGTCCTAATGAGGCATGTTTGCACATCAGTCACCTTGCTCAGACCTGCCATGGCCCTTGAGGAGGCGAGGGATGAGGGTGGGAGCTGTAGTACCCCTGTTGGTTCACCCTCCCTGGCACAGCCTGGGTGCTGGGGGCCGTGCAGAAGGCTGAGTTTCCTCCCCTTCTGTCCCCATCCCATCACACCATCACAAACTCATCTGGAAACTTGACGGGAGAAGTTTGCTGTCTCACAGAACGAGCCTGGTGGGCTTGTTTCACTTTGCTGTGCCTGTTTAAAGCGTTTTGAAGTTCCTACTCATCTGATACCCAGCTCTTATTTACATAAGGTGTGAGCTTCTCAGGGATATTTGCAGTCAGCCTGACTTCCCCGTCATTGAAATCAGGAAGAATATGAGGGGCCACTTTCCTAAAGTCCCCCACACTTTGGAAAGTACACGGAAAAAGAAATATTCTGGGCCTGGTAGATACCTCTGAGTTGCCCCCGCTGCATATATTCAGTGAGATCTGCAATACAGAGTAGCTGCTCTGTTCCTCTTCACCCTCTTTATGTGGGCTGATTTGAGATGCAGGCACGCTAGTAAAATGAACCCGACAGAAGAGCCTCTAATTTAATTCAGAAGCAGAATGCAGATTTTTTTTTCTTTTTTTTTGCAATTAAACTGTAGACACACGTTTAATACAGCATGCAGTGGTTGCTGGGAAGAGTGGGGAAAACTCATGGTATGTAACACAGCTCACACACCGACGGGAGGAAGGTACGAGCGCGGCGCTCACAGCAGCGTAACCACATCAAAGTGCAGCTGAGGCCTCGAGCTCGGTCGTCATCTGCGCCTTCCTCCCTCCCTCCCTCCAGATAACACCTATTCCGGGGTGAAGACAAATCCCTTGGGAACACAAAGCCCCTGTGGCAGGGAGGCACAGTGACTCTCTCACAGCCTGACAGGGCAGCCACCCCTGGACAGCCCCGTGAAAGTCAGGAAAGTGCTGCTGTCGCTTCAGCCACGGTGTCTGGGCCCCTGATGACAATGTCAGGCACTGCAGGATGGGGAGTTGCACTTCTTTACTCCTGACCTTTTTGGGAGGTCAATGGGAGTGAATCCATCCATGTCATGAACATTTCCTGACTTTCCTCTCACACTGCCTTTCTGACAAAACTGAAGGGTTTGGTTCAACAGAAATGTCAATACACCTTCCCTCCCTTCCCTCAGCGGTGTCATCTGCCAGTAGCCTGTCTCTCCGTGCCCATTGTCAAAGGTCTCTCATGCAGCCAACGAGGCACCTCAAGACACTAAAAAACCCCAGCTCTGGCTCTGTTCAGCCAGCCTTACCAGTCTTCTTCCTTGTGCCTAGGAAAATTCTGTCGGCATTTCTCCAAGTCTTGCAAGTTGCCTTGAGGATACGCCATGAGGCTGCATGACTGATCAATTCCTCCCTCTTTTCCCATCCTCCATTTTCAAGCTTAATCTTTTCAGCTGATGGATAACACAACAACAAAAAAAAAAACCCAACAATTTTTAAAATTCCCATGGCAGTAAATAGATAGAGAGATTACAGTCAATTACCAGAAACTGCTATTGATCAAGGCTGGTTTAGAAGTATACTTGCTTTCCACGATCAAGCTTACAATATAATTTCCCCTGCGTTCAGCATCTATTTCAATTAAAATGAGAGGGGAGAAAATACCACTTACTTTAAATAAAAAGCTTTCAAGCTATTCTTGCAGGCTGCTTTGAGGATCTAGGACAGATCAAAGCTGCTTTGAGAATTTCATCCATTCTGCTTCAATATATGATAGCTCATTGTCCATAGGAAAAAGTTAAGGCACTATTAGATATCAAAGCAGCAAGTGCATTTTGGGTTTTCTAAGCAGTGGTCTCAAAACTGGTGATGCCTGCCAGAATAATAACAGAACAGTAATCCCCTTCCATCACAGAGAACACTGCAATTGCAGGCAGCACATCAGAAATTGTTTCTTAATCAAGCTCTGTCTTAAAGGTAGTTAGGTCATCTGTGTGGATCAAAAGTCTTGGTCAATACCAGCTTCTCAAAACTGACTGAAATCAGTCAATTATGAATAAGTTAGGAATTGAGGTTTACCCCAAACCTAATCCCTTTGCTGATTAGGACTTTATTCAAACTTCCAGCCTAAAGGCATTCATGGGAAACAGATCTTTTTGATCCTTGTTTTGGCACTGTCCTTTGAATAACGTGTCTTTTTTGCTGTTCGAAGCCTCCTCCTTATGTAGCTGCAGATAGCAATCACATCTCCTTTCAGCTTTGGGCCAAGTTTAGTGAACCAGACTTTTTGGCACACTGCTTATGTGATAGTTCATCTTTCTTCTGAACTCCCAGCTCTGCTTTTCTCTCTGCCTGCTCCAGCCCGAGCGTGTCTTCCTTGAATAAAGGTATCTATGCACAATAACCTAAAAGAACTCTCTCTCACCGAGGTGCTGCACTGTTCCTGTCACTCTCATCTCTGCTGTTGCTCTGCTGTGTCTTCTCAATATTTCTTTCTCCTGTCTTTCTGCTTTCCTGGGTTTGTGCTTCCTCCTGCCCCCCACTTGTACCGCTTCAGTTCTGCTTCTTTTCTCCACTGATGCTTTTCTCATCGAAGGCCAAAATAAGTGAGAAAAGTGTCGGGTCCTCCTCTCCAAACCTGTTGATTGAACGTGCTGAAGAGTAAGTGATCTGTGGGGAATAGGATTTTTTGGGCTGTTAACTGGAATGGAGCCGTCTGGTTCAGCCTGTTGAGTTTCTGAGCACAATTTCTCTCTGCAAGGCTCCACTGCTGCTCTCCCTCTCTTTAAATGTACTTTGAAGGGCTTTTGTATCAGTGTATGAGGAGTATGGGTAAGACCTAATTTAGGGGATGGGAGAAGCAGACTTCACCATCTATCAGAGGTTTTTTCATGCCCTTAAAATGTATTTTTCAAGGCAACTGCTCCTGATGCTTCATGGCTATATTGCCTTCCATCCTTTGGAATTAGAGATGCTGTCCTGATGGGGTTTTGTCTCTCTTTGGAGGCAACCTGTGTTAGCAAAGAAAGAAATGTCTTCACCTGAAGTTCATTTTGAAGTTGTGATTAAAATCAATCCTTTTTATGAAGGAGGTACCTATTTTTCTATGTTTCTACCTTAAAGATGGGGTAAACTCCAGATCTTGTCAATTAAAGGATAAAGAAGGTTTAAGTGAGAGATGAAACCCTTCTGCCGTGCCAGGGCACAACATTACCTGGTCACTAGCACGTTCCACTCCATATTTGTTTTTGTGTGCTAAATGCTGTAGCAAGGTTAGTTGACAAATAAATAAATGAGTTGAGGTCAAATACTTAAGGGAATAGTTAAGGGAACTGATACAAAAACTACCGTGAAAGTTGAGACTGTAACAACCTCGACAACGTCCCTTTAAATTACGTTTAATAAATACCAGGCAGCTGAAGTGTTCTGTGGTTGTGCATATATTTGTAACAAACCGTTGCACAAATATTTGGCTCCTAACGATGAACTAAATGGTATGACATTTGCCAGGGAAAATTAATTACTTTAACGTGTGTTGTATAAAATATGAGATGATCATGTAACCTATGTGTGTGCTGTAGAGTGTTGCTGAGTGACTAAGTTATTACCAAAGGAAATTTATGAGAAATAAACAAGAAATAGTCAGAGATGCTGTAAATGTCATGTTACGCTCAAGGGCCTTTTGCGGCTGAATAATTTTTATGTGGATGAGGAGGACGGGATCATGTTGTGAAAAATCAAGTTAGAATGAGTTAATCTTTGTATTTGCACATAATTTTATTGGTATTTAATGTAGCTATGATGTTTCTGTTTCAAATTGTAGGGACAGTTCATAGAGAAGATGACAAGATCAAATCAGACTGAACTGAGTGATCCAGCGTGGTCTCGGCATCAAATTTTAAGCTGCCTGTGTTCAAGAAGAAAAGCTGCCTATTAAAGAAATGAGAAATAAAGTGGTCCTGATAGTCAAGTCATGGCTGCTGGTTTGGGCAAAATCGTATTGCCTAATTCATGTGACTTTTTGGAAAGGTGAAGTCATCCCCCTTGGAGGTCTTGCCTTCTCTGTGCAACTCTCATGTCTCGCAGGCAGGGAAGGCTCAGCAACTACCAGAGCTCTGCCCTTCCACTCCCACCAGGATGCTCTGCAGAGTCTGCATGAGGCTGTGTACAGGAGGAAGGAATGGAAAGCAGTGAACTGGAGAAATATGAACTGGCGAGGGAAAAGCAGATACACACATTTCTTCTCAGACAAAGAGTGTAGAGCGTGATAAACCCGGTCTCTAAATAGCAGCAGGAAATAATGCGGTAAAAAAATCGCGTCCATTACATTCTTCTTCTTTCCCCTAACTAAGAGACTCAGACAGATGAGGGTCTTTCTTGAGCAGATAGCAGAATAATTTAAATAAAAACAGGGTTGATTGGTTTGGGGGGGTCTATAATTACTCTCATAGTTCTAAAGAACATGATAAACTAGGGCACAGCCCGCTCAGCAAGTGTCACTGGCATTTTGTCATACAGCACTACAGAAAGCAACTTCCCAGGTGGTGATCCTGGAATCCTGGAGTTCCTACCACGGGAGAGAAACAGCTGGGGAGTGTGAAGGTGGAGAACAATGTTGGTAAGAGATTTACAGGATTTGTAAGCCTCAGACAATGAAGGAAGAACAACATCAACCTGAAGGCAGCATACTTTAATGAACATGGAGGATATTGGCAGGTAAATTCCCCTGGCAATCAAATCCATGGGAGAAAAGAGCTCCAGAAGGAGCTGATGGTTCATAAAAATTAAAACAAAAAAAAAAAAAGAAAAAGACAGTAGCCACAGAATTACAAAATCTCCCAGTATGTAGAGAGGATAGAAAATGCATAGGAGATATTTGTGAAATCACAAGCTCTTCAATGAGTTCAAGTGCAAGAAGGGAGTGTACAGAACATAGAAACTAGGTCAAATATCTAAAAATGAACATTAAAAAAACCCTCAGCATGAGTGTACAGAGACAAAATCAGAAAGTCTAAAGCACAAAATAAAATACTTCTATTCTTTGCTTATACTAATAAGGCATTTTAAGGACATTTTTCATTGTAACAAAAAGGGAAACCGAGGGAAGAATTACTCTATGGGTAGGAAAATTGGTAGGTGATGCTGAGAAGCTCAGAAAGCTTAGTACCTTTTTTAAAGAAGACAAGAAGAGGACAAACACAAAGATTCTGTTAAAAGTAGGGGCAGGGAATTGTGGATCCAGGGAGTTAGAAGCAATCTAGAAGCAACCATCCCTGTGATTCGTAAGAAAAGACTAAAGCAACCAATCAGGTGATTTATATTTCCATGAAGTTTAAAAATTAGATGAGGCTCGATATGATCTGCCTTTTTGCAAATCCACCAGATTTCCTTCTATGACAAGGAAACAGGTGGTGCAGGTACAAGAGAAACTATATGGGCCACACAGCAGTGTGTGTGTGTGTGTGTGTGTGTGTGCTGGGGGTCAAGAAGGGACTGGGCAGACCTATCCCAAATACACTTGGAGGGAGTTTTCAAACAGGCAAAATGTGAGATCCCCTCTGATTTCCACTGCCAGTGCTGATGCAGGTGCCTACCCTGAAGACTGTGGGGTCTGTAATAGCTGTAAAATACAGGGAGCACCTCAGCTGAAGGGAGCTGGGAGGGAGAGGTGAGTGGTAGGTGTGCTTTTGCAGCTGGGAGCAGTTGTGGCCCTTTTAAAAGAGGATGTGCAGTGAGAAGAGAAGGACGTAGGGAGCAGGATGTGGGCTGGTGGGGCTGTTTGCTGAGTAGCTCTGAGCATCCCATGCTTCTTGAGCCAAACTGCAGGAAAAGGTGTAGCCAAGAAGATCCCAAAAGCCTTTCAGATAAGAGGGAGACAACCTTCACAGTACTGATGGTGTGGTCACATCTTGATGTGGTTCTGCATCCCAGATATTTGGGCCAATGCCTTAAGGAGAGCAGTAAATGGGGGGAAATTCTTTATCTAGATTTGTTGGCCATAGAGTAGATAAGACATGACAAAAAGTAATCAAGTTACACCAGAGAAATTCTCTAGCAGTGAGGATGGTGAGGAAGAGCATCACACTCCTGAGCATCCTCATCTCCCAGTGCATGTAAAAACAGGTTATACAGATTTCTGCCAGGTACAGCTCAGGTGCAGCTGATGCACCCCAGGGTCAGTAGGATGTTGTAAATGAGCGTGTGCACTGTTTTGTTTCAGCACTGTTTTTCACCCAGGATATTATGGTGTGTGTCTGCAGTGATGGCCTGGCAGGGACCCCACTGGAAAGGGAGATGATGGGCAGCCTTTCACTCACAACAATCTGGCTCATCGTTTGCTCCAAAGTGCACACTCAGACTTGTCCCTGTGGTCTCCTTTCCTCCTGCACAGCTGGCAACTGTATTCCCACCCAGAAATGGCTGAGGAGATCACAAGGACCCATCCAGCAGGTGGGATATTTTGCCTCTGGAAGGAGGAAGGAAGGAAGCCAGGACCAGACACCTCAGAGAGAAACACAGAAGGTGTGTGAGTGGGTAACCAGTGAATAAACTGCTCATTGGTGGAGGAAGAATGGCAAATAAGAGAATCCAGCTTCTATATGAAGAAATTTAAGCCATAATCTGAAGCACAGCTACCCAAGCCCTGAGGCTGCTCATGTTTAAACCCTTCTATCCTAACTGCTGGCAGTCTCATCAGCTGTGCAGTGGATGACATTTTCTTTAATTCTGCAAGACTGTCAAGGTAGTGAAGCTTCATCTCCTCATTCTGTGGAACAGCCTTCCTCTCCTCTCATCCCCTGCCTTTCTGTGTCACTGGTGGGTTTTGCTGTCTTACTATGAAAAAGTCAGGAGAGATGCCTGGTCTACCTGGTCTTGGCTTCCTTAGCTTGTATAGTTCTGGTTGTTCCCTGTGTAAATCAAACAGCTTCCTCAGTCTTCATTTGTTTGGGTTTTTTCCCAACTTCCCTAACAATTTTCACTAATCAAATCTTAGATTTCTGTGTCTTGATAAAGGGCTAACATTAGCCTCTGTTTTACTGGAGAAAACCACGTTATTCTGAAGGATGGTGGAGAACAGTAATCTATTGTGAGATCCTTGGAATATCTCCTAGGAGAGAGCCAGAGCTTGCTCTTGTCTGAAAGAGGTCTGAGTAAGCTCCCTAAGCTAAATCAGCTCTTCTGAGGAGGTCTCTGCAGAGCATTAGGCTGACCAGGACCAGATCCAGTATTCCAGGGGAATCCCTAAACCTCAATGGCACTAAATGTCATAATATTGAGCCTATTTTCCATCCCATTCTGAAGCCTGTTTGTGATTTGACCACTGTTTACATTGAGCTTCCAGGTGAATGTCCCAGTCTTTCCCTGACTTTGCTGTCTGTGACTTAGGACCAAGCACTGGGCAGAGGGCTTCAGGTCAGTCCATCCCCTGGACATGATTTTGCATTGCTGAGCACCAGCTCAGCCTTATTGTCCCACTGCCCACATGCTCAGACTGGACAGAACTTCTGGGAATTCTTTTCTCTCCATTGGCTCAGCCTAACCTGGATAACTTGGTGTCACCTTCAAATGTTGCTCCCCCACCTCTTTTCTAGATCACGAGGAGATACTGCAACTGCCACTCTTTGTGTTACACAATTCATTGGCATATTAATATTAATACAGGATCTAAAAAAAAACTATTGAAAAAACATTCCAGTTACAAAGACAGGAGATGCCAGGATTAGGGGTTCCCATGTAGTTGTGATCTAAATGCCTCTGTGCAGCACTGTAGGTTTTAGTCATGGGTACATAGACTACTATTTAGAGGATCCCTTCTAGTTTAGGAGGCAGTGTAGGTTCCAGACTAGATGGATCGTTTTTCTGACCAAGGGTGCATCCCCTGGGTAAAGAGACTGTCACTCCCTGGGCACAGAGGAAACGCAGCCCCATTTCTGATCTGCGCTGGCTGGACAGACAATATAAAAGGGACTTTGAGATGCAGAAGAAGATTCTCTCCTAAATTTTCTTTTTTCTGTTTTATGAAGAAGAAGGGAGAGAAGATGTTACTTTATTTCAATACAACAGGAAAACAATTACTTAGTTAATAATGGATTTATTTATATCCATGGGATAGGAATTTCACTGAGTCCTATTTGAATAAAATAGAAAGTGGCAATGGCTTCTTGAGATTTACCTGTCCCACTTAAGACAGCTGATGAAAAGAGAAGGCTTTAGAAGGATCTAGCACCCACCTTCCCACACCTACAGGGAGCTCACTGAGGTGAAGGAGACGGGCTCCTCAGGGGTGCATGGCAAGGTGAAGAGGGAAAACAGGCATAGATTGAAACAAGAGGTTAAGACCAGACATAAGGGGAACTTGTTCCCCACCAGAAGAAGCCTGAAGTGGAGCAGGTTGCCCAGAGAGGTTGTGCAGGCTCCATCTCAGAGGTTTCCAAGTCCTGTCTTTCTCAAGCCGTGAGCAACAAGGGTTGATCTCAGAGCTCATCTTTATCTGAGGCCCCCAAGGCCCCTTTCATTCCAAGTTATCCTGTGTTACAGGGTTGTTCTAACACTCATTGTTGGCAGCGCCTGATCTCCTACAGGTGGGATCAGTTTGACTGGAGCTCTGCCCCTCAACACCCCTCTCTGCAGCTCTTTCTTCCCCCAGAGAAGACTAATTATGCTCTGGCCAAGGGAAGCTGGTGTTGTGTCACCTGTTGCAAGGTTGCCTGTAGGTTCCAGGTGAGCAGTAACTCACCCAGAACAAGGTATGGGAGAAGCTGTGGAAGGGGGGAAATGTATGCCAGGCTAAATCTGAGCTTTTTAACTTCAACACTGTAATTTCCTCCTTTGGTATGACACACAAATGTGCTTCTTCTGTATTGTGTGCCACATTGTGGAGGTGATTCCCTGATATCAGTGAAGCTGCACTACTGAGTGTATAGTGGAACTGCTTTTGCAAAAATAACCGAACTGACTATTGAAAAAAAATGCCTTTGATTAGGGATATTACTCATTTACTTCACAGGTACAATGACACCATTTAGGAATACAAAACATTAATCTAAAATGGACTGTGTTATCACACCTTGTTTTCCTCGACCAGCAGATGACCAAACAACCAAAAATCCATTCCTAAGAAATGGTGCATTTATGAGGTATTTTGCTTCACACAGAAAACATTCATTGCTCGGGTGATTGCTCATCTCACACATTTCCCCTGTGCTGTGAGTCTCCTAACAAGAAGTAAGTATGAAAATGGGGCAAAAGTGGCCTGGGCTGGTTTGTGCTGCCCAGCTACGGTAATGGGTTGACATCTATACACAGATCACATAGGAGATCCCAGCCACAATCCCCTTTTACCTCCTGTCCTCCCCCACCAGTATTCCTTCCCCCAGCACCCTCTCAGAACTGGAAAAAGGAGAAGCTGGTTTCTCTGTAATTTCTGTAATCAGGAAAGTAAGCAACCCAGCTTTTTTCTTCCCTGTGGAGAGATCAACAAGCCTAAATTCATTTCTGCATTTTGCAAACAGCTGGGAAAGGCTGAGCCTTAAGCTCTGAGCCTTAAGCTGTGTCCATACCACTTCTTTTCTGGATTCCACAACCAGAAGTTTGGCAGATTCAATGAATTTTGCTTTGGGAAAGCACTGACGTGGTTAGAAACGTTATTACATGTTAAACATGCAGCTGTGTTAAAGAAATTAATTTAATTATAAATAAGAGCCAAAATTCAATATAATCAGATTAATACTATAAACTCTAACAATATCCATTGGAACAGAATGATGCAACGTCAACTGCATTTGCAGATTGTGCTAATCTGGAGAGGGAAAAAAATGTACCTGACAAGACTGTCAGAGTGTTACTGGGAGGTTTTTCTGTCGTGCAATTTTTTTAAGAACAAGATCTATTTACTTGTCAATCAGAAATTAAACCAGTGAGACTCAATTAATGCATGACACTGTTCCCTTTGAGCACAAACATGACTCAGAAGCAGATCACAAAGAAGACAAGCTCTTCCTTAGTTTAGCAACGTGACCTGCTTAGTTCTCAAAGGGACTCATCAAACTGAAATGAGGCAGTTAAAAAAAAAATTCTAAATAAATTCAGGAACTAACAGATCCTGGGATCCCTCTGCTAATTTATATAGCTTTGAAATCACATTTTTTTTTCTTTTTTGCTCAAGTTTCTCTCTTAGGTGAGAATGCAAAGGTGAGAGGAAGTTGTATAGTCACAACTTTGCAGTCTGCACATCAAGTGACAAGTCACACACAGCATGATGTCAGCCCAGTGCCAAGAGAAAGGGGCTGTGCTTTGTCCTGTGATGTGTCTGACCACAGTTTTCCATGGTTTTGGTGCTTGGTCAGCCGTGGTGAGCATTGCTATGGTGGCACTGGTTCATTTGAAGCACAAAGGTTTGTGCAGGGCCAAGCTGCCAGCAAGAGCTGAGCACAGAAAGCGTCTGCCTTTCCTATCATATCTAATCGAGCTGCTGGGAAAGGGAAAGGACATCATTCTGCGTGGAGTGTGGTCATTCTGGCCACAACTCCCCTCTCAGCTGAGAGACTCCTCAGGGTGCAGCGTTTGCTGTGCTTTGCTGCAGGCAATTGACAGGAGGTTTGAGTAACTGTGATGATATTTGGAAAAATAATCCAGTCCAGTTTTTAAAAACATTTCAGATTCAGCAGTTTCACACTTGGGAAGAAGATAAGCTGGGAATTGTTTGTCTGTTTTCAAAGATGAGCTATACTGAGATTGGAGTGAGACTCTGCTGTAGAGACGAGCTGGATCTCAGAGCTATGATTTGATTGTTTATACAGAGACATCCTGTCCCGAGTGAAACACTCTCCCATGTCCAAATCATCCATATAGAGCTGGTAGAGATGACACAAAACCCCATATGGATGGCTCACATATCCTGAGGTGTCCAAAGGCTGCTGGACCCCTCGGTTCAGGCACCTGAGTCCTGCCCCTTCTGTTGCCCCACTTGAGATGAGGTGGCACCCAGAGCTACATCTTGGGCAAACAATTCTTTGCATGCAGGGATGGCAGTTGTGCTAAAGAGGTCCATCAGGTGAACTTCTGGATGCTTAAGAAGGCAAAATGCCTGAAGGACTTCATTGTGCCTCTGTGAATCCCTCAGCAGCACTAGGCTGCCTGAAAAGCCTCCCACTGCACCAGATTAGTGCATCCCAAAGTCACAGGAATTCTCAACTGGAAGGGACACCCTCCCAATCCTTACTGCCTCATGCAGTGATGCAGGGCTGAGCACTTCTAAACCATCAGTGCTGGATGGTTCCAAAATATTCTCCTTGAAAAGTTGAACAGAACATCTCTGGGTTATGTCTTCCAGTGCTGCATGATTCCCATCATTAGGAAGTTTTCTCTATTCCCCAACCTAAATCTTCTTTACTTCAGTTTAAGCTGATTTCTTCTTGTCATTCTTTTGATGGACATGATGAGCAGTTGATGATAATCCTCTTTATAACAACCTCATACCTGCTGGAAGACTGGGAGACAGATTTTCTGAGAACCTGATTTTGGCCTTAAAATAACTCTTCCAAATTATTTTGCTTTTGTGCCACTTGGCCACAAAATAGGCAGTTTTGATAAAAGAAAGAGATGGGAGTGATCATTTGATAACCATCTCTATCCCTCTGCAAACACAGGCTTTAGTTCTCTGAGAGGAGACCTGACAGACACTAAATTGATACTCTTATTTAACAGTGTCATGTGCAATCTGTAAATTCTTTTAGTGAGATAAAGGTTTGCAATTTCGCTCCAACAAAAATGTTTGGAGACTTTAACCGACTGGTGCCTCTGATCCCCCATGGAACTTGCAGTGGCCTAAGTCCCCAGCTGCTGAGCCAAGGAAAGGCACCTTAGGTAATCTGGGTAGTTACACAATAGAATTCCTACTTCTTACAAAGCTGGAGATCAGGAAAAGCAGTGCAGATAATCAACAAAACCAAAATACAATGATTTTAGAAATCACTCAGGAGCATTTTCTCATCCGTGTAGGACCAATGAGGCCACTTCAGCTGCACGAGTGGCTCTGGGTGTGAACCTCGTTGTCCACACCTCCCCATCTCTTCAGAAAGAAACTTTTTGCACAAAACTCAATTTACTTTCTCTGAAAAATGGAAAGGAACGGGAACCCTCTCTGAAATCCACAATCAGTTGGCATTGCTGCTGCTCACCCACGAAAAGTGCTGGCAGCCTTTGAAAAGCAACGCAAAACCTGTGGGTGCCTCACACCACCATTGCAGTTTAGGTTATGGGGCTGGGGAGATCAAATCCATCACCTGAAGGGGATTGGTGTGAGGAAGAAGCAAAGAGCAAACAGGACTGTGTGTCTCCTGATGCGAGTAGGCTGGAAGAAACTGAAACCCAAAACTGAGAGTAATACATATTGCACAGGAATGGTTTCACTTTTAGCAATTTGTAGAAATACTTGTGCTCAGATTTCACTCAGCAAACACCAGTTTTGCATGTTACGTGGCTCCTTGGTGGTGTGACATGTTAGCAAGAGGAACAAAAATAATGGGTGACAGAGGTGGGCACTGCCTTGTTACTACCCCCAGGTCAACAGGAATTGGAGCAATGCCCATCCATTATGTGACCTGAGGAGCACAGCACAGTTGTGTGTGTAGGCTTGCTTATCTTTCCCAAAATACCCACCCCAGCAGTGCAGTGCTGTGCCCCCCTGTCTCTGTAGCCTCCCCCGGGGAGCTGGGCTGCCTGTGTATGTAGGACCCAAGGCCCAGCTCTGACACAGCACAGCTCTGTAACCTTGAGTCAGGCTGCTGAGAAAGTCAGCACACAGATAAGAGAGGTACAATTACAGTCAGAGGTAGGGATGCTCAGACAGGCTTGTTGTAGAGATCAAGAATTCAAGTGGGAAAACACCTGCAGGGAAACATATTGAATCCTTTAAAACAACAACAACAACAAGGTGAGGCTGTTTGAGAGCTGGTCAGAAAATAGGGGAGTGTCAGGTCATGTCCTTGGTGTTACCTCCCACTGCACAGGAATAACCAGCTTTTTTTGGGATGCCTGTCATCCCTTGAGGTAAAGGTGCTTTGAGGCCCTGATGTCCCTGCCAGCCTCAGGGGTTCTGTTCCACACAGGGAGAGATGCTGCTGCAAAATACCAGGGGTATGGCTGTGTCCTGTCCGTGTTCCACAGCGTGGAAAAGCAGGAATTGACACCTTGAGGTGAAGCAAGGGCTCAGGTGGGTCATGCTTGCTGGACCAGTGCACAAACCCCAGGAGGGTGGTGTGTGCCTGGACACACACACGTGCTCACACACAGCCACGCACTGGGTCACTCCCAGATTTTCTGGCCCTCAGTGGGATAATTCCAGCTGGACTCAGATGTGCCTTTTTTTTTTTTCCCAAGTGCTGAAATTCAGCCAAAGATGAGTTTGGACGTCCAAAACAGCACAGCAGCTGCCAAGCAGAGCAGAGGCCGTGTTGGAAGATGAGCTGGTGTCCATGGGAAGCTGAGGAGGAGGGGGGTTTCTCCTCAGATGGGAGCTGCCCAAGGTCCCAGCTCTGGGTGGCCACGTCTCCAGGCATCCTGTCAGGGTTGGCCTTGGCAGCTCCTTTGCCTCTGCAGTGCAGCTGCAAGGTGGTCCTGTCAAGTCTCCCAGCCTTGGGAACCACACAAGAACTGCAGGATCTATGAGGGTCTGCCGGCCACCCTGCAGGGATGATCATGTCCCACTGACTCTGTTCAGAATTTGGGCCTGCACAAGTCCTGGAGAAGAAGCCCCCCATGGCAGGTGCTGTGTAAGTGTACTGGGCAGGGTGGCTGCTGTGGATAGAGAGGACCTGAAGGATGCCTTTGTGTCCCTGAACGCTCCTCTCAGTTCCCCAGTGGTGACTATTCCCACACAGGCTGGTGCTCCCACAGCTCTTGCTTCACTGGTTTTCTCCAGCCAGCCCAGTCAGAGCTGTGCTGCTGGTGCTGGGCACTGTGGAAGCACTCTGGAAAGCATCTTTTCTATCCTTCAGCTGGTGTCTTCTGGCAGATGATTCCTCCTGCCAGCTGGAGCTGGACTGGTTTACTCAACCTCCCTCTGCAGAGGCTGCTCCCCTCGAGAGGTTCAGATTTTTCCATTCCATTTCCTTATCTCCTTTTTTCCCCTCAAGCAGAGGTCCCCATAGAAATGAAACACCCTCTGCAGCTTGTGCCCTCCCTCCTGCCTGGTCTCACTCCTTCAGCCCCTCTTCATCTCCAGCTGCTCCAGTGCCTCCAGCTACTCCAGGCTGGGGGTGGGATAAATCTGGGCTGCCAGGCCATACCCTGTCCCCCCTGCCATGGGCATCCCCCACAGCCCCATTCCCTGGGGATGGATGGGGGTAATGGGACCTTACATAGTTCACATATTTACAGAGCTTTGCAAAAGGTTAACAGTTACCTCCTCTATAATGTATATTAATGTAGGGAAAAATAACATTTGAAATTGTAAAAATGTCAGAAACCCTTTGGAAAACTAATTCATGAGTGTAACATTGCCAAAACCTCTTCTCCTATCAACAAGAAAGGATTTGCAATGAGAAATTCTATTAATAGAGGTTATTTGTAGAAATCTTTTGTGCAGCAGAATCCAAATTGCTTGTATTATATATACTTCTCTTGTGGCACATATGTTAGAATAATGTATTTTTAATAGTATGTTCATGTTGACACTTATAAATCCACAAAGCCATGACTCACCAGTGTCTAGTTTCTCCTGAAGTCAAGTGCAGTCAAGCTTACAAATCCGTAAATGCCAAAACTTTGTTAAACACTCACTAGTCCTCAGTAATTCCCTTTCCAGTAAGTTATCACAATTATCCCACAAAAGCTTTCATGCATCTCCCTCTCTCTTTACAATCTTAGGATGTGATTTATTACTCCAGTCTGGGTGCTCTGAGAACTTTTTAATAGTACTAATTGCCTTATTACCCACTGCCGTGCAAGAGTAAAACCTTTTGACATTTTCCTTCCTTCCCTCGGGAAAACAAATCCCAGTTCCTGGGATATTGCCTTCTGCTGCCTCTGTGATTACTGGGGCAAGGAATTCCTTTAGGCCCTTTGCCTTATCAGCCTCATCTGTCACCAACTTTCCATTCCCATCTCTCTCAGTGCTCCCTCATCACTTTGCATCTTCTGTTATTCTGTGTTATTTTTTTTCATCTTCCTTTTCACTTGTGGTGTCAATCTTCATCACATATTCTATTCCTTATTTTCTATCAATGTACTTTTTCACATCAGGTTCTGTGATACTTACCTTGCCCCAGTTTGCTATTTTTAAATTAGTGTAGGAGTGCCTATTGGAAAAAAAAAAGCAATAAATGCATTTTTCTGGCTGTTCCATATTTAAGAATTTGCTGCAACAGCTCCAAGCAAACCACACGCATACACAAATTCCTGTATGTCACCTACCAGAGGATCTTATTTCTGAGAGCAAACCTAATATCACAAAAAAAAAAATTGGCAGATCTCTAACCTTTCCTATGCTGACACAATAAATATTTTTTTTAAGATTTTTTATTATTTTTTTTTACTGAAAACCGAGAATTAATCACAGTATCACAAACACTCAGTATTGTTTTTCCTGCTCAGTGTGAACAGTATGAAGAGATCAGGCATAGAAAGCATTTATGTCATATGTTCAGATGTGAGGGAACACAAGGCTAAACCCAGAAGGACGGAGGGGCTGAGTGGGATAACACCTGACTTTCACAGTCCTGTTGATGTGATGTCTGGAGGGGACCACTGGAGTCTCCTGCTCGCAGGAGGATGGCTGGTCACCAATCAGGTTGGGACAAGTCAGCTGTGGGTTTGTTAAGCCAAATCCTGTAAAATCCCTGAGGGGGTAGAATCCACACCTGCCCTGGGTGACCTGTCCCATTGCTGCACCACCCTCCTGGTGGAAAACCTTTCCCTAATGTCCAGTGTGACCCTCCCAAACCACAACTTGTGGCTGCTGCCACTTGTTTAGGAGGGAATGGCTCCATCATCCCTGTGACTCCCCCTCAGGAAGCTGTAGGCTGCCTTAGATTGACCCTCAGCCTCCTCTTCCCCAGGCTGGAAAATCTCAGCTCCCCCCGTAGCTCCGATGCTTTAGACTCCTCATCACCTTAGGTGTTTTTCCCTGGAACCTTTCTTATTTCTCCACATCCCCCTGCAACTGGAGGATGCAGGATTGCCCTAAAACAATCATGGTATTCCATATGTGGCCCCATAGGGGCCAAGTACAGACAGGCAGGTCACAAATTTCCATAATTGCTGACCATGCTCCTCCTAAGGCACGTCAGCCTGTGGTTTCCATCACGGGCAGCAAGAGTTCACTGAAATTTAGTTTGAGGTCCGCTATAATCTCCATACCCTCCCCAGCAGAGCTGCTGCTCCTGCAGTGGCTGCCTATGGGGTTCAAAAGGTTGAGAGAATTGGGATTGAATCTGGAAAAGAGAAGGCTCTGGGGAGACCTGATTGTGGCCTTCCAGTACATGAAGAGAGCCTACAGGAAAGATGGAGAGGGACTTTTTGCAAGAGCATGGAGTGACAGAACAAGGGGGAATGGCTTCAAACTGAAAGACAGCAGGTTTAGCTCAGATACACAGAATAAATTCTTCACTGAGGGTGGTAAGGCACTGGAACAGGTTGCCTAGAGAGGTTGTGGGGGGCTGCCCCATCCCTGGAAGTGTTTCAGGCCAGGTTGCATGGGGCTTGAGAAACCTGGTCTAGTGGAAGGTGTCCTACCCATGGCAGGAGGTTGGAACTGGATAATCTTTAAGGTCCCTTCCAACCTAAGCCATTCTGTTATTCCATTACTTTCCTCCTTGCTGGACTCTGTGAGATTGCTCTTTGTGCAATGCTCAACTTCCCAGCTTTGCCTTTGACTGAAGCTCCACAGTTTACCCTGCCAAACGCCTCTCCTAATTTGGTGTCATCCACAATCTGTCAAGGGGCTGCATTCTGGCCCATCACACATGTCTTTGATGAAGATACTGAACGATATTTGTGTGGCAGCAGTCCCTGATGTACTGTGCCTGCCACCACTTCCAGCTGGACACCAAGGCAGTGATCACTGCCCTCGGGGCCTGGCAGCGCCCGCCTAAGACCTCCCTCTCTATAGAGCCAGACATTTCATCAGGGAACAGCCTGGCTAAGCATGACTTGCTCCTGGTAAATCACCTTGTCATCCTTCATGCCCACGGCAGTTCAACACACTTCATGGAATTCATCTCACCCACCCCTCAGCACCTGCAGGTAGGCAACTCATGGACGAGGCTGCCTTTAAAAACAACAGGGAAAAACGTGTTCTTCTAGGCCAGATCCACCTGAGCCACTGGAAATGTCTGTGAGGATGATAAGACAAAGGAACAGGCTGCCCAGAGAAGTTGTGGATACCCCATCCCTGGAAGCACTCAAGGCCAGGTTGGATGGGACTCTGAGCAACCTGGTCTAGTGGAAGGTGCCCTTGCCCACAGCCGGGGGTTGGAACTGGGCGACCTTTAAGTTCCCTTCCAACACCAGCCATTCCATGATTCTGTGATTCTATGGTTTATAGCGAGGTAAATTTGCCACAGAACATCAACATGAGCAGGCTATGAGGTACCCAGCTCAACATCTGTGTTCAGACAAATTCCACTTCTTGTGCCTTACTCTTAACTCCCACACAGTGAGCAGTCTCTGGTTTTATGATTCTGTGCAGATGACCTGAGGGTCTCAAAGCCAATCTAGAGACTCCTTGAACAACATGAAAAGAGGAAAAATGTGTCTACTCCTTCGAGTGTTCTTTCTACCTTTGCTTTCATAGACAAAGCTGAAGCACATGCACGGCTTTACTTGCACAATCCGCCTCAAAACAAAGCTCCTACAGAAGCCAGCATGCAAGTTAGCTTTTGAGTTTGGAAACTAAATATCATATTTAATGCCATATAAATAGAAAACCATATAATTAATGTCGTAGAAAGGCAATTCTCAATGTTTCTTAACTTTAACCATCACATACTGTTATAAGAGCATTAAGAATATAGGTTATCTGATTGCTGATAATTTACATTCCTCCTCTTTATTGTCCCAAGTGGATTTTGAAACAATATTTGGAAACACTTGATTTTCAAACATTCCGTTTATGCATCTGTAGGGGTTTTTTATATTTACAGATTTATTCAGATGTATTTTGGCTTAGATTTCTGTCTCAGCAACATCCAGGCTATCAAGGCATTTCAATTGTCTCATCAGAGAGGATTTGAAATCTGTAAATAAAAATCTGCAGTTTGGCTGCAGTATGAGATGAGGGTCTGTTAAACACATGAGAAAACAGGATAACCTTTACTTCACTATTAATACTTGAAGAAAGTAAGACATTTAATTGCAAATCATACCATATATATTGGTTCTTAATTCTCCAAGCCCCATGAGTGTGTATGGCAAGTGTATGTAGACAGCCTCTTGTTGCAATCAAAGTTCAAATTATCCATATTAAATGGGAATCATATGGTTCAATACTCAATTCCCTTTGTGGATTAACATTTTCTGTTAAGTAATTTTTTTTTAAATATGCAGTCCACATATGCAGAAATGGGGGTTTTTTACAGCTTAGGCCTGTGAGGAATTATTTTGTGGGGGTTTGATGGTGAATCCAAAAACCCCTTGTATCAAGGACTGGATGTATAAAAATATATTCCAGTTCTCAGGTAAGCATCCTACCAAACAAGCAGCAAAATATCCTGACTGTAACCTGCCTTTCTTACTTCCTGTTACAGCACTTCCACCTCGAGCAGCATATTTTAACTATTCAGCAGTGAGTTCAGGTAAACTTTGAGATGAGACTCAAGTTCTTGTCCAGGCTCCCATGAACACCGAGACACATCCACGCAACAAAATGTGCCAGCAGGAGAGACCAAGGACATCTCATGCCAAAAATACCTTATGGTTTGAAAGGCAGGATACTGGTCTAGGAAGTAGGAAAAGTTTCCCAGGAAGACACAATTGAATGTGGTCTCCAGCTTCCCTGAGCTCTCTAACCCAGAAGAATTAGCTGGCAGGAAGTCCCAAAGCTGAGCTGACTTGTTGGATTTATTCCCCAATTTCATCCCATTTTGGAGCACTGAATTTCCTCTTTTTCACAGCTCATCGTGTGCTGTGCTGCTCTGTTCCAGGGAGCTGGGAAAAAAGGAGGCAGGCAAACCTAAAGCAGGGAGGTAGGAACATGGAGTGCACTGAGGAAGCAGGGACATGAGCGGAGGGTGAGGGAGGCAGAGGAGCTCTGGGTGTGGAATCCACGAACTGGGCAAATTTGTACCACTGCATTGGTTTACCCAAGCTATAAACTGGAGGCAGCTTGGGGCCAGTAAGATTTCCTAGTTAAAGCCTGGCACCAGTTGTGCTGGAGTTAGCTGTGCTGTGTCCAGCCCATATTACAGCTCTGCTCCATGTCCCTCAGCACTCCAAGATTTAGAAGTCTCTGAGGTTCAATGTGGGACTAAACACAACCAAGTTTTCAGCCTGTGCTGCATCAGCATTGGATGTTTTGTGCACATTTACCCCACAATTATCTTAACTAAAATTGACTTGCAGTCTTACAGGTCTTGATGAATGTCAGCTGTCTCGCTTCCCATATTGCCCCAAAATAACAAAGGCCAGCTCTTCTATGTGTCCCAGTACTGGGACATCACCACACTGCACCAGATCTGCTTCCCAATCCGACAAGGGAAAAAACAGCTCTCTAAGCTCATCATTCCTGTCTAATTACTGAACTCTAATACAAAAGATAAGGGAGGCTGGCACCTCCTCCCCATGGCAGATCTGACTCACCTCCCTCACCACTGTCCTGCCCCATGCACAGCCCTGGGTGACCAAAACTCACTTTTTTTTTTTTTAATGCTCAATTTCCCAAAATGTCACATCATTCTAGTTGTGCTGAGTTTAGGTGAACATTATCATTTTCCACTATCATCTACAGACCCTACAACAGGCACCTCCATGCTATAAAAGGTTGATTTTTAAAGTAATTCTTTGCGATTTCCAGTAGTTTTCAAAAGGTTAGGGGGCTGTATTACTGATGCTTCTTCACATTACTGTATGCTCTGTAATTTATGAAATCTGCACAGGCAGAATTATTCAATTACAGTCCTGACTCCTGCATTTTTCTCTGTTTGCATCCCCCCTTCTTAAGCCCTCATGACAAATGTACTTGAATCTGGGAGGCAGCTCTAATTTTAACTTCAAAATTTTAATTTTTCAATCTGGCTGCTAAAGCAGAAACAGCCTTCAAAGTTTTAGCAAAATTCTGGCCTCTTAAAATTCAGTAATAACATCACACTGGTTTTGATCCACCAGACATCTCACTTTAAATTAAAACTCACTGCCCAATGCTGCTTTAACTAAAACAAAATAATTACAGAAGATGGATTATCCCATTAAGATAATTGAAAACAAATAGATGGTTTGTTATCAACCTCTCCCAAAACTCACTATTTAATAAGCTTTCAGGAGCTGTTCACTACAGAGGGATATATGCCATGCTTTCCTCAATTATTTAGCACAGCACTGGACTTTTCAAAGTGACTTGCTCCCAACTATTTGAGGGGGAAAAAATTACACAATCCTGTGGAAGGCAAAGGTAGGATCATCAGCACACTGGAATAATTTTATCATGAACTTCACCAAGCACTATTAGCTATGGCCAGAGAAATCCAAAGTAGTTTTTCTTCCATCTTTAGGTATAACAGATTCCTGCAATGTTGCCCCACCTCTCCCTGGGGGGAGCCTGGCCCTTGGTCGCAGTAACACACAGTGGAGAGAAGTTCCACAGACCCAGTGGATATTATGGAAAGCTCTTTCCCTGTGCTAGGTCCACATTTTCCACCTTTCAGTCAAGTCCTTCAGCTATACAATAAAAACCATAGGAATGATGGCTCAGCCTTTCATTGATTTACTGACATATTTCTAACACTTTTCTTCTTAATCATCTCCTTTCTAAAATTGATATTGGTGGGTTTGGGTTGGTTTTTTTTCCCCACAAAATATGTTCTTCAAAGAAGTTTTATTCAATGTTTTTTAGAATCATAGAATGGTTTAGGTTGGAAGGGGCCTTAAAGGTCATCCGGTTCCAACCTCATGCCACGGGCAGGGACACCTTCCACTAGATCAGGTTGCTTAGAGCCCCATCCAACACGGCCTTGAACACTTCCAGGGATGGGGCATTCACAGTTTCTCTGGGTAACCTGTGCCAGGGCCTCACTACCCTTTGCCCTTCTCTGAAACTTGTTAGCCTGCATTAGTTTTTGTCCCAGAGGGCAACAGTAACTTTGAAATCATTCCAGAGAAGACTTCACCACCAGAAACCCGGTACTCCTTTATGCTCCATTCCATTTGTCCACTGTACCTTCCCAGAGCATGCCCTCGTGTCCAGCAGTGGGTGACACTCTGGCTGAGCTGACACACACAAAACCCCAGCTATTCGCAAGAAAAACTGCGTTTATTTGTCTTGGTGCTTTCCCCTCCACCCTCTCCTCACCCTGCCAGCTCCACCTGAAGCTCCTGGCAGCGTCTCCTCTGCCTCACCAGCCTCAGGAACTGCATCAGCAAGTGCTGCTGTGCCAGCAGCCATCCTGCTTCTCCAGTCACAAGTGCAGGATGTAAAGCCAATCCCAACATAAACCACCACTGCCCACCTTTTCAATAACACCATTTCTCCTTGCCTTTTTGGGGTCCTTTGGATGGTTTTATATGTACAATGTTATGTTACTTATTCCAAAGGCTTAAAAAAAAATAAATTCTCAAATCTAATTAAAAAAATAAAAACCCTCAAATGTGTTTCAATCAGTTCTTGATTCATTGCCCTGAGAGTCTCAGATAATGGCATCAGTATAGCAGAACCACCTTCCTCTGCAAAGATCAGTCTTGCATATATACTACTCTATATTTCTGGTTTTAATTCTACCTTTAAAGATGAAGTAGCTTGGTCACAAGAGCAGCCTTTTTAGCAAGCACACTGAGATGCTCCTCTGGAATCCTCTGGAATCACAGAGAAGATAAAAATGCACATTTACAGGTTCATACCACTGAGGTGGTCACTTCACTTCCAAAGCCCTCCAGGATGACCAAGTTCATTCCAGTCAGGGTGAGTGACTCCTGTCAGTTGGGTTCAGTAACTCTTCGGTCATGACAAATATCCATGAGCTTCATCAGCAGAAAAAAGCTGACTTGTTTCCCATTATCCCTTGGGCTGCACACTAAGGTAAAGACTTTCACATTTTAACATTTTCATCTTTCTTAGTTTTTCTCAATCCCAGATAACCCAGCAGGCACATTCCTCCTTGGGCTTCCCATTTCCAATAAACTGCAACAACTGGGTTAACACAGCTTTAGATATTTATCTTGACACAAAATATTTAGGATGCTAATGTGTTATTTATGGCCATTTACCTACCTTGCTTTTGGGGGGTTGGTTTGGGGTGTGTGTGTTAAGATATATTTTCAAAAGCCTTAAACAGGATTAATTAAAGCCTTAAACCTCAGAGATGTGCATGACACGCTCTGTATCTTACCTTGGTCACAATCACACACAGATGAGGTCGACATGCAACACAGGCCTCTGAAGCCCAGAGATGCACAAATCTAACTATTTAGTAGGTTATTATGTCAAACATCCCATGTCCTGTGCATCCCAAGTTCCCACCCATCCATCCACCCGATGCTAATGAATCACTGTTGTTCAGACACATGAACAGGAACCCAACAGAACCTGTGTAGGAGAGACTCCAGTTCACATTAACCTGCTGGTACAGCACAAACCAGAGAAATCAGGCAGAGCAAACTCCTCCTTGGTAGAAATTCTGAAAGGTTCACGAGTTTGAAATGCAGAAAAATTAGAATAACTTAGTAACAAATTACTAAATCCACCTTAAAAACCTGCCTCTGCAAACACTGGCACCAGGTGCCTGCAGGATATAAAGTGAGAGACTTTACTCTCTGTGTACACAAAGGCCAGAGTCAAAGTTAATTTTCACCTTTAATAAGCTCATGATTCTTTGTTATTTAATACTCCGTAAAAAGGTATTACAGATTGATAATTATTGCAGTGACTTCTAAAGAAGACGGGCAGCCATGAGGCTGAAACTACAACATCATATACAGTATGTAGTCATTGATACTACCTACTACAGCATGAAGAAAAATACTCTTTAAATAAACAATATTCAACTGAAAACATGGAAATGGAGCTTTCATTCTTACAGTATGGCTACACAGCTATATTCCAAGAGTAACATTTTAAAAAATGCTAGATCTTGAAAGGCCATAGATAAAAAGAGTCATGATGAAGATGAACCAGTTTTGCCCAGAAACTGCTATAATGAGCACACTGCAGAGTTTTTCAGCAAATCCTAGTTTTGCCAAGCTTCAAGAGGCAAAAGCCTGAAATGTGAAAGCTTCCAAGTTGTCTAGCTAGTCCACTTGTCTTGCTCTGCAGGCCCAGTGACCCACACTGCTCTCACACAGCGTGTCACCACAACTGTTCTCTGCCGGCACGGATCCCATCGGGAAGAGATGGTTCAGGTCCTTACGACGCCAGGCCCAACAAAAAGCCTCCAACAAACCCACTGGACACGACGATGTTCTGTTTGATAAACTCTGTGGACTGAGAAGAAAAGTAATATTTGTAAAGGACAGAGTTAGCTGTGGCTGACTGCAGGATTTAACACTTATCACAACTGCCTGGAAACAGGAACACTAAAATTATGGAGGGGGGGAAGCGACCTGTTTAAAACCATATAGAACAAGGTGGCACCTGCTGGCACCAGTGGAGTGCAAACTGACTCTCAGCTGTTTTTAACAACATATTTAAAATGGAGTGAGCCTTTAAAAAGTCAAAATACAGAGGAACTGTTGTATCAATTTCACGCCAATACCGTTCTTGCTTTGATAAAAACGAGACAGATGTTCTCCAATCTCCCTTGGCAAAAAAGCATGAGAACTGCCATGACTTCAATTGCGATCACATGAAAAATGTTTAAAAAGAATACTGATTTTTGGAAGGCTAGATCATTGGAAAAGAAATACACTTCACTCCATTATGAGCCAATTTCCTAACAACTTAATCCTAGAAAAAAATTCACTTATGTATGATGACATTGGTGCACAATATTTCATGAAGTAACAGCAGAGAGTGTAACACGTTGTATCAAGCATGTCATTTCATACATCCTCCACTTCAAACCGGCTACTAAGACACAGTTAGAAGAAAGTAATATAATGTGAGAGGAAAAAAAAAACACAAAGGAAAACCCAAAACCCCCATCCTGTCCCACCCATTTCTGCAGGGCATTGGAGAAGGACATATTAAGCTATTCAGAGTACAGAAGAAGCCAGAAAACCATCTCTCTTGAACTTTCAGTTCATATTCACACTAAAACTTAAGGTAATTTTTATCAACCCATGTGCAACTCCTTACAGGTTAAACCTGAGATGTCAAAACTCATGAATTACAGAGCTGCTGTTTCACTGTCTGCAGCACGTTCCCAGTCAGGATTCAGCTGTGGAGAAAGAAACTTATATTGCATGTATGGAATGTGAAAGTAGGTAAAAGCAGGCTTTCTTAAAAAAACAAACAAAACACCACAAAATCAAGTGAAAGTCTTCACATGACAGGATGAAACAGCCCCATTGACACGGATCAGTATCAGAGCTCCCTCTTCTCATCACAGTATATCTCTGACAGATCCTGCAGGCAGATATTCTTCAAACTGTATAAAAATGAGCTAAAATCACAACTCTAGTTCCAAAGTAGTTATAGTTTTCCTCCAGGAAGCTCATTCTTGGCCAGCCAGGTAATTTCGTTATCAGCAGTGTAAGAAGATTTGGGTTTTTTTCTTTGCAGTCACCATGTTTTAACCACACCTGAACTTTTTACCACGTTGTGACCTTGCTGGCTTTGTCACTCACCAAGAGCCTGCACAGACCAAATGGCAAAGCCAGTGGCAGCCCCCAAGCCACAGGAGCTGCAGAAATGCAGAGACTTCGCGTGTCATCTTTAAGAGTGACCAAAGCAGAAAGCTAAATGAATAAAAGAGAGCACAATCTGGTAACTTTTAATAAAATGTACAGCCAGGCTATTTCTGATGCCTTCCAGTTTTGCACCTGCACCTTCAGCTCATCATCACCTGCAGGGGAAGGTAAGAAAAACTGGCTGGTAAGAAACAGTTCATGACCTTAGACTTACCTCTTCAATTAGGGTGTTGATTTCAGGAGCTGCCTTATTTGCACGCTTTTTTAACTGTTTTTTTGCTTTGTTTACATCTTTTTCAACTCTCTTCCAGTCAACTTGTACATATCCACTATGACTAGCAATCTGGGAAAATAAAGGGCAGTTAGTACAGTTGAAGTTCACAATTCATGATGCAAAATACAGCATTTAGTGCCTACAAAGTTGTCTTTTTTTTTTTTTTTAATTACATATACAGGAAAAAAAATACATTGTTCCAATTTCAGCAGAATCTCTGCTTCAAACACTAATACCTTCCCCAGTAACAGCAGTTCAAATTAGAACAGGCAATGGCAAAGTTCAGTAGACTCTTGTTAATTTTACCAGTTCTCTGTTCTTTAGTTATAAAAGCTTTACACTGTTTTCCCTTCAGCCTTTACTGTAACTTCCAAGAAAAGTGGGTTTATAGGACAACAATGAAAAAACTGTTTCGTTTCAGCTTCCTTCAGAATCGTGGAATTCTGATTTGTGACAGAGTATCTGGGGCTAATCAAAATCATCACTAGAAACACTAAAAGCTATTATTTTATCCTATGTGATTTAAACTGTCCCACAAAAAGTAATTGACACAAGAGAATTTTCATGCTTTCTACAAAACACAGCCACTGAGTAGAAAAATAATATGGCCTGAGTATAGCTCAAGTTCTGTCACATCAGCAAAATGGATAAGTTTGGGGAGACTGGTTCATACCAATTTACAAATTCCCAGTATTTTTATCATGTTTAATCATCATCCCAACCCTTCTTCTTATTTCTCTCACTAAGATTTGAACCTGGAAAAAAATAAGATGTTATGTTACTTGGCCAACAATGACAGTCCCATCAATTTCCATAGGACAATTCACAAAAGAAAGACATATTTAAATGTTTAAAGGATCGTAGCTTAAAAAAAAAAAATCAGGCAATTGCACATGCTCTAGAGAACAGTTAAATAGCTCATTAATAGCAAAAAAAAAAAAAGAGAAAAAATCAAAACTAAGGATTACTGCTCATTTTAACTGTTAGGACAAATAGATATAAGACACTAAATTTACACGTAAATGCTTGTTATCCAAAAAACTCTTTGTAAAGAGTGAGATTTCTCAGGTCCTTCTTGAGGTCACGTTTGGGAAACTCCCCTCACTTACCTAACAGTGTCCTGTGCAAACTGTACAACTGGTAAATAAAAGTCACAGATCGTGAACTCTTGTGGAGCAGATATTTAAATACACAATTTACTAGGTTTAGCCTAAAAAGAAATGTTTCACATCACTTACAGGCATTGAAGCTTGACTCTCACATAGTTCTTTCTACCAAATAACTGAGACCATCTAGTTTGTATTACAACAGCCACAGCAATAGAGCAACGTATTTCACCCCAAATTAAGGATTTTATGATTCAGAAAAAGAAATAAAACTAAACAAGTGTTAGACAGGTTTTGCCTGAATCCAAAACAAAGCTCCTGAAAGACCACCTATGTAAGAAAGTCAACTTCAGTTTCCATCTCTCTGTAAGCTTTAGAAAAACCAATTCATTGGACAAATGCAAAATGAACTTACTATATTTTAAACTCTCTTTTACTTCACACCTCAGAATGTAACAAATTAATTGACTTTGCCTGTCTATTGTAAAACCATTTATTCACATGGGCACTAGTGTGGGGCTGGGACAGCTCATTAAGGACTGGACAGCATGAAAACATGAAGCCAGATTGAAAGCTGTACTGGTGGCACATCCAGTCACTGGGTGACATATCAGGGAGAAAATAAAAAGCTGCAGATTGGGGCAATTGTTATTTTATGAATTTAACATCACCACAAGAATTTCAAAAAGGCCCGGGCATTGAATTGGTGCCTTCTCACTCATACAACTGAAAATTAAATGTGGACTGATCTGCCCAGTCCAACACAATGCAAGAAATGCTAATGTGTTTGCTGGTTTGTAAAATGCAAATGGACTTTAAAAGAGACATTACATTAAGACCAGTTTAATTAGCTCAGTTATCCAGACAGCACAAAGATGAGGCAGAAGTTTTTAATTAAGTTCTGTTTGTAACTACTGCAGAGCAAACTTACATTTGCATCAAAACTCCATTTTACACAACAAAAACTGGACTACTTTTCTCCCTGAACTGAGGAGCAGGGATCCCAAATTCTACTTTTGAGTGTTTATACACATCTACAAAATAAGCAACAGAGGACAGTGTTTTGAATATAAACTTAATAACTGAGAAGAAAAAAACCCCTGTACTTAAGCAGTAACAGTCAGAGCCTGTGTCATATCTACTTTGGCTGCAACCCCACTAATTACATAATTTCATATGTAAGGGCAGAAATAATCCCACTGAACTCCAATGCTGGAGAGACAGACTGCAATTTTCAGGCTCTAATACATCATAAAATAATATTTGCTTACAACAGTAAATTTACTTAAATGCAAATTCTTAAAAGTTTACTAGTATTTTTAAACCCAGGCCCTACAGTAACAAACTAAAATAATAATATTCCATTATTAGTTCCATACTTAGATATATATTAAAGAGTCATATAGAGCTATACATATTAATTGCATATATTCTTAGAGAGACATATGGGGGTGTAGATTTTTGGGTATACAGAAATATCTCTCTATATGATAATGGAATAATATATATTGTACACATATATATCTCACAGCTCATTAGTAAAATTTATTTTTGTTCAAGACCTCCCAGAATTGTTGAAAAAAACAACAGAATTTTTTCAAAAAGTCATTTAAAGAAATACATCAACGCAGGAACACTGAAAATATGTGCATCTTTCTCAACACTAATCAAGGCAAAACGGGAATCTCCAAGGGCAAGACCTCATTTTGGGGGTGTACCACAGAAGTACACAGGTACTTTGTTACTGGGACACATTATTAAGAGTAATGAGCAAAAAATGTTTAGGAGCAAAACATTCATATGGCAAGATGAGAGAAAAGAGTTTTAATTTCCTCAAGGCAAACTCTCTCCCACTAAAGCAGCCTCAGCAAGGCCAGAAGGCTCAGGTGGCCTCCCTGAGCAGTGCACAGAAGCCATGGAGACCCGGAGGTATTTTCTGCTCTTTGAGAAGGTAACAACCCTCTCACACTGTCCAGTGGGATATTCAACACAAAACTGAGCAAAACTCTTCCTTACTAAGCCCCCAGGCCCAGAAGCAGGTTGTTCTCTCCCCACTTCACCAAGGTGACACACTGGGTTGGAACCAGATGGTCTTTAAGGTCTGTTCCAACCCGAACCATTCTGTGGTTCCACGGCCATCGTCGTGGAACGGCATCAACAAATCCCTGTACAAGACAGAGCCGAGGATATCTCAGACTTTATTTTGTTTCTTGTGTTGTTTTCAAAGATTTACTTCTCCTAAGTGAGAAAATAATTCAAAGAAGAATTGAGCAGAATTCATCAATGGCATATTAATGGACTGAGGCAAAATATGTAAGTGAAATAACTGAATAAAAATAAAATTTTATTATTAAATAATGGTCAGCACACAATTGAAGGACCTGTAATTGGTATCTTGGCTGATGAGCAAAAAGCAGTTAAACTGTTATTCAGGATACAGGGTTTTAAAAATAGAGAGCTATTAGGTGCTCATTAAGAACAATTGTTTTTAACTAATTCATTACAACAGAACCACATGAGTTGGTACTTCCCCTACTCTTCAGAATTTCACTAGACTGTGCTGCATAAACTGGGAGTTATACAAGATAAATCCTTCCCTTGTTATGAGAAATTCATTATATTTTCCTTAATATAGTACATGGGTATTGGTCTTATACCAGCATATTTAAAGAACTACAGGTATTTCAATAAAAAGGACAATTAATTGATCAAATTAAGCTGTTGAAATATCCACCAAAGATGTGCTAACGGATCATAATTCTGAAAAGCTATGCCAATTTCTTAATGTCCTTTTTATTTTCTCCCTCAGACTACTTTTCATTTAATCTGTATTAAATTCTAGATAACCTACAAAAATCTGAAAAATCTTTTTTGCTTCTTGTACAAACTGACACTCAAAAATTTATTGCTTTCAGTTTCCTACTAGATTTCTTGAGATGAAGTCATCACATACTGAAGAAAAAATTTATTTTTTTTTTTAATTTTAAGCCTTGAATGTTTCACTGAATGGGCTTTAGCCAAGAATCCTGCCTTCTGTAGTTATTATTCTTGTGTTAGCATGTAATTACAATGTCAATATTGCAATCAGCAGTTGAAATGAGATCTGCAACTTCAGAGAAGTTCACAGATAAAAAAGGAACTTTCTAGTAATGTGCTGAAATGCTCCTCTGCCCACTCAAGGGAAGCACCAAACATGTATTCATAGAATCACAATGTGTGATCTTTAAGTGAAAAAATTAAAACCTACAGAAATGTAATTACACCATAGAATTTATGACTCAGCTTTAAAATGCAAAATGTTTTGAATTAAAGGAGAGACCAAGGCATTTCCTTCATTTCCTTCCAACAGAATCTGATCTCACTTAAGATATAGGCAATTCAATCAAAATATGCAAGTCATATTTCCTCTTGGATAATATTCCTTCTCGGATAAATGAGATCAACCAAGAAATCAGACACTCAAAGACAAGGCAAACCTACTGCATGTACAGGAAAGCTCCCCAGACTTCACAGCTCAACAAGCAAAAATCCTGCACAAGGAAAGTGTTTTAAGCAATTTCTATTCTCCTTTGTCTACAGGGCTGTTTTAACTTTCCAGCTTCCTGTAGTCAGAAGTACTAAGGGAGGCATCTGCAGCAAGGTCTGGGTGCCAGACCTCTGCTCCTGCAGCTCTTCATATTTAGAAAAAAGTCATCATTAAAAGAATTACGACCAACAGCATACAAAGCATGGGAAGAGAGATTCAGATCTTCGAGTCAACAATATGAGAAGGCTGGTGAGTACTTCAGGAACCACTGCAGATTTAATTCTTCCCTCGTGATTTGGAAACACACATTATGGACTAAAGCAGCCCATAATAACTGATTCACTTGCAGGCACAACACGTTTTGCCAAAAAACTTACATCTGGGTGATTATAAACCATTTCAGATTCAACACCCTTGGAAACTTCATCCCTATATTTAGGTACAACAACCAATGATTCTCAGGAGATTGAAAAAGGCCATCGGTGCACTCCGGCAAAGTGGAACAAATGCCAATGCTACAAAGTTTCAAATCAAAACTATTTCTCTTTGACTTTTTACTGTTGATGCTTGCTTTCGAGTAATTCAAACAAAACACACCTTATATTTGTTGAAAACAACTCAAACCAAACAGTCTGAGAGCGCACACTCTCTGCAGTTCATTCAGATGTTTAGCATGGGGTTTAAAACAAAAAAAAAAACCACAAAACCAACCCCCAAACCAGTAGAGAACATGATCATGAAGGAAGTGTGTGTACTTCACACAAGTGACATTTTGATGTGTCACACAGCAGCAATCAGAGGTTCTACCCCACCCTTCCTGATCAATGCTTGACTGCACGAGCCATTACAATCAAACGAAGAAATAAAAGTGGGATATGCCTTTCAGAAACCCTTCAGGGTGATGTTGGAAGAATAAATATTTATATCTTTAACATTCCATCCCAAAAAATAGTATATTATTGAGCCTAAGTAGGCACCAATCTACTTCTTCCAAAACAATTTGAGGAAAAAGGCGAAGCTCACAGGTATTAAGACATGAAAAATGCCAGTAAAAAACCTGGTGTCATACAGAAGGATGTGTGAAATCCTCCTTCACTTTAAGTTGTGTCACCTAATTTAAAGCTTCTTTTTTTTTGAAATATATCCTCCCCTAACAACAATATCTGATGTAAAATGCAAATGGTCGTGCCAGATAACATCATTAAAACTTTTAAAGCTGAAAGCCAGCAGAGAGATGAATGCAAGGAGGCTGCCAGGAATCAGCCAGGCTTCAGAGGCCCAACAGATATAACATGGCATGGGGAGAAAAGAGAAGAACATGGCTCACACTGGGAACAGAGCAGCCCTTCCACAAGCAACTGCCAGAGCAGCCTACTTCTTCTAAAGCTCTGAAGAAATTCTCAAACCTATTTAAATAAACGCAGATTAAATTCTACAAACTATTTTACAGGACAGAGTAGATTCTGATTTTACCACTGATTCTCAGAAATGTCTCATTTCTACACAATATTCCGGCTGAAATGTAAAGTTTTGACTGATAAGACCGAAAAGATGAAGCAGATAAGAAGCCTTCCTAATTAAATGTTACCCAACAGCTGTGTTTTTCCTATTGTTTAGTAAATAACATTTGCCAACTTATAAAGCATGAAATGCTACATACTTGAAGCAGAAGAAAGCCACCACCTACTGCAGTTGCTGCAAGCTTTCCGACTTTCTGGAACAAAAATCCCGCACACCTTAGGGGAACAAAACAAAAAACAAAAAGAACCCAGTCCAGTGAAGTTGTCTGATGAACAATGCCACACTCCACAATTCCTGACTACAACTATTACTATTCCTTCATTTAACAAAGTATTTCACATTTTTAAATTTAAAATTCAGACCATTTAATACGAGCAATGTTTAACTAACGAGGTCTAAAGCAAGTCAACGTGAGTAATGGTTGCTAGTTCATGGCTGGCTGATGGCCCCTTTAAAATAAGCTTGAGATTTCCAGATCTTGCTGCTATTAATTGTAGCATATTAATAAAGTACAATGTAATAATATAACAGTGCCACTATGACTGTTCCCAGATGGAAAGTAAATATATCATATCATCATTTGTATTAACTACACAGCCCGTAACTTAAATATCTTGGTAAAAAGAAGTAACATCCCTACCACAAGAGTTAAAGTCAGCGAGTCCCCTCTACTGGGACACGGCCTTAGTCTATTTTTAATGGATCAAGGCAACCAGAAAATTAGTTATCTCATTCTCAGTCTCCAAACCCTCCCACATCAGAGACTGATATCACAGAACAGCGATGGGGCAGGAAGGGGCCTCTGCAGGCCACATGGGCCAGCCACCTTCCCAAAACTGGGCCAGCTGCAGAGTCCAATCCAACCTCCAAGCCCAACCAGGCTGCCCAGGGCAAGCCTGGAATGTTCCCAAGGCTCATGATTCCACAACTTCCCCGGGCAACTCTGCCGGTGTCTGAACACTGGCCCACACACAGAGGGGATTTCCCCCCACCCCTGCAAATGAATAGTGAATTCATATTTATAAACATCACTACACACACAGAGAGATATACAGATATTGAAATGTACACTTCCCAGATCATTCAATAAGCCAGTTTTTATGGATGCCAGATGAACCATTCCCTAGAAGCTTCCAAGTTTACATGTACACATCTAACTTTTAAAAATAATTTTAAGGCTACAGAAGCAAATAACAAAGTCAGGCTGAAAGCTAAACCTCCACAGCTCGAAGTTGGACTGAGTCTGAATACAACAATTTCATTTTTAGTCTATTTAATCTTCCAACTCTTGCAAAATCCCACTTTAAAAGCCACTGTGCTACCACAATGGTGCTTTTCACTGAAATTGCCTTTTTTTAGAGTACTGGAATAGACAATTACCATTCAAATACCTCTGACAAATAACAAATACCTTGACATAGCTGCTCAGGCTGTGGCCACATTTTCCAGTTTAAGTTCTCATCTTTACTGTCTAGCTTTCCCCATTATTTTAGTGTAACTAAATGCTGTGGTGTCTCAACATCAGAGCAGACTGTGAATTTGAGCAGAATGACTACAGCTGAATTTAGAGGAAAAAACTGTCTCCATGAAATGGGGCTCTTAATTAAAAATATATTCTGCCAGCTTTTATTTTTCCTTCATTTCTTTTACCTGTAAAATATGTCTTAGTCATGATGTAGGTTTTCTAAATCTCGACTAGCAAGGAAATGAGCTTTTCCATACAAATAAAAGCTGTATGCAGTAATTTTCCATTTATTCCTTGTAGTTTTAGAGCTCTGACATTTTCCCAAATCCTTTCCACAGTAACTAGTACGAGTAGCCTTGGATAACTGGTGTTTTACCAATATTAAAAAACCCTTCAGAATGATGAGTCAGAGTAATGAGTTAAGGAATTGTTCACTCATGAATAACCTCGATCAATGCTAAAGGAAATCCTGGTAGAGAGGATACATTTATCTGCTTGGAATACCCTTGGGAAGGGATCTTCTAAAGGCCTAGGACAGTTATGGAAGGGGAAGCTCCCTCACCAGCCAGTCACGCCGCCCATCACAATCTGTGTGGCCACGGAGTATTTTTCCACAATTGGTCCCGAATTCCGGCCAAACACCCGGTTCCACCAGTGGTGACGCCGCGCGTACTCCGTTAGATCCAGCACTTCGTAGGAATCATCGTCGCTGTCGTGGTCTTAAAAAGGAAAAAAAGAAAAAGAAAGAAAATGGTTATTTTCTCAGTTTTGCAGCAAGTTAACAATCTCTGTAAAAACCCCGGAACTGGCTAATCCAATGGTTTAAATTGCAGTGCACAGGCTACCTATGGTCCAGCAGCTCGTAGAACGAGGGATTTTGGGATGATATGCCATAATCTTCAACGCAAGGAGGAGGCTATAGGAAAAGTGTAACCTATAAAATCCATGACTGGCACTGAGAAGTTGAGCAGGAACCTGTTCAAGTGCAGGAACCAAGAGGCATCAGGTGGAACTACCAGCTGGCTCGTTCAACACAAGAAAAGGCAGTATTCCTCTCCCTCACCGCCCACCTGGCCTGGCTAACCTCTGGAACAGCTTGCTGCAGGACGCTGTACATACCCAAAGCTGATGTGGGCTCCAAATTACAGCAGAGCAAATGTAAAGAGGGAAAAGAAACCAAACTAAAACAGAACAAAATTCCACCGAGGGCTGTCAGACACAAAGACAACAACCGCGGCTAATGAGCTGGGCTGAAAATCATTCCAAACATCCTGAGAAGGCATCAGTACCTGCTCACCCTGTTCAGTCTGTCTGAGCTCACCCTGTGGCTGATCCCTTTCAGGCACAGGGTGCTGGGCTTTCATCTGACCTCCTACAACTCTGCTTTTATGATCATAATCAACGTGAAACATTTCTGATTTAGGAGAAAGCACACAGCCCTCCTCTGGATAGACCCAAACTTGGAAAGATTGAGGACTCCCAGCCCAATACTCTCCTCAGAGGGACAAACATCCCCCTATGCCAATACGCCCAAGAACAGACACTTCTGTTCCTTTTACACAAGAGGTAAAACAGGTGACACTGGGACTTAAGTTCCAGGTTTGCAGGACAAGTCTGTCAATGTTTTCAAAATAGGCATCCCACAACTTCAGATTAAGTGATCCTAAACGCCACGTATACTCAAACATCAGAGGGAATAGATGGGTTTAGATTTTTAAAGAAAAATATTTCAAAACATGTCATGTTCTGTGGACATACATACATGGAGTCCTTTGGTTAAATATATTTAATGTGAAATGTAAGTTCAGCAATAAAGGTGGGACATTCCCGAGAGGAAGAGCAGCTAAACAACTACTCAAAATTATTAAGACTGCAGATGTAAGTATTTTATTAAGAATTTCGGCACTTTTTTTAAACTGGTACTACAAATATGGATTAAAAGTTCAAAGAGTGCAAGAAATACATATAAAGGTTGGCATTATTTCCCTGTATTAACACCTAAGTGTTCTTGAGTACTGAGAGATAAACAGCTAGATCCACAGTGCTAAAAAGTTGTTATTGAATGGCCTTTCTTTGTCTGAGGTATGGAGAACAATCCGTTTAACTTCTTTAAATGGAGAAGAACATCAAAACGCTGTCACAGACGGTTAGTTATACTAATTCTGTAAATTAATATTATTCAAATCAAAACTCGCACACGTTGTGTGGAAAATAACGCCGCCAGAGCATTTTGTGCTGATCAAAAAAACCCCCTGCATGCGGCACGATGTTATGGACATTCTCCAAGCTCATCAAACTGTGCCAGTGCCAGAAGGCGCCGCACGACGAGGCCACGGCGATGCCCTGGAAGGCCCGCGCGGTGCGGGATGCTGCGGCCGCGGGGGCTCCCGGCTCCCGCCCCGCATCCCCCCGGCCCCGTGAGGGCTCGGCCGCTGCCCGAGGCCCACTGCGTCCCCCTCGAACCCGCCTGGAAGGGGGCTGAGTGGTTAAATCCCAGGAAGGGGCTTTATCCCGCGGGATGCCGGGGGTACAGCGGGGCCGGTGCGCCACGGCCGTGAAGGGGGACACACACACACGGATAGGGGAGGCGCAGAGCCCGGGCCATCTCTCCCCCGCCCCCGGGACGCAGCGCAAGGCAGCGGGGAGCGGGCTGCCCGCCACCCCCGAGAGGGAGGAAGGAAGGAAGGAAGGAAGGGCGCCCGGCGCGCCGCCTCCTCGCGTGTCCCGCCGGGCCGGGGCCAGCACTGACCTGAGGCGGAGCGGGGCCGCCGCGCCGCCATGTTGGGCCGGTGCTGAGGCGGCGCCCCAGCGGCCGCTCCGCGCCCCGCCCGCCGCGGGGCCGCCCCCTCGCGGCCGCACCGCGCATGCGCCGCCCGCAACCCCCCTCCACGGCCGGGGTCTCCCTTCAGGGAGAGGGAGGGGAGCGGGAGGGGAAGGGAAGGGAAGGGATGGGCGTCGTGGAATGTGCCGAGTTGGGAGGGACACACAAGGGTCGTCTAGTCCGACTGCTGGCCCTGCACAGGACCGTCCCTAAAGGTCACATCATGTGCCTCAGAGTGTTGTCCACATGCTCCTTCAGCTCTATGACTGCTTCCCTGGGGAGCCTGTTCCTATGCCCAGCCACCCTCTGGGTGAAGAACCTTTTCCTTATCTCCAACATAAGCCTCCCCTGACACAACTTCAGGCCATTCCCTCGGGTCCTGTCACTGGTCACCACAGAGCAGAGATCAGCGCCTTTCCCTCCTTTTCCCCTCCCGAGGAGGTTGTTACTGCAGTGAGGTCTCCCCTCAGACTCCTCCAGCTGAACACGCGGCCCTCAGCTGCTCCTCACGCGGCTTCCCCTCAAGGCCCTTCACCATCTTCATTGCCCTCCTTTGGACACACTCTAATAGCTTAGTATCTTTAATACTGTGGTGCCCATAACTGCACACGATATTCAAACCTGAGCCCCCAGACCCCTCCGAATAACTCGGGGTGTGAGTGAGGAGCAGAACAGTGGCTGCAGCTGTGCCTGGACAGCGGCCGTGTCACCACGTGCCCCATAAAAATTAATAACCAGAAAAGAAAACAAGCTGCAAAGGCCCCTCGAAGAACAAAGGTTAAAGCCAACATGAGCTGTGGAATATTTGACAAAAAAGAAATTTAGGGTCGCCTGACCCCCGTGTGCTCCCTCCTTCAATGCACGTCGGTGGGGTTTCAATAGGCTAAAACCCACATAATTGTGTTTTATTGCTTTTATTTATTTTTTATTGTGTGCAGCCATAATGTGGAGGTGCCTGACACAGTAGGTGCAGCTTCAGCAGCGTTGTGGCAATCTTGTGAACATCAAGAAAGCGTCCATGAACGTCATTTATAAATAATAAAATTGGAAACAGATTATTTAAAAGTGTTTGCAGCCTCTCACTTGGACTCTTACTCTGCCAATGCACAAGACAGGCAATTATAATGGAAAAAATCTGCTTTTCCCCATGTCATAAAGCTGTTTTCATGGAGTAAGCATTTAAGATTTTAATTAAACTCCTTAATTACACCAGCCTTAACAGACATGCCAAAAAAGGGGAAACATATCTTCTACAAGAAGGTACTTCTTTAGCATATTAAATTTGAAGTTGGTGTACAAAGTGGTCGTTTGCTTGTTAACTGATTTTTATTACAAACTTTTGCTGTCGTGATAAGCAGGCGACAGCACACCAGACAGAACTAGGTAATATATTGCATTCTTTAAGGTCTTCAATAAATACGTCTCTGTATGGAACACAAATGTGTCTCTTACGATTTGTTTTGACAAACACCGAATATCTACAGAGTTTTTGTGTTTAAGCATAAAATCAGCGGGTTTGGTATTCACTTCCCAATCAGCAACAAAAAGCTTGTTGACTTTTATTGCTAAATTAATTACAATCTTTGTTCTCACACTAGCAGTTTGTCAAAAAAAAAGAAAAAAAAAAGACAAAAAAGAAGAGTTTTGGGGAAAAGGCTGCTTTCCTGGTTTTCTTCACAATGCCAAGAGTGGACAAAAGGCAACCCAGCTAACTCATCCGTGGTATCTCTGGAAAAGGTTCCCACCCTTGAGGTTTTTAGGTATTTTGGGTCAGTCATTTTACTCCTGTTTCACACTCTGGCTGAGTGCATCCCCGTGGAGCTCCTGCAACCTTTCACTTTCCTCTCTCGTTTGGTAGGCAAGGGAGCGAATAGAGGGAGGGGATTTTCAGGATGGTCGTTACAGCCACTGTGTTTTGTATCATCTCAGCCAGTGCTTTGAAATGTCTTACTGAAGATTGTCTGTGCCTGACAGACAGTTTTAAGTCTGGGTAAGATTTCTGAGTCAGATGCCAATAAGGTAAGGGAGCTGACTGGAAAGTTTTGCTTGGGTCGTATGTGCCTGCTGGCTGAGATATTTTTTAACCTTCTGTTGTTCAAATTCTTAATATTTGGTTTCCCTATTTTTAACTGTAAATCAGTTAAAAATAGCAGCACTTCTCAGATGATTTTCCCCATGTCTGTACAAACAATTATATTAATTTTCTGTTGGAATAGAGAAATTTGTATGATTAATACTTTTAAAAGATTAACATTACAAACTGGATTATATTCTACATGCAACTTCTGTTTGACCATTTTTGCACCCCTCTTGCCAAGACATGGCAGTGTGACGAGCTGCAAGGAAGGAGTTTGGGAAAGAGCCAGGGAAAGACCTTTTGGCAGGTTGTGGGGCCTCTGGTATCTCTCTTCTGGGATCAGGATGCACTCACTTCCTAACACAAGACATTTCCCAATGGATTCCAATTGTTTAGGATACAGTAGGTCTCTGGCAGCCGTGGTGCTCAGCTCAGCTTGCTCCTGGGGTCTGCAGGCACTGCCCGGGGGATTGGCTTGATGCCCTCATGGAAAATGTCATCAGGATTGTTCTTGCTTCCTGCAAACTCCACAACCTGTGCAGAGACAGCAGACCTCATGGCTCCAGAGATCCAGAATACCTTGGAGAGCTTTTGACCAGATACGATGTATAAAATTCCCCAAACCCACTCAAATTTCGTGCACATCGGTGCCGTTTTCAAGCTATTCACGGGGACAGTTTTTCCAAGGAAAGGTAGGCAATTTAAACTCAGGCCACATTTTGCCTTCACTCTTAAAGGCCCTTTTAGAAACAAAAGGTTTCACAGTAGCATCAGAAGGATTGTACAGGAAAATTGCTCTCTTTGCTCTATGAGCCCTGATTCCGACTCTGCATCCACCGTCGGTCCTTGTACCTGTGACAAGCAGGTTCAATACCTCGGCTTGCAAGAGAACATACATGGCCTACACTTACATTACAAATACTAAGAAGCAACAATAAGGAACCCCTAAACCCCCAAAAAGCCCAGGAGAGCCCCCCAACCTTCAAAGGCCTGCGTGACTCTAATCCTAACAGCTCCTTTGTGCTGCTGACCAGATTCCCAAACTGGGACACACGCGGTTGAATTTTTAACCATCTTGCATGATTAATTATAAAAACTAAAGGCAACAAACGCTGCTGGCCACCTCCACCAGGCCTTCCATGTGAGTGAATCTGATATTCTAAGCAGGTTTAACCTAGTAAATGCAGTCTGAATGACCTGGCAATGAAGATATTGGGAGGAGTGGAAGATTCCTTTTGGAAAGCTGGATTTGACATGCTGTTATTCAAAGCTCAGTTGGCCAGCAAATGGCAGAGAAATGTCTTCTCAGATACAGGAAGGGGTTTGGGTTCTCAGTCCATCGAGATCCTGGACAAGGGCTGTTGTGGGTGGGCAGCAGGCTCTGGCTTTTGGAGGTTACAAGGTTATGCAACAGCCACCAGATTTCTTTGGGAATGAAAGCTTGCACTGGGACTTATCCTGGCTCTTTCTTGCTTGCCTGGCAGAGAGGGGCCATAACCTGAACTGGGATGCAGTAGCAAGTTCCAGGACTTCCTCACGAGCAGCAGCAGAGGGGCAGGTACTGATCACTTCTCTCCGGTGACAAGTGACAGGATCCAGGGAATGGTATGAAACTGTGTCAGGGGAGGTTTAGGCTGGATATCAGGAAAAGGTTCTTCACCCACAGAATGGTTGGGCACTGGAACAGGCTCCTCAGGGAATTTGTCAGGTCTCCAAGCCTGACAGAGTTCAAGAAGTGTTTGGACAACACTCTAAGGCACATGGTGTGACTCTTGGGGATGATCCTGTGCGGGGCCAGGAGTTGGACTTCAATGATCCTTGTGAGTCCCTTCCAGCTCAGCATTATTTTGGGATTCTGTGATGTTCAAATTATGATCCTCTTCCCTGTAGTTAACAAATACACATCCCTGTGTCTCATACCATCTCCATGTGAGACTTTGGGTGGCTCGCTTGTATTGGTTGTCTTCAACCTTCCTTCGCCCCTTTCCTTTGTAAAATGTTAGTTATGAGACTTAACAAAATTTAATTGTGAGAATTTTTTTCTTGTTTGTGAACATCATTAAATTCTGCTTTTCAATTCTGTAGTACTCTAACTCGATAACAGTTTCTTTCATCCTAGAACTACAGAATAATTTTGGTCGGAAAAGACCTTTAAGATCATCAAGTCCAGCCATAAATCTTACTTCATTTATCCTGATGAAATTTCAGTGGGAAATTCCTGCCACAATCCATGTGTGAGGAGAGGAGAAGAGGACAGGGAAAGAGTTGTCTCTTGTCTACATTGACTAACAAGAGTTTAAATTGTCTCTTGTTGAAGGATTAAACTGATACAAAAAGGAAAACTAAGTTTAGGTGTTTAAACAGATAGAAAGCAGAGATATCACCACAGCATTTTACTAATCAACAGAACCAATGGTTAGTGTGAGGTCAGGCTGTGGCAGGATACATTCCCATGACCCCAGCCTGGAAGAGTAAGGAAATAAAAATTAAAAGTTAAGGGGGAGATTGATCTTTCCTGCTCATTTTATTTGCAACATGGTTAATAATGCAAGCTGATTATCCATTAATCTTCTGATCTCACCCCTGATGAGTTACCAAAGTTGGACTGCAGCACAGAGCTCTGGCCGTGACCTCCCGCTATGGTACAAATCCCACCCGTGCATTGGGATGGTCTGTGTGCCGTGTGTGTGGAAAATTATGGGATCACAGCGAGAGGGGAGCCAGGCTTGCAGCAGAGCTGAGCTCAGCATTTCTTTAGGGTCTCTCCAGGAGGCAGCCAATGCTGTGGGAGAGGACTGCAGGAGGAGATGGTTCCAGTGGCTCGTGAAGGTTCATTGTCAAAATGCTTAATAAAAAACGGAGTGTTCAACTAAATTTAAGACTTTGTGTGATTACCCAGGCAAATAAAGGGTGGTGAGGAGAACTCAATCTTAGAAAAGCAGAAAGTCTTGCAAGGCCCTGGAAGGTTGTCTGCAATGTGATACAGATCTCAACGAGATGTAGCTCTTGTCATATTCACTTTAAAAACTTTTCTCATGTATACACAAAGTGACTTTTTAATTAAAGGGTTATGCAAAGTTTGTGTTCTGCAACGTTTGTGTTCTTAATTTGTTCTTTTCTTGTAAATAAAAAATAAAAATTTTTACTGTCTATTCAAAATATAAAATTTCAGAAAGAGGCCCGGACTGCAATACTGTATTATTTTAGAGAAATTCTTTAAACAGCTCTTAGCCGTGATCAAGGATATAGTGATATATTTTATTTTTAAGTTGTCCTTCAGAGACAAATACCTGATTCTCTTGTTAAATCTTGCAGGTATTCTGGAGTTCCCTGCTACTGTCACAAACCAAAGGAGAGAGTGAGAACAGAGACTGACAGTCTGGCTCTCTGGCTTGCAAAGCAAATGTAAGACATTACTTTTCAGAGACGATGAATCAATCATACACACAAATTCCACAATTAACAGATATTCCTGTTAGGTTTCTGCAACCTAAGTGCACATAAACAATTAAGAGCAAAATAACGCTCCTTTGCATGGCTTTTTACAAAGCTAATGCTAACAGGGTAATAACTGGGCAGGGCAGATTTAGAAAAAATCCACACTGAAAAAGCTGAGGACCCTCCAGAAATGCCATCTGAGAGGCGAAGAGCCCAAAGAATCTCAGGCTTTTCTGTTCATGAAACCCCGCACCAAGAAAATGTTAAAAATCCTGAGCTGAAGGGAAATGTGGTAAAAAACAAAAATTTTTTTTCATTTTCTTGCAAGAAACAAAACCCAATACAGAACTGTGATGAGTAAACACTAGACAGGATACAAAGACAAAAGATAACACATGTGAGTCATCACTGCTGGCAAGGAAAACCTTCGATCGGACGCTGCTGTGCCAGTCACAGGTAGCATTCACTGAAACACCTGGATGCTCTCAGCTCACCTCAAGCTTATGGAGAGCCCTCCTACAGCTTCTTCTTCCTTAATGCCTGGTTTTGGCTGGAATAAAACTAAATACATTTCCCCCAGAAAACTGAAAACTTGCCAACACAGTCAAACACGAGACTCCCAGAGTACAGGGCTGCCTCCAACTGCCCCGTTCCCCATGACTGGATCCCCTTCCTAGATGCAGATCTCAAAATAGCATTTCTCTGGCCAAAGGACTGGCTTGCTGTAGCAACCCTGCGATCAGGAGAACTAGATTTGTTTTCCAAGGGTAATTTTTTCTGCAAAAATTGGGGCCCCCGGCAACGGGCGAGACAGACTGATGAGCTTGAGAGGTGTTCCTTATTGTACACATGCAGAGTAACTGTAATTTGTCACTAAGACTTTCCCTAACTTCACAGAGGCAATGTGAAATAAAATTTAAATAATTTCTTTATAAAAGAGATTAAGTCTTGAGAGATTGCCCAAAGGATCAGACTCTCATTTAGTTACCTTTCAAAGCTCAATAATAACAAAATAACCATATCACAGCATTGTTTCCAGTAGAACTGTTAATTTCTTCCAGCTTTTAAATAATCAAATCTTGATTTCTGATAGAATACTAATGCAGTTAGACAAAAATTGAAAGCAGCCATTGCCTCTGATAAACCTGTTCAAAGACAGACAATGTCCACATTTTCCCCCTGGTTTTTGTTAATATTTGTTTCTATGGGTGTATTTTACCCACCCTGGCTCATCACCACCAACCATCTTCAGCACTTGTGGTCTCTCCAAGAGCTTGATGATAATTTTTGCAGAGTGAGAGCCACACCCCACACTAAAGAAGACCAAGCACTGCCCTGCAGAGCTTTCAGTACATGGCAGGACAGAGGCAGTGCCATCTGCTGAAGCTGCCTGGGACATAATTCTGAGATAAACATCTGTAGCAGCAGCAGTCCTGAGTCTGATTGAACTGGAAAATGGCATGGGTAAGGATTAGAGGAGGAAACCTAGTTTCCCTCTCTATCATGAACACACTGACAATGAGTAAGACATTCTTGTTCTATCTAAGGAGTTTTTGCTACCCTGTATTTCCTGGCAGTGATAACATGTGCCCAGTCCTGCGGGCTGCAGCAACAGTGAGAGCAAGGCACAGGGGCTCCAGGCCAGCCATCGGTGTTTGAGTGCTCTTCTCACTGAGTTTCATCCAGAGTTCCTTGGAGGAGAAGTGTGGGAGACTTGCTTGATCCACTGTCCAAGTGGAATCTAAACTAGCATATGGAGTTCTCCAGTCTGTCCTTGTAGTCGGACGAGGGCAAGGAAAGCCAACAGACCTATGTGCAGGAAGGATCACTTCTGGGAGGAACCTGCCTATGTTCATTTTTTAAATTCAGTTTCATACAGAGGGATCCCTCCAGGTATTTGTCAGATGGAACATTAGGAACTGCAGCAATAGGACAAGGGGTAATGGGTTCAAACCGAAAGAGGGGAAATTCAGGTTAGATATGCAGAAGAAGTTCTTTACTGTGAGGGTGGTGAGGCCCTAGCCCAGGCTGCCCAGAGAAGTTGTGCATACCCCATGCCTGGAAGTGTTCAAGGCCAGGTTGGATGGGGGGGGCTCTAAGCAACCTGGTCTAGTGGAAGGTGTCCCTGCCCATGGTAAGGGGTTGGAACTGGATGATCTTTGAGGTCCCTTCCAACCCAAACCATTCTATGATTCTGTGGCAAATCCCCATTTTGAACGTGGAGTTTATTTGCTCCCTTTTTATTGTACACCAAGGTTTGGCTGAAGTTTTCCAGGGAGTTGTGGGGAGTCTGCACTGGTATTTCCAGTGCAGTCCAGATATTATTCAGTGCTCAGCTCACATGGGAGCTGCACAGACACAGGTCACACAGGAGAACTGACCTGTGTGTCACCTGGCAGAGGAGGAAGTTGTGGGGAAAAAGTTGTTGGCCACAGCCTCCACCATCTGCATAAAAAGATGCTGTAAACTGAGAGACACGCATCGTGATCCAAGGGAGGAGTCCTTCCAAGCTCCAGAAAAACCTGACTAGTACCTAAAAGGTGCTCAAAACTGGGGAGAAAATTGAAGCTATGAAGAGGTGTAGGCCTTGCGTGTGTGCGTGCATGGACATTTCTGTATATGAGGTAAGATCAACAGTGACTTATAGTTCGAAACCTTTCTGTGTCCATTTACCTCGACTTTGCCATTTCTCAAGACATGGATGTTTTCAGGACTGTCCCAGGTGTGGATGTTTGTGTTGCCAGGGTGTTTTCTGTGTCAGCACTGATCTCCAGAGGCCTGGATAGATGTGCTTTGGGACTCGTCAGCGTTCACCAAAGACCTATACCAAGCTGGCTGGAGCCACAGAAAGGGGACAGGGATCTCCGAATCTCAGAATAGTTCACACCCATGTAGTCACCACACAGCAGCATCCTCCAGAGGGAACTGCAGCAGGGATGCACATCAGCACAGGCTTTTGTTCCACGGGGGCCTCACCCTGGAGTTACCAGGAAGGTGGTGAAACCAGGTGGGATGTTCTGATAATGATCCCTAGTGCAGATGTGCTTTATCTCTTTCTTGCTTACTCAGGACAGACATATCACCCAAATTAAAAAGCAAACCAGAGAGGGGATAGTAAAGCTGAGCATCAGCAGCTCAGTATTTGCAAAATACAACTTCACAGCATATTGTCTATAAACTTTACTTTACAGCATTTGTTTTCTCTTTTTGCTTATTTGTATTTTGCATATTTTATGTGCATTTTATATCCTATAGGCAGTTCCTAAATTCAATTCAGCTTTTATTTTTTCCTTCTAATTGATCAGGAACGGTAAGTAATCTTTAGAAAATCTGTTTGTTCTATTTGTTCCTGTCTTCTTCCTAAATGTTTGATGAGTGGGTGATTTGTTTGTGCTGTTGTTACAAAAACCATATGTTGATGTGGTCTTATGGGGGAGTGTTTTTATTATTTTAAGAGTTCAGCTAAGGATGTTTCCAAAGGAGTCATAATTGCTCTTCTAAGTACAAAGGCTGAACAATGACTGGCTTACAAATAATGCCAAAAATCTGTTCAGCTCAGTCTAATTATTTCAAAGACTAAAATCTGTTTCTCAGAAATGTCTTCTTTCCACAGTCTGAACTTTTTAACATACTAAAAAAGTTGTATTTCTGGAAGTTCTCTATGGATCATAGTCCCTGGAGCAAGGGAAAGTGTCCAATTTTTGGTGTATAAGTCACAGAATCACAGAATATGCTGAGCTGGAAGGGACCCACAAGGATCATTGAGTCCAACCCTTAAGTTGTCCTTTTCATGGCTGTGATCAAAACTAAAAGGAATTTTCTGCCAGGAAACTGGCACATCTACTGATACCAGCTGGTCAGTGCTCCTGGAAGCACCTCATGAGGCTGTTTGGTGTCACAGGTGAGCAAGACAAGGTTTTGACATGGGTGATATCAATATCCTCCAAAAATATGAAACTCCTGCTGACATCTGGGGGACTACAGGATGTACAAGGAATGTACTGGTGCTAAAAATGGTCCGTAAACTGGCTGGTCTGTAAGGTGCTGAATCCGACCCTGGCAAAAGGAGAATCCCTGAAAGTGCCTCAGCGCCCAGGAAAAGCTGCTAAAGAGGGAACTACGTGGTAGAGACTCAACTATGTATTTTATATATAAAATATTAGGTAGGGACTATTAGTCAGTGCTGCAGGAGTAAAGAAAATGAGACGAGGAAAATAGCTGTGCCGCAGGCCAAGACCTTGAAAAGGACAGACTTTTCCATACAATTTTCAGAAAAACAATTTCAAACCTCCCTGCTGCAGAGCCTCCTACACAGCCCTCGCAGAGAGCCTTTCAGAGGAGAACTTTAAACAAAGGAGTGCAATCGCGTGGCAACGTTTTGAGAGCAGCAAACAAACGCCACACGTTTATAGGTGCACGGCAGCCAAAATCAGGTACTGATGAAGCTGCTTTCTTGTGGCTTGCAATAAAAAATTAATGGGAGGGCAAAGTATAAAATACTGATTTTGCAGTGAGAGACAACGCGCCTTGCTAAGCATCATAATAGTGCATTTTAAAAACATGTGTGTGTATATATAATGTAAATGTTACATAAACCATGCATGTATTGCATAAATGCCATTAGACTAAATATTATCTGAAATGAATGTGCATGCACTTCTGGTTTTTGTCTGTCTCTGTATATAAAACATATATAATGTAAAATCTATATTATTAGTGAAATGAACTGTTTATTTTTTTCCATAATCCAGCAAGATTATAGAAGAAGTTGGTCCAGTGGTCAAAGCCTCAGCCTGGGATTTGGGTTCAGGTGTTATTGTGTCTCAGACTTCCTCCCTCCATTGTGTTAGGTGGGACCTCTAAGCCTTACCTGCAGTGTGTCTCACAGAGAATTTAAGAGGATAAATAATTTAAAGAATTAAAAACTCGAATCCATAATGTTAAGGGCTAGCTGGATACCTTAGATGAACACAATGGCAAGGGGTTTAGAACTAGATGATCTTTAAGGTCCCTTCCAGCCCAAATCATTCTATAGTTTTATGAAAATAATAATGGGTAATTTTTTTCTGAGGGATTACTTTATGGAAATTCCTGCTCCATGTTTTCTGGCCTGCAGAAGTATCTTTTGCTGATCATTGACTTCTAGGATATCATGATCAGGAGATCATGGGATCTGAAGGGTGGTGTGAACAAAGAGCTCTGTCACGGTTGTTGACTGAGGAATGGGAAGTTGCATTCCCAGCTTTCCTTTGGTTTTGGTCCAGGTTCACGATGGTAGAATGCAAATAGACTTTAAATCATGAGCAAGGCTGGGTTTGGGTGTTCTCACACCACCTCCGCAGGGCACTGCAGACACCTAATGGGAAACCTCTGTCTCCAGAGGACACTCACAGGTCTCTGTGCTCCCAGGGAGATGAAGTTGGGAACCTGGGACCCAGCCTCTCCAGGGTATCTACTCTGTACAGTACCTGAACCCCTGGAGCAGCCGCCTGCTCCTGACCCTTTGCTGGAGCTTCCTGGCCCTTCCTCATCCCAGCTCTGCCACTGGGTCATTGAAGGGACCACAGCCAAAAGCCATTCTGCCCTAAAACCAGGTGTGGTGCAGGGAAACACATCAGGAAAAGACACAGCCCCATTCCTGTGACTTAGATCTGCAGAATCTGTGATTTTACCAGGCCCCTCAGCCGGTGGTGTGAGCAGAGGAGCAAGGGCTGGCCAACACTGCCTCTAAACGTGGGCTGCAGCCAACAAACACGTCCACAGCCTGGACTCTTCCAACATATTTTCGCTGGTTCTCAATTCAAAACCATCCCATATTATTCTTCTGCTTCGGAAATTATGCTGAAAAGAATTCCCTTTCCTAGACTTCAGTTAATAATGGAGTCCCTCAAACTTATGGTGAATTTACGGGAACAAATGCCATTGTTCCCTACCCAATGGAGGCTGTAGGTTACAAATACAGGGACAGGCAGAGCTGGGGCTTCAGGGGAAGCCTGAGAAGCAATTTTTTATCTATCTTTTTTTTTTTTTTTTTTTAACCAAACATATCTTACAGTCCTTCCTTGCTTAGTTTGGTATGGTAGACTTGCATTCCTGGCTCCAGCTGCTGACTATAACGGTGTTGTTCATATTTGTTAAACAAACCAAAGAGCAGAAACCTCTCCCTTAGTTGGCTATGCCATAGCACAAAGACAAGCAACTTTAAAAAGAAAACCAAAACAAACCCTAATATTAAGCTCTTTGCAGGATATTTTCTTATGGAATGTTCCCTGTGTTTTCTTTGGGGCCGTAGTAGCCAGAACAGCCAACTGAGGATACTACTGAGCATTGTTAATCTAAAGTAGAGGATCGCTCCTTTGGGAAAATGGAGTATTTTCATGAAGGAAAATACTATTATCTATTTGCTTTCCTCCCAGTAGAAAAGCAGGTATTGGAGCAGCTTTGGTATAACACTATCCCTGTGCCCGTTACTGGGGGAAGCTGGTGGGACAGATGGGGTGGTGGGCTCCCCAAAGCTGAACTGCAGCCAAACCCTAGGGCAAATTTCTGGTTTAGCTCCTAGACAGAAACCCACCCACCAGTTTTCTTTGGGAAGAACAAGAATTCAAATATTGGTTTGGCCTGAAAATTGTTCTGGCTACCCCGAAGGCAAAGGGGAGGTGATTCTACAAAGCCACAAGAAGCAAGTATTTTAATTCACAAATCATTTCCCTGATTTAAAATGCTAATTTTTATCTAACATTTTCCTCGCTCCAAAACCACATTGGGTTTCAGTTACGTTTCCTTTGAAACCAGAAAGCAATCGTGCTGAAAGGCATTAAAAAGAACTAAAAATACACTTTTTTTACTCCCTCGTTGCGCCTTTCTCTGCCTCCTCAAATGTCAGAGGAGCAAAACTGGATGATACCATTTCATGGATTTGGGGGCAGGAGTGAATGGTGCAAGGAGCCATCAGGGAATCAGTATATTTAACACAGAAGGGGTATTTCAGAAGTTCTTAGCTAGAGCTGGTTGTGGCCGTGGTGGAAGAGAGCTGGCAGGTGCTCCTGTGTTTAACTGAGCTCACCGAACTCGTGGCATTTAGAGCCCTCTTTCTGTGCCTGCTCTGTGCAGTTACATTCCATGCTCCAGGTGGATTAAAACCCCTCAAATGCACAGGGTGACAAAGGGAAACCTGTGGTCAGTGGCGGAGAGAAGGCAGCAGCTGCTGAGGGTTCCCTGGGCAGGGACCTGCCAGGACACCAAGCGCTGGTTTCACAGCCCTATTTGTCAAGAGGGATAACTCGGAGGTGATCCATATCCGAGATGCTGCCATTAGCAAGAAGATAACATCCCTCTGTCCCTGTAGTCTCTGTTTTGAAGGAAAGGGAGAGAAAAAGCAAGTTCCTCTTTGTCTCGGGAGCAGAAGGAATGCCGTTATCCTGCACGGAGGCCGGAGTGTGCAGGGCACTCGAGAGCTCTGTGCTGTTCTGACACCCGATGTTCTCACAGCTTGCACTGCTGCTTCCACCTGTGCAAAGCAGGTAGGAGATATTGCCACACTGTCCTGTCAGCCCATGCTTTGCAAAACTGTGTGTGGCTCCAGACTGCACAGAACAGAGGGGATACGGGCCTGCTCCTGGCAGGGTCCATTCACTGCCCTTTAATGGCTTTTTATTAGTTTGTAGTGAAATGTGAGGAATTAATCACAGCTCAGTTACGCTCATAAATACATCGCTGTATTTTAACGTGTGCGTGCAAGTTTGTCTGTTTTTAATTACCTGGCAAATGTGAAATTAGGATACTAAGATCAAAGAATTCAAATTTGTCCCTCAGTGAAAAACGTCGCTGCCTCGCCACACAAAGCCAGGCTGGGAATGAACATAAAGAAGCAGGGAACAGGGCACTTCCCCTCCTGGCAAGGAGGAGGACTGGCAAATGCAAGAGTCCAGACAATCTGAGGAAAAACGGATCCTCCTTGTTTTTCACTCCCACATTTCCTTTCCTCAGCTTGAAATTCACTGTGCTTTTTTCCATCAAGTCCTCACCTTGGCCACTCCATCGTACTTTTGAGGTGGGGCAGGTGATCCTGTGGTTCTTCCTAACCTCCTAGGGAGTCTGCTTTGGGTTCAGGCAGCTCTCTGTCCTCTCAGCTGGTTCAGATTTATCCCATTTCTCTTTCTTCTTTTTTTTATCTGTATTGGTAGTACTGGATATCCCAGTTTATTTTGGCCTTGCCTACTGGGAATGTCAAGTGAGGATAAAATTAAACTGTGGGTAGACAAAACATAAGGAGGTTTCTACAGTGAAATATGATACATATTAAAATCAACTCATTCATTAGCACTCACATTGTGAATTTATTAAAGGCTCTTAGTCAACAGACAGAGTTCCTAGTTCAATGTCTAGTGCTGCAAACAGCTGCTTTCTGCTTACAAAATAAATGGCATCTTCCACTGAAAAAAAGAAAAAAATATATAGGGATTTTTATTTCTTTCCAGCAAAGTCTACAAAAAAGTCCTTTGGCACCTCATACATACAGCAGCCACGGCCTGCCCCAAGTCATTGTGTTCACTAAAGGGCCTCCTTGTACAAACACTGTTCAATACATAAAATCCTCCTTCTCACTTCTGCATATTAATTTATGCTGACATCAGAAGAATTTGGATAACGTTTCTTAAAATCCCTTTAAATTCTTAGCTCACACTGAGATTCCTGGGCAGTGCTGAGGTCTGTGCCTAGAACTCAGCTGTGATCAAAGTTGCTCACGCAATAACAATATTGAAACAAGGAATGGGAGCTTTCCAATGGAATGGACCTTACATCCAGCCCCTCTGATCAGGCCAAAACACCTTCCGGCCTGGGATCAGTGGACATTAAGAACTACTCAACCATACAGAGAAACAGGAGGAATTCTTTCAGGAAGTAGCAAAATTAGAAAGCCAAAGTGTTTCTGCTCTTCAGGTGAACAAAATTAAACCAGGCAGCAAAGCGGAGTAGAGGAGCAGGAAATGGGATGTAAGGGGAGCATGATGTGATCCAGGCAGGCAGGTGCATCCAAGGGCTTCAGCTGGGCACCTCGGAACGGTGCCTGCTGGAAGGTGACTCGTCCATTATGCAAACTGGCACCACGTAAATCAGGAGAGAGGCAAGAACCTGTAAACACCTGCTCTGAGCTGGAAGATTTCTGCAGCTTCTTATTGGTTATTACAAAAGATACACAGCTGTTTTTCTAAATATAGAAAAACAGACAGTAGAAATTACTACAAAGCACTCTGGATTACTTGAGTTAAACAAGGGCAAGCAATGCTTCACTTTTTAGTGCAAATGCTATTTACAGCATCATTCCCTGCACTAATTTTCGCAGTTACACAACATGTTACTGTTCCACAGAGTCGACAGGACTTTGGAAGTGTAAATGAGGAAAGGTCTCAGTCACAGCGACAAATTAAACGACCACAGGCAATTACTGTGAAATCAGAAAAAGTATATTTATACCACACATAAAATTGAGCTTCTTTATGATGATACTCAAAGAAAGTAAGTGCAAATAGATCCCTTAGAAGACAGGGGTAATAATTACTGATTACACTGTGGTTAGGCTGTTTATGTCTAAAGTATCAAGTGCAATCCTACAAGGTCTTAAGCCATGCTTTAATAGCAGCCATTGATTGATCTTGCTCCTGAAAAACATTCTGGTTTCTAAGTTACCAAACATCACATTTTATTCTGTTAACTTCCATTTATTTTTATTTGGGAAAGACGCATATTTTGCAGCACAGTGGGCATTATATCAATTTCTTTCATAGTGATCCCAGAGTAACCTCTACACTAATGACATCTGAATTAAGAACAGAGCAAAAGATTTTTCACTCACAACCTCCCAGCAGACAAATAGATCAATAATCCAGAATTATTTGGCTCTTTCATAATTCCCCGTATAAAATAACTACTTTATGCTTGATGTAAGAGTAAGATGACTAATCCTGGCTGTTGCGGAAAGCAGCTGTTTGCTAAACCCATCTTCAACTCACTGCAAATGAAAATGTCATCTGTAAAGGTCTCTCTTTTTTTTTTTAGGATAATTCATCACAGTGATTAGGCACCTCCTGAAGCAAGACGTTATCGACTCCTGGTTTGGAAGAGTTAATTCACTGTGCTGCAAACTGATGTAAAATGGAGGAATTGCAGGGAAAGAAAGTTTTAGCTTTCATATGAAAAATGAGCAGAATGAAGCTGAGAGAGACATCAAAAGGAGCTTTTTATAGAAAGCACTCTGTAAAGCTGAATCACAGAATCACAGAATCAATGAGGTTGGAAAAGACCTCTGAGATCATTGAGTCCACCCTGTGACCCAACCCCACCTTGTCAACCAGACCGTGGCATGGAGTGACACATCCAGTCTTTCCTTGAACACCTCCAGGGACGGTGACATCTCCCTGGGCAGCCCCTTCCATTGTCTAATCACCCTTTCTGTGAAGAAATTCTTCCTAATGTCCAACCTAAACCTCCCCTGGCCCAGCTTAAGGCTGTGTCCTCTTGTCCTGTCACAGGCTGACTGGGAGAAGAGGTCAAACCCACCTGGCTACAACCTCCTTTTAGGGAGTTGTAGAGAGCAGTAAGGTCATCCCTGAGCCTCCTTTTCTCCAGGCTAAACACCCCAAACTCCTTCAGCTGCTCCTCATAGGACTTGTGCTCCAGATTCTTCACCAGCTCCATTGCCCTTCTCTGGACTCACTCCAGCCCCTCAATGTCCCCCTGAACTGAGGGGCCCAGAACCAGACACAGGACTGAAGGTGTGGCCTCACCAGTGCCTAGTATAGGTGGACAATCACTGCCCTGGTCCTGCTGGCCACACTGTTTCTGATCCAGGCCAGGATGCCATTGGCCTTCTTGGCCACCTGGGCACACTCCTGGCTCATGTTCAGCTCCAGTCTCCCTGTTCACTCCCAGCACTCTGGTCAGCAGGAACACTGACCCACAACTGGGCTGATGTGATGCTTGGGCCCTTCTTACAACACCTCCAGCTGAGCTGCCCACCCCTGCAGCACCCAAACCACATCAAATGTTACTCATGAGCCCTGTTATTTCCTTTCCTTCCAGTAAATCTTCAACACACATCTTTATACAAAGGCAGGCTACATCCCAGAGACCCTGAGGTAACAGAGAGAATGCAGTTCTGGTTGGGACAATGCCTAATTAAAAGTGCTGCCACTTCTTCCCGTAGGTAAAGGGATAATCTTGGCCTCCAGACATTTTTTTCCTGGCAGATATGGATTTCCAGAGACTGAAAATCTTGTAGTCGATCTCTCCATATGTACAGTCTTTAAAGAGAACTGAAATAGATGGCAGAACTGAAAAATAAGACTGACACAGTAAATCACAATGATTTATGAGCATTTAGGGATATGGGAAAATTTACTTGTTCCCATTTATTTAAAAATAAATACATTACTTATTTATAGTCTTCATTCTCATGCAGCACAGAGTACTTTGGTGCTGTCTCGCCAAACTGAAGTCATTGGATTTTACCAATTATAGGGTCAAATTCTTGTATCCCTTGCATGCCTGCATATGCAGTTTCAGATGGATGCAGTACAGATTTTAGATATTAAAAACCTATTCTATTAGTCATCCTAATACATCCAACCAATACAGAATTAATCACCGATTTTTCCATGTCTTTTCCTATCTAGTTTAAATGTTCAAAGGAATGATTTATGCTGCCATGTAGACATCAGTAACTAAATGTTTGCTAATAATTAGCCTGAATCTTGTATTTTTAAATTTCATCTATTTTCTTTCATTTTACTTAATGAGTTGCACTTTAGTTCCCTACCAGATGCTGTAGGGCTCCCTCAGGTTATCTACTTCAATTGTACATCAATCCTGAATATTTAAGCCCATTTTAGAACTACACACAAGCATGTGGCAAATTTGGGAATGGGATAACCAGGAAGCACAATAAACACTGTCAATATTCCCTTTTTTTTCCTGATAATTTTAGTCTCTGAAACTGTAAACACATAATGTCAAACCTTGGGATCCAAACCTTAGGGAGCTTAGTAACTCCACTCACTCCTCAAGAGATTGCTAATTAAGATAATCAGTAACAATTTCATGTTTGGGTTTTTTTTTTACATCTTGCTGTTTAAATCATAACTTTTAATCTCCCTGCCAGTTTTCTGTTCTTTTGTAACTTCCCTAGTTATTTTTCTGCTAACAAGATGAAACTGAAATCAGTATTTCAAATGTGATCACAGAAATTGGCCAGGAATACCACAATTTGTTGTTTTCAGCCTGCTTTTGCACTATTTCTTTCCTCTCTGGTGTTTGCATGTCAGAATTTATGTTAATTGACAATAATCAGCTTCCTTCCTTTTTTTCCTAAATGACTTATCAGTTTCCTTCTTTTGAAATAATTACAAAACTATGGCTGGGAGTACAAAATTTTGTGCAAAACTATTTATCAATTAAACAAATGAGTCTGAACTACGAAAGTCCACAGAAAGTCTGCAGGAAGACTGTCGGACATAAAAAACCAGCAAAAAACCATTTAAACTACCAAAAAAACCCCCCCAAACCTTGGACAGAAATATAATTTGGGATTATGGATGTCTACTGTAAAGACAAAACACCACAGAGTGTGTTAATACAAAAGGAAGAAAACAGTAAAGACTTTATTAAAATTCTTGAGATAAAGAATCTTCAGGGACATCAGAATCCTGAGTATGGCCTTCTCCCTGCGAAGTCTGTTTTATGTCACTTAGCTGAGAATGAAAAATGAATTTACTCTGTTTTAATTAAATAATCTACAGGCATTTGGAACCATTATTAATTCATGTTTGGCTGAAAGTAGCAGTGAAATTTTGAAACATATGAGAACAAATTAAGGTTATAAAGTTCAATATTTGCATGATTACTTTGATTTATGGGAATAAAATCAGCATTTTTCCCCCCTTGTCACAACACTAGGAAGCTACTTACCTATTGCACAGTTCATTAATTGTTTTTTCCTTATTTGGTGTCTGATTTTGCAAAAATGGATGTGGCATAAAACATAACAAGACACATGAACAGAAATGCCAGACTATTTAACTAGATGTAGCAGCAAAAGAACAAAAAGAAATCATATTTTACAGAGGATCCTATGAATGTTTATTTGCCGGCTTGACAACAACCAAAAAATGGATAAAATGTTAAAAGAACCTGCATCATTGACTAATAATAAAAATTCTTGGGGGTTTTAAATTACTTTCATGTCCTGCACTTTGTGATGTACTAATGTTAGGCCTGTTGATGATCCTCAGCCCTGCTTCAAACCCTCTGTGCTGCAATGGTCATTTAAACAGCATCCAGTCACGTAACAACTACTTTTAGTTCATTCTGGTTTTCCCATATCCTGCTCAACCTTTTATTCCTTAAACGTGATCTGCTTTAGCCTTTTCCGGCTGCATTTACACTGGGAAGATGTAAAAATGTGTCTTTGCATCTTCTCCACAAGACTTGTCCTGTTTGGTTTGGCTTTCACGGAATGAAATACTTTGCAGTGTTGTATTTTGTGTTCTCATCATATCGAGTTGAAATCTCGTGGATGCTGATTCACATCTTGGAACCTGCACTGTGTGAACAGCTGGCAGGGTTTGCCCTGGTAATTCCCCTGTCCTCTGACAGCTGATTCCTGATCCCTGAAAGTTCCCTGAAAGTTGGTGGAAAATCCTTCACTGATTTCAGTACAACCAGAATTTGTCTCTGACCAAAACACAATTAATATGGGGAAAACTTACAAGACAAATGCACAGAACACCCCGTCAGTTTTGACATAGCCCTCTGATGCACAGATGGGTCACTAATAAAGTATTTAACCTCTCCATACACCTACTTGGAAAAAAACAACAGAACCACCTGAATTTGGAAAGTTCCACCTGCTGAACTGTGATGCAGCAGTGCAAGCAAGATTTATCATGTTATTAGCAATGTTAAGGAACAGGATTATTTCCCAATAACTGGTGTTTTTACATCGCATTACACGTCATGTCACAAATGCGCAGTCCCCAAATATTTTTGTTTACAAGCTGCCACATGGAGAAGCCAACTGGCATGTTGTTTAGATACTGATTTCTGACACGTGCTTTGTATACAGAAAACCCTGATTTATGAAATGTGAGATAGAAACTTGTCAGGTTTTTTTTTCAACATATACAAAAATAACTGACAGCACATAAATCACGACAACATCCACAATACATTCCGAAAAGCTTGGACTGCTCAGTTTTAAAATCTGCTGCGATTTTGCAAAATAATATTTTTTAGTTGATTTTGGATTAAATTTCTTATAATTTATGCAAAACATTAATATGCTGGATGCTTTATGGACAAAAAAAGGCTGATAATCCAAGTCTGATGCAGTAAGATTGTGAGTGAAATATGACAGTGAGGAGACAGAGAGGAAGGGTAAAAGCTGCAGCCCTTCAATCCATAACTCAGAAACCATATGTGCATCTTGTCAACTCGGATGAAGTATTTTAAAACGTATTAAATGTGGGCTAATACAGTGGCTAAAGTTTGTGCAACTTGTCCTCAATTGACCTGGGTGGAGCTATGCTAATTTACAGTAGAAATGGCAGAGAATTTTTTAGAAAGACAAAACTACTGTTATTCTGTACGAAATAACTGTAAACCCTTTAAATAGGGTATTTTCTCAAGTTAAAAATTTCCAAGAATAAGTATAAAAACTTTTTTTTTCTCCTTTGTTTTGTTCTTCTTTTACTCTTTCCTCCTTTTACCCTCACCCTTTTCTTTCCCCCTCTTCTGATTTGCCTCAGAAAAAAAAGAATGCATAAGGACAAATAAGGAGGATAAAGATGAATATGGCAAGAGTTTATAATGTTTTAGTTTCACTGAAGTTAAATGAAAATGATAAAACACAGAAGTTCCCACAATAATGTTACGTTGTCTTTCCACTAAAAATGGCAACAGAATAAAAGGTTGATGTAGATGAGGTAAGGTCTAACAATCTAAAGAGGGTGTCTTATACATTTTGTTTTGCAATTTCTAAAAGTGACTCAGAACACAGAAAACTCAGAGCAAAATTCATCAACTTGATCTAATGGCTTTGTCTGTCTGAAAAGAGAAAACATCTCCTGCATCAGGGGGAGCACAGAAAAAAAGCCTCTGGAAGAAGCAGCTTGACAGAGCTCTGAGAGTGGCATTAACCTCAATGAAAGGTAAGTGCCAGTGAGACTTGGGTGAGTAATTAGACAGGGACAGAATTAAGAAGAATTTGAAAGCTGAGATTGCCCATGTTGCTAATACCTTTCTTTAAGTGCTGAATAATCTTTAAAGTTGCCAGTCTTCCTCTGTGACCTGGCCTTGCTTATTCCTGCAAAATCACAGCTTTTGTTGACATCATTGCCAACAAAAGCAATAAGCAGGGTAACAAATTTACTGTTTGTTAATTACACAGTAAAATGCATGAAAAAGCACATATTTTCTTTAAAAGAAATCACAGTTATAACTTAAATTTTATGTGTAAATCAGGATGGGACACAAATTATGCCAGATGAAACACGATGCAGCCTCAGATTGACACCATCCAACAGCACAAGTAGACAAGACCTGGGCTTTAGTCCCCTGAGCCCTTTGGGGATGATCATCACCATCATTACACATAATGCTCTGACATTTTCCTACAGAAACAAGATCGATTTGTAATGGATAAATAAATGGACAGAGAAAACTGAAGCAGAATTGGAAGATTTTTTTGTTTGTTTTTTTTTCTGGGCACAGCACCACAGTGCTGACAACTTCCCTGGCGTTTAAAGATTATTCCAAGTAAAGCATTTGGTGTATGATCCCTTGTGCCCCAGGAGCCTATTCTGTAAAGAGTGTGACCCTGAGCACTCCTCTCCTTTTCTCCAGGCATTACATCCTTCTGCATGGAGTTCCTAACACTTCCTGCACGTCTGTGACCATCCTGCCCTTTGCAGGTACCTGCTCTTCACTGATGGTTTCTGGCAAGAATTTCTTTTCCTGTGTTTTTGTTGCAAGAGAATAACCCACGTTCTGAAGCCAACTACTCTGCCTGCACAAATGCTAAGTAGCTTCTCTAGCATCCAGTAGGATATTTCACTGCAGTAAATGCATTATTTTCCAAATAAATTACTCTGGAAATTAACAGTTCTCTCCCTGAATGATATAACTGTTGCTGACAGATTATCTGACAGCCTAGATGTCAAAATATTTTTTGCAGTGTGTGCTTGCAAAATCTTCCAAATGTTAAAAGTGACTGTCAGGATTTTGAGCTTGGATGAAGTTCACTTAATTTCAGAAAACAAATGGATTTTTATATATTACATTCAGTTGCTTTGTTATTGAAGTACAAATTGAAGTAAAGTGAGGGCAAAAACCCACATGAGAAACACAGACATTTTTCTAAACCAAAACACTTTCCATTAAAAAGAGAGATTACCTATGGATAGGACTGAACAGTGGACTGGAGACAGGTCAAGTGGCAATGAAGAGCCTGTTGTGGGGGATGACACAATTTCTCCCTCTGCTTAGAAAAACGGCAGGACGTGCTTTGCATCAATTTTACAGCGTGACAAGGAAGAATCCTGGAAAAACACACTTGTGGAGCACACACATCTCCCCTATAAAGAGATAGAAATCCAAAGGCTGAGCAGAGAACTGTGCAGTGATTTCCATTACAAGGCTGTGGAGGACAGCCAAGGAAGGACAAAAAGAACAAGAGCCATCTGAGAGTGTGTAAATCGGTTCAGCTGAAAAGTTATTTTTACAATATTGTTATTGATGTGAAAAAATAAACAATGGAACCTTCAGGCATCAGTCTGGGATACAGGCTGGCTGGTTACCTCTATTCCCACACGTTTCTCATATGTACAGGAATGAAAGTCTGCCCCAATAACCTGCTGGAGGACTATTCTATCCAGACTTTCTTTAAATGGAAAAAGAGTTGTTGTTTTGTTCAAGGATTGTGCCCCAGACTATAACACACAAAATCATATGAAAGCAAAAGGTGGTGCTGACAGAAAGACTTTGAGAAACTTCTCGTACAGTACCCGCCCTGCTTCTCCCTGCATTAACTGTTGCAGGTAATTCCTATTTTTTTTCTCAGGAATTTGAGACAATGCCATGCCAGCAGCACCCAAGCTTGCTCCTATGGCAAAAGCTGACTCTGTGCTGGGATGACTGCCTTGAAGTTTGTCTGCACACGTGCCACAGAGTTGGGATCCAAATTTTGAACCCACGTTGTGTCGCGTGATGAGGACGATCAGGAAAGGCAACGCTCCGAGCGCACTGCTGTTGTGAGAACTATTCATGCAGGTGATTGTTATTCCCTGGCTGGATCACAGGATACAGGGTGGCTGGGAGGGGGCCAAATGAAGTGCTCTGGTAGGTCTCAGTCTCCTCCTGAGGAAAGAGTAATAGATTTTCCTGAAAAGAAGTCATGAGGAAATACGACAGGAAGCCTTTAATGATCTGCTTAAGAGATAAGACAAAACATTGCTGGGTATCTCTTTATGATTAAATATCTTTTGTAATTGTTGGACTCTGTCCTAATTAGCTTTGATACATCAGAGGGCTGCTTTGTGAGCTGTTTGGTTAAGACATGTTGTTCTGTTCTGCTTCCTTTCAGATGTTCTACGGATAACATTATTAGGCTTACCTTTTTGTTCATTCACTACACTATTTCTGTGCTAGTAGGACATCACACATATGCTCTTAATTTGATTCAATCTCTGAATAAACTGTCCAACTTTAAAAAAGAGATTTATCTCATTCTATTTCAGCACTTGTGCATCCTCTGATTCCCTGAAAGCTTTAACTGGTTCATTAAAGCATGGGTGTATTTGAATTCACATCTCCCTTTCTTGTAACACTGTTGAAGTACCCAGTATTTTACCATAAGTTGTCCAGCTAATTCTACTAATACACAAATAAATAAATAAACTATTTCACTAATTCTATTCTACTCTTTTCAGGCTCTGAATCTTCACTAGTAAGTCCACAATACGGATTCTGTTTTCATCTTGAACCTCTCAGTTCTTTGCAATTAACACCAAGATCCCAAATGCTGCCTCCTGTACATTTCACAGCAAGAAGTTATTTATAGAACCCGATGGTTTAGATTAAGCAAAACTCTGCTGAAACTGGAGGATGCAGTTACACCAAATTCTGAGGACAAAAGTGAGAAGCAGTTGCACTTCTTGGAGGAATTAGAACCTGTCACACATTGTAGCTCACATGGCAAAGCAGATGATGGATGCAAATGGAGTTTGCTGGGACCTGAACACTGACGTGGCCCAAGGTAATGAGCTGTGTATTCTTTAGAGGAGGTGTATCTTTGAGCAGAAAAAGATGCTATAAAATTGAAAACAGCCAGAAAAGTGATGGAGCGTTTTTCTAGAAAACATTTGGAACTCTGAACAGAAACTCTCCTGATTTCCTCCTGTATTTCAGATCAGCTCAGTTGTTTCTGCTCTGTGGGCTTGGTGAAGAAATATGTTTGCCTGCGAAGAAACACGCTCAATAAATTTAATTTACTAAAGAAACCTATCTGCAAGACCATGTAACTGTTTACATCAAAAGAAGTAACAATGTGTTAGAAAATAATCATAAATTTCCACAAAGCAGAACTTCATTTATCTCTGAAATAAAAAGTTAACCAATTTCCACACATTGCAACAAATAAGCCTGTACACTTCCATTTCCTCAATATATGCTTGGTTTCATTAAATTTTACTGAGCTAAATCTTATGTGTTCCTCATCAATATAAATTTGGCCAATCTGCAGAATCTGAAATGCTCTCCCTGATGTAATTTTACTAGTTACACTGAAGTCATTAGCTGGTATTATTCTTCCATTTTAAATACCCACAGGCATGATTCTAATTTCGAGTACACCAGTTAAGCTTCTAATACAAACAATTACATGTTCATGGGGAAAAACTTTCTGAATATTAATGTACAGCAGGAATCTCACAGCACACGTATTAAGGCTGCAAAGCCAGGAGATAGTTGTTAAAAGTTTAATTTCTAACCTTTAACCTTCATGGTCTTTATTGTTTATTCATCATTACTTTAAACACTTTCCTGAACTGACAGCTATGATTCCATAATGGAAACATTTCAAAGCTGTGCTTGAGAGGGAGTGGTTAGCTCAGGAAGATAATCTTAATACTTCTAAACTTAAGAATTAATATATTCTGAGGATTATTTTCCTATATAACCTACCAATTTTATCATTTGGTAAATGCTGTTTCCTTTTTAGCCTTCCCAGCTGTACAGAACTTGCTCCTTTTAGACCAGTAGGAAAGAAATGTGTACACTTCTGTGTGTACATAAGTAAGCCAGCAAGTATTATCTGGAAAAATGAGTTATTCCTCCTTGTGTGTGGATCAGGGTTTTGATTCCCAGCAACAGCTGCTCCATCAGTGCAGGAACAGCACAAAAAGAGAGATCATGATAAGGACCAGCAGCAATTTGTCCAACTCTTCCAACTCAAATCTCACTAACGGGCAACCAAATTAACAATTACTCAGAGGTAGTAAGGAGTTAGTCACAGGTCATTTCTACGGCTCATGAGCTTTTGTAGGTACCAGGTTTTTGTAATTTTTAACTTGCTTTTTATTACTCTGATAGCAATCTGCAATCAACCTCACAAGATTCAGTCGTCTTACTGTATTGGGCAGCAGTGCACCAGCTCCTCAGGCACCGCTAGGAATGGGATGGACATCCTTAAAAAAAAATCTCAGGATTCCTCACAGCAGCTGCCAGCAATGATGCAAGATTTACTAACAAGACAAGTTTTAACTGAATTCCATACAATACTCAATAATACAATCACCGTACCACCCGTTTTGGCATTTCATATTAAAATGATGTTACCCTTAAATATTTTTCAGTGTGCCACATATTATGGCATGGGAATAATGACCATAAAAGTTGTCTGGAGCTTTCAACTCCCCTCCGGAAGTTCGTGTGGTTTTATTTGTTGTGGGGGGTTTTGTTTGTTTGTGGGTTTTTTTGGTGATGTTTTGTTTGGGGTTTTTTTCTGTTTGTTTTTGGGGTTTTTGTTCATTTTTTTTTGGCAGTGGGGAGGGAGGGGAGCTGGTTTCTTTGTTTTTAGCTGAGGTCATCTCAATGACTTTGCCTCAGTTTCCAGCACGGCATTGTAACAGCTAAATCAGTGTTGCTGAGGGATGGCAGAGGGTTGGTAACAGTGGCTGGGAAGGGATTGTCAGAGGCAGGGTTTGCTTTCCCCAAATTCATGTCATGTGACCCCATTCTGAGGCACCGTCATTTTGGTTACCCAGCTGTGTAATTTTTGACAAAGTGCTGACACAGTCATTTGTTTGGGTAAGACTGGGGAGAAAACCCAAATCCCACGTGATCGTTTCTGCTTTTTGCCAGACACGTTGTCATTTTAACAGAACATTCATGTTCTACACAACCAGAGGAAAACTATGACAGCCACAGAAGGAAGAGCTGGAGTAAGGGACTGGTCAAGAACTGGCTACAGAAAAGGCCTCTCCAGCCAGTGGCCAAACCTACCTCGTGCCTTGGCTCTCTTCTCTCCTCACCACCTTGTTCACAAAATCACAGGATGGGTCAGCCTGGAATGGACCACAGTGGGTCATCTGGTCCCACCTCCCTGCTCAAGTGGGGCCATCCCAGAGCACACGGCACAGGATTGTGTCCAGATGGCTCCAGAATATCCCCAGTGAGGGACATCTCACATCCTCTCTGGGCAATCTGTTCCCGTGCTCGGTCACTGCACAGGGAAGTTCTTCCTCATGTTCAGGTGGAACTTCTGGGCATCAGTTTCTTCCCATTGCCTCTTGTTCTACTGCTGAGCTCACCAGCTCCTGACGGATTCTCCCTTTCTTTTATGCTGCCAACCCACCCACTCATGGCAGGGTTTAAAACCAAACCCCTCCACCTGGAAGACAGAAACTGTAATCCTCCTGCTTCTGTGTCCCATGCTTTCTTTGCAGACCACTGACAGATAGCATTTGCATTGCAAAATTAATAACCCTAAATAGATTTGAAAAAATTCAGTTTGTTCATAAGAGAGGCTTAACAGTGGCTATGAAAGAGTTGTTCTTAACTAAGGATACACATTGCACTTAGTTATGTTTTCAGAGAGACTTTGCAGGATGTCTCCATTAACATGGGCTGATGTAACAGAAACCAGGAACAACCCTGAATTTGCAAGAAAACCTGTGTCTTGTCTGATTTCCTGAATAAAGTTCCAATAAACATTCAAACTTTGCAAGATTATCTGAACTGATCCATTAAAAATGGGACTTTATCTGTACTGAGCAGAAAGTCTCTTCAGAAGGTATTGCAGAACCTGCAGGTGTGGCTTCTTAGCATGGTGGGATTATTCATTAGAAATATGCCTGCACTTAAGGGACATGTAATGAAAACAAAACAAACCAATTAATAAAAAAAAGAACCAATTACATGATTGACAATAGTATTTAAATTTTAAAATAACACATTTGTCCTCCATTTTGTACAGTAAACAACTGTAACCTGAGCAGGATCAGTGTAAATTTCTTAAGATTATGCCCCAGTCATTTTTGTGTAACTACCCTTGGGAAGAAGAAATGTATTCAAGTTCTTTCAAAACTTTTGGTGTTTTGAAAATAGAGCCAATTGCATCGTTACTTGTGTGGTCTCTAGACCTCCAGTCACTTGGATTCCTATGTGTAAGCCTGTGAATTCAACAGGGGATGTGGATTTTTTTTGACTGAGAGGAAGGAATATTAGAGGGACTTTCTTCTCATTGATACTAAGAAGCCACTGGACAAGCGTTTTGTCATATAAAGATTTAAATCCACAACTTAGTGAAATTTTGTGTATTCAGTACTGGTAGAAAAAGCACCAATTTAAGTGAATCAAGGCTTTGGAAAACATTGCCCATTGCAGCTTCCCGTTGCTGCTCCTTCTCCCAAGAGCATTTTGTCCCACTGAGACCAATGGCAATTTCCTTCCTCTCACTGGGCTTTCAGTTTGGGATTATATATCCATGGAGAGAAACACTGCGTTTTAACTTTCCTCGCAAGAGTAAACCACCACAGGGCTTGTTACAGCCAAAAAACCAAACCAAAACACTCCTAGAGAAGAGCTCACAAACTGATTTCAGTAGTACTGAGTCTATTTATATAAATACACAACTACAAACATTCAAACATAAACCGAACTACACCTTGAGAAATTTTAAGATGGGAAATTCTCTCAACCATTCCTAAGGATTTCCTGTTTCGCAGGTTCCCAAGTGAAGCACAGCTGATGGGTGGAGGAAGCCAGGGGAAAATACATACTTATAGGCAGGGACAGCTTTTGGTTTTATGAATGTCAAGCTGACGGTGGAAACCGCTTGTCTTCCTCACACCATCCTGGTGTGCTCCACTCTGTGATCCAACTCTTACTGACAGTGGAGCACAAACCACTAGAGAAGTTCTAAACATAACCTACCTCTTGATAATAGCCATTTTATACTAAAAATGTGAAAATTTCAGTTTGGCGTGTTATCTTCCAGTTACATACGATGAACACATTTACGTGCTTTGGGTACAAGCCTGTCCTGTATTCACTGAGTCCTAAGCATCAAATTAACAGGGTGCCACCTGTTAATTTTGGGAACATTCAAAAATGTAAGAATGTAAGGGTGAGTTGCATGTCCTACAGCAAAGTCCTCAGACTCAAGCATCACGTTTTATTCTATTTGAAATGCCCCCTGACTCACCCATAGCTCTGAGGGAACCCTGAACTGTGTTAATGGATGATTGAGAACTGTCTTTGTCTGTGCTTCTTGAGCCACTGCCTTAACTATGACAAACCCAAACCCCAACTCTGTCCCAAAGCCACTTCTGCTATTTGCACCTTTAAAGTCTCATCTCCGCACAACTACAAGATTTAATACCTACCCTTACTTGTGCAAAGTACCCGATTTTCAAAGTGGCTGCCCAGGCAGATGTTGTATTAAATGGACAGGAGGGAGAGACTACAACCAAAAGACATTTTCGGCTTGGTTACTGAAGGTTTTATCCTTTCAGACACCCACAAGAACATTAACAAAAAGCAATATACACAATGGATGAGGCTTTTAAAATAAATAATTCTCAGATACTTTCTTGAAAAGATTTTTCTATGACACTGCTAAATTAAATCCAGTAAGAGCACGTGACACCCTCTGCTCCATGAGAACAAAAATATCAGATAATAATGTATTTTGGATAATACTGCATTCTGTCCCAGGATTTACAGAAGTTAACAAGATATCCACTCGCCTAGCTCACTCAGCATCACAAATGGCTCTTTTCAAATGCTTACACAGAAATCCTTTGCTCAGAGCTGGTTTACAAATGCAATTTACTTGTTTTTACCTACAAGCCAGAAAACCAGTTGGCTACAAAAGTATCAGCTCAGCAACTTACTTTAAGTCAGTACATACAAGACCACTAAAGAAACACAAAGCTGGGGTTTTTTTTCCCCTCCCTGACAGCATTGGCCAAGTTCTATAGTTACAATTGTCAATCTGAAGAGAAGTTAATATAAACACAGCATTTTATCTTCAGCTTCTCAACAGACACATTAAATTCCTGCATAGTGACGAATGCAAGAAATCCCACTTTTTCTGCAGTTTTGGAAGAGCAGAGATCCTTGTTTGTGATCCTCTTCTCTCAAACAGGCGAGTTCTTCGGAAGGTGGCAAGTGACAAGTTGACACAACTGGTTCCTAGAGGGAGGGCAGACACTTACCTACTTACCTTCCAAGACTATTCCTACAAATGAAAGCAGTCCACATCTGGAATACACATGAATGGACACCATCAGAGCTGCCAGGGGCAGGAGGTACAGGCAGGACTGTAAATAAAATTAAAAATCTACTAACAGAAGTAGCGTAAAGGAACCACTTCCTGGACAAGTATAATTTTTTGTATTATTTATTTCTCCAGCTCTGCAGAGACTGTTGGTATTACAGATCTATAGAGCACAAAAAGCATGATACAGTGGTAGTTTTTCTAAAAGTCTCTTCTTCTGTTGGTCACACTTCAGCAAACAGGTCAGTGGGCTCATGCTGACATGCAGAGAACGTCTCTCACACAGCAAATCTACAGAATATCCAAAACCCCCTGATTTCTGAATTTCATGAGCAGCTCAAAATACAGTCAGGGTCATGCATACGAATTCATGGTTTTCCATGTTGCTGCACAGTGATGGACGTTGGCGTTTACCTGGTAACTGTGGGCACTTCTTATGACCATGAACTACCACGGGAATTCCAGATGAATTTCAGCATTAAGCCTTTCAGAGACAATCCAGGTTTTAAAAGTCATGTTTACCAAGGGGAATAGAGGGCAACACACAAAAATGACTGCAAGATTTAAGCAAGACAGAGCAATACTAATTAAGGTCTATAACTAAAGCATTTAGTAATAACTAGTTTTTTAATGCTTTATGAAAGAAAAATATCCTTTTTTCTTTATAGTAACACATTTCCTAGATCAGTTCACTTTTACTCCCCTCACTACCCAAAGTTAGTAAGGTATTTCTGAGATTGAAGAGCAATTTTTTCATCAATGTAAGGATAAACAGTATCAGAATGACTTTTTTTCCCAATATTTTCTATTTTTAATAATAACTCTTCTACAAATGCACTGATTTTCCTTATTGCCAGCAAGAACATTTGCCTTTTTGTGCATTTTGGGGAAAAAAAATAAATCAAACCAAAACAAACCCCTTGAGTTTTATATCAGTTTCCTCCACTTTCTTGACCACGATACACTGTCAAAATATAACACAGATCACACACACACTCATCAGAACTTTAATGAGGGAAGTACAAAGAAAATGTAATTTGCAGATCATTTTATTGTGAACTCCTGGACAACACAGGAGCTACTGCTAAAATACAAAAATGAAGTACTGGGGGCTTTTTTGTTCCAAATTTCAAGAACAAAACAGTTTAACAATTCAAGATTTTCTGCTTTTACCTTGGAGTAAATGAAGAAAAGAACAGTGAGGAAAACAGATGTAGAAACAAACAATGTGTTAATAAAAGTGGGAGGTTAAATGAAGGGGATGGTTTCTCCCTGACTGACCTCTTGTCAGGTTGTATTACTTTAAGCTGCTTTCCTTTATATGCTGATACTCACATATTTTGGGCAACTTGACTAAAATTTGGCAAGATGGTAAAAATGCAGGCATTAGATTTATCTTTTGTAAGACACAAAATGGTACCCTGTGAGTTCTCTTGGTTTGCCTGCCTTTTCTTTGCTGTTTTTCAGTTGTGTCCCACACATCCAAGGTTGTTGTCCTGTCACATTGCTCCTGAGCTACTGCAAAAGGATTTGCCTTAGAGTCTGAGGTCCTCTGAGCCATTCTGAGCATGATGTTGACTGCACACCTCAAAATCCTTTCTGAACAGCAGCGTCAGCAGAGATCACAGGTGCCTCCTGAGCTGCTTCAGACTCTTGTGTGAAGGGGATGACTGCTGCCCTCACCTCCTCAGCAGCTCATGGCTTACAGCTGCCAAGAACTTCAAAAAGCAGGAATGAAAGCCCAGTTGGAACTGATATGCCCAACTTCAAGCCCTTAGTTTTAATAAGGGCTGAAATGATGAATCTTGCTGTAGGTGACTAGCTAGTAAGTCTTGGACTATAGAATGCCATAAGATTTCAATTGGATCCAGTAGGGACTCATCTACTTCAAATTTGCTACTGACTTTGAAGTGACACCAAATATGTTAATAAAGAATCAATAGTTTCTCTAAATCCTTATTCTTGGAAACAAGCATCTGAGAATGGACCAGATGGGGAGGTCAGACAGTAAGAGAATCGCAGTCATCCTCTCAAGGCAGAAAACCTTCATGAAGCATGTTTGGCTTTTCAGTACACTTGGTATGACCACAGAAATGTTGCACTGAACCTCTGCCCTTTTGTAAAGCAAAAGCTACAGAGACATACAAAACAAAGCCAATTTGTCCAGGAAAAAATGTGGTTTTGAGAAAGCAGGTTGGTGGTACCTGCCTTGTTGACAATGGCAAACTACACATTTGATTTTTGGAGTTGATGGCAGTGAAATGTAATACTGACGAGAGAACAAAGAAAAAGCAGACCTGAAAGCAGGTCATCCTTTCCCTGTTCCGTGCTACACAAAGTTCTTTTCCTGGGATTGTGTCCCTATATATGTGCTCAGGCTCGTCCTATTTGTCAGTGAACCCAAATGCTTGAGATATCACAACTACCTTGGACATCATTAAGATGAGAGCTTGAATCCCACTGTTGGAGCAGAGTCTTCCTTCCAAATCAGCTTCTTCTGGCAGTGACTTCAGGAGTTGTTTTCAGCTTAGCAAGGCATCAGGTGATGTGTATTTATTTACAAGGAGAAATCAAAAACAAAACTTCTGCTGTTTCTAACATTACTTTCAAAAAGCGGCACATTAACTTGGCATCTCAATTTCAAGCTGCAGAGATTCCCAGAGTGCCAAACCCCTTCCTGGAACACTGAGGTCTCTCTGGCATGAACCAGCAGTGCTCAGTCTCTTAACAGATTGGGCAGGTCTTGCAGCATGACAGGGTACAGGAGTACACAAAGAAACTGCAGGGAAAATTAATGGGAGTGGAAACACACAGGAAAGGGGGATCCAAAGAGTGGTGTTCAGTCACAGACTTATCAGTCCACAGCTTTCACACAGAAGGTAACAAAGTGGTTCTGGAGACTAACAGGTAACTTCCACATTTAAACTAAGCTAAAACCTAATGAGTCAGCTAATACTTCATAGAATGGTTTGGGTTGGAAGGGACCTTAAAGATCATCCAGTTCCAACCCCATATGCCATAGACAGGGATACCTTCCACTAGACCAGGTTGCTCAGAGCTCCATCCAACCTGGCCTTGAACACTTCCAGGGATGGGGAATCCACAGCTTCTTTAGGCAATCTGTGCCAGTGCCTCACCACCCTCACAGTAAAGAATTTCTATTATCTAATCTAAACCTATTTTCAGTTTGAAGCCATTCCCCCTTGTCCTGTCACTCAAGGCTCTAGTAAATATTCTCTCTCCATCTTTCCTATAAAGGCTCCCTTCAGATACTGGAAGGCCACAATTAGGTCACTCTTTTCCAAGCTGAACAATCCCAATTCTCTCAGCCTTTCCTCATAGGAGAGGTGCTCCATCCCTACAGTCATTCGGTGGCTCTTACCTGATACAGAACTACAGGGCAGTTTCCTTCCTTCTCCTGAATTTAAAGACACATTCCCTCTGAATTCAGCTTCCAGGGCATATCTCAGCACTGGAGGCATCACATTTGTCTGAAACAGCCTCTCTGCTTTCATACAAGTAATCATGTATCATTGTCAGCCCCAAAATTGTCACCTGCCTGTTTGCAAGCAGCTTCAGTGTGCATGCTCAAGCTTTTCTTGTTATTATTAAAGACTCTGAGCCTTGAAGAGCTGAAGCAATATCCAGGCCTTTGTGGCACCTCTCAACTCATCCAAGCAGTAGATCAAATAAAGAAAAAATGGCATCTGGAAATTCAATTCCAGGAGGATGTGGGAGGTTAAGAGTAGTATTGACAGTACTAGAGAAGTCACTCAGGTGTTGTGACTTCAGGTGCATGTGAGTTTCTCATTATATTTCCAACTGAACTAAAATTCTTTTTTGCTTCTACAGTCCCTTGATTTGCTCTGTAGTTTAGCAGATGCCTTCCTTCTACCCAGAAATGGTTCTGTCTTCTCTAATTTCTGGTGATTTATACTTGGGACACTGCAAAGTGGAAACTCAACACCTCAGAAACAATCTGTGTTGAAATACCTTATTTTTGGCATGTTCCCAGCCAGTGAAGTCCTTGGTGCCAAGCTCGGTACCTGAGGAAACACTGCTGAGAAAACACAGGACAGAGAATCCATGGACAATACAGAAGAAGGCAGATGTTTGATCACAGCTGTTTTCACTATTAGCAGACTGCGGCCCATTTCCAGAACCAAAAATAACTTGGGTTTTATCTGCACTCCAAACTCTTATACAAATACTCTGACAAACTGGCTGCTTGTTTATGAAGATATGCAACCTCAGCAAACCCAGGTGCTCTTCTGTTCTCCCTGCACTTCCAAGAGAAAGCAGAGCTATACGACAATAGTTTGGTTTTAAGGGGAGCCAGGACATCCTAATTTGAGTCTTTGTTTGCATTATTCAAGACTTTGTCTTGCCCAGATCTCCACTCCCGTCAGTGTCCCTGCACCATCGGGACCAGAAAAAAATGTGAGGATCCACCTGGAAAACATCACTGGTGCATAAATGTTAATTTAGCACCTACAGAGACAGAAGAGTGCTTCAACATAATGAGCACATGATCTGAGGGTAGCAATTAAAGGAGACCCAGCGAGCAACAGTACTGTGACTGAACATCCCTTGCATAGTTTGGCCATTGACCTTGCTCACATAATTCCCAAAGGCACTCGATGGCTTCACCTTTGCTTTAGAGCATCTAGCAATCATAGAAGAGGAAATTCCAATGGGAAAAGCCTGTCCAGACATGGGGCTTCAGCCTGACACTGGAGAAGCAACACAGACTTGTTACGGAACAACGTTCTGATCCATTTCCAGCAAAAGGGGGATGAGCTGTGCCTCCACAGTAGACTCACCTTCTCATATGCACCACAGGAGAGCCGCAATCAAACAATTTACAAACACCTCACTTAAAAAAAAAACACCATAAAGCCTCCTGGCTGCGTGGCACTGTAAGGAGAAAACTGATTCCTCGGCTTCCCGGGTGAGCTGGGAAGGGTCGAGGACCCAAGGAATCCGAGGATGGTGGTGATGCACTGGCACAGGTTGCCCAGAGAAGCTGTGGATGCCACATCCCTGGAATTGTTCAGGGCCACGTTGAACGGAGCTCCGAGCACTCTGGTCTGGTGAAAAGGGACCCATGGCAGGGGGTTGGAACTGGATGATCTTTAAGATGCCTTCCAACCCAGGCCATTCCATGATGCCCAGGCAACGCTCCAGCCACAGGGTGGCCTGGGGGTCGCGTTCAGCTGTATGAAGAAGAAGAAAGCAGCAAAGCCAAGCCCCTTCCCCTCCGGCGCGCCAAGAAATCCAGACCTTTACTCACGCGCGAGGCGTCCCCAGAAGCCCGAATTCCCAGGCTTTCCTCTTCCCTTCCCTCCCTCGCGACTTTCCCGCCGCTCCAAGCCCGGGCCGGGCCCTTCCCCGCCCTCACGCCCCGGGGCCGCCGAGGCATCGCGAGACCCCTCGCGCCGCGAGTCTCGCGCGAGGCGCGCGCGGCGCCACGTGACGGCCGCGGGCGGGGGCGCGCGCACGCGTCGGGTGCCGCTCCACCTGTCACGGGCTCGGGAGGGGCGGGACGGGCCGAACCAACAGGGGAGGGAGGGGGGGAAGAAGGAAGCCCCCCCGCCCCGGCGTTAACGGGCTGCCCGACTGCCGTCGCCTCGGAGCCACCCCGGCCAGCACCGTCCGCGCTCCCCGAAGCCATTAATTGCTGCTTGTGCCAAGTGCGCCGCGCCCAAGGCAAGGCGGGGCAGAGCGCGACGCGCGGCTGGCCCCCGCCCCGCCGGTGGGGCATAGCCCCTTCCTTAAGTGGCGTCCACTCCCCCAGCCCGGAGCCCCCGTTACGCAACTCCACCCGAGTCCCTCCTCCTCCCCCTCCCACCTCACCGCCCGCCACTCCCGACACCTCCCCCAAGCCCCCGCCGCCCGCTTTTAAAGGCGCACCCCAACCTGCTCGCGTCCGCTAATCGCAAAGCTCGTGTGACCGACGGCGCGTCCGACCTATCATAGACCGCGGATCCGCGAAACTCCGCCCCCTCCCTCAGCCGCCGGCCAATAGGGTGAGGCCGGCGGGGGGACGGGCGGCGCGCGCCAACCGCCCCGGAGAGCGCAGCGGCGGCGGAGCGCTGTGACTGACGTAAGTCAACAAAGGTCACGTGGAGCGCGCCGGCGGCGCGGATTGGCCCGGGGGCGCGGCGCGCGCGGGGGGGGCGGGGAGGGGCCGAGGGGGGGCTCGCGGCGGCGGCGCGCGCGGGGTCCGCGGGGTGACACAATTGCAACAACTTTGGGCAGCGGCGCCGCCGAAGTTTGTTCGGGCGGCAAAACACGCCCCGGACCGCGGGGCGGGCGGGCAGGGTGGTCCCCTCTCTCCCGTGCTCCTCGACACCCCAAGTCGCCCCCCTGCCCGCCGCCGAGGGGCTGAGCGGCGATGTAAACACCGCTCCGCCGCCATCCGCAGCCGCCGCCTCCTCCTCCTCCTCCCCCGACTCTCCAGCGCTGGGGCTCCCTCCCCCCTCCCCTCCCTCCCTCCCTCCCTCCCTCCTCCTCCGAGCAGCGGGGCTTCCCCCCGCCTCCCTCCCTCCCTCTCCCCTCCCCTCCCTCCCTCCCTCCCTCCCCCTCCCTGCCGGCTGTTGTTGTTGTAATAAAAGTTGTGGTGTGTGTGTGTGTCGGGCACCCCGCCCCGCCCGGCGCTGGGGGGTGTTGGGGGCGCGCAGGGAGGGGGGGGTGCGATCCGCGAGTTAATTACGCTGCGTTTCCATGAAATCGTGCGGAGTGTCGCTCGCCGCCGCCGCCTCTGCTGCTCCTTTCGGGGATGAGGAAAAGAAAATGGCGGCGGGGAAAGCGAGCGGCCAGAGCGAGGAGGACTTCGCCAGCTTGACAGCCCAGGAGAGAGAAGCCCTCTCCGGCCTCGACAGGTACCCGCTCCCCACTCCGCCCCGGCCGCCTCCGTGTCCCGGCTCGGCCCGCGCCCCCTCCCCGTGTGTCCCCCCCGCTCCCCTGCCCGCGGCTCCCCGTGTTGCCGCTCCCGGGCCCCGCGCTCTGCCCTCGCCCGCCCGCCGCGCCGACTCTCCGCTAACGCCGGTGCCTCTCTCTCTCTCTCTCTCTCTCTCCCCTCCCTCCCGCCCCGCTCCCCTCCTCGCAGCCGGCTCTTCGGATTTCTGAGGCTTCATGAAGATGGCGCCAGAACGAAGGCCTTGCTGTTAAAGGTAAGCGCGAGGGTGGATGTGGAGCGGGGATGGCGCGGGGAGGGGGGGGTGGCGGTGGTGGAAGGGGGGGGAAAGCGGGGGATGGGGGAGCGCGGCGGCCCCGCCGCCCCTTCCCCCGGGACCCCCGGGCCCGCACGGTGAGTGTGTGCGGGGGGTGTGCGAGGGGCACGGACACCTCCCGCGGGGTCCCCCACGCGTCGCTGCCGCCTTTGCCCCCTTTCCCCACCCCCACCCCCCCCAGCCCGAGCGGGACGAGGGGGGAGCGCGGCCATGCGGGTGTTCCCCGTCCAGCCCCGGGACGGAGAAAGTGGCGGAGCCCCGGGGCCCGGAGCGGACGGGCCGGGGGAGGGGGGCGCGGGGGCGGAGGGGGGGGAGGTGGAGGACGAGGAGGAGGAGGCGGTGGCAGCGGGGGGAGAGGAGGGAGGCAGGGCGCGCTCGGCGCTGCTGACGTTGCCGCTGCCCGGACCCTCCCTCGTGATTTTCGCCTCGGGAGCGGGGCCGGGGCCGGAGCCCGCAGGGCAGCGCGGGGTCCGGGCCGGGGCGGGCGCGGCGCTGAGCGGCCCCCGGAGCCCGTCGGAGTGACTTGTTTACTCGCCGGGCCCCGCTGCCTTCGCCCGGCCCCGGCCGAGCCCCGCGTGCCGCCCGGCGGCCCGGCCTGACAGCGAGCGGGGCGTCCCGCCCGTCCCGGTGTGTCCTGCGAGAGGTGTTTGCCTCCGCGGAAAGTTGTTGGCCCTGTCATTTAGTTAAGTAATGGCTGCTCCTGTCGGCCCCAAGATGGCCGGACAGGGAGGAGAAAGGGAAGGGGGGGGAGGTAAACACGAAACAAACACCGGGGGAGCGAGTGTGGGGGAAGCGCGGAGCCCCCGGGGAGGGCCGAGGGAAACTCTCCTGCGCATCCCAAGTTCTTTCTGGGCGCTTTTCCTGCTGCTCCGCGGCGCCGGTGCCCTCCTTATCAACCTGTAGCACGTTCTGCTGCCCATCCGTGAGCTGCTGACAAAGGCTGTGCGGGCCGAGTGTCTGCCAGCTGTGCTCAAAACACCAAACGCCAGGGAAACCTTTGGGTAACAGGATAAGCGGGGCTGTTTTTAAAATGCCACCCGGCTGAAGCGGAGGGGACGGGGCTTCTCTGGTTCCTGCTTCCTGGCTTGTTCCTGTCAGTAGCCTGGCGTTTGACACTGCTCATCCCATTGTTGTGCCCGGGCTGTGTCGTGGATGATTATTTTTTTTTTTTCGTGTTGCTGGTTTTGGTTGATCTGAAGATCTCCCTCCGAACCGTGTTGAATTGGATACCCCAGGCCCTTCCTTGTGTTTAGGTGTTTATTTCTAGCAGGATTGGAAAAGCTCAATGTCAGGACGTGGAGGGGGAGGGGGGAAGGATGGAAGGAAAAGCAAGTACACTTTTTCTTTGTGCTTGTATTTTAAAAAAAATCTCGCGGTTTCCTTTCGATTTTCGGAGTTATTTATAAGAGCACTGTTTCCCATAAATCAAAAAGGTAGGGGAGTGACATGTCAGACCAGTTAAATAATGTACGTTAACTGTTGGTAGACCAGAATTCGTGTCTGCTCTGTGAATGCTGCTGTGGCTGTCGGAAATATTAGACAGAATTCCGTATGGGATAGAGCTTAAGGATGCCAGATAGCAAATAAAAGCATCATATGTAATTAGATCATCTGTCACATAGCGTTCCTGGGTTTAAGTTTTATTTTGTGTACTGTAAAATCAAGTAATGCAGGCAGCAATTCAGCATATTAGTTGAGTTTTGGAGTCCTTTCTTACATATAATGCATTAATGCTTTTTTTTATGTCAGGCAGTTGTAGTTTAGTATGTACAGTCTGTTGAAGTTGTGGGGCATTTTCATAGTTTTGAAATATATTTCTAGAAATACCACTGTATGTTTTGTGCTGTATTAATGTATGAATGCATGCAGCAAATACTGAAAAAAACCCCAAGCAACCAAATATTTTGGTGTTTCACCTCAGTTTTCAGACAGCGTTTTGGACATTTATGAATTGCACAGGAACTCACGAAGCTTGTTCTTCATAAAACTTGTCTCTGAGAAAGGTGGATTGTTAAGGAAGTAGAAGGATTAAACCGTTACTGTTTGGTGCAGAGATGTTCGAGAGGGATTTCGTGGCTTGAATCAGTTTCGGTTTTGTTTGTTCTTTTTACTTCCAGGGACTGTGCATGTGTTTCTGCCGCTGTTATTGATAAGTAAGAAGTTGTTATTTTTAAGGTGTTTTCTCCTTAATTCCTTTTCTCTGTGCATGAGGCTTCGTGCGATTTATGCTGTGCAGGAAGGTTTAGGGTAATTAATCTAGCAGACCACTTTAATTCCGTGTAGCAGTTATTTTTATTGTACAAAGTGTGGCCGTATGTACGTGCAGTTAATTAATAGGTTTTACAGCGATAGCAACAAAATCTTTCCTTTTGTGCATGGAGCAACAACAGCTAACAAAGACCCTAGACTCCATAATTATGAAATCCTGACTGACTGATTTAAGAATCTACAGCACATTACAATGTAAGATTTATGTGCAAGTGTAGCAGGTAAGGAAAACCATTGAGTCATGTTTCCAGAGGAATCCTTCACAAAGGCAAAAATTTACCTTCAGTGTGAGAGCAGCACACTCGCCACAGAACCTTTTCAAAAGGCTTCCAGGCTGGAGCAGTGACTCCTCTGTGAGGCCTGGAGTGTTCCCTGGTTACCTGTGGTTAAGGTGACGTGGGCAGGGTGCCTGTCTGGGGAGACTGGAAAGAGGTCCTGGGTTGTGAGTGTTTGGGGAACAACTCTGGATGCTTGTGCAGCAGGAGGAGTCTCGTGGGCTTCCATTTGGTGCCTCGAGGAGGAACTCCTCGTTTTTGGTGGGGTTCACTGAGGCGTGTGTTGGCTCAAGACACTTGGGGGAGATTCAGGAGGCCTTTGCAATGGGAACTCTGATTTAATGAAGCCACACCCTGACAGAATTTAATAAGGAGAAAAGTGGGATCTGTTTCAGGGATGGACGAAGATTCATGTCCAGAGCTTTAATGTGGTTGTTGGTTTTATGCATGCCCCAGGTCTGGGCTGCAGCCCCCCTTTGCTGGTAGTTTTGCTTTGTAGGATGTATGGCTGTAGTGTGGTGAACTAAGTTAAGTCCTGCTGCTGGGTGCAGCAAATCAGAAGAGCATATAAGACATCAGATCTATATAGTTTTATGAATTATTGAAGGTATAGACTAAAGGTCAGGAATATTGTATTGTTGCTCCATGTATTGGATATGTGATAAGCCAGAAGAAATCAAACTTTCCTGTAATGGTGTACACACTGTCAGTGTGTGTGACAGAGGAATGGAGTTTGCTGCTGCCAAAAATTTTGTGTTTATTTTGCAGAAAGGGAGCTTGAAAATCATAGTTTGCAGCTAGTGTGGTTTTGGGGGAGTGGAGGCGGAAATTGAGAGAGAGATCACCTTTCAAACTGGCTGAAATGCTGGAAATCCAATGTAGCCAGTCTTGTGTATGAGAAAGTGCTCACTATTATGCTTCTGTAGTTGACAAGAACATTAACGTGAAGGAGGAAAAAAACCCCAAACAAAAGCCCTGCTGCTATCTTGATGTCTGTTTCTCCTAGGAAGACATTCTGGCAGGAGGTGAAGCTTAAAGATTATTTGGGGGGGGGAGGGCGAGGACATCCATTGTATTGGAAGTGAATTGCAAAGCATTTCCTTTTTCTTTCTTTCTTCCTTCTTTTTGTTTTCCTTTTTTTTTTTTTTTTGATGATACTTCCAGTATTTAGCCCAAGTTGACTTCATTGCAGTGACAAATTGTTGTTTCATAAGCTGTAATTGGCATGTATACAGATGTAGGTTGATGTAGCTGGTCTGATGTATTGGGTCTAAGATGCTTGTTAATTCCTATTCATTGAGTTTAATCAGTTTGTCATATCCTGTGGACAAAATCTGAAGCATGTTTCCATTTAGAAGTATTGATGTTGAAGTCGATTTAAAGAGAGATGGAGTAGTTCCGCACAATATGCCACGTTTTAGTCTGTGTTACCTCTCATGGTTTTGCAGCCCTTTTGTTTTCCAGCTGATTTTAAAAATGGTATTTCCTTTGTGTAAAGGCCACATGTGCTGACAAAATTAACAACGTGCTTATCTGTGCTTCTATTAAGCTTACAAAGTAAGTGCACAGTGACAGTATTCTTTAATTTTTCTTACAATTCTCAGTGTTGCTTGTTTAAAAATAGTTTTGGACAGTGTGAATTAGTATATGTTGACTTCGTCCCTTCAGTGTTGACATTAATGTTAATTTTCTACTGATCTATAGTTAAATATCCTCAGTGTTATTTATAACAGTCTGCTTGAAAAATAATTACGCAGAAAAACATTTTAGCAGGTTAGTCTCGGTGTAGTGAAGTTGTTTTTCTTAATGACTTTGGAAACATTTTGGCTTAATTTCTTTTCATCAAAACAAAGAAATATTGCTTGAAAAAAAAATTATAGTGTTTACCTTTATATAATGGCAGTGCTGGGAATTGAGAAGCTGGGAATTGGTACCAAGAGACATTTGTAAAGCATTCCAGGAAGTGGGCAGCCTCTCCAATTTCTGTAAATTTATATCTGAGCTGTTCCTTTATGTGTTTTTAATACATTATGCATTTCTAATTATTTGTTTATTATCTACAGTACTGTCTACCCTGTGGAACAAGTTGAAGTTGGTTAAAATTTTGTAAATTGTTTTATGAGTGGAACTGGTTTTCTGGCCTTTTTTGAAGGTGTCACTTTTTTTAAGTGTGTTTTTTGGATAATCATAACTGAGCCATAGATTTTTTTTTAAGATCAGCATTTATTTGTGTGCAGTTTGGGCTTTGTGTTAATAGGATCGGGCTTTTTAGGATCCAGTTAAGCTGTAGTGAGTTGACATGTTCTATAGTTCATGGTTGTACCATGTTTTACTTAGAAATTACAGTTGCAGTGTATATAATATTTATATATCCTGGTACTTAAAGGCTTGATTATGTCTTTGCATTATTTGCAGTTCATCTGGTATTTAAAAAAACCCTTTTTTCTTTAAATGGACATTACACAGTACTGTAAATATGAAATACCTCGCACATTTTGATACTTTCAAAACTAGATTTGGGGCATATTTCTTTAAAACAGTGGGGGTTTATTGCTCAAAACACACATTCTCGAACATTTTGGCTGTTTCTTAAGTTTAAAGTGCAGTATTGGTACTACTTTCACAAGGCAAGGAAAGAGGTGAAGTCAGAAATGTTACACTTGTCATTTTAATACATTAATGAAGAAACAAGGATGTATCTCATCTCCCCAAATAACGTGCTTTTGTTGAGGTGTAATTAGGGTTGCAGGACACATGGCATATTGGTGTTTGCACTTCAGCAAGCTTTATGTTTTCTATTAGGAGACTATTAGTAGGGAATATAATAGAAGATTTTTCTTTGTAATAGTGGTTTTTCATATTTCCTATGGAATACATGTGACATGTTGTAGCTTTTGAGTACCAATCTACTGAGTCTGGAGGCTGAAGTGGTCCATTTCTCTAAGTGGTACATGTGCATCACCTTAAGGTAATTCATGCCCTACTGACTTAATAATCAAGCAGCCAAGGCAGGCAGTGGTTCAGGATGGAGAAGAGAGAGAAATATTGCTGTATTTTAGCAGCTAAGGAGTAGAGGTTCTGATAAATTATTTAATTATTGAAAGTGTGAAGAAGAACTGTGGCAAAAACAGGACACAGCTGTTTTCCTTCCATTCCATTCTGGTGGTTTAACCATTGATCCTTTTGTGCATCATGGTACTCATGGCCTGTGGCTTTCAAACTTCTGTACAGGTAATCTCAGGTGTGGTATGTGAAGAAGTAGAGAATCTATAGCTTTTCTCTATACATGGTATTCAGGTGAGCTTTCAGCATGGCTCTCTGCCTCTTGCCAGCCTGCATAGCTGTTTGTTCACTGTAGTGGGTTGAGTGGACTTGATAATTATAGAGGTAAAACTATCTGCAAATGTTGATACCATCTGAAGTAAGTGTTGAAAGCATCTTCTAAAAGCTATGCCATATGTTTGTTATACCATTTTAGAAAAGAGTAGATGTTTCATACTTGGAGAACTCGGTGCGTGTAAGAACCATTTGTTTTCATTACATGATACAAAATTTAAGAGAGTCATGGAAAATGTTTATGGCTATAAAGTGATTTTTATACTGATTAACATTTGTCATAAGACTTTCCAGTGCCAGAATTATATGCCATGGCCCACTGTTGTTCTTCATCCCACTGAGAATTAGGCAAACTTATGTTCTGTGGAGAAGTTAAGTGTTGGTTTCCAGCCTTGCAGATTCATCAGTTAAACTTCAGTTTTTTCTCTGACTGCTGAACAAAAACTGTTCTTCTTGGTCCTCAACTGATATAACTTTTGGGTGACAGGAGGGATTTTGCAGTATTTTCAGCAGATTGAACGGGAAGGAAATGCTTTTGTTTGTAGTTTGAGAATACTAAAATAGTTGTGTAAAAACTAGTTGCTGCTCAGAGGGCTTCTGCAGAAATGAATGAAGGAGGTGGGCTGTGAGTGTGAGGTGAATGCAGAGCTCAGCTGGGTGGCAGGTTTTAGTGTTGGATCAGATAACTCCAGGAGCTGAGCCGTTGTTCCGCTCACCCTGAACGGGTGTAGGTGTGGATACAACTTCCAGTCCTTTAGTTTCACACCTACCTTGTATTTTACACGTACAGCTCATGTAAGTTACTTTTTTGTTTCAGCCTCCCTTCTCGGTGAGGTCCCAAAGCTGTGGTGTTTGAATTGCAATGTTTGAGTAATGTATTTTCGCAATTAAATATTGAAGTGATGCTTATTAAACTTGAGGCGTCTTTATAAATGAGACCAGTTGACTGTCTTTGTTACAAATGTTAACAATGTTAATCTTGTTCACTAGCAGAATGCTTGTTTGTAGTTAAAAAAAAAAAAGACAAAATTGAGCTAAGTGGTCCTGCGTGGAGCCCTGCAAAGGCTGCCAAGGTTTCTGTAGGTGCATCTGAGAGGGTAATCCCGGTACTTTACAGAATGTTTTTGATATAAGGGAAGAGAGGAACTGTGTTTGACATAGTTTGATCTGAGTTTGTTGGACTAGGGAAGTTTGGTAAAGCAAGAGAAAGTAATTAAATATTTTTTGTTTCCGCTTCACGGAAAGGCACGCTAAAGAAATAGCCACAGGAGTGTAATTCCTCTGTGGAAAGGAGCTTTCCAAGCCTGGCCTGTTTAAGTACTGGTCAGTTCAAAGCTTGTTTTCAGGACGACTTCTACTGATACTGTCACGAGTAGTAAGGGCCATTTGATAGTTTGCTTGTGGACCTAATAAAGTTTGTTGCATGGCACATTTTGAAGATGAGCCTCTGTTTGTCATCGTTTCTCAGTGGATCAGGTATTATTCTTGATGCTGAATAACGTTCTTTGTATTTAAAGAATCACAGGAAAGTATTGATTACGTACATAAAATACAATGTTAATGAGCAAAAAGCCCATTAGACGTGTTTGGGAGTCGAAGAATATTTTTTCCTGGGTACTTTGGGGTATGAGACGACACACAGATCACCATCAGAGCTGTATTGACAAAATACCTTCCTTTATGATTCTTGGATTTCCTACATAGCATTCATGGAAGAAGCTTATTTAATTAAGATGTAGAATTAAGAGCTCATTTACAGTTTTGTAAAGAGAGTGAAAAGTGTGTTATGAATTACAACCAGAACACTGTATGTCTACATATGAATTTCCTTTGTGGTAAGTTGTTAAATTAATTGTTGTTTGTTAGAATGGCTTTAAGTCATTTCCTTTTCTCACAGTGGCATTTGAGGATTATGATTCACTTCTCAATATAGATTGGTTATTAAAATCTGAAGCAGACTGAATTGTGAATGTGCCTTTCATTAAATTTCTGCTTCCATTTTGAGAATTTAAAATTCTGAACAATTTCAGGATATAGCTTTCAACATTAGACAAAAGATCCAGTGCAATAGTTTCTAAAATAGAACCAATAGATCTCCTTTTCGGGGTAGTGTTATGTTGCTCCCATTGTAGTTGCCATTTTAATTTTTTTGTATCTTATGATTTGAAAACTTAGTTGCACAAGAATCTAAAGGGGAATAATGAAGGCTTTAATTTTATGTATTTTCCTTCTAGGGAACAGAATTTTAAGTACTCTCTGTTTCTTCTTATATGTGTCAGTGAAACCATCTTTGGGCCTGTGTGATTTATGAACCAGGCTGGAGAACTGCTTTAGATCAAAAATAATCTAGTAAAAATAGAAAACTTATTAGTTTTAAGTAAGCAGTACTGAAGGTTAGTACTAAAACAGAGGTTTTAGGAGAGGAAACTTCAGCTTGCTTAGAATGGATTTGGGAGGGATTCTTTGGGAAGCTTCCCCAGGGGATAAAGGAGCTAGCGAGTGCCATGAGTTTTTCAACAATGCTCTCTTGGAAGGACAAAACCAGTTCATCCTTTAAAGGGAAGGGAAGTAGGTGGAGCAGGAGAGCCCCTTGTTTAATTGCAAGCTCCTGAGTCTGTTCAAAATTGAAAGGGAAGCCCACCTGGAATGGGAAAGTGGACAATTACCCACTGAAATCACAAGGGCATTACCAGAGCGTGAGGAGATGCAGTTAGAAAAGTAAAAGCTCAGCTTGAATTGTGTTTGACCAGAGATGTCAAAAAGTACAGGAAAGGGTTCTCCAGGAACATAAACAACAAACAGAAACAGAAGGAAAATACTGGTCTGCTGTTAAACAGGAGAGGTGAATTAGTCACCAGTGATGCTGAAAAGTCAGAGATTCTCAACACCTTCACCTCAGTCTTTGCCAGCACTGTTGGGCTCCTGACCTTGGGAACAAAAACCCAGGTTGATACAAACACAGGCCTACTGTCAGTGAAAGAATTGTTGGTGTGTGAACTATTACAGGAGTTTGACCCCTACAAATTATCCACCCAGGGGTGTTAACGGGGCTGGCTGATGTTGTGAAGCTGTTCTCCATAATCTTTGAGAAGTCGTGGAGATCCCGGAAGACTGGAAGAAGGCTAATGTCACCCCTGTCTTCAAGAAGGGTTTAAAAGAGGATCAAGGAAATTAAATGCCCATCAGTCTTACTTCAGGCCCTGGGGAAGTTGTGGAACAAATCCTCCTGTGGACTATCACAAGTCAGATGAAGCACATGATTGGGAAAAGCTGGCATGGATTCACCCCAGGCAAATGGTGCTTGACAATCCTGATGGCCTCCTATGACAAAGTGACCTGCTTGGTGTATATGGGATGAATGGTGGACATTGTCTTCCTGGATTTCCTCAAAGCTTTCCATGAGAAACTGGTGTGTTATGTTCCAGACAAGGGATCTGTACTCTGCGTGGGAACTGGCTGATTGGGAACAGCACCCAGAGAGGGGTGGGAAACAGCCCCTTCTCAAACTGTCAGCCTGTCACACAGCCAGGGATTGATACTGGACCCCACACTGTTTAATATCATCATAAGTCATCTGGATGGAGGGATCAAATGTACTCTCATGGATTGCTGATGATACCAAACTGAGTGGGGAAGTGGACCTTTAGAAGGGAGAGCAACCCTGCAGGAAGACCTGGATAGGCTGGAAGAATGGGCTAATGAGAACCTTATGAAGTTCAGCAAAGAAAAATGTAAGGTCTTATATCTGAGAGAACGTGATCCAGAAGTGCAGCACAGCCCGGGATCTACCTGGCTGGGGAACAGCTCTGTGGAAAGGGATGTGGGGGACACAGGCTCAGTATGAGTGGACAGTGTGCTCCTGTAGCAGAGAAAGCCAAAAGGCATCTGTACTGGATTGCATCAACAAGGGCATCATCAGCAAAGACAAAGGAGGCATTATCACACTCAGTGCTGGTCAGGCCACACCTGGAATACCATGTGCAGTTTTGGTTCTCACTAAACAAAAAAGATGTGGACAGGCTGGAGAGGGTCGAGAGAAGGGCCGTGAAAATGATCAAATGACTGAGAAGCTGCCATGTGAGGAACAGATGGGAAAGAGGAGAAACGAAAGAGTCTATTGGGAAGGATTTTCAGAACAGTGTTATAATAAAAGGAAGAGATTTTCAGTTAGAGTAGTGGAGGAAAGGTTGAAAAAGGGTACTTAGATGTGAGGAAGAGTAGGAAGCCAGGAATTAAATGGGTGACTTAGGGATGCAGACCAAATGGGGAGGGGCAGGGTGAAGGGAATGACAGTGTGAATCATGGTGTGTTTATTCTTTCCAGGAGCTACCTGAATCTTGTTCCTGGATGCTTCCTAAGTGTTACAGCTAACTAGTAGCATTTAAATGCTTGATGGTGCTGGTGCCTTCCTCAAAAGGTTTTAAAACAAGGTAAAAAGGAACAAAACAGAACAAAACTGCAAAGGGGTTGTGTAGGGTGTGGAATGAGTTACATGCACTAAGTTCAGAATGTAACAATTCTCTCCCATTTCTGAAATAAAAGTAAGATATTGGCAGTGTTCTCTATGTCTTTATCTTAGACTGCTGTTCCCTTTTCCCTCATTACCCCTCAAGGAAGGGAAGAGTAATGAAATCTGCTGCTTCCACTCTTTCCTTGAGGTGAAAGTGAAGGCCAAGAACACTCGTGTCTGTTCTCCTGTCATGTTTTGCTGCCTTTAGATTTGAAGGATAAAGAAAGCTGAGCAAGTGTGGAAGATAGAGGTGGATATGTTGAAAGGGCAAGAAGTAGTTTAAAGTATGAATTGAAAGCTTGTGTAAGGGAGAATGATACTGATCTAGAGTGGAATGGTGCAGTTTAATGCAACAAAGTGTGGAAGGAGTGTAAGATAAAGTGGAAGGATAAGAAAAATGGAGAACATCCATTATATAACATCATAAAGCATGTCATAAGCGATCTCTGGGAGGGGAGAAAAGATGGAATGATATTGAGAAGAATTAAGTACAAAAATTGAGTACATTGGTTGGTAAACTTTAGTGGTGGAGCTTCTGAGCAAGTTACAAATAGAGTAACTGAAGCAGATTATGCACACCATGGTTCTCAAAGCTTTATGTGTGCCTGGTCTCTGATGTGGTGCACAGAAGTATGTTGTTTTCTGAGTATTTTTAATCTCATGGGTATTAATGGTCGGAAGGGTTGAATTTGTAATTTCATTAACACGTGAACATTCTAAGTTTTCTGAGGATGGGAAACTACAAAACTTATTGAAGGACTACCAGATTTCAAGTGTTACCTATTAAGATAATGAACAGATTAGGTTTAAGGGTGTTTTTTGCTTCCTAACAAATATTTTTTTTACTTGTGTTTGAGAAGAAATGAGTGTTTGTTTTTTCTTAATTCAAAAGAAAGGATGATTGTAGATTTTACTCTGTATATGAAAAAGAAATTATAGTTAGAAACAGTCCAGCTACTTTTGCACCACAACAGTACATATGTCTCTATTCCTTGTTCAAGAGATGGGGAAGTCAAAAACAAAAATTATGCCTGAAAAAAAACCTGGAAGCATTTGTTGGAAGTGGGGAGATGTGTGTCTGAGCTGGCCTTTTCTGCAGCCTTCATGAAACCCCTCAAATAGACCTAGAATCATAGAATGTCCTGAGTTGGAAAGGACACACAAGGATCATTCCAGTTCCTAGCTCTGCACAGGACAACCCCAAGAATTCCACCATGAACCTGAACAGACATCCACACCCCACCTTTAGCACAGGAGTGCACAGAATTTAACTAGAAACTTATGTTTTCGTAGTGGAGGCTTTTCTTAACTGTAGTTATTGTGTGGAGGAAATAATTAGTTGAAATGGCTTCTTCTGGTTACATATGGGGAGGATTTGAAGGTGTTCATGTTTATAGTAGAGTTCGTTTTTGTTGCCTGAGTAAGATGAGATCCCAGAGACCATCATAGGCCGTGTTAGCTAAGGAGCAGAATTAGGTCTCATTTCCAGTCTTCAAAGCTATCTGTTAACTTCCAGGTTCATGTGTTAAAACATTTATTGGTTTTGACACTTCTCTGGGATTAGTTATACAATGTCCGTCTTTGCTGAGTTGGTGGGATTTTTTTTTTAATGTATAGTCTCAATAAAATTAATTTTTAGAAGTTTATTTTATATAAATAATTTGAAAAAAGTATTAATGTTTGAGTGGAACCTGCAAAGCGGGTATTTGTTATGTTAAAAAATATGGAGAGCACAGCAGAAGCCACCCTGTAGTATGGACATATACTGAAGGTGGATGTATTTGGGACAGAGGGAAGAATTGTGGAAGGTTTACCTAATTGTGATGGTAAGGGTGTGATCACTGTGTAGGACTGTGATGCCTAATCTCGAAGATTGTCTTCAGTTAATCTGTGAATGTAGAGGTGTTGAAACTATATGAGAAAAAACCCAGAACTGGAATATTGCTATTTATTCCCTCTCAATAAAAGTGCTGTCATATTCAGTTGTATTTTTCTTTATTAGTTGATTTTCTTCCGTGGTGGCAGCTTGTTTTCTGCTTTTGAATGGTAGAATGTTTTCCTGTAATACCAGTTGCAAACTTGGAGCTTGCTGGCATTGTGACCAAAAATCTGAGAACAATGACGACTCCATTATATGCAGTGAGAAAGGAACCTTTTGTACTACTTGCTTTTAATTGCTAATTAAGCCAAGTCCTTGGTAGTTAGAAAGAGTGGAATAGTTTATGCCCTCCACTTTAGACCAGGATTTGCTACTCGGTTGTGGAGAATGATGGAAGGGGTGATTTTTTTTTTAGGATTTCTAGAGGAAGGTGAAAATGCCTGAGAGCTGTCATTTTGCACAAGGAGCTTTTGGGATTCAGGGAATGCCGTGGTGCCTGTGGAACTGAGCAGCAGTTTAGGACTTCTATGCTGCTGGAGAAGGCCAGGCCACACCACCTGCCCCATCCCCAGCACTCTGGGTTTTGCCTGACTGCTCTGCTTCAGTTACTGTATTTAGTGACTAAAGGTAAATTCGATTGTCCAGACGAGCAGCAGGGATCTTTTTGAGAAAACCTATTCACATTTTGAGATCATTTGAATTTGTTCTTGATTATTATTTTATTTTTTTTTAAGCTATGAGATCAGAGTGATGTTTTCTTTATAGTGCAGCTGTGGTTCAAAGGCATTTAAAACTCAGTTTCTTCAGCACAGGTAGGTAGGAATTTTCTGACACCAGGAAACTGTGCTTCCAGGGGGATGGGTTAGCAGATATGCAGATTTACCAACTGAAAAGGGAAAACAATTTTCGACTACAGGTCATTTCACAAGTTCTTCCTCAGGGCTTTCTCACTTCCACAGTCAGAACTCAAAAATGGAACAAACTGATTCAAAGCAATTCATTAATGAGTAGCTTAAGGTCTGTGAGGCTCCAGACAGCTGGGAAGGAGAAGGAACATGCTCCTGCTCCAGTGACTTCATTTGCATGATTTTTCTGAAGCATTTGAGAACCTTTCCAGGTTTTTGGCATGTTGTGGCTGAAATTACCTCGTGTGTTCCCATCACCAGATCACCCGTTTCATGTAGCACCTTGTCTGCCAGTGATTCCTTTTTCTAAATGAAAAAAATTAAATTACTGTGGAGCAGTAGTTATCAATATCTGTACCTATTGTTACCTGGCTTTAAAAGGAGTGTTCTGTCAAATTCAGACAACCTCTTGGTGTTTATGTTCCCACTTGGATCTCAGATGGACAGCAGGCTGTGCTGCTGTGGTTGTGCTGGAATTTCCTCTGTGATCCCCACACAGTGTATTCTGACTGAAGTTACTCTGTTGGCATCACTGCACTGTTACCTGCAATGGCAGAATCAGACCCCCTTAGAGCTCTGTGCTGCTGCCATAGTTGGAGGGTGGTACCAAGTGTGTGATTTTTTTTTTTTATTACCCTTGTATCTGATCATGATAGAGCTGATTTCTGTAAAGCAGCCTTGCTCTCTGCAGCTGGGGCCTTCAGGTGCTGCTTGTGGGAAATAAGCTTTGTGGATTAAAACTGCAGTGTAAGAGGAATGACTGGTATTGCTTAGATGGCAGAAGAATATTATTAAACAACAGATATGTTTGTAAGACGATGCAGCATTTATGTAACTTCATAGTGCTTGTTAAATTGGTAATCCATTTAAGTAGAAGAAATTCACATTTCGCTTAGAAATTAAAGAACAGACACTGAATGAGTGAGGGAAGGTACTGTGATACTGCCCTCTCCTTCCACAGTCAGATAAGGGCATCAAATTAATTTAATAGCTGTTTCTGAGTAGTTTTGGTTCTTAGTGTAAAGGTGAGTTCTATTACTTCTTGAAATGCACACTTGAAGTGAAATGTTACTTTTTCTTTCTGCACATAAATCAGAATCTTGGCATTTGATTATCCCTTTGGTTGGAGCTCTTGCTTTGCACATAGAACTTGAGGGAAGATTCCCTTAGCTTTGGTGAAGGAGTACCTCTTGGGAGACACTATTGCACAGCACTTGGGGGTTTAGCTGAAACGAGAGGTGAAGTTTTGATTGCCAGGTGGCACTTACTGTAGAAAAGTGCCCATGAAGTTGCACCTACATGTCCGTATGAAGCTGTAAATCTGTGTAAGTTGTCTTGTCTTTGGCTGGTTAGAGACAGTTAAAGCTTAAAGCTCCATTGCTTGTGTAATGTTGCCCTCCTGACCTCTCCAGCAAGTTAACAGATTCATTTTTTTCATGTGTCTCCCATTGTGTTGTCATTTCCTCCCCACCCCCAGCATTTTTAGCTCTACTTATCTCAATTTCTGCATACAACTGGCCTCCTGTCACATAAGTGTCATGATGTGTGAGGTGTCAGTCATAAGTTTGCATGTAATGATATGATAAGGTGTGGGTGAGGGGAAGACACTCATTAACTTCAGAAAAAATAGTATCAAACTGGTTATTTTCAGTATTGCTAAATTCTCCACCTTTGCTCAAGTCTACTACTATGCTTCTCAATTAATATATGAATAAATATGCAAATTAATTGTGGTAATAGCACTTCTTAACATATACATACTTTAGAATGATCCTCTATAGCTTTCTCTTGGATGCTGTCATGCAAGTGTTTAGTGTTTTATTTTATGTGCATTATCTGTAGGAAAATATCTTTAATTTAGTCTCATCTACTTTTATGCAGGCAGACTGAAAGCCTTCAGTTTTTGACTAGTGTTATCTCTGAGCTTTTAGAGGTCTCCATTCTGTGTTCCCAGTGGATTAAATGTTGAGCTCTCATACCCTGTAACATATATCTGAGCTGGCACAAAAGGTTTGTGGATATGGTTACCCAGAACTTTCCCCACTGAGCTGAATTTAACTATCCTGTGAGACTTTGCCAATGTAACAGCTGCAAGCCTTGGAATTACTTTTGCATTTACTTTTCTGGACTGAAAAATAACAAAATGTGTGTGATTGGGATGGGAGGAGTGAAGAAAGGGCAGGTGGATAACAGCGGACTGTGAGTGGTGGGAAGGTTTCTAACAGAGGAAAGAGCAAAGGGTCAAGTAGTGCCTATAGAGGTGTCTCAGGTAGAGAAGACTGCCCAGGTGTGCAGCAGAGCTGGAGGTAGCACATGGAAGGTGTCTGGAAAGCTATCTGGTGGAAAAGGACCTGGGGGTGCTGATCAACAGCAGCTGAACATGAGCCAGGGTGTGCCCAGATTGCCAAGAAGGCCAATGGCATCTTGCCTTGGGTCAGCAATAGTGTGGCCAGCAGGACCAGGGCAGCGATTGTCCCCCTGTACTGGGCACTGGTGAAGCCACACCTCAAATCCTGTGTTCAGTTCTGGGCCCCTCATGACAAGGAGGACTCTGAGGTGCTGGAGAGTGTCCAGAGAAGGGCAGCAGAGCTGGGGAAGGGTCCAGAGCACAAGTCTGATGAGGAGCAGCAGAAGGAACCAGGGTTGTTGGGCCTGGAGAAAAGGAGACTCAGGGGTGACCTTATCGCTCTCACCAACTACCTGACAGGAGGTTGTAGCCAGGTGGAAGTTGGTCTTTTCTCCCAAGTAACAAGTGGTAGGACAAAAGGAAATGGCCTCCAGTTGCACCAGGGGAGGTTTCTGGATATTAGGAAAAGTTTTGTCATGGAAAGGGTTGTAAGCACTGGAACAGTCTGTCCAGGGAAGTGGTAGAGTCACCATCCCTGGAAGTGTTCAAAAACATGTGGATTTGGCACTTGAGCCCATGGTTAAGTGGTGAACATCGTGGTGGTGCTGTGTTTACAGTTGGACTTGATGATCTTAAAGGTCTTCTCCAGCCCTTAACGATTCTGTGATTCTGTGGTAGCTTGGGTAAATCAGGAAGTTACATGCTTCTCTTCTCATGTGTTTAAAACTACTGTGTCCAATGGAAGGAGGATCTCGCAGGATTTTGGGAAGTAACACATATTTGGGACATAAATGTCTCCATTAATTGTTCATTCTGAGTATAGGCCTCTAAAATATAAAAGGCTTGCAATGCTAAACTTGGGTTAACAAGTACACCCTGTAGTGGGATTGCTTTTTTGGTCTTGAGGCAGCTCTAAATTGCAAACCTCCTGTTGCAGCAGAGCAATATCTGGTATTTGCCTCACCTGAAGATCAGTAGGTCAGATACAAACTGACCTGTTTGTTGCCTCTGGCACATGAGGTCATGGCATAGGTGAGTGCTGATGGTTGTAAATGAGTCCTGGAAATGAAGGAGGTGCGAGCCTAGCTTTTTTGGGGGAGTTTTGAATGCACAACCCATAAATAAATCCCTTTAAACTCTAGCAAGAGTTTTCAAGAGTGTGGAGGGATGTTTGAGGATTGCACAGTATTCTTTAGCTAGTGACATGTAGTCTCCCTGCAATACAACTACTGAGATAGTTGTAGTAAAAAGAGGATTATTTCTTTTGTCCTTCCCTTTCCCTCAAGACTCACTGTTAACAGCACAGAATTTTGGTTTATGCAGTGGACTATGTTCAGTGGTATCTTGTGACCTTCCAGATTGGTCTAGCAAGACTTTTAAAATCAGAGAATGAGTGGTGCCCATGGATGTAAATTTAATTCTGACTTCCATGAGTGATACTTTCTCTTTTCAGGTCTGTGATGTGCATGTGCTCATTTGCCACTGTTTGCACCTGAAGTGGGGCTGCCTCTGTGCAGTTCCTGGGCTGCTTTCCAGCAAGACTCAGCTCTGCTTTTTCCCCAGATTGTTTTTTTTCCCCCATACCCAGTGATCTACCCCTCTACACCAACTCTGAGACTCGCACGTTGTGTTGTGTTACGCAGCTGCTGATGATTGTGGTGGCTTTGGCATCCCTGACCTCTCCTCTGCCTGTAGAAGGCAGTGCTAAATAAATCATAGTGGATTTCTTAGGGCACAGAAAGATTCTCTCCTGTGATCCCGTTAGCAGGTCAGGCTCACGGCATTTCTCGGGGGAAGGTGTAACAAAACATTTCATACTTCTTTGCTCCATACCTTGGCTGTGGAGTTCAGCTGCCACTGATGCAGCTGGAACACCAACAACTGCTTTCCCATGACTGTTGTCACATCTTTGTGGACAGAACTGTGTATTTCCTGTTTTCAGGACACTATTTATTTGCTCTGAGCCTTCTGGAAGGCCTCACACAAGATTCCACTTGCAATCAAACTATGTGTTAGATTTTATTGACAACGGTCTTTTCACTTAGTATTTTTATACTTAGCATGTCACTCTGAACACCTGTTTCACCAACCTAGAGCTACAGTTTCTATTTAAAAGGTGCATTACATTTTCAGATAAACTGTATAAAAATAGTGGTGATGATATCACTATCAGCAGCTTTCACTGTGATCGCTGTAGACAATGATGGGTTTCTGATAGTGAAAGCAAGTAGCAGCATTAGGACATCAATACTGAAAATAGCACTTTTCAAATTTTAGAATACCACACCGGATTTAGGCTTGGGTTGATGAAAACGGATAATAAATCAGCTATTTCATTTTTGAGTCCTGAACAAAAATGACAGCAGACTCCAACCGTAATGCTGCATTTTGCTGGATTTGCTGCTGCTTTTGTCATTTGCTTTTGATCATGTTGATGACATTTCTGCTTCAGAGAGGAAGACTGGCATTCGTTGGCTTTATGAGAACTAAGAACATTTCAGAAAATAGGTGCCAATGGCTGTTGTTTATATGTATTTTGGAAAAAGGAGCAAGTCTGAGCTCGAAGCCTTCCAGCCAGATAAATGATGCAGCAGAAAGCAAATCACGTGTGTGTATCTGCCCATTTGAATGTGGGTGGGGGTAACAAAATGCTGTGAACCATTACTTGGAACATACTGATTTTGGAGAACTTGAGAGGGTATCTTAGTGTTATAACACTTTTTAAAACGTGTAACCACCATGATTACTGAGGGCCTGGTTTTCCTGTAGCATGTAGGTGTTATCTCTTGAGGTCAGAGAGCTCCTTCTTTTGGCACTGTGCTGGGGGTGGCAACACGTGTTGGGCCTGAGACATCCAAAGGTGTTTCAGAAGTGATATCCTGTCTCATTTCTGCTGGGGTAGGGTAGTGCTTGTTGTTTGTTTGTTGCCTCTTTAAATGGTTTGTTAATAAAGTTATGAAGAGCCATTTTTTTTTTCTTCAAAACCATTTTCATTTTCTGCGTGAAGTTTCGGAAGCGTGTAATGCTGCTGACTTTTTGTGAACATTGTTAACTTTTTTACTCTTTCATTCTTTTTTTTTGACTGGGGAGTTGTTGAACTAAAACTTTTTTCTTGGAATTTTTGTAGAAAATTATTCCACAAGAGAGTTTGGAAAAGCAGTTACCTTTGTGTTAAGAAAAGCTAGTTTATATGAGGATGGGAAGCTTTGGTTGTTTCATTAGGTGATGCTGACAAACCTGCAACGTTAGTACTTGTTTTATGAGATTAATGCTGAAATTGAAGCCCAAATAAAACCTGAAAGACCACAATAGGTGGGTTTGGTTCTTAAAAAATTAAATATATGTGCTAAAAAATTACATTCCTTCATGAATTAAAATTTAAAGTGGAGATTCTCTAGAGAGACTCCGAGCACTGAATCCTACATGTATTTATGTTGTTGAAGCTGGACAGATATCAGATATTGTCTGTGGGTTTTGCAGTTATTCTCTCCACTTACAGACAGCATTTTTGCCTCCTGTCTCAACAGTAAGGATGTGATAGTTCAAAGTCTTAAGGAGTTAGTTTTACCGAAAGTTTCTCAAATACTTCTATTCAGAAGTGCTTCCAGGGCATAAGCCCTTCGTTTAACAATTTATCTCTGTATAGTAAGTATTGGTATTGGTCTGTTCTCACTCAGAATTGTTTCAGAAGTCCTGTGCACAGCCTTTAAGAGGGAACACAAAAGAATACGAAGACTTACATGAGAGTTTCCAGCTGTTTTACAATCCTGTCCCTTCATTTTGCAGGTGGTTGTGTCAAAGACACCTGGTTACATTTAATGGCATTATATTTATGAAAATTGCGATCTTAAAAATGATAACAAAGAGTAGTTAAGTGCTCTTTGCCTCTACTCTTTCCATTTAAATGCTGTGCAAGAGCCTGATTTTGTGATTCTTCAAATACTTTTTTTAATTTTTTTGTCTAAAATTATACACATTTGTTTGGCAACATTGTTGTTAGGCTGAAACAGCTCTTCTCTTCCCTGGTGTTTTGACTTGTTGGTACTTGTAAAAAAGTCATAACTAGCTTTTGATTTGCTAAGGTAAATAATTTGAGCTGTTCTGACTTCCTTTTGCAGGAGAGACTCTTCTTTCCTGTTATCCCTGCATTTCTCTTCTAAATTTATTTAACTTCTATCTTTTCTGAATGCAGGGATATTGTATAGAATGCTGTAGATCAAACCTGCTGAGACGGTGTTCATATTTCAGCTTCTAGAACAGGTTTTTCCCTGTTTCTTCTACTGCAAGAGCTTGAGAGTATCAACTGAAACTACCAGGAAAACAGATTCAAAACAAGATGGTTCCCTGCAGTTAATCTGTGGAACTGCTTGTTGTCAAATAGTGTTAGTGTGAAATGAGTGGACATGAGTTTAGAAAGCAATGGGGAAAATTAATGGAAGGAAAATCCATTAAGAGCTGTTGAGAACAGCAGTACCACCAGGAAGTTCCTGAACTTAAATTGGTGCAGTCTGGAAAAGTATGTAGAAAAAAATACCATTGTGCTAATCTTTTATTATTACTATTTTGGTACCTGTGCTGTTGAAGTAAATGTGAAGGCAGGCTGCAGCACTGGGCTGACTGTTGGTCTGACTTATCATGGTTATCTTACTTTAACTTTGCTGGAAATTTATCTCCTGTTGAACTCTAGAACTGTGAATGCTTTTTTCATCTGCCTTTCCATGTACTTTTTCTAATCTAATCCAATAATTAATGTATTTGAGGCTTTTTTGAGCAGTTTTAATAAGCCTGTTGCGGAGTTCAGGATCTTACATGGCTGTGTAGTGTTTTACTGCTACGTGTCTCTTGGATTGCCTTTCAAAATCCATCTGTGGCGTGATGATGGGTGTGGTTTGGAGCTGCAATGTCCTCACCTCATTTATAGTTGATAGACGTAAAATTATACTGTACATTCAGTCCAAAGGCCAATATCTTATCACTGCAAATTATGGAGGTAATGATAGGTCGATAGGGTGTCACCAATAAGTGTACTTAATATTACAGCAGTTCACCTTTCATGTTGGATTTTGTGCTGCTTAGTCACTATTAAATACCTGTGAAAATGGATTTTTGGTGGAGCTTGGTCTGACTCACAAGAAAAACGAAAGCATGTTGAACTGTACATGAAAAAAGTGCAGAAGACTGATCCAGAGTCTCAAATCTCATTCCATTACTACACAAAAGGAATAAATTTTGACAAATTTATTTACTCTTGCTGCACAGTGTGCAGCGTAACAGAGCTGTTGTGTTATGGCAGTGAGAAGAATGGAGTTGAGGTTCTGCTCCTTTGAATCTACCTGGGTGTGAGAGGGACTAACATAACGTTAGCAGCCGGGTCTCTGCATCTAGAGAAACAAGGAAATAAAATGAACAAGAGCTTCAAACTTCCTTTTAATACTCTACAAAGAACTTTGAGGTTTTCAAGTTATCTCACAGCAAAAAAAGTTTGAAACATTTTCAGTGTACCGTAATGTTTTTTTAAGTCAGATGTGCTCTCCCCTGAGCCCAGGACTCCTTGTCACCTCCTTGGCTTACCTGCCTCGTGGTTCTGCTTTTTCTGCAGGCCTGGGCCTTCCTTAAGGAGCAATTCTACCTGCTCAGCATGTGGGGAGGAAGGAACAGCAGAGCAGATAAATACGGGAGGAAGCCCCTCTGTCTGCTGCCCTCCTCCCCCCAGTCAGTGCTGCTGTCCCTGCCCGTGCTGGCTGAGGGAGTTTGTTCTCCCATAGCTGTTCCCAGCTAATTGACCAAGAAGATGGAAGCAGTGGAGCCTTTGCATGAGCTGAAGATCAGCACAGGCCTGGCTAGTGAGGAGTTTTTCCCTGTGAGCCACATGTGCCTTGTGAGATCCCAGTTCCCCATCTGTGGCCTAGGGAAAACATAAATATCCTCTCTTGCACATCCAAATGTTGTTCATGTTTCCAACCTTAAGCATAAAGGTTACACACCTCCTGTTGCTTGCACAGGACAAACCACAGGTGGTCCAGAATGATGGGATTTGCTTTTTATAGATATAAGTAAATCTGTTACTGCAGAAAGCTATGAAAAATGAACCTTTTGTACTACAGTTACCACTTTAAAATAAAAGGCTTACAAAGATTGACATTTGGGACTGACCTGCATGCTACCTTCTGCCTTTTATGATTACTTGAAAATGTCTTTAATTTAAATTTGATGCATTTTCAAATGTTCCTAAACTTTCTCACCTTTATGTTTTTTCATCCTCCTCAAACATTCCCTGCAGAGGGATAATCACTTGTTCTCTGAGTGACTGGCAGGGCTGAGGTGATTATTAGGTGGGGATGCTGTGTGTTGGGTGGGTAATGATGGGAGGCTGTTGTGCTGCCAGATGGAGCAGGGATGGAAGGATAACACGGTGAAGAAGGTGCTGTCGTTCAGGGCTTGAGTAAATTGTGATCTCTCTGCTTCCCTTCTCTGCTGTTCCCCTGACAAGGGTTTCATTTCGTGTGTTCCCTCTCGCTCAATCCTTTACTCTGTCTGAGCTTTTATTTGCCACTTCTGCGGCTGTGCCCAGTGCACTCTTTAGAACTTGATTCAGTGTCTGACTCTTAGAGATTTTTGGTTTGTTTTGCTGTTTTCCTTGTTTCCTCTCTAGGGAATTGCTTGTTCACGGTGACACGGTGTTTTGACAGGGGTTTTTCTACAGTGTAAGGTGGGGTATTTATGTATATTAATGAAGGCAAGTGTAGAAGTGCGTGCACCTTTCCACATACTTTTTCTAATAATGATTAGTTTGACTCCCCGGGGCCAGTACTTGAAAAAAATCCAGTCTTCTGCGGAAATAAGCTTTTCTTGCATTGTGAAGTGTTCTTGTTAGCGGCAGTTGTCACACTGGTGTGTTCTGTCAATACAAAGATCTATGATCAGGTCATTGAGTGCTTTGAAGGTGAATTTATCCTGTAAACAAAGGTAGATTAGTGACAGTGAAATGGGAGACGTGGGTGTGTCCTGTTCATCCAAAACCTTAAAAAGAAAGACAGTCAATTTTGGAATGTTAAGGAACTGTCACTTTTTAGTGACTTCATGCCCTGGCTCGCTATTTTTTGCATTTTTTGCTGCATCAAGTTGGTTGCATTTTGGAAACCATATTGCCTGTGAAGCTGCTGGATTTCATTCTAAGGTTTGGCATTAATGTGTAATGGAAATTGATGTCTGCCACTGTAAATAATGTCAGAATTGATCATTCATCTAAAGGCTCAAGTCATGACAGCTTTAGTTGAGGAGTGAGAACTTCCTGAATGCTGGTGTCTGCACACCTGCTCTTTTTGGGTGCTTTGTCCCATTTCAGATCTCTGGTGATGGATTTCACACCTCACTGGGTTTATAAAATGCTTCCCAGATTGCTTAAAGATTTTTGAGTTTTCTCTCTGGTGAGAGACAAGCAGTGTTCCGAGTGCTCGGAGGTACCGACTGAGTCCCTCCGGAAGGCAGCGGGGATGCAATCCAAGATCAACGCCGGGTTAAGGATTTGGGGATCCGTACAGTGGAATTCCACTTGCATTGTCCAGTTTTTGATTTTCAGTCTACAAATAGTTTTAAGAAATAAATGGCCATTAGCTGTTTCCTGGGATGGACTGGCAAATGTAATGAACAGTGTAAGGGTAGTGAATTGTGTGGAAATTTCTTTCTATTTTTTTTTTTTAATCTGAGACGTTGAGGAGATTGACCTTTGGAAACAAGTATGTTTGGGATGTGTATTGCTTTTCCTTGAGTGTAGAGACTAATTTTTAAGGCAGTTTTGTGATAAACTCATAAAATTCTATACTTGATTGTGGTTTGAAGATGAGGAAGCCAGTTTTGGGTATTCAGTTATTTCATAATTTTCAACCTATGGTGTTTAAAGTTGAAATCTAATACAACTTTAACCATTTTATTTTTTTTTATAATCAGAGTTACATTTTCAGGAGTTAGGTGTGGCTGGTTTGAATTGGTGGTTTCTTGTCCACAAATATTGGAGTCTTGTGTGTTAAGTAGTCATGATATGTGGTGACTGAAAGTTAGGCCCAACAGAAGGGGATATTGTAGTTTTTCCAGCCAGGCACAGTAGAAAAGAGTCTTTGCAAACCCCTCTGTTGGAAGGAATAGCATCAAGATGGAATTGAGAAGAACTCATAGTTTAGTCTCGTAGTTCAGCCAAGACAGGTGATGTGGCCCCAAACTCCTCAGTACCCTCCTCTAAAGGATTGCGTTTTTCTTTATCCAGTTGTTCATTTTAAATCACAAAATTCACCTTTCCTATCCATGGTCATACTGTAGCTGTGGGTAGGGCACTGAGTTCTCCGTGTCCAAGTGGAAGTTTAGTGTCTGTTGTTCTGCCTCTGTCCTGCTGAGCATCATCGTGGTGACTTTTGGCTTAAAAGGTGAGGTTGACTCTGGAATCCAATTAAGGCATTTGCTATGAGTATGGACAACTTAAATCTTTATTTTAAATAAGGCAAGTGCCTGAATTCTTGGTCTTTTCAAATCAATATCCATACCAGATGGTTTTAATGCTTTGGGGTTTTTTTTTTTGTGCATCCCATTTCCCCCAGTGATAGGATTGGTTTCTGACCTGCTGTACTCAACAGGAGCTGTGTCCTTTGAAGCAGACCCTGTTTCCTAGTTCAGTAGTATCCCTGAAAAGATGTACAGATACATGGAGAATTGTCATAAAGCTTTATAAATGTTTTTCCACTTGGTATTTCTGTATATTGGATGTCAGATTTGATGGGGCTTGGGAAGCATTATTCAAGGAGTTGTTATATCCAGCTCCAGGGGAATGTTAATTAAAACAGTCTGTGGTGACAACCTGCATGGCTGTTTACCCTGCAGCTCCAGGATTCTTTAGGATGTTTTGCCTGTGACAATTCAGTACCAAGTTTTATTTATCTAAAGACTCTGGCCAGTTGCTGAGCAATTTTTGAGTGTATTGTTATTTTATCTAGTGTTTAGTGCATGTTATGATGCAAATGCTTACTAGCAGGTAAAATAATTTGGGCTTGGACTTTGTAGTGCATAAATATAAAATCTGAAATCTGTATGAATGTACCCTTTTTTTTCCCCTGGAATGAGGTTCACCAGCTCTTCTGTTCAGAAGTGGTTCTGCTCATTAGCTGTGGGCTGTATCCAGAGGACTGCATTCCTCTTATTTCCTCATTGCAATTTCTTCTCTTTCAGACTGCCACATGAGGGAGGGAAGGTGAGGGATGAGGCTGAGTGTTTGCTGGCATTAGCAGGGGAGGGTTACAGCTCTTCACGGGAATTAAGGTGGAGATTTTCAAGGTGTTTACTGGGCATAAAGGTCTCCAAAACATTTTTCTATGCAGGCTACGTTTCGTGCACGTGCAGTTATGTTCCAGTGTTCACTACTTTTATATGTGAGCATAATTGTGGAGGCATAATTAGGCAGCTCCAGAGGAGTAAATGTGAATGGCTGTGGGAAAAGGAAGGTGATATGTTGAGTGTACCTGCATTGGGAGATTTCGGGGACGTGATGGAAAATCATTGGGGAGGACCCTCCTGGTACATCGACAGTGCTAATTTCAGAAGTACCAATATTCTGAGACTCCTTGAAATAATGGTATTGCAGTATTTGAAACCAGGCTCCTTCCATTTAGACTTTTTTTTCTTTTTATCCTTTGTGTCTTAATGTACCTTTACCAATTTTATGTCTCCTGTGGTGCTGAAAACTCCACACTTCCCACCCTATTAGCATTAGTTTTTACACTTCCTTCGTATAACAGCTCCTGACCCATTTTCACTTCCATTCTTCTAAAATAAATCTTCTTTTCCTTGTATTTTCAGACAGCTACCACCAATATTTATTCCTGAGTACCAGGTCATGTCTGGTGCTTGAACCCTTTTGGGGCTGAAGTTTAGACTGTGCAGGTTTAGCAGAGCAGGGCAGTTGGTGGTAGTTTTTTAAGATTTTATAATAGTTGTCCTTTTATGTTGCCTTGTATTCAAAGAACAGCACAGAAAATAATTCACTGTAGTCCGAAACTTACTTTCACAAATATGTTTGTTGTATCAGTCTTTTTAATTGTCTTGTCCACATAAATGCACGTTGTTCTCTATTTAATACCTTTTTTCCCAAGCTACTTTATTCTTTATTTCATTGTCATTTTTATGCTTGGTGGCTGATAGTGTTACATTACCAAAGACTTGTCCAGATCCAAAGACCTTTGCATGAATAAGTTATTCACATTTAAAATTTGAGGTGTTTTTCCTTTAGGCAAAACAGGCAGCTATTAATGCAGAATCTGGCTTGAATTATGGGTGGGTTTCTGTGTTTGTTTGGGTTTTTTTCTGTGTTGATTTTAATAATATTTCCAAAGTTACTTACCCAATGAAAACAAAACCAACTGTTTATTTGTTGTATCACTTGTAGCTTAAAATCTGTGTGGAACTCGGTAGACTACTAAATAAAACTAGTGTAACATTAAAATATATATATATCAGTATTAACTATTTAAGTGTTCTGAAGTATGACATCTTAGTTGTGATGTTCTGTGTTCGTATAGGTAAGAACTGATAGAATAAAATCAGATTTAGTGGTCTTAAATTTTAGAGTGTGGTGAACTATTCATGAGCTCAAACAGCTGCTAAAATAAGGTTCTGCAATTCTATTTGAAATAGACTTATTATGGTAAAAATAGACAAAAAGATGTTCCTGTAGTGTCAGATAAAAATAATCTGTTTCAATTGCCTATGAAAAATCTACTTTTTTTTTTTTTTAAAAGGTGTGTTTTCTTTTTTTAAAGATTAATTATGAAGGATTTGGAATGATGAAATTCCACACACAATGCGTCATAATCTCCTGAGTCATCAGATAATGAGATGTTTTCAGGGACAGCACAGGATTCTGTTTGATAATTTAGAATTTGTAGAAATGATGTAGGTGTGTCTATACATACATATATGTGGGTGTTTGTAAGTGTTTTCTCCTGTATTTGTGAGAAATAACGGAGGGGCTGCATCCTCCAGGTGATCTCAGAATTAATGCAGAGTGATGCACTGCATGAACTCCAGCCAACAGATTTTTTCCTAAAATGCAGTTGGTTATGGACACTGTCAGCTGCAAATGACTAAGCTTCATGTAGTTAATGTATGTAAACCATTTTTAATATGTAAACTATTGAGTTTACATCTGTCTGGCAGAAAATACTTGTCAAGAATGTCTTATAATAAGTGTTCTGTATTCAGTGGAGGCAAGTTGGGCTTTTTACTCTCTGCTAAAATGTCACTTTTCTCCATTTAATCATGATTTGCATGTATTCTATTTTGTATTCTGTTCTACAGTTCTGTGCTTTTTGTGAAGCAATATCCCTTGGTTTTCAATGATAATTAACTTAATGTTAATTTTCACTTGTAAACTTGGCAACCTTGACCTTGCTTCTGCTGTTTGCTGTGTCATCTCTCATCTACCATAGGCATCATTTGAAAGAAATATTTCATATCTTCAGCAGAATCTGAAAGTGGAAAAGTCCTAGACCACAGTAGTGGCTTTTAAAGAAACTTAATCCTAATTGTTGCCATCGAAGTGTGCATGTAGCCAGTGTGTGCAACTGTTCTTTGTTGCTTGCACTGTTTACTCTTGAGTCCAGTTTGATGAAGCAGTAATGATAAGAAAATAAATTGCCCAAAATTGCTGATACATTTCTTGATAAATGAGGAGGATCAGTTTGTGTCGTTCTCGACTGATTGTCCCTGAAATGATGAGGACTTTGCCCTTAAATGTTATTAGCTGATTAGAACAAATTCATAATGTTCCAATATACCATAGAAATTTTGCAAGAACAGAGTTACTGAAGAGGCCAGTCCATGTTTTTCCTCCTTGAGGCCGAGTCTTTAGGGGTGTGAACATTTTTGTGTTCAGCACACTGTACTTTTACCAGTCTTATTGAGGCTTTTGTATAGTATAGTCCATACATGAAATACAAGAGAGTCAACGTGCTAAACCGAGGGGGAAATTTTATAACGCAATATGAGCATCACAAAGACAGAGCATATAAAGAAGCTTGAAAAGCTGGAGTGGGAATTGATATGGAGTGAGAAAGTAGGGGAATTTAAGAATATTGTGCCAGTATATAATATGAGAGATTTCAGTGGAGGAGCTGCTGCATTAATTTAGGTTATCTTCAGTCAAATAAGAATGGTATGCTTTTCTCTGCAGAGGTAAATGAGGTGTTCTTTTAAGTCATCTACAGCTCAGGAGGTGATGTTTATGGTGGAAAAAATAGTTCAGTTTCTGAGGAATTCAGGGTTGTCATCTTCTTGCTTAGCTGAAGTGATCTTTGCCTTGTGCACACTTGTGTTGCTGCAGAGCATGAGCTGGAACTGCACCAGGAGGTTCTTGGGGCAGTAGCTGTCATTGTTACAAAATCACCTGGCTTGGAGAAGGGGGTGGGAAGAGAAGCATTTTGGAACATCCTCTGTTGACACTGAGGTAGGGAAACGAGCCCAGCACACACAGACACTTCTGCCTTTCTGGTCTGTGGGTACCCTCTGACTGACTGGTAGTGGACTGTGTGACCATCACCTCAGTGGCCACGTAGTTATTTCATTTTCCAGGAGGATAAAATATCCTTTAAGACCTAATTAATGTTCCATTTCGAACCATTAGTGTAGTATGTATTTCATTTGTGAAGAGTCCACTGACATCTCCCTCTTCAAATTTTTTCATGGAATCTTCTTCGTGCTTCCAGTTTTCATTACTTGCTCTCAAAGCCCAGTTGGATCACTGGAGAATCAAGAAAAATGGAGCAGCAACTGGTTTTTTGTCACTCTCCCCCAGTTCATCCATACAGTAGTGTTTTCTCTTGTGAACTTGAAGGTTCTAGGAACATCTTGAACATCTTGAGGCTTTGAATTTGTCATTTTACGCTATATTGTCTGCATTAAAACGCTGTCTTTTTCTTGAGCTGTTCATTTATTACCCAGTAAAATTCAAATAACATCTTTCACTGTATATTACTGCCCAGCTGTTGCCATGCTAACAGTTTAAATTGCTAGCTTTTTGGTTCTCCGTGGTTGCCAGTGTTTTTTCTGTTTTAAGTAAAAATCTGCTGACTTAGAGCACTCCCCAATTTTTGTATGATTAATATATTAAAGAATTAACATCTTGTCATGTTTGACCATTTAGCCCTGCTTGCTTTCATAGTCAGTCATGCTTGTCATGATTGAGAAAGAATATCAGTCCACTGTCTTCTTTAGAAACAATTCAAACAAGCTGTATTGATTTTTTTCCCCCCACCCCCTTCTTTTTAGTACACTTTTTTAGCAGTAGTTTGAATTTGTGCTGCAAAATAGAAATAATTACAACCAGTGATAATGGTAAAGTTTTTTTCCTTCGTATTAGTTGAAGTAGAAATAACATTGTCCTTCCTTTTCCCTTATAAAGCAGAGCTGTAATGTGTTTCAGTGACTCCTGTATACAATATTTAGAATTCTGGTTTTATCTGTTAGATTGTTTTGGGTTGGGTTTATTTATTTATTTACTTACTTGTTATGGTATATTCCCAAATCTAGGGTCTTTTATTCATGAAATGACATGATGTTCATAAGAGCCAAAACTGGCATTTGCTTTATGGGGTTGGTTTGGTTTCGTTTGGGGCTTTTTTTGTGAGTGTGGGGAGGGGGAGGGGGGTCAATGATCTTACAACAGATAGAAAAAATATATCATTCCTTTCTCTTTGGAATGATAAGTAGTGAGCACACAGGGGTTTGGTAGCACATTTTAAAGGTGATACTAGAATTCCTTTTGTGAACACATGTGAGTGTTCTGCTGGCTTTTTCCAAGCTGGCAAATACAGTAAGCCTTTTTCTTCACTATGTTGTATTTAAAGGTGTCCTGAGAATTGGTGGCTGAATTTGTGAAATCAGGATGCCCCCCATCACGAACTCTAATGTCACAAGAGGGAATTAGTATGGCAAATACAAAAAGTGTGAAGCTGGCAAACAGCATGAAGATTGTTACTTTTTTTGGTGTCATATAAACCAGTTTGTTTCCTGCAGCCATTCCTGTGTTGGTTTCCTGCTCCTTCTCTGGTTGCCACACTGCAAAGTAGCTGCGGGTGCTTATTTTGCCAAGCTCCTAAATTCTTCAGGTTTCCCTTTTATCTTCATGCAGCCTTGAACAAAGGGAAGGAAGCGTATGATGTTGTATAGCAATCTCCCTTTTCATTCCAGGCTCTTTCCCTTTCTTGGTAATTTGTCAATATTAACAGTTCTCAAGGCTGACTCCACTGAATGCACTTAGCTATCATATAGTGTGGAGAAATAACAATACATAAAAACCTCAGGGGTTTTTAACTTCCTCTGAATTCTTGGTGTCTCTGGATAATTTAAATGGGTTGCACAAGTGGTGTAATAGATGGCCTTGGCAGTTAAAGATCCACTGAAACTTGATCTTTTGATTATTCCTTCAAAGAAATCATATACAAATACATGTAGTTGCGTCCTCCCTCTTTACATCTGTTCATTCAACAAAGAGACAAATTCCTAACTGTGCAGAAAAGTACTTATTACTTTGTTAAGATACTTTTAGACTGGTCTGATGGGGAAGAAAGTTTCTTGACCAAAACCAAAGTTGGATAAATCAGTTTGTCTGGGTGAATCTACTGGGAAGAACCAAGAGCCACACAGGGACTAACCTGAGACAGGGAGGCTGACTTGGTGTTCCCGCCAAGGAAATAAAGCTTGGGTTTAGTTTCTGTTTCATTTCGTTACAATGTGCTCAAAGAATTTAAAAAATGCATTTGAAACAACCAACCTTCACAAGTTAAGGTTGCATAAAAACAAGTGTTTTCCTGATGATGTTGCAAACAGGTTAGAGGTGGGCTGGGAGGGTTTGCTTTTAATGGTGTAACTGAGTTGGTCTTACAGGAACAGAAAACTTACAGTTAACTGAGGCTTAAAGGGGAAGTTCTGGAGTCTTGGGCCTTGCTTTGTTCCTGCATTAGTGAGATGGCTTAGCAGTATGTTCAGTGTGTATTCTAAGGCAAAGGAAAGTCTGCCTCGTTGAGAATTGATCTGAGATGTGTGAAAGGCTTGGGCACAGGTTTTTGTACCCGTGCTATACACAGTGCTTCAGATACTTGTGATACATCTTTTAATGAGGGTTTGCTTAAAAAGGAGCTGGGGAAACACTGAAGGTCCCCAGATGCTGAGATGTTTAAGTTTGTGTGATTTATAATTTCCTTGAACATCTGTACAGAAAAATCCTGTTATATTTGTTCATGAAGTCAGGTTCTCTTCAAATAACTGTAGCCATCTAATTCAGGAAATAAACTACCTCAACTTCCTCTCCACAGTTTTTCTAAGCTACCTGCTGTGGTGGCAGTTTCTATATGCTCTGAACAGTGACTGAATTGGAGAAGACAAAATATTAATTTAAGAAACTATTGTAGTGTGAATATTCTCTTCAGCAGCTGCAGCAGGTAAAACAGAAAGCCTGTCTACAAATCAATCTGACAGTAACATTAGGGGCACTACCAAGAATTTTGTTACAATTTGTACAAATGGAGAGATGAGACCAAAAAGTGGAGAGAGGAAGCACAGCCCCAAAACCAAGATTCTGCATTAAAATACTTGCAGGTGGGAGCAGGTTCAGCTGGTGAGTCTGATGTTGCGAGTCAGTACATACACAGATTTGAGAAACTTACTTTAGATTTGTATGCTTTGCTTCTGATTTCAAGGATCATATACTTTAGGTTGAGAGTTAGGACTGACTCCAAGAGGTATTGATAGTAATGGAAATGAAATTAAAGGAATAGTAGCTTTGATCAACAGTGGACAGAATTATAGTCCTTCCAGTGCAGTTTGCTAAGGCAAAACTTGCAACATGAAGGAAAAGTGCTGTAGCAGTTCTTTGATGTAGAGGCAAATACACATCTCAATTTGAACTCTTTGGAATATGGCCAAAGAGCTGCAGAGTTTGAAATATGTAATTTAAATGGCTTTATTAAATCATTGTAATACCACACATACAGCTGCAGTTCTGTAGCAGCATCGCTTTGTTTTTATTCATCAGAACTTAGCCTCTGAAAACAGCCATAAGATAAGGCTTTTCTGGACTTGGAAGTAAATGGAAGTGTGTGATATATCTCAGTCTTGGGATATAAATTGAGATCTGCACATAACAAATTAGATCAGTGATTTGGATTCTCGACAGGTGTGTTTAAACTATTTCTTAACATTTCCTCATTTAATTTTTGGCATTTCTCAGTTCTGTAATTAATACAAGTTTACACAAAGTAGATTTTAAATATGGACAAGACTGCTAATTGAGTATTCAGCTTGATTTTTTTTTTTCTTCCCCTACCCCCCATTTCAGATTAAGTATTGGGGCTTATGATTATTGTGATCTATTAAAATCAAGCCGTTCATAACTGCAACCAAATCTGAAACTTAATCAGACCATGAGGTGGTGAAAGTCATGGATTAACGAGCTAGAGTTAGAATTCATTGGAAGTGTGTCAGGCTTTTGAAAAGTGTGAAGTTGTCTGCTGGGACAAAGGACCTTCCTTCCATTTAGGTTTATCCAACTGCTTCGGTTTAATGGCCAGTAAGTTCAAACTCAAGAAACTGGAATTTCAGAAAGTTGGGAAACTGATTTTATTTATTTATTTACTCATTCATTCCCAAAGTATAAATAGTATCGTGAAGTAAGGATGTAATAGGTTAAAGGTCATGGCCATTCTAGTGAATAGAAGGTGTCAATTCAATTTGTTAAAAATATATGTTGTAGCACAGAACAACCTTTGTGTGTGCCACTTAAAAGCTTCTGGGGCAACTTTTCTCAAAGTAAAATTAATTTCTAATTGGATTTACGTTTCTAACTTTACCTTTACTTAGTCTGCATTAACTGTGTAGTAAGTAGAAGGTAATAAGCTGTATTTTATGACATGATAGAGGTAATTGAAAAGAATGAGGTCTTGGGAAATAAATGGGAAGGTGCATAAATTGTCTAAGCAAGCATGTTGAGATAGTGTGTTCTGCAGTTAAGCAAAAATGAATGAAATAACTGGTAGAAGGAAAAATGAATTTTCTTAGGGGAAAAAAAACAACACAGAACGAGAACAAAATCAGAGATGTTTCTTTCTTGCAGATTGGAAATAATAAATCAACAAAATCAATCATTTTGCATTTCATTGATTTTTTTTTTTTTTAAATGAAAAAAGCCATTATCAAAGTTAGAGGTTTGTTTTGTGTTGGGGAAATTGAATGTCCACAAATAAACCAGATTTGTTTTGATTTGCATTACAATCAGTGAGCTTCTGAATCTGTTCCGTCTTAAATATTACATTTCTTCTTTGAAAAGTGATGCTGTGTTACTGAGAGTGTTTGTAGACTTCTTGTCCTGCAGGCTAATAAGAAACTTTATTATTTCTCAGAAAATGTATTATTTGCCTTAGTTAAATACAGAATTTTGAAAACCTTGTATTTCTTTTTCCCAGGCTGTTCGCTGCTATGAATCGCTAATTTTGAAAGCTGAAGGAAAGGTCGAGTCTGATTTCTTTTGTCAGTTAGGTCACTTCAACCTCTTATTGGAAGATTATCCAAAAGGTAAGGCTTTTTATTTCTTCTGATAAATGTCTTTGGGGATTGTTCTTTGGTGTGACACAGCAGAATGAAAAACATTGGGATAACTCACTGTTTTCTTGGTTTGTACTATATTTCAAAGCCTGTGAAAGAATTAAGACTGGTGATGTCTTTATGAAAAACAGTTGTATTCTTACTTCTCTTTTTTTTTTCCTTAATGAAAAAAAATAATCAAACCAAAGCACTACTGGTTCAGGTATGAATATGAAACTTCTTAAGTTTGTGCAGTTGTAGCACAGTGCCTGCTTTGTTTTTCTGGTTCTTTATTCCATGACTGCACAAGCAGTTGAACCCCCGAGGCCTCTGAAGGATTATTGGGATGGTGGGGGACAGAGGGGCTTAGAATGAGAGCCTGTCTTAGTGCTTGATGTATGTCCACAACCTCAACAGGTAAGGCTGGGCTGAGAGTGTTAATTTGGCAGCAAAAGTCTGCACACAGAGGTTGTTTGAAGTTCTAAGTATTGATTAGAAGAATGGGTTGTAAGGGCTTGGGGGTGGGTGGGGGGTTTTTTAGGTCTGCTCCATCAGTCTTTGAAATTGGTGAAATGGTTTTGGCCACGATTGCAGCCAGTGGACACAGAACCTTATGTATACTTGTGCTGTGTTGCTTGTGGGTCAGCACAGTGGTTTTTGGTAGTGGGGTGGATTCCCAGAGACACTCTGCTGTGTTGCTGACAGAGGTACAGGGTCAGACCTTCAGCTTGTCCTGTTTCCACTTCATTGCACACTGGCTGTCAGTCCCAGTGTCTGATGCCTGCCTGCCTTTCAGAGGTGTGGGTGAGAGCTAGTTAGAACAGGGTGGAATATTTTTTTTTTTAATGGGGAGTCCTTTTTCATTGTTTTTGCTTTTTGATTTTGATATGAATACAGTTCTGGTTGACTTTGTATCGGGGAAAGCAAACAACACTCACGCCCTGTAAATGTGTACTCCCACCCCATGCCCTTTTCCAAACAAAAATAGTAGTTTACAATTACCTTGGGATGTAGAAACAGGGAAATGAATTACCAGTGATGGTAGTTCAAAAGCACTGCTCAGTGACTCAGGCTGGCTGTGGATTGTTTCACAGCAGTGTCTGAGTCCACTGGTTCACTGTGTCTGACATAAACCAGTGTGAGTTTGGGCTCCTGGACCTTCATTTTTGAAGTGAGAAGTGATTAGATTTGAGATAACTCAGGAGGAATTTGCAGTTATCTGAATTCAGTCTGAAAATTCAGAAGGGTTTAGGTGATGGAGGCATCTGTCTTGTACCTCATCCCAGCCAACTAGTGTAATGTAACCTCTGGTTACACCAAGTCCAGAGCCATGGGAAAATGTGAAGGGAACATGACAACATGTTTGCTGTGGAATCTACTAAGTAATAGGCTGATCCTATGTTTTTGTGTTTATTTTGTTTTGTTTTATTTTAAGAAAACTCTGCCACCCCCTCTGCAAACAGCTTACAGTGCTGTTCCTGATTAGCCTAATACAATTAGGTGTGATGTGAGTGCAGTATGACTTACTAGATATGTTTTACTTAGCAAAACCAGCACAGGATTATGGGCTGAACTGTATTAACTCTGCTTTTGAGTTGATAGCAGTTAAGAGTGACAGGACCAGGTGTTGCTATGGATCAGAGGCAGGGTTTTCTGATGGGGAGTCTGCTTTGTACTCTGCATATGGTTTTTAAGAACAAGCATTAAAAAATCCAAATGATGATTCAAAATACCAGAACTGTAAATGAACATGAGCAGAACTATGTGGGAAGAAACATCTAGGCATTAAAAATCTGAATTAAAATACTTTAAACTTTCTTAGATGCCTATTTAAAGTCCCATCTCAATCATGAAAGAAGTCTCAGGAAGAGAAAAAATTTTTTTAGTTGTGGAGTATTAAAAAAAAGAAAGGTGTATCTTTATTTTTTAAAAAATGGGGTAGTAGTGAAAATAATACTGGAGAAATTTAAATCGATGTGAAAAGAGAAGTTAAAGGGTTTTTTAATTAAGTGAGGGACACATGTGCCTATTCACAACAGTTTTTGAACTCCAGTACCAAAGACTGTAAGAGTATTATCCTCAATGCAAAAAGTCATAGGTGTTCTATAATTAATTTACTACTGTTATTTGAAAGAAGTAGAATGCTTGTGTTGCATTATAAATTTAAAATAAAAATAAATTTTATTCCATGCTATGGATTCTGTTACTTAATTATCATACATTCTAGTTGCAATTATAGTTAAATTTTAAATGATTTGCAACAGAAAAGGGAGTTCAGAATGTTTTGATCTCACTAATGTATATTTTATCCAGTTTTTAAGTCCTGAAGTTCCAGAAGTATAAACTACTGAAGAAGCATGATCTTCAGAACTATAAAACTGAAGTCAGTCTTGAAGAAAGTTATGGAGAGGTTGATGTGTTTAATACATTGGATGTAATTAATAAAATATCACAAGATAGCAGCATGAGTAATGCTGCACAACTTTTATTTTTTCTTGGAAGCCCATTATTTAATTAAATACCTTCAAGAAATATGTACACCTTTGTATATAATGTAGAAAGTGTGTCTTTAATAAAGGCAAAAGTTTATAAAGACAAAAGTTTTTTAATAAAGGCAAAAGTTTTTGTTTAAAAATGCAATAAAATTTGTGTGAAGCAGAACAAAATGGTTAGTTGACTGCAGAACTGGTATCAGTGGTCAAGGTGAAGCAGTGCTGGGTTGATGGAGATCTGGTTTTCATGTTGATAGTTTTTCCTCTTGATCTCCCTCTCATTTTTTCCACAAATACTTTGACAACCAAGGACCGTGCAGTCGGATGCATTTGTTATGTATTAGTATTTTTATGGAGCTAATACCTTCTTTTGAGTGTGGTAAAAAAACCTGTAGGTTGTTTCTTTATAAGAGCTAGGATTCATACCCTGCAAAAGAGTGACCTTGAGAAAGATTCATGACAGGTTGCAGAATAAAACCAACATTATTGGAGCTAACCAGGCACAGCCCTTGCTGTGTATACACAGAGGATATCAGTGAGGGACAGGCTGCCTTTGAAAGTGCAGGAAGTTGATGTCTGCTGAACTCTTCAGTATATTTAGCATATATATTTATATTTTTAATGAAACCTGTTAAATGATATAGTAATTTCCCTTGAAGTGCATTATGTTTTCTGTCATGTGGCCACTGAAGTCCAGATTTAATATGCTCTTTCTTTTGTTTTTTTCCCTAAAAAGAAGTACTTGTCTCCAGCAGAAGTTGAATACACATCAGAAATTACTGGATGAGATTCCTTCTCATTATATCTGAGCTTAGATTGGAATATCCCAATGTAATTCCTAGCCTTTAAAATGTCTGAAGCTGGTCTGCAGCCTGTAGTTTTTCCAAAATGTAATAAGTTTGAAGGGCTGTTGATACCTAAAGGGTTTTCTCCGGAGTCATGGAATGGAGTTGTCTTGTTGTAGTGGCACTCTGCTGCTGTTAGGAGAAGATCCTTTTTGCATATTCTGAATCCTGTGAGCCAGTGACTTGAGTTCAGATACTTCTGACCAAGGCAGGTGGATCCAGCTTAGCCCATATGCTCAAGGTGGGTTCTATGCTCAGCTTTCCTCGTCTTGATTGTGACTGGTCAGAATCTGGCTTCAGGGTTTCCCAAAATGGGAATGTTCTCTCCTCTCAGTGAGAAGTATTTTGTTTCCTCAGTAGCATTGTCTTAACTCTAATCTGATGTCTTCCTCCTTTCTTTTTTAATGAGGCAGCTCTTCCCCAGCTGTTGGATTGTTCCGGAGGCTCCCAAAGCCGTTGTTCCTGGGCGTGCCTGTAGTGGCACCCCCGTGTCTGTGCTGGCACAGCTGAGCCTGCAGCTGTGTGGGGAACTGATCCAACTGAAAAATAACCCAGCACAAAAATGTGATGCAGTTGCCCCAGAATGTGAAACCTCAGCCTTGGGTTTTGCTGGAGGAGGCAGATGGGTTGTCATGGAGGCTTTGGGATGCTGGGAGCATTGGGAATCGGGATAGGACTCCCTGGTGTAAACCTGTGAACTTAGTTTGCTACTGCATTCCTTGGGAGAGCTGGGTTTTTACCAAAATTATTTGCTCTACTCTTGAAGGAAACTGATGCTACATCACTAGTTGGAGGTTATTTTTTATTTCATGACTCTGCTTTCCATAAGAAGTACAGAGTGTGTAGGTAGTGATGCTTCAGGTTTGGGATCTAGCTGACTGCTGTTTAATGAGCTCATGGACTCTCACATCATCTGGGTTTTCCTTAGGGAACCTTTCATCCCTTTTGTAGAAGGGTCACATGTGTTGACCGTGTTCCAGCCCGTGACTTGGAGGACGGTTGCACAAGTGGTGATGTGCTTTCATAATTTGCCTCCTTGAATTGCTGTTCTCTAAGCAAAATTCCTGGAAGTAGAAAATGCGATTAATGAATGATTTGGGACAAACATGCAATTACTCATGCCACAGTTACTAAAGCACAATAAATACTGCACTCAAATAATTCTTATTGCTGTACTCAAGTGGTGTTCACGTTTCTAAATGTGATATGTCTGAACAGTTTTAGCAATACTTATTTTGATTATAGGTAGCGACTGCATTGTCAAAAGCACTAATATAAAAATATTTTATAGAAGATAGTGTTTCTTAGTGCAGGGGAATGAATTTTTTTTAGTAATTGTTAAGCTAAAATTTAAAAAAAAAAAAAAAAAAGCCAGAAAAACCCCAGAATGTTTATTGAGCAGCTCATTTATTAAGATGCAGCTTAAACACAAAATTTAAACATTTTTTGATTGTTCATGTGTAAAATTGTGTGCTTGCAAGGCAGTTGCAGTTCTGTAGAGAATTTCTCTGGTGTTTAGTGTCTTAGTCTTCTAGGAATTTGAAGGAAAGTATTGTCATTAGGGAGCATTTCCATGTGCTGTGCTCTGAGGTACAGGATAGTAGGAGTCATTTTATGAAACATAAGGGAGAACTTCCCAGCATAAACAGGGTTTATGTATTGGCTGCTGCCAGGCTGTTCTGTCTTACTGATGAGTCCTGAAGAACTCAAATGGATTTTAAGCAGCAAAGCCACCTGAATGAGTTGAACAGGACATGACTGTTTTCAAGTTAGTGTGATTTTTAGGTTTAAGGATTTTTATTTTGTTGTTTGTAATTGGTAATAATTGGTAGAATTTGAGTTGCTTCTATTTAGAGCTGTTTATTTCATCTTCAGGATGGAGTTAAATTTTAGGTGGTTTATTTTCAGGTGTTTCAAACCATTACATCAGATTGCTGTGGAAAGAAGAATGTTATCTTAAGCCTAGATCATTAAAATGTTCTTTTTAAATTGTATGTGTGTGGAGCAAAGTTTAGCAGTAGACAATTTTATTATAAAAGACACTTGTGCCATGGTCGTTGACTGGTTGTCTGAAAATTTTTATTTGGGGCAGTGTTCTAAATAAGCACTTAATTGTTAAAATTCCTCTGGGGGAATTTGCTCTTTGAAGGATTTTTGAGCTTGATGAGAATCCATTGGGTTTCTTCTTCACTAATATTCTCAGTATTTTAAGACCCTTCATTAGAGTTCATGACCTAAAGGATCTGTAAACTTCTTGCCAAACTCTTGTGTATGTACACATTTAATACTTCTTGGGACAGTGAGCTTCACACCACTTGGCTGCATTGTATTTCCAGATGAGGATGTGCAGTTGTTAATAATATTTCTTAGAGGACTGTTTGCTGATTTTTCTTTCATAAATGTATGCTTCTGTTGCCTTTGTGTGTCTGCCTTCATTCTGTGTTATAAGGAAGACATGTTTTAGGCTTCTTTGATGGTCTCTTCGGTACTTTCAGCACAAATCTCTGGAGGAAACAGGGAGCAACCTCTTGCCTGAGGCCTTAGAACAAAAGACCTGAGCTGACTTTTTGCTGCTCTCACTTTCACAACATTTTTTTGGTTATTATAGAATTGCAGAATCAAGTAGGATGGAAAAGGCCTTTAAGATCACCCAGTCCAATTGTTCACCCAGCACTGCGAAGTCCACCACTAAACCTTGTCCCCATGCAATGCATCTACACATCTTTTAAATACCTCCAGGGATGGGGACTCCACCACTTCCCTGGACAACCCGTTCCAGTGCTTCACAACCCCCTTGGGTGACAAAATTTTTCCATATATCCAATCAAAACCTCACCTGGTGCAACTTGAGGCCATTTCTTCTTGTCCTGTCACTGGTTACTTGGAAGAAGAGACCAATCCACCCCCCACCTGGCTACAACCACCTTTCAGGGAGTTGTAGAGTATGATCAAGGTCTCTCCTGAGCCTCCTTTTCTCCTGGCTGAACACCCCCAGCTTCCTCAGCCATTCCTCATAGGACTTGTGTTCCAGACCCTTCCCCAGTTCTGTTGCCCTTCTCTGGACTCACTCCAGCACCTCAATGTCCTTCTTGTCACGAGGGGCCCAAAACCGAACCCAGGATTTGAGGTGTGGCCTCACCAGTGCCGAGTACAGGGGGAGGGTCACTGCTCTGGCCCTGCTGGACACACTGATACAAGCCCAGGTGTCAGTGGCCTTCTTGGCCACGTGGACACACACTGGCTCTTGTTCAGCTGCTGTCAGCCAGCACCCCCAGATCCTTTTCACCGGGCAGCTTTCCATCCCCTCTGCCTGTAGTGCTGCAGGGGATTGTTGTGACCCAAGGGCAGGACCTGGCACTTGGCCTTGTTGAACCTCACACCATTGGCCTCAGCCCTCCAACCCTTGTCCAGGTGGTTGATGATGATATTAAACAGGACTGAGCCCCAGACTGAGTCCTGGGGAACCCCACTGGTGATGGGCTGCCAGCTGGATGGAACTCCATTCCCCACCACTCTCCGGGCCCGGCTGTCCAGCCAGTTTTGTACCCTGTGAAGTCAATTCCATTGACTCAGCCTTGGAATTTCCTCACCTTTTGACTTCTTAAATTTTGTGTTTCAGCAATGTTCATCTTGCTAGGTTAAAACACTGTTGTGGGTAAACGTTGCACTATGTAATAAGCTGTTTCTACATTCTGCATATGTCTCCTAAGTGTTTAATGAAGATTTATTTTTTCCTGGAAGTAGTCAGATTTAAAGCAAAAGATGAGCCCTTTTCATGCTTCCATTGTGCAGTTCTTCAGTTAATTTTCTATCTTACTATTCGTTTTCACATCAACTAGTGCTTGCATAAAAATTAAAATAAAAATAATTCTATTTAAGAAAACACATATTGATTTACACAAAACAATATGGAGCTTTGGGTTGTTTTAAACTTTTCCTTTTAGGGGTATGTCATCCAGTTAATGCTTGCTGGTTTTCAAGTTCAGTTAGCCAAAAGTGTGTTAGTCACATTTAGCCTTGCAAGGTGCCACTAGATGGTGTTAGTATCTAGTTCACTTTTTCCTTACTCAAGCACTAAAATACTCAAACTCACTTTAGAAGGCCTCTTAAATTTTAAGGTATCAAAAAGTAGGTTTGTTGGAGCAGATCATAAAAGCCATCCTTCGGTGATTGCATGATTTGTGATGAAAAGTGCTAAAGATGACAGGTGGGTGGGTGTCATTCAGTCTAGACATTTTGCTCCCCATTTTCACCTTTCTTGTTTGTTTAGGTTATGTATTTAGACTCTTGGCATGAAGAGAGATTGTCTTATTACTGAAACAACTATGCATTTTATAAAGTTTTGCCAATTTCTTAGGAAATTAAGTAGATTAAAAATAAATAAGATCCCGAAACCACCTACATGATAATTATGTCAAATCTGTTGTGTATTCCCTATGTGATAGAATCACAAGGAATCTTAAACAGGGGTAGATGAGAAAGAAGTGTTACCCATGTTTTGATTCTGACATATCCCTTGATCTCTTGGTAGGAGAGGAAGCCAAACTCTTACAGGGCACATAATAAAGGCTGTCAGGGTTAAAGTAACCCCACACACTGCAAAGTGGGTAGTTCTGGGTGTCTGTAAAAACCTGGAAGAAGAGGAAACCAATAGACTCTGTGTGAACTTACTGAGGGTCAGCTCTGCATTAGGTGCCTGAGGATTAAAGACAGGTTCTGAAGCAAACCTGAGCTGAGGAGGATTCTTACTGATCAGTAGCTGTAATTCTTTTAGGAAGGCAGTGTTTGTTTTTCAGAGCTATTTTAGGTAAGCATTCTTTTCTTTTCATCAGGCAGTATAGCTGATGGTGATTGATTTGAAAAACTACATATGCCTTAGGGGTGTACCCCTTCCCCGCCCTCTTTAGGGAAGGATGCAAATGCTGTGTCTGCCACTCAGCAGGTTTAATGGTTTTCAAAAATGTGATCATAACTATGTCAGGAAAATAATGTAAATTGCAAGGATTTGGAGAGAGATGTATAAACTGATACAATGAGTAATGAAATACTAGAGAGAAAGAGGGAAATAGGTAACTGAGCACTTTTAGGAATTCTTGGGTCACTCGTCCAGTATTGTTTTAAATGTCTGAATGTGATCTGTCAGCTTTGTGTTTTTAAGAGAGTTTTCTGTGGTTGACTAGATAATTTTGCAAATGTAATTGTCCTACTGAGCTGACACTCAGTCCTGTTCTTTCTGAGTCCAGGCCTGCATTTTCTGGATGCTCAGGAGTGTTTCGCATGTGGAAAAAAGAAACTCTTATGTCCTTCAACAGTTCCATATGTGTAAGAGTTTAGTGGCAAACTTCTGGATTGGAAAAGCTCAATAATAAGTTCCTAATCAGAAGATTGTCTGCAGGATCCTGCTGTGCCCAAAAGTGATTTCAAAGCACTCATTTAATAATGTTTCGAAAGGACATTTTAACTGAAATGGGGTAATTTACTTGTATCTGTAAAAATGAGAGTTGACCCTGTTTTGAAAGAGGGGCAGTAGTTGATAGAATCGTTCTGTGACAAAACTTGTATCACCTTGGAATGACCAGTCTTGGGTGGAAAGTAAAGGTGCAAATGACATTGCAGCATTTAGTGCTGAGGGGATTTTTTTGTTTGTTTTTGTTTGTTTGTGGTTTTTTAATATTGCTAATGTGGTGCATGACACAAGTGACTGTTTTTTTCACTTTTTTGTAAACCAGGAGCACACTCTGTGTTTCACAGAGGGACTTGTGTAAAGTTCCTGTTGCTTGATCTTGAGCAGATCCAGTTGCTCTTTTTTTCTTCTTATTCCAGGATAAGGTTTGCATTTTGAGGGATTTGCACTCATTTCCTATAGATACAAAGTTAATTTAAAGGAGAAGTTGCTTGTAGTTCCAGGATACATTTTTTAGAAAAGCTACTAATTTGTGCACCGTTGAATTAAGGATAAATGTCTTCTTCCTGGTGGCTCACTCAGGGACTAGGAAGTTCTGAGTAGGTAGGGTAGGGTTCAAATTTATGGTTCATAGTCTGCTTTTAAACTAGGTTGGTTTAGTTCTTCAAAAATCTTGCTTTCATAATTTGATTTCTGACATCTTATATGCAAGATTCTTCTTAGGGGGATATGCTTGATTAGGGATGTTTCAGGTGGGCTCTGGCAAAAAAAACCCTCAAAACCATTTTCTTGAATTCTCTTTTTCTGTTCCTTTAGTCCTTTTCAGCAGAGCTTGAGTGCTCTTGGAGCAGATATTTAATCCAGATGTAAAGGGGGCTGAAGTAATGTTTCATGGGTAACTTACTGGAAGTCGAGCACTTGTTAAATACTGAAATCGTGCATCAACAGCAGTTTCTAGTTGTCTGACTTCCATAAGGAGGAAAGGGACGTTTACCTCTGGTGTTAGGGAAGCCCCCATGATTCATCCTTATGCATTTTCAGCACAACTCTTGAGAATTTTAGCATTTCATCTGCAAGAAGTTCAGTAGGAGCACAATACTGTTGGCCTGGAGGCAAAGCCTGGATCCCTGGGGCTTGCTGAACCCAGAGGTAGGACTGGGCACTTCAGACCCTGATGGTGACTGTGGTGTCCTCTGAATTCCTCTGGAAGAGTAAAGTGACCTTCCTTTGAATAGAGGCTTTATCTTCTTAGCATGTAAAGATGAATTCTCCTTCAGCAGTCCATGCTTTCCATGTGCTTGGTTTTATTTGTAACATGAGCTTGGCACGTCGAAATGGTCACTTCAGCTGTTCCTATGGGAAGTTGCTCAACTTTATTGAAGAATGGAAGAGAAAGTCATTGGCAAACACCAGCACTCTCACTGAAAACTGTAGAATATCATGGAGCAAAGTCTCCTTTCTGTAATAACATTTCCCTATATTAAATGAAGGTGCTAAAATTGGCCTGGGCAAGTTTGTTTCTGAGCAGTTTCTCTCTTGCTTTCTTCTTTTTTTCCTGTTCTTTTTAAGGTCTTCTATTCATTTATATATTTTTTTATACTGTTGACATTTTATAAACTTATTAGCAGTACCTTAACTGCTATCTGAAAACATATTCCATCTCTCTTCTTTAATTATATATGCTCATGTGGGTGCTCCCTGTATATTTTAACAGCTACAGTGAAGAAGTTCTCCCTTTTATTTTCATAGTGTAAGTCTTTAGCATTGTATTTAATGTTCTTTTCATGTTTTTATTTTATCCATATACATTGTATATTTGACTGCAGTAGTTACTTTGTTAAAAAATAATGGTTTAAGAGAAGTTCTCAGTTTCCTAATCTTGCATAATATGGTGGTGCTGACCTCAGTGTTTGAAATATGCTTTAACCTTTAAAATGGGGATAGGTACTGCTTGAGTAAAAAAAAAAAAAATCCTTTTTTCCTTTTTTTTAAAGTGTGGTGCATTACAAAACTGTTTCGGTGTGTGTGTGTGTGTGTTCCTGTTCGGGAAAGAAAAGTCATTACCATGTTCAGAACCTAATTATTCCTTTTTGATGAAAAGTTATTAATGATACCTGGAAGAAGTTGAATCTAGAAGGACTGTTTTGGGGTAGGAGGATGTTTTGTGTTATTGTGAATGCCCTTTATAACATAATTACAGAATGTGACTGAAATATGCTTATTTTTAATGTTCTTAAACTTACATTGTTAGACTGCAGTCATATCCTTCAGTTTGTACCAAATTTTTTTGGGGGAGTGGAGGAGGAATTGTATTCTTAAATTGTGGAAGACTTTTATTTTTCAGTGATTTTGTTTGTGTAAGTTGCACGTAAACATTTAAACATATTGCATGTTAATAATGTCCAGATGCCCGAGTTTATTTTTCTACTCTGGGCATGTAAATGAGTCACAGTTTAAAGGGTCAAAATTAGAAATTGGCTTCACAAGCGTTTCAGTGGTGAGGGGAAATTTCTGGGCATTGTTCAGCATGTATGAGTTTACAGAAAAAGGTTGTGAGACTCTGTAGACAGGTGAGTGCGAAGGTTTATTTTTAAGTGAAAACTGTGTGCTTTATTGTTATGTGTATGTTGTTCTTATTTCAATTAAACTCAAGGACTTAAGTTACAGAAATGAATATTCAGGACAGGTATTGAAAGGTATTAAAATTTAGGGACATGGTGCTTTCAGGAAATATATCAACATAAAATAAAATATATCAACATAAAATACATGTTGTTCTCTACTGTTTTAATCTGTACAGTGCTTATAGTTTTTCAAAGAAGGAGTTGCCTTTTTTTATTGTTTGGAAAATGCATACTGTGTAGAAACAATTTTTAAAGAGCAAACACTTGAAAAATCAATACCTTGATGTTTTCTACAGGGAGTCTTTACTTAAAGGTCTTCATTTTTGGGTGGTTCCTAGTGCCATGTTCCTGGGAAAACACAAAACCAGTTTGTGTTCTGGTCTGGTGCAGCCTGTTAGCCAAAGGGGCAAGATGAATCAACCAGAATTTTTAGTGGGGAAGAGGGAGCAGGAATAGTGATTTGAGAAATTGGTTGCTAAGTAGAGCTGATATTCCACTGAGCAGAGCTGTTCTTAGCGCTGATTTCCAGGTTAGTCTTGGTCCTCGCTGCTGAATAAAATGGAAGCTTTTTTGCCCCCACTTGCTTCTGCTTCTCTAGTTACAGAATGAAAGGGCATGTAAAATTGATTTCTCTTTGTATGTCCCTCCTCACCAGTTCTTTAGAAATTACAGGGCATCAGGGAGCATGGTAAATGAGCTACATGATTAAATTTTTAAATCTTACAACAGCTTTGTCCAGGATGAAAATCCCAAAATTTCAAATGATTTCTTTGTTATAGGTTTTCTTTAAAATATTGCTTGATTTACATTTGTAAGATTAATAATAAATATACTTTTGGGTTGACGTTTCATAAAACAAAATTATAATCTTAAGGAATGCATTGCCCACAACAGTGTACTTATCATGGCAGTGTAACTTTTATTAAACCATTTATTATTTTAGTGTTGTGTATTCTGACTCTTAAGGTTTTCTATCTTTTTTCTTCAAAGAAAATGAAACAAAACAAATTGAACATTCATTTTTCTTTCCTACAGCATTATCTGCATACCAGAGGTACTACAGTTTACAATCTGACTACTGGAAGGTCTGTATATGCTGCCTTTTTTTTTTTTCCCTGTTTTAATGTATTGCTGTAAATGTTTGAATTTTTAAAGTAGATGCTGTTCAATGTAAGTTGGGAGTATCTGCCTGCAATTACTCTTTGACATACTAATTGGGTCTTAATGTAAATGTTCACCTATATGTACAATTTATAAGAAATCTCAGTGGAAATACATCTTCACACCATGTGTTGAAAACAGCACTCAATTAAGTTGACAAGTTTTAGATTTAATTTTTTTTTAACCATCATTATCCATTACTTCAGGGTTTTTTTATGCAGCACAGATATTTGGATATATGTGAGTATTGAGAGCATCAGAACCACTTGAAAGCTGCTGTGCAGGTGTTTGACCTGTACTAGGAAAAATGTTCTCAGGTTGATTTTTGTTTTCACAGGCACCAAATTGTTTATATAAGACCTTTTCAGTATTTTAAATAACATTCTTACATAAGATAGAAACAAATCCTGTTAGTATAGCTGCCCTCTCTGTAAGCTCATGTAGAGGTATCAGCACTTCAAATGAATAAAATTGAAAAAGTTCTTATTGTCAAAAATAGTCAGCATTGGTAGATTGTCACATGAAATAATCTGAAGGTCATGATCTAGACAGAGGTGCAGGAAAGCACCTAACACAGTACACAGTTGTGTGGTCTTAAACAGCTGTTTTCCTTAGAAGTGGGTAAATGCATATTTCTGATAGGGAGGGCTAATGGAGACACATCAGTACCTGGTATATCTGGTGTTAGAGAAACAACAGTTTTTGCATTCTTTGCTTTTCATAGGGACTGTCAGAACATTCTAAAAAATGATGTGGCAGCTTCTTCCACTTGGGTATTGGAAAGGGAGAAAGGCAGGGTAAATTAAAGTGAAATAAGTGAAGTGAAATGAGTGTCTTATGGCAGATGGTCCAATTGCAGGGTCCTGGGAAAATGGTTGGTGTTGTCCTGTAACGCCCCTGCTCCAGCAGAAGTTGTGCAAGTGCCATTTTTGCACTGAGCCATTTTGGAATTTAAGTAGTTTCTCCAGAAGTAACCCCTGCAGTTTAAAAATTACAACAATAAAATCATTAATCTGTTCTTACATGCTCTTGGAGAGTTAGTTTAAAGATTGCTGTAAATGAGTGTTGAAATCAATCAATTAATGAAAAATCTATTGTAATAACTTCTGTTGTTTGTGCTCTTTGACATTAAGCATTTCAGAGTAGTTTATGACTTGAATTATTTTTTCCTGGGTTTTATTCTAATGGCTCATTATTGGAAGAAGTGGTAGATGATTAGTAAATTATTTCTGCTGCATTTTCGGAGATTTCAGGGGAAATGTAAATTGTTATATGAATTTCTACAGGCATAGGGTGTTTCAGTGTGGCTCAGAATATTGTCTACAGTTAAAATAAATGCAAACTCGTGAGTGTTCTGCAGTTTAATTTGAAGAGCATGGATGGCAGTAAAATGTGTGATCTGTCCTTGACTTCTTGAAAGGAATTTCTGTTTGTATACAAAGGGCTCATACTCTAACACACCTCTTCATCGTGTCTGTCTCCAGAATTTTACCATGCAGAGATTATTTCCAACAATTCCAGTTGTAAGCATGAGAGCATTTCTTGCAGCTGATGAAACAGCATTTTGTCTTCTACAAATGAAAAAAAAAACAACCAACAACCCAACCAAAACAAAACAACCACCAAAAGAACCCACCAAAAAAACATTACTTTTTCTTCAAGTGTTTCTCCCCTGTGAAGGATCCTGTACTTTGTGATCTCATTTCTTAGAAATGTGTAGTCTAAAGTGGTTTTTTCCCCCATAACCTTAGGAGATTCTATTAATTTTTATATTCACGAAAAAGAACCTCAAAGAGTCCAAAACCATTTTTCAGCTAGTAACTTTTTTTACTGAAACCGGTAAAAATCACAGGTGAATCATATTTCATCTTTTTAATGGATGATGAAGCTATTCTGGAGTTGGCAGTGGGAAGCTGCCTGGATTGGGTCTAGAGAAAGATCTTTCCCTCTTCCCCCCGACTGAGAGGGATTTATTATTTCTTGTCATCCTTAATGCCTTGTGTCTGTAAGTAGTCAAGAGTAGTTAAGTTTGGGGTGTATTTTTGGTCACATTTTTTATGCTGTTTTATTCTACTTTGTGATTAAATTTTTTTTATGAAGAGATACAGATGGCAAAAAACCCCCACACCCCACAGTCACATTTCCATCTTTAACTGCTGTAGATTTTTTTAAAGTTGGGGGTTTTTTTCAGTTCTTACAGGGTTAGATGTCATTGATATTAAGTTGTTGGAATTTGTGATGATAAAGAAAGGAAGAGAAGGGTATGAAGGAAGGGTGATATTTGTGAGCTGTGTGAGACAACTGGGAAATTGGAGAGTGCTGCATCACATGAAGGTTATTATATAAGGCAGGTTTGGAATCAGGAACAGTCTTAACAGACTTGGGCAGTGAATCTGAAATTATGTACTGTCATGCAGTGCAAATTTCTGTGGTTGAAATAAGTGGTCCTGTAAGTTCTTTGTTTAATAAAGAGAAAACTTCTAGGATTGTGAGAGACTTCAGGTTGCTTAGGGTGTAGTTTGGCCTCCTTTTATAGTATTTTTAGCATTTACTACTTTGGGTTTTTTAAGTTCCATGGGGATGGTAATTGAGCATTACTTTCATGCAGTGTTCATTCTATGATGTTCAGTCTACAATTCATCTTTCTCCCCCCCCCTCCTCCCACAATATTTTTTTCTGATGGTCTGAATTTCTTACCAGGTTGTTTTCTGTCAGAATTTGGTGCCTGGATTGTTTTGTTGGTAATACAGTAAGCGTTGTGTTGCTCCTTTGGAACAAAAAGAGAAGGAAAAAACATTTTAGAAAATATATTCTGAATATATACTGTAGTGAGAGAAGTGAAGGTGAAGGGTCCAGGATGGTGCTGTGTTTTGCCGTTTACCAGATTAGTACTCCCTCTGTGCTCACGAGATATTATTTCTTTTCCAAGAAGTAATACCTGCATGGAGAGTTTTGAAAGAGTTGGGTTGCATTGTGCTGTATATTCCTAAATAGACTGCTTTTTGCAGTAATTTGGGCACCCACAGATCAACATAAAATGACTGAGTTTCTGCAATTTTTGTTCTGCACAGGCACTGTGGTACCTTAACTATCTGCATTTTAAAAAATTATTTGACTGGAAATCTGACTAAGTAAATATCTCAACTTGGATAAAAGCTGAGATAACTTTTCATTCTTGCATTCAAGTAGTTTTCTCAATGTTCCTTCTTATGTGCCTATGCTAAAATAAATCTCCCTTCTGTGCAATGTACTTCATTCTGATTTCCTTTTAAAACTCCCCTGTGTCAACATGTTGGGGGAGGTGAGGAGGACTGTGGGGGATGAACGGATGTGAAGGGCAGTTCAGGAGAGGGAGACAACCAGAACTGCAGTTTGTAGGTTTTGATGCTCCTGGGAAAATAAAGATATCAAGTGTAAGTGTCTGCCATGATTATCAGTTTTGACATATTCTGAGGAGGCAGCATTAGAAGCTCAGCAAGGAGTAAGATATTCCTGATTTTATACAAATATGATGGCAGATATCTGGCACCTGTAGAAAGTTATTTTAATCATCTTGTGGTTGTATTATAATGGGCTTAATCATACTGAACCTTTTTATATAATGCTTGGGTTTGGGTAGGGTCGCCCTAACAGAAATTTCGGTGGATTGAGGGTGTTTAAGTGTATAAAATATCTGGGTCTGTTACATTGACATGGTTGTCCAGGGCAGGAGAGACCTAGAAACCTTATTCCACAGATTTGGGGCTGCAGGAAGTTTCAGTGCTCACTAGGGAGATTCCTGGAAGGGTTGTACAGAAGAGCCTGGTTATCTGGTGCTTTGATTAGATCTCATCTGCTTTGGCATGGCACTGCTACTGCAGCCCTTCTGTGTTTTGATAATCTTGATTAAAGAGTATTTGTGGCGTTTGCAGGTCGATGAGTGTTCTCACATTGTCAGTTAGAAATTGCGTGACTGTAGCTGTTGCAACACAGAATAAATAAAACCTTTTGGTACAGGTATATTAGGTAGCAGCGAGTTCCAATGTGCTCAGTCTCTGCAGTGCTTCCATGAGCATCTATTAATGACATTTCTGTGCTTGGGGAATGAATGTGAAGCTTTCTAGGCAGGATTAAATCCGAGGGATTGTGGACAAGTAACAAGGAGCATGAGGACAGCACTGCTGTTGTACCTTATTCTGTATTATTTCATCAAAGAGTAGCATCCTGTGTGGCTTCAAGGCGATTTTATAAAAAGTTATGTTTTATCAGAATAACAGAGGGTACACAGGTACTTAAATACTTCTGTTTGTGTGAATAAAATGAAGGATTGCCAAGGCACAGCATGTAGAAATGCATCTAAGTGAACCTTAAAATGATGGCAGTTACTGTGGAATGAGTTACTCCTGTATCAGGGAAGACTGCCCTGGACTAGGATGCTGGAACTTAGACTGAGAATGCCTGAGAAAGAAAAGAAACCTCAATTTATTCAGCTATACTCAACTCTAGTGTCTCTTTATAGAGTAGTGCTTGGAGTGGATCAGTCAGAAAGTCTGAATGTTCCTTGAAATGTTTAAGGAACACTTAATTAGTGAGCTACATCCTCCGGCATGAATTCAGATATAGACTTCTTGTTAGCTGTTGACTTTGGCTGGAAAGTTGCCTAGAAGAAAAGTAAATCTGTCAGGCACTCCTTATCATGTTATGAAAATGGCCCTAATAAACTTTCTTTTTAATAAAGATTTCATTTATGTGGCCAGGGTGAAAACATCAGAGAGGTTTAGTGAACCCCAGCAAGGATTTTCGAAGACCTATGTCTGTGTTCCAGTGGATTTTAAGAACATCTGGGTGCAAATATGGTGCAAGCTGAATTTACAGTTGCAAGGCTATACTGTAGAAGACTGAATGGTCTAGTAAAAAATAAATAAATAATTTGAGAGGGGGAAATAAATCCTATAGTTTTCCAGCAAGGTAAGGTATTGATTTAGTTATGGAAAGTACCTGTGTGGTTCTCCCTGCCCGTGTGAACTGGACATTAGAATTACTGTCTGACTTCAAGTGTTTGCCTCAGACCTTCTTCATATTTGTCTCTTAAAGAAAAGAAATGATTCTTTGAAATTAAATTTTGGCTATATATATGCAAATAAGAGAATTTACTCTCACTTTTCTCAGATAGTCTTTATAAAACAGAGGAGAATCCAAAATCATACAGAGATATTGCAAAAAAATGACAACTACAAAACACCAAAAAACCCCTAAAATAAAAAAAACACCTAAAATTCTCTTCAGAAAGTCAAATGCCAAAGGAAAATGCAAATGTGTTTGTGGGTGCTAGTCATGTAAGAGGGATGTAATCTTAGTCTGTGCTGAGTTGTTGCTTTGTTACAGAAAGCAATTTTACAGCACTCCTTTTTATGTTCATCTAAAGTGTATTTGAGTGCCAGGTAATTTTTTAAAATGCTGTTCTGTAATTAAAGCTATGTAGAAATTTCTCAACCCCATGGCTGAAACATTTGTAATTAGTAGCAAAGCTTTTTTTTTCCCAAAGAGCTGGAGTAACAAAACACCATGAATGTCAGTTTTCAAATGTGTCCTGTTGCTTATTTCAGTTGTTTTATGCAGCTTCTTTTCATGCCTCTTTTTTCCATTTTGTTAGGTGAAATTGCTTTTTTGGTATGTTTTCTTAATTTTGTAAAATAGGAAAACAATTTAAAAAACATTAATGCTTTAATTTTGTTTAAGTTTTGCTGTCTCTTTTTCTCCAGACTGTAAGTCTGTTTCTCCCTTTATAAACAGTTGGACGAAAAGCAATTACTAGACATACTGATAACAGCAAATAAGAGAACATTTTGCACCTTAGAGGATCTGTTATAAGACAGCAATTTTCCACTTCATTGACTCACAACTGTTTTATTTTCTGCAGTAAACTCAAAAAACCAAGTAGTGTTTTAGACAAAATTCATCAAAACTTCCATTATTTTTTAATTAGATACAAATGCTAGGATTAATTGAAACAGTATACAGTGGTACAGGATCAGTTTTGCTGGAGCAAACACCCTCCTGGAACAAAAGATGGGGAAAGAAGTAGGATGATTTGTGAATATATAAAGAGGTAAATTTCCCTTCAAAAACAGAATTTAAAAATGACACGAAAAGCCTTTAATATAAATTATTGCCACGTAGCAACACGGGGTTTGTACAGGAGAAGCAGAAAGACACAAACAGTCCCTTTGACCAGAGGAGACATAATCAGAGAAGCATCAAGAAGACTTGATCAGGAAAGCCAAGTTTCAGAAATCCTCACTGAAGGCGAAATTTGCTGAGATAAGGAGCATTGCAAAAGCAACTGGGAGATGCAGCAGTGACCTAAAGATGGGTGAGGTGAAAACCTGCAATTCAGAGCATATTTTCAAATCAAAATGATGGGGTAGCAATGGAATAAATAGAAAGAGGAAATGGAAAATCAGAAGGTGAAAAATAAAACCAGAAATTGAATAGAGATTCAGTGGCTCTGCAGGAGGAGAGAGATATTAATAATCCCTTCTGTCTGCTCTTTGCTTCTGTCTGACACTATAATTGTTGGCAGTGAAGCACGTGGGGTTCTGTACCACCCCTCACTTTTGACTAAACAGTTTTTGGATTTCAGTCCTCTCCCTTGAAGGGTTTTGATGAAGACATTCTGGTCATGTTCTGAGAAGATATTTCACTGAAAAAATAATACTTTCAAGACCTAATGTAGACTGAGGGGGGGGAGAGACACATATGATGACATTATGTGTTATGGAACAGCAAATGAAAAAGAGAGATAAGTTTGTCCTAATTTTTAAATACTGATGAGAGTGGGTCATCATAATGGAGATAAAAAGCATTTTTATGGGATTTAATGGGCTAAGCATTTTCAGGAGACTGTTGTGGAAAGCAGTCTGGAAACAGAGTCTGAGTCTGATACAACATGATAATATAGGATGGGAAAAAAAATCTCATGCCAAGAAAAAAGAAAAGGAGAAAAGGGGAGGGAGAAGACTGAGGAGAGAGAAAACTGCAAGGCCAAGTGAGACTGAACAAGTAATATGAGAGAGAAGAAAATGTGGCTGGAGGAAGAATTGCAGGGAGTGGGGAAAGGAAAATTGTGGCCTCGCTGAGAATTTGAATGTAAAGGAGATGAGAGAAGTAAAAACAAACTTTAAAACTAAGAGCATATGGGCAGAAAGGGAGGAAGGTATATATAGAATAATACCAGAGTGGATTGTGGGAGATCTGAACCGAGGCTTTTGCCAGCTTTCTCCCTGAACAGCAACCTCTGTGTCATAAGTTCACCAGGCATGGTGGGAGAGATTTAAAAAAAAAAAAAAAGAAAAGAAAGAAATCCAAGGAAGACAGTAACTGTTCAGGTGAGGAGCACAGTATCCTTCTTCATCAAAGGACTTGGGTGTCCTCTGTTTTGACAGAGGAAGAAGGTAGAGAATGAAGCACTGAGGATCACTTGGGGAACCAGATAAGTAGATAATAAAAATTTGTGACCTTTAGATTCGAGGAAATTACAATAGCAGGGCTTCAACTGATGAAAATGAACTTTGTGTCCTGACCTTGCTGGAGAGCCCACTCCACTCTTAGTAATGAAACAACAAAGAATTTTAATGTATGTAGCTGTTTGTGCAGCTGGTGATAATTTAACAACTTTCTGTCACAAAATAAAGGGGTTTACAGTAACAAAGGATCTAGCAAGTGCCTAAAGTCTTTTACTGAACTGCTGATGAAAGATACAGGAGAGCATATTTAACATAATATTAAGTTTATTAGGGGTACAGTGGATAAGAGTAATTTTGCTAGTGAGAAGTTTTCACTTTGATCCCGAGATACACTGGCAAAACAAAGAGTGGGAAAAATAAAGTGCAGATACAGCATCATCAAAGGTAATTCTAAAGATTTTTTAAAGGTTACTGATATGTTTGGATTGTGAACTTGTACCTTTAGTATGTCATGGTGGACAGAAATCGCATGTGAGAAGATATTTAAAAAGATAGAAGAGTTGCTAAAAGAACAAGACCCAAGAGAAATTTGGAGTATGAAGATGCTAAAGTGAAGGGCTAACTCTATGAATTATGCACCATAAGATCTTTTTTCTGTATTGGAATGCTTGGTAGCTTTGGTAACACTGTAAATGGGGTTATTTCAGCATCCCATAGGTGTGATCAGTGTGATTGTTCTGTGATGTGAAAAAATTGGGATTTTTAAATGCAAACTGTGTTTATGAAGACTGGAATTCTGTCTCCTAAGAGTAAAAGAATTACGTGTATGCTTTCAAAATATTTCAGAGAAAATTATTAATAAATAAAGGGAAACTCGGGAGTGCTGGAAAGGTAACGATGATTGTGTTACCAATAACACCTGGTCATCTAGAAAATGCACAAAAAATAGAGCAAATTAATAACTGTATTCGGGTTTCAAAAAAAGATCTTTTAATATTGGATGCTAAAAATAAATGTAATTTCTTGTAAGTCGGCAAAGTAGACAAGTTGAAGGAAGTGTACATAGGGGTTTTTTCAAAACATGTTGTTAAATGAATGCTACAAAGAAAGATTAAGAAGAAAATGTGTTGTTATTTCCTGCTATTCAATTAGAGTAAAACATAACTGATCTCTAGTTTAGAACAGAATATACACTTATCCAGCTATTTCTTAAAGGGTAATAAATCTTAAGAATTCCACGTTTAGGTTTTGTGTATTCTGGGGAGGGTTGGTTGCGTGTGTGTCTAAAATTCTGTCCCTCTGTCACTAAAACACAGAATTTTTAGGTAGTCAGTCCCATGACAGAGAAAGAAGCAGACACTGTTTTTTACTCTTGTTAATGCAGACAAATAATGCAGCATGTCCAATTTTCTGTACAGGAAAATTGTACATGGATCTAATAACTAACTCTCTTATTAGATGATTTAGCTAATGACATTACAGCAGGAGGGTGTGCTTCCTCTCCTTGAAAGGAATCAAGAGTAGGTGTAAAATCTTAAAAATAATGAGCCAACCAAATAAATTTTGACATGTTGCCTTTGACCTCACGATGAATTCGATAGAGTTGCTTCTTTTTTATGTCTCTTTCTATGAGTTGTCATCACACAAAACAAAGGAATCCCCCTCTGTACATATAAACTATGTACCTGTTTGGGTCACAACAGCATTAGATCTTTTTAGGGAGCATGTGGGTTCCTGTTTGATTAGGAATATTTTACATTTGTACTAAATTAGGAAAAAAATTTATTTCAGTGTCTACAGTACTGATTTTTCTTTTCACTTTACATTCATTCATTTAACCACTCATCTGTTTTAATCAGTGGATTTATAGGAACTCAGAACTCTGACAAATAATGTAACATACTCAGAATGTTAATGGTAAAAGAGGACAGAATGAGCTTTGGAGAACAATTGTGCTGGGGTCAGGAGAAGGAGGAGACAAGACAGAGACACTCCCCCCCTCACCCTGGACATGGCATCAGTTTCCAAACAATGTTCATAACATTTTCTAGTGGTGGTGCTTCACCCTGGAAATTCAGCAGGAAAGCTTTTCTTGTCCCCCTGTATGTGTAATCTCTGTCTATAAGTCCAGACAATCTTGAGTGGAAACAACGTTCAGTATCATCAGGACTGATGGAAAAGTCTCCTCAGAAAAGCTTTTTATGCATGTTGAATTTTCCTGCTGCAGAAGTTTCCTTTGTGCAGAATAAAAAGCTGTCATCGTTCATCTACTAGTATTTAGAATAATGGCATGCTTCCTTGCTTCAGTCCCTGGGACGAGGATTCAGGATGCTGAAATATTAGACATGCTGGAGTGTGGCAGTGGAGAAACTCATCAATTCAGTTTGCTGGGAGGGAGGCACATTTAGCTGAGTAGAACAGCTCTGGCTCAAATGAAGGACACGTCTTCAGCAGGCAGGAATAATGTTTGAATATTGATAACATTGAATGACCAAATGTCTCTTTTTCTAAATATAAACAACTATATTAACAATGTGTGTGACGCTTTTTCAAAAGTAGCCTTTTTGTTTGCAGAAACACCAAGAATGGTACAGTCACTTCATATCCCATATGATTGCTCATTCCTGTAAAGGGTTAAAACAAAACACATCACTCTGTTTTTCTAGTCTGTAGAGTCCTGTTTGATCTCTGTGTAGATACTGTGGCTCATTAATTGGCGGCTTTTCTTCAGAAATGAATCTTTCACATTCTAAGGTTCATTCTTTGAAAAGATGAAATATTTGCTGAGTTTTAGAAACAAAGAATTACTTCATTTTGCAAATATTGAGTTTTTGAATTTGCTCTCTCCACGACTGGCATTTCAGTTCTAGTTTTTTAAATACTCTTTCAAGCGTGTACCTAATTAAAGTATTGAGCTGCATCGCTTCCTCCTTTTCTGAGGGATACAGATCCAATCTCTTCCGTGTGGTAGAGGTGGGTGAGGGAGGAGGACTGGTGGAATGTGACTGGATCTCATACAAATAGATGGAGAAGGCAGCAAGTGGGAAGATGGGGAGACAGAACTTGGGGTCTCTTTTTTAAAGAGCCTACGAGTAGCTTATGTGAGGCAGTTCAGTTCATGCTTTTAAGGAAAGGCAAATCATTTAAAATGTTTTCAGATTATTGATTGAGCATGATCGCGCTCTGCTCTCTGCAGCAGCCTTATAAGGATGAGTGTTTAGAGGAGAAACAGAGATCAGTTCTGCTTCTCATTTTTACTTGCATAAAGGTGCAGCAAGAAGTGGTCTCTGGTGTCTGCTTGTCTGCATGGAGTGCACCAAGTGGGGTCAGTGCCAAAACACAGAGTGCTCTCCATGTAGGGAGGGCCAGATGCTGAAAAAGTACTGGCCACTCAAATGCTAAAGAAAACCAACAGCAACCAAGCAAAGCCTCTGAGTTCAGGTAATTTCAAGTGAAAGTATTTCTAAATGTTGGCTCAGAAGGTCTGCAGCTACCTAAAAAGCTGATCATCTCTTCCTGTGCAGCAGGTTTGTAGTAAGTGGGTGGGGTTTTACCAGCATTTGGAGGAACCTGGGAAGACAAAAGCTTTTCACCCTCGGCCACTTTTCTGGGCTGCTCTATTCAAATTATTCAGCGCTATTTCCTGAGTCCCTGTGCAGCCTTGTTTTGTACAACGTATCGCTTCCAGCTTCTGAGGGATGGCTTAGAACTCCTAACTCCTCTTCCTCTTGCTGTGTCATTTTTCTCATGCTGTTTAGGAGTGGGATTGATGAGAGATGCAACATCTCACATATGGGAGAAATAACAGTCAGTTACAGATCTCTTACTGTGTTTTTTTTTCTTTGCCAGCTTAGTCTTTGTTCTGCAAGGCCAGAAGTTTCTCAATTAAATTTTGCCTGGTATTACCAGCCAAAATAAATATAGCTATTTTTCCTGTTTTTTTCTCAGTCTTTCTCTCTGGATTGGGTTTTAATTACTGTTTTTCTTATTGCCCGGTTTAAGTTTTACTTACTGTTTTTCTCATTGTTTCCACTTCTTTTTTTTTGGAATTCGCAGGGTCATCAGTAAAACAGCAATAAAACTGTATTACCAGACATCATAAGTGCACTCATGCTGTCTAACATGTTTTCTAAAAATATCTCAGGTATTGTTTCTCTCCTTTCCCAATGAATATTGGGATCTTTTTCATGTATTTACCTACCTGACTCTGATTATTGGGATCAGACACAGTTCCATTCCCAGGTATCTTAATGATATAATCGGAACTTTGTGAACTTTTTCTGAAAACAAGTAAGCTGAAAATTCCAATCCTGGTAAACAGGGTAGAAGGGGAGATGGTTTTCAGTCATATGTGCAGTTTTGGAAAGGAAAGGAGATGATAAACTGATTATCATTCTGAAATATCTTCATTATAGCTAAGGGAGGAAAAGCTGTAGTGGTGACAGAGATGGGAGAATTTCTTTATACGAGGCTAGTGCTGATAATTCCATTTTCTCTGTTTTCTATTCTGTTGTCAACTACTGCAGGAAATTCATGCTTAAACTGCATCTTTCAGAAGATTTTGTGTCACTGGTTGTATGGAAAGTTACATTAGTTTTGCAGAATGCTGCAGACTTGCAGTGTTTTAATGGTTTCAGAATGCAGCTGAACAAATTCAGGGAAGAAAATCCATTAAGAGCAATTAAATAAGAAGACATTTTGTCTGGCTTTGGAAATCTCTGAAGCACAAATCACTGGAGCTTGGGGAGGGTATTCTTGGGAGGGGAAGCTTAAAATAGTGGTCGAAAAGTGAATTAAGTTACACTGAAGTGTCATTTCAACAGCAGCATTTGAAGAGTTCCATGTTACTTCTGAATTGTACAATAGCTGTCCCCTCCGTCCAGGGTCACCTCCTGGGAGTTATGTTTCCATTTAGTGGCATGGTCTTTACCTTTTGGACAGCAAGGATGATTTGCTGATGAAATGCCATCACTGGATGTTGTCTAGAGCAGAATTACTCAGTGAAGCTACACAAGAATTCAAGAATTTCAGTATATATTATCGTGTTCACTCCCTCTGAAATCCATAAAAATACAATAACATAAATGAAATCATCCATCTAGTTCATAATGGAGCATTATAACCCCGTCTCCGTTCTGTTTCTGGTCTCAAAATCTAGGCAAAGAGAGCCCTCTGTCTGAAAGCTGTGACTAACTTCTGAAGAAAAGCTTGTCTTGAAGGCACTTCCATTTCACTCAGGGTGTCTCTCAGAGGAATGGCAACCCTTTTTCTTTCTTAAACTTTCCTCCCTGTGCCCCGTTGTCAGCCAGATTCCTTGGGAGTCTCTCCTGGATCACGATGGCTGTAATACTGGCTTTTTTAGGAAGACAACCTGTTGGTGCTACTTGCTGGTGATTTTTTCTGACCTGGGCTTTCAGTCAAGAGAAAAATGAAGTGAACAGATGACAAATGTCACTTGTCAAGACAAGCCCAGATGAGTGCTGTCACAGGAAGGCAACTTGTCTTGAACTGTTAAGTGCTGATTGGAAAAACAGTGCAAAATAAAAATGGCTCTAAAGGAACACAGCTGGTGCTTTTGGATTTTCTTAAATGCTACCATTCAATGGTTTTGCTAGTTATAGCATTTTGCTAGACGTGTAACTCCAAATTTACGTGGCATCTTTCTGTGTTCCTTGTTAACTAACCCCTCTAAACCTTGATTTTTCTTTTTTTTCTGGAATTCTGGTTGTGTATTTTTAGTCCGTACAAACGGGGAGATTTTCTGTGTGTTTTGAGATGTTTGGGTGATTGAAGTTCAGGGAGCAAGTGCCAGAAGTAGGACTTTGCTTTGTGATGTGGCTGGAACACAGGGAATCACTGAGGTGTTGGGGCAATGTCTGGAAGTACCAAGTGCTCCCTTCCATGGTGACTCATCTGTTCTGCCTGTGAAAGGTGGTCGACAGTTTTGTAATTATGGGGAAGAATGTGAGCTGCCATGTAAACAAACAGCTCTGCTGTAAGTGGAACAAAGTTTCTTGTCTCTCTGCTGTGTCAGTCGAGTGTGAGATGAAAAGCAACTCAGTGGTCTGGGCTATCAAACCCTTCTAAATCCACAAGTGTTCATCTTCTCCTGAGGCACTTTGGTAGGCTTTGCTTCTAGAAACAGAGAATGACGTGTGGGTGTCGTATGTAAAGCCCATAAAGTGACTCAAAATCCTGGATATGGACACTCCCACTTCACTTAAATGCAAGTAAATAAAGTAGTATATTTTCTATTTGACACCTCTGACAGGCAGCAGAGTTCTCCAGGGGAGGGCTGAAATGGGCTGTTAACCTGAGTTTTCTCTTTGTTTTACTGAAGAGAATCTGAATTTTAAGCCTGAAAAGTAATTATGAGAGGTCAGACACACAGTGAAGGCATTAAACAGGTTTAAAAACTGTTTAAACAGGTTTAAAAACTCTCAAGCTATGCTTGAGAGGCATAGCTACCATTGTGTGAAGTGTTAAGAGAAATTGAGAAGTACAGTGTATCAACCAGATGATACAGAATCAGATATTTAATTATCCATTAAACAATTAAATATAGCCTGGACTTCTTAAAGCACATCCTGAAGTGGACGTGCTTGAGTTTAAGAACAGGATCAAATGTAATGTTGAAAACATGTTAAAAAGAGAGAAGTGTTGCACAAAATTTCTTACTTTAAATGCTTCCACAAGACATCAAGCACAAATTGGAGCCTCCAGAGAATGAGCTCTTATGAGCTCTTCTTTTCCCTGATCATGAAGAGACCTTTTTTAGACTCCCTGCCTACCATATTCCCTATCTGTCAAAACAGGCTTTCAATGGCTGTGGTCTCCCAAGGAGTAAATTTTTTGTATTTTATATTGGGAGTTCTTCCTAGCAGAGCAGTACCCAAGTACCCTTAATTAATTCCCATAATCTCTCCATGCTGGTGCTCGTTCTCTTATACATTTGAGAGACACATTTCCTCTTTTGTTAAGCAAAGTACTGTAAAGAGTATTGATAATTTTAAGGTGCTGTATTTGTACCTGCCCATTTTGAGATCTGCTAGGTGACCACAAGGTGATGATCCCAGGTTTATGAAGCCACCCACATAATTTATCTTCGTACCCTGGAACTATCTCTGTCTATCTGTGGGTGTGGTTTACTTAATCTCTAGTATCTGCAATTAAAGACATTCTATTGTAATGGATATCTGAACCTTAAAAGAAAATATAAAAAAAGCTGTAAAGTCTTTTTTGAAAATGTTACTTTAAATAAGAAGGCAGAGAGATTCAGATTACACTGGAGAGCAGTCACATGTTTAGAAAAGATGGGAGGTAGCATACAGCATATATGTTTAAGCAGTCTTTAACGTGCTCTCAAGTATAAAAAATTTGTTAATTGCGAGGGGAGGAAGCCCCCACATCTTTGATCTGGGGAAAATAAATGTAAATTGGTGTATGTTAGACAGTGTCATGGAAAAGTTGTAAATGTGGGGGCTGGTATTAAATATTTAATTATTTTATGATTGAATGGTTTTGATGATTGAGTGTGAAAGTGAATATTGATATTCTAAAATAGGAGATAAATTTTGCATGTTGAATGGTACAAATTTAGAAGTGCAGAAAAAGATTTTGGAGAATTGAGATAGCAAGTGGAACTTCATATGGCATGTTGAGATTTTTTAAATGGTAGAATTTGAAACAAGTTGTATCACCATCTTATGTACCTGGTGTTCAGGAAACTGAGGTGAGTATCAGAAGAAGTAGAGAATGTGAAGACAAAATTAGAAGCCCAAACAATATTTAGTTTGATAAAGAACAATATAGAAGCCTGTACTGGAAAGCACGGTCTTATGTAAAAGATAAATATAGTTTAACATGACATTTTACTGGAATCTAATCACCCTCCTCTCAGACACAGAACAGCAGAATGAAATTTCAGATAAATGATAAAATCATATCCAAGAACTGTTTGCAGAGGAGACAGACAGGAGGGAGGGTGAGCCAACACCTACCCATTAGAGGGTTAGAGAGGGATTCTGCTGACTTTTGCAGGATGAAGGGGGTATCCCCTCACACTGAGGAGCAGCAATTATAATGTAAAATTAATTTGTGGAACTCAAGCTTGGCAAGGTATCTTTAAATAAGAGCTCCCTGGAGTCTTGCAAAAGGATGTCAAATAACAGAGGAGGAGAAAATCCCTATATGATGGTGTTGGTTAATTTGCCCCCTGGTCCTCTCTTCCCTCATCCTTCAAGCTGTCACCTGACTGTACAAGCAACAGAGTTTAGGAATAAACTGCCCCAGAGGAAAGACTTTTAAAACTACCGACTTTCAGAGGTTTCTTACCTTTCCTAGTAAGGTGAGGTAATAGTCAGAACTGAAGAAAAACTAGTGGATTTAAAAATGTTTCGGTTCCTGATCCAAGATGGTTGTGGTGTTTACATCTGCAGTTTTTCAGAGTCAATTTGTCAGAAGTTAAAACCGTTGACAGAAGCAATTAAGTAAATTCAGGTAGAGTAGCAGTGGTATAATGGTAAGAAGAAGAGGGATTAGTGAGGGAAAGCAAGCTGGGCTCTGGAGCAGATGAAGAGAGACCAAAGTAGAGCAGTGTAGAATGAGCAGAGATGGGGACAGTGACAGAAGTGTCCTGTCATTTGACTTGTATTTTTTTTTTCTTGGTTTGTTTTGCTTTTAGAAATAGAAGGCTCTTAAATTCACTAGCATATATATTCCCGGAGTGGGCTGAAAAATTACTGATGTGCAGTTTTCTGTTAAGAAATGATGATTTGATGGAATTGCAGTGCTCTGTGGGAATGGTTGGTGGGCTGCCCAGCTGCTTTGCTCTGCTCTTGGCTGTGGGCCATCCTGTCTGCTCCCCCAGCTGCCTGTCATGTGGGCCTGCTGCCTTGGCTCTTGGATCCCATTTGAAGTATTTGTACATTCCAACAAATAAAACAGCAAATCACCAATTAGAACACCAATTAGTGATCACTACTTAACCAACTACAGTCTTAATTGGACAATCATTTTCAGTAATAATTGATTGATCCCTCACTAGCAACCGTTAATCAATGATCTTACATTTCAGTACTTAAAAAAAATGTAAAAAATTACATAATCTTGGTTTAGTTTTCAATATATTTATAGGAATACATAAAATATATACCAAAATATGCTCTCCAATAACATTTTTGATTTTCAGATGTTGTTGACTAGTGTAAAAATCACGTAAAAATTAAAGCAGTCCATGAGGGTTTTTTCCCCAAACTCGATACTTGGAATTTTGTTCCAAATGTGGGATTTTGTTCAGTTTGCAGAACAAACTGTTTTTATGCTGGAGCTAATGAAGCCTGAGCAATGACGAGCTGGTGTCTGTTGTCCTTTCACGCCTCCTGTCCTTTCTTCTCCCACTTAAGCACACACAAACTGAAATTTCTGTAGTTTTCCTAGTGCAGCATCCTGAATGACATCTTGTTCCCTCTGAGCAGGAAAAGCACATGCTTGATTTAAAGCTATGCTAATGGGCTAAGTGTCTCTTCCCAAAGAGGAGAGAGTAATTAAGCTATGTATGCTTTCTGCAAGTAGGCTTTGGTTTGGGGACTCTTTTTTCTATCTAACAGGTATTTTCAGTGACATTCCTCAAGTTTTTAATCTTTGAGCTGCCTCGCTTTCTCTAAAATTCATTTGAAGGCAGCTAATAGGTTCAAGAGTTACTCAGCTAGAAAAAACAACATAAAAGCAGCAACAGCATTCTTAGGGGACTTGGTTAAAAATTAAGCTTTAAATTTTTCCATTAAGCAGAGTTCCAGATTGAGCTGGAACTGCCCGGCACAATGTAGCTTAATATTCAAGGGGAACAACCATAGAGAGTTTTGCCACTTAATTTTTCTGACTGTTTTCCTTTGTTTTTACTGCTTTGTTTGTGTGTATTTGAATCTCTTTATAGTCATTCATGCCTTAGTATGTTCAGCTTGTCCACTCCCCTTTTCTGTGGAGTGCTGCAGGTAGAACAGCTGTGTAATTAATGATAGTAAGGCTTTTTTCCAACACTGGTGATTCTCCAGCAGTGAGAACTGACAGGGAAATAATGGGGCTACTTGTCAACTCAGTGGGATTCCTATCTTTGCTGGAAAGGGTTAGAAAAATGGTGAATCAAGGACAGAAAATTCCATACTAGTAGCTCTACTTCATAAAATGTTATGAAGATGATAGGTATAAATAATGATGATCGTTTGCTATTATAAAAGAGAATAAAACACTTCAATAAACTGCCTAAATGTCATCTTCCAAAAAAGCTGTTTCAGTGATGTTTGTATGTATACATGACTGACATTAATTTCTGTGCTTTTATTGAAAATATTTTTGAAGAGATCTAATAGTTTTTATCAGGTCAGCATATCTGGGTGGGGAAGGAGAAAAGCCAAATCCTTTAATAAGTATGAAATAAGAGCAGTACTTGTCAAAGAAAAACAGGGATTGAGAAGAACTGTTCTGTGCTTAATTTGCTTGTGCTAATCAATGTTTGAGTCCCACCTGAAGGGTATGAACAAAATAAGGAAGTGCCTACAGGACACCATTTATGTGGGAATCTCTGGAAATTCACAGGACTGGGTGCCTCCCTGAAGTGCTTGTGCACAAATGGATGCAGCATGGGCACAAATACAGGAAGAGTTAGAAATCCATATGCAGTTGCAGGGCTGTGATCTCACTGGATCCCAGAGGTGCAGTGGGATAGTTCAGGCTCATCTCCTGTTCACACTCACGGAAGAACTGGTTGTCAGGCAACACTGGCTGCTGGGGCTGTGAAATGGTGGAGTCCACAATCCTGAGACAAAGAAACAAGGCAAATGGGAGAAACAAAACCTCACACTTAGGAGAGGAGACCTTGGTCTGCTTAGGGATCAGCTTGGAAGAATTCCTTGGAGATGGCCCTGGAGAGAAGGGGTGTTCATGAGAGGGCATGCAAATTTTGAAGAGTAACTTTCTCTGAGCTCCAGAACAGTCCACCCTGGCTTGCAGGACGTTACATTAAAAGGAAAGGAATTGTGCATAGATGAACACAATGCTTCTGAAAAAACTCAGGCATAAAAAGCATACAGGAGGAAGAAGCAAGGGTAGATGACTCTGGAGGAATATGGAGACATCATCCAAGCGTTCAGGGATCACATAAGGAAGGACAAAGCCCACATGGAACTGAATGTGGTGAGGGATGTGAAGGGCAGCAAGAGTGCAAGAGAGCTTCTGCAAGTATATCAGCAGCAAAAGGAAGATGAAAGAATATGTGAGTCTGCTGCTGAGTGAGGCAGGTAACAAAGGAAATGGAGAACACTGAGGTACTTAATATTAGCCTTCTTCACCTTGGTCTTTACTGGTAGGACTCACCTTCAGGATTCTAAGACCTTTGAGACCAGTGTGCAAGTCTAGACTCAGGAAGACTTGCTCCCAATAGAGGAGGATCAAGTTTGGGAACATTTAAACAGATGGGATATCTGCAAGTCCATGGGACCTGATGGGATGCAACAATGAGTGCTGAGGGAGCTCATCTGTGTCACTATGAGACTACTCTGAATTATCCTAGAAAGGTTGTGGGGATGGGAGCATTCCTGAGGCCTGGAAGAAAGCAAATGTCACTCCTGTCTCCCAGAGGGACAAGAAGGAGGATCCAGGGAACTACGGGCCAGTCAGCTTCACTTGTATCACGTGAAGGTGATAGAGCACATTATCCTTGGCAGCTTGTTTCCAAGCTCACCCAGGGTGGGCAAGTCTCTGGAAGTCATCACCATGAATTTATGAAGGAGAAATAATGGGTACACAATGGGTAGCTTGGTAGAGGGGGTGAGAGCCGTGGATAATGTTGGTGTTTACTTTCGTAAGGCTTTCCACACTGTTTCACATAATATGGTCATAGACAAACTGATGAAATACAGATTAGATGAGTGGTCAGTGGGGTAGGTTGAAAACTGGCTCACCTGGGCTGAGAGGATTGTGATCAGCATCTGTCACGGTCTAATCCCAGACAGCAACAAAGTACCACACAGCCACTTGCTCACTGCCACTTTTCCCAGCTGGTTGGGATGGGGAGGAGAATCAGGAGGAAAAAAAGAAGAGAAAAACCTTGTGGGGTGATATAAAAGCAGTTTAATAAGTGGAAAAAAAGCCACATAATAATACTTATGATAATACTTGTAATAACAGTAGTAATAGTTGTAATAAAAAGGAAAGTTAAAACCCAGGAAAAACAAGTGATGCACAGTACAGTTGCTCACCACCCAGTGACCAATGCCCAGCCTGTCTCTGAGCAGTGATCAGCCCCTTCTGGGCAGCTCCCCTGTGTTTATGTCCTGGACATGACTTTCTATGGTATGGATTATCCCTTTGGCCAGTTTGGATCACTTGTCCTGGCCGTGTGCCCTCCCAGCTTCTTGTGCAGCTTCTCCCTGTCAGAGCATGGGAAGCTGAAAAGTCTTGATTTGGGGTGAGCACCACTCAGCAACAACTAAAACATCCGTGTGTTATCAACATTATTGTCATCCTTAATCCAAAGCACAGCACTGAGCCAAGCTACTAAGAAGAAAATAAACTCTATCCCAGCCAGAACCAGGACAGCAACACAAAGTCCAGCTGGAGACCAGCCACACCAGTGGTTTACCCCACGGGTTGGTAGTGGGGCCAGTGCTCTTTGTCATCTTGGGTTAATGACCTGTGTTATGGGGTAGAGTTCACCTTCAGCAGGTTTGCAGAGAATACAAAACTAGGAAGAGACAACATAGTTGAGCTGCTGTTCAGAGGGAGCTAAACAGCCTACAGGAGCCTCATGGTGTTCAACAGAGGCTGAGTCCTGTGTCTGAGGAGGAACAACCCAGTGCACCAGCACAGACTGGGGGCTGACAGGCTGGAAAGCAGCTCTGCAGGAAAGGCCTGGGGTGTCCTGGTGCAGGAGTTGACTCTGAGCCAGTGGCATCCTGGGCTGTGTAAGGCAGAGCATCCCCATCAGGTTGGGGGGTTGATCTTTCTTCTCTGCTGAGCTTGGGTGAGATGTATGTGGAGTGCTGGCTCCAGTGCTGGGCTCCTGAGGGACTGCAGCAAGTCCATGGGCCCGTAGGACTGAATAAGGGCTTGGAACATCTGTTGTACGAGGGGTGGAGGCTGGGAGAGCTGAGACTGTTCAGCCTGGAGAAGGCTCAGGTGCATCTTATCCAGCTGCACAGGTGGAGCCAGAGTGTTCTTGGTGGTGCCTGGTGAAACAAGGAAAGGCAGCAGGCACAAATAGAAAACACAAAATTAATTCTAAACACACAAAAATAAATTTAATTAATTAATCGAGTGTGAAGGTGATTAAACAGTGAAGAAGGCTTCCCTGAGAGTTTGTGGGGCCACACATTTTTCAAACCCAGCTGGACGTGATCTTTGGAAACTTGCTCTGGTTGTCCCTTCGTTGAGCAGAGGGTTGGACTAGAAGATCTCCAGAGAGATCATCTCTTTTTGTGCAAGCATTAGACAAATTGCTTTACTTACAAAGCATCCAGTCTCAAATATGGCTTTCTATTTGGAATGAGGGGGTTGGTTGGTTTGTTTGTTTGTTTTGAGGTTTTATTGTTTTGGGGTTTTTTTGTTTTTTAAATCATGTATCATACAAAATAAATTGGAAACTTCGTGATTGTTAACAGCATTCGGGGAATCCGTAGGGAGAGTATTAAATTTGATTAGGTGAATCATCTCTATAAAATGTGTGTCAGAGTGAATTTAGTCTTTATGCACTGCACAACACCTTTGCTCACTTGATTCGTTTGAGAAAAATATTGTTTTCTGTTTAAAATACTTAAATTATTGAAAATATTTGTATCAAGTGAAAAATGAAGATGTTTACATCAAGTGAGATTTTATAAGCTTCAGTGGAAGGAACATAAGTCAGATACCAGTAGCAACAATCATAATTTAGACGTTTGCTTGTCTGTCTGAGTGACAGATGTGAGGAGGTACAGTAGTTGGTCAGTAATCCCTTCTGCCAAGGCCCTAAGTTTGTTTATGAATAAGGAAATACCCAGTTTACAAAACTGCACAGATTCTGTCATTAAAGGGGAGGATTTGAGTTATTTATTGTTGTTTTATCATTTTGTCTTTCATATGAAAGTTCTCCCTATAAAGTGGGCATTGCACAGTGTTACTCAGGGGGTTTTGAAATTATTAATGTCTCGAGTTAGTTGCTGTTTGTGGGTTTTGATAATTTTCTTGTAGTCTTTTCTTCATATACTCTGTTCTTTGCTGTGTGACAAGAAGCTTTTTTTACAGATAGTGCTGGAAAGCCACTGGAGGGACAGTGTTGGATCAAGGCTCCCACTTTAGATTGTTCAAGCAGGTCTTGCCATGTGTGTTTTAGTCCATGGGTGAAAATGGGGCCATAGCAGTGTTTTGGTGGGACAGCAGTGCTGCTGAGAAGTTGGAGTAGTTTTCATTCAGGGGGGAGCCACAGGGAATGTGGAACTGTAGCACTGGTGGGGTGTTGCAAAGGGTGTGGACAAATGTACTGTCTTTCCTGAAGAGGAGATGAGAAGGGAGCAGGATGGGGGGAGGAGAGTATAGTAATTTAAAAGATACCTACCACTTACAAAGGGGGAAAAAAATTAAACTTTGTAGATGATGTGGGATTTTTGTTTATTTGGTTTTTATTAGTTTCGTTTTTTTCTGCTTCACTTCTGTTAAGAATTTTTCTGTGAAAGGAAAAAAAAGGAAGTTTTTTTTTATGAATTAAGAAAGATCTATTAGCCGGTTTTGTTCTACAACTAGTAGGTGTATTTTGGCAATATTTACTCTCTGAAAAGATCATCTTAAAGACAGTGAGGAATTACTTTGTAGTTATTTACCAAGATATTACAATGTGGAATTACTTTGTAGTTATTTCCCAAGATATTACATATGTCAGAATATATTTGTCACAAGAATAATGATTTTTATGTATTAATTTCTTCCACATGGCTGCTGGGATGCAGACACACACCCAGTAACAGATTTTTGACTATTGTGATTATTGCTCAAGAAGCAGGGTCATGCAAGCCTGTTAGAGATGGCTGTATTTTAGAGATCCTGGTCACCTAATGATTTTTCAGGTGCTATAATATTTCTTGAAGGCAAAACTGATGATACTGCTCTGCAGTACTCCCCTCACAGGTACCTGAGTATTTCTGCAGGTGATGGAAACATGCAGAACATGTAGATAGGTAGCTCTCTTCTTCATGTTTGTACAAATGTAAACAAATTTTATTTGAACCCTCCTCTCTTCTTCCTGAACACTTACAGTCTCTGTGCTAGAGCCTGTCAGCTCCCAAAGGTGTGGAGCTGTTTGTGCACAGGAGCCCAACTGGAATTTTTTTATGCTTTACAAGCTCTCCAGGGAGCTGTTACTACGTATTGAGTAGTGTCAGGAGGAGGGATTAGGCACCACAGTGCCAAAACTTCATCTTTCTTTTTTTTTTTTCCCCGGTAAAGAAATAAACATATTCACACATTTAAACACAAAAACTGTTCTTTTGCTTCGAACAGGTGGCCGAGAGACCCTGTGACCACAGGATGCGACGTAAACTGTAAACCCTTGTTTTCCTGGTTGGGTTTTCTGAGGAGCAGTGGCCGCCTGCCCACGTGTGTCTTGTGCAGCCTGAAGTGATGTGGGCTGGGCTGTGGGTTCCACTGGGACTTGGGCAGCTCAGGAAAGGGCTCAGACCTTGCTGGAGTTAATATGTCATCAAAGGCTTCGGTTCCTGTCAGTATTAAGCAAGTGAAAAACAGTCACTGGTCTCTCCTAATGGTGCTGAACTCCATCTTTTTTCCACAATTTTCTTTCAGACTTCCACTAACCGACTACATGGGGACTTTGTTTCTCTTGTTTTGTTTATTTTGTAGTGTGGTGAGGTACACACTGATTTCTGCCTAAATATTGCCTACTTTTTAATGAGGACATATTATTCCGTGAATTATTTTACCTCCATCTGGCCCTGCCCCATAGAGTCACAAAGAATCACGGAATTGTTAGAGTTGGAAGGGACCTCTGGAGATCATCCAGTCCAACCCCCCCCTCTCCCAAGGCAGGGTCACCTGGAGGAGGTGACTCAGGAATGTGTCCAGGTGGGTTTGGAATGTCTGCAGAGGGGAGGACTCCACACCCTCCCTGGGCAACCTCTTCCAGTGCTCTGCCATCCTCAATATAAAGTTCTTCCTCACGTTGAGGTGGAACTTCTTGTGTTTTAGTTTGGGGCCGTTGCTCCTTGTCCTGTCGCTGGGCACCACTGCAAAGAGCCTGGCACCAAACTCTGACACCCCCTTGGAGATATTTATTTGTACTGATAGCAGAAATGGTGTATTTGCCTACGTGTCTCACTGGTTAAGGACCTACATGAAGGAGGCTGACAGGAGGCTGTGATGGCATTTCATGTTTTTATCCATCTTGTGCTGAGCCATAGATGCTGTTTTCTCTCAAGTCAAACATTGATATGTAGCTTAGGAGGCTTCAGTAGTGTTTGAAAAGTCACTATAGGTTTGATTTGCATTTTGGTTGTAGCAGTGTAGGCATAGAGAGTTTTTACTTATGTTCCAATCTGTTACTTGTGCTAATGCTGTTGTTTATGGGGAGCTACCAGTGAACTTGCCTGGGAGAATGATCCAGTTAAATAATCCGTTTTATCTGGTTATTAATAACTCAGATCAGTTCTGTCATTCAGTTGGCTGAATGACACTACTCTAAAAATGCTTGTGTCAGCACAAACGAGAGGCAGTGTTTGGGAATGTTTCTGCATCAGCAGTACCATGGAACTATGGCAAAAACTGTTCCTTTTCCTTTTTAAATGGCAAGGCCCTGGCTGGATGCTGCCCTGAGACTGCTCTGGGTCTTTAACATCTTTTCATACTCTCTAGGAGTACCTGCTGGAGAGATTTTCATTTGCAAGCATAACTTCCTGGTTAAGTCTTGTGTTTATAAAACACGAATTTGGAGTCAGTAACAGGGTCTCAACTGCATGTGAGAGATAAGTGTGTTACTGGTGGAGAACATCTGGGCCCAGATGTGGCAGCCATACATTTGTAGAGTCAGTCCAAGATGGGTGTCTGTAATCTGAATGTGAGTGTGGCCACTTGTTAGATGGGACAGGTGCATTTTTCTGGCCCTGTGTTTATTATAGATAAAGTGTCACTGTGATGGGCTGGGCTGTGTCTTTCTGCTGGATTTGCTGCCTGCACCCTTAAAGGTGGAGAAAAAGGCTTTGTGTGGACTTGGCCTGAAATGCCTGGAGAACAGAACTCATGGAATGTTGGGGATCTGTTTCCATCTGCTGCTTCAAAGAGACTATAAACCAGTTGTTTGATAGAAGGCCTGTGAGATGGGTGGAGTCTTCCTCATTGGTTGTTTTTTCTTTTTGCTTGATTGCTCAAAACAGACAAGACTAAAAGTCTCAAATATGCTTATTCAGATCAGTTGCCTAAAAAGGTACATAGAGATGTATTTTTGCCTTCTGAGCTACCTGTTGACAAAAATGTATATGCCACACTGTTTTATAAAATAGAATTGAACTGTTGTTCAGCCTTAAATAGTGCGTGTAAGTAGCAGAATGCACAATAAAAGCTTGACAATTTTCTTAAATTGCATAAGCGTGGAAAATGGAAAGAGGTATTTGAGCCATCTAGTGGTTGGCATGAAACATATTAACATTTTTTAATAGTTCATAGAAAATGTAAATGATGTCAGCTTGGAAATAGCATTTCTGATTTCTCTGCTTTTAGTTGCATGGCTGTAAAATGAAAAAATCCAAATATTCACCTTCAGGTTTGAAGCATGGTCTGTTTTGGTTTGTATCTTTTTTTTTATTCTAGATTTTAGTGAAAAGAAAGCTCGGATAACATAAAAATTAAACTAGAAGTTAGTAGCCAAAGAATGAGTTTTGCTAGCATGAGGTCCTCAGAAATTTTGTGGGTTGTCAAGAAATTCAAGCAAAGGATTGTAATAAGATAATTTTGTTCTCTACTTCTCACTAAAAAAATGTTTGGAGGGAAAAAATTTAGCTTACATTCTACCTCACCAGCTGTTTGTAGCAGGGACAAAATTACAAGATTAATCCTTACTGGAACACATGGAATGGATATTCTTTGTGAGAAACTTGTCAAATAAAACTAGCAGAGGCAACCGAAAACAGATTTCTTAAGACGGGCTGTGTTGTGGTAAACAGAGTCACAGAATCTTATGATTTTAAGAAAAACGACATTTTGTAGATGAAAATTTTGTGTAGTGATCCTGCTTGGTCCTGATCTGCATTAAGCTGTTGTAGCTTTTCATATTGGCTGTTACCAATAGGAACTTGACTGCACGTTGAACTTGGTATTCTGCAAAAGTAATGAACTTTATGTGTATTTCCCCTTCAGTTATTTGTGGGAAAGTGCCACGCACTGGAACACTGTGGTGTCTTCCAGTCCTTGCAAAAGTCGTGTTCCAAGTTCAAACTCAGTTTAAAATATAATTTTTAATCTTAGTTTATTAGATTGGTCTTAATATTATGAACAAGCAGTACTAATGGTGTCACACGTGTGTCAGAACAGATAAATTCATGAGCCATACTGACATTTCAGAATTTGCACCTCTGCATTTGAGGTGATCTCTTAGATCTTGCCCTGTTTTTCACTGAGAAGACAGTGGCAGCTTAACATATTTTTGAGATCAGTCCTAAAAGGTTTTTAAGGCTAAAGGAGAGTGAGAGAAGAGTGGGAAAACCAGTCACAGAATGAAGGACAGTGATGGTTTATTTGTACTTTAGTGGCGTGAGGTCCATCTGAAAGATTTATGTGAACTTGATACATAAATTACATTTTGAAAAATCGCCTGCATCTTGGTTCTCTTGTGCCTTGAAAGTTGGTTCCTATTAACCCTTAGGATCAAAATATCATCAGGGAGACGATCCTGAATCTGTAACTTGCTTGGACTGTAAAATGTGATGGATTCCATAAGAGGAAATTAAATTCTTTGCAGGTTGAAGAGGTTTTAGTGGTCTGGCGTGTTTTTGTTTGAATTTTGCAGTATGGCAAAGAAGGATTTTCGTGATCACTGTTATTCTCAATCTTTATGATGATCTAGACTGGACTGAGATTGGGGGATATCAGAAGTGATACTGGATAATTTTAAGTTCTGTTCTACAGATGAGCCTGACCCAAGCACAGTGAAGGTTCCTGGTGTGTGCTGTGTTTTGTAGGCTTCCATGTGGCACATGTGAAAATCTATTTTACTTCCTCATTTAAAATGACTTTTAAATCAAGGTATTACATACGCTCAGCTTTTGAGCTTGCCTTCCACCTCGTCTCTTGTTCCCAGAGCACACTTGGAGAGTGGAAAAAACATGGAAGATCTTTTCTCTTTATGATGTCCGTGTTGTGTTTTTGTTGAATGAAACAGGAATGTGGTTTTATGGTAGTGTTAAAGTGTCATCCTCTATTGTTTAGGCACTTCCCCCTCCACTTGTCCTGTTCACGTGTTCCAGTGCTCTGATTGCTGTAGTATCTGGTTCTACCACAGCATTTTTTTGGAAGCTGTCCATTGCTGGAGCCATGATCCAGCTGTACTCGTGAAAGGATCTTTGGCATTTCCCCTGGTTTTCATTTGCATTTGGAAGACACAAATGAGGGATAATGAAATTGTCATATTAGGTCCTGTTTCTGATGAATGCTGCTCTTTGAGTTGTCTTCTGGTTACCAGTTATGTTATAGGAGAAATTTGGTTATAACTCTCATATCTGGATTGGTTTTAAGGCAAAACTAGGATTCCTTGTGTGGAATTGCTTATAAATGGGATCTGCTGAAGAAGTGTGTGCAAGTGGAAGAGGGATTATCTTGAAGTACAGTCTTCAACAGTGGAAACTCCAGCTCTTATCCATGTGTCAGAGCTTTGGGATCTATACCTGCTCTTTCAGAATCAGAATTACGTATAAGAAAAGCCTAAAAATGTGTCACAGGCAGCATGTGCAATGTTGTCTCCTGTAAATAATGGATTAACTCTGCTAAATAGAAAACAACTGTGCTGTGGCCTAACTTTGCAAAAGAAAAAGCAGTTTGTTTATTTTTCAGAATTTAGGAAATATGTATTAATTATTTATAGAACTGGATAGTTAAACATTCATTAAAAGTCATTAGTAATTTCACTTTAGAAGTAAATCACAGTTTCTGTGAAAAGAAAATGGAGGGAAAATGGGTTTCCAGAAGGGGAATGTTTTTTGTTGTTTTGGTTTGGTTTTTCCCTTCAGCAGAATAGGGAGATAGGAAATAGAAATTTGATTAATGATGAAGAAATATGATTGTCATAGGTTTGAAGCTGATGGTCTTTATTTTTTGGTATTCAGGAAAGTGACATTTCCTTAAGCATATTCTCAGATTCATTTAATTAATGTTCTACATTAGACACAAATTACAGTGTGTAGCTTTGTTTACTTCTATGTAAGTATAAATTATTATGACTATGAAATGGTGTTTGGTAATAAATTTTTTATTATTATTATTATTATATTAAATTGCCAAAGATTTCCACTTCATCATTTCCTTCCCTGCTTTTGGACAAGTAGAACAGAGCACATCGGTTTCTCTGGTGTAAAAGTGCTTGAATATTATTATTACTTTTCCTCCAAAAATATCCCCTTTTTTGTGATCATGGAGAATCACTTCTTTTTAATGTCTGCCCATCTTTTCATTCCTTCTTTTTGGTTCTTCCCGTTCAAGGTGAATTTTAAATACACGTATCTTATAATGGAAATAGAATGTCAAAGGATGAATAAAATACTGGAAACTGAATCTTAGAGCATATGGTTGTCTAATCTGGGTTTTAAACACTGTTTCTTTCCTTTACAGAATGCTGCCTTTTTATATGGCCTTGGTTTGGTCTACTTCCATTACAATGCCTTTCAATGGTAAGTTGGAATAAATTGATAGTTTTTGTGGTGTTTCATGGGTGTGTGAGTATTTCACCTTCAGTTCAGTGTGAGCGTGCCATAGTTTATTTTTGGTTTTATTAGAGATACGATGTTTGCAGGTGAAACTGTCCTGGGTCACATACCTGACTTGGGGCAGCCACAGCAGTTGCTTGAAAAGGGAAAGCACTGACAGGAGAATTTTAGCTCCCTGTAACAGGCTTCAGCAAAGGGGATGGAGCAGAATGACTCAGCAGGCTTTTGTGAATTGTTATCAACAGTCTGTAGCCTGTGCATGTTGGAAAGCCTGTTTACAAAAAACTTTCATCTTGGAAAAGAAGTGGGAAAATGGGATTGTTTTCATTTCACTTGGTAGTCAGCAATTTTTACATCAGAGGAGAGTTTTGGATGTGAGAAGCAGCACACCCAGACTTGAGTCAGTGTTTAAAACTGATGTAAAAACTGAGAGTTAAAGAGTTGTAATTTCTGTCATGGCTTTGGGGACTGAACAGGGCTGCTGGGCATGGAGGGAGGGTTGGTTTCCAGCTGGGATTTTGGTTCTGCCTTGTCTGTGATGAGAGTGGTGAACAGCAAACAGAATGGACTCGGTCACTGAAGTTCTACTGAAAGGTCCTCAGACTTTCATTGGGGTTTATTCCTGCAGGGAGTGAAGTCAGTGTCACTGCAAAAATGTCAGAAGGGTGTAGTGTTGATATCAGTGCTTTGTTACACTCAGTGTGGAAACTGTTAGTACAGTAAGTGTGACTTTAGTACTTGATTGATTGCTAGAAAGGTTCATTGTCTTACTGAGCTAAGAATGACTGCAGTTACAGAGACGCTCAGTGACCACCGACTGACGGGTTGGAGCAGTGAGGTGGGATTTCTCCCTCCACCCCTCAGTAAATTGTTTTTATGTACCTGTAAGAGAAAAGATTTTTGCTTTCCTCAGGAAAATGCACATAAAACTTTTATTTCTCAAATTAAAATAGATTGGTTAAGTCACGAGCTTGAAACATGGATTTTTTTTTTTTTATCTTGCAATTTACTGCTTTCTTTGTTGATAGCAGTGAAATGAATGCCGTGTATTGTATGTGACATGCAATTCTATTGCATTCTAATTAACAAGAGAAGAACAGAAAAGTTTTCAGAAAACCTGAGAATCCACTGTTTAAGATTGGGATCAGCCTTGGTTGAATTTCACCAAGTTCCAGATTGTTCTGTTTCTTACGCAGTCTTGTCTTCAGCATTTAGCATTCAGAAGTACTCTGTGCACAAGGTCTTACAAGGTGGATCTTGTTACAACTTGCACTGTGAAAGTGGTAGATAAAATTAAATAACACAAAGCACTTAGATTTAGAGTAGTTAATCTTTCATATAACCACCTGCTCAACACAGGCTTTTGCCATTAGCAGATTGTGCTATTTAGCACCTTACAGCGGATGGAGCAGCAAAGTTAGGTGGTTGTGAGGCCTAAGTATTAATAAATTAGAGTTTTGAATTAATTTAGATTTTTCTTCCATGCCTTTAAGTGAGGTTATTGAGAACATGAGTATAAGCTGGTGCCTTAACTGGCATAACTGCACATAAAGCTTATGTTAAGGTTGTGTAGAATAATCATATTTGCCATTTCATTCGTACAACAAAGTTACATATGGTGTGATACTAAGAAAATTGTGTATCATTAAAGTATTTGGTAGAATTTTTAGAGGAAGAAAATCTAATGTAGGTAAAATCTTACACCTTTATGTGCAATATTGATTTTTAACCCCTTCAAGTGCTTTTCCTCCCCCTTTTTCTGTGTTTTCTTAGGGGCGAGCGGAGTGGGATGTGTGGTTGTGGGTGTTTAGTTGTGACAAAATCATAATAAACATGGAGATGAGAGCAAGTCATTTACAGGGGATGTTCTTGGTAGACCTTAATTCTCCTCAGAAGTCTCTTGCAGTTTGCAAGGAGAATCCTCCTTCTTTCACAGTGAAATGCTGGTCAAACTGCCTTATTTCCTGTTGCATTTTTTCCATCTATTTATGCTCATAGGACACGGATCTTTATATTTCAGGCAGGTAGAGGAGACCTCTAGGCTGTTTAAGGTGGTTTAAGCTATCATACTTCATCCATTTTTTTTTTATTGACACCACTTTAGATATTCAGAGATTTTAATGAGAAGCAAGTACATAGTCCTCCTAAAAGGAAGGCGTGAGGAAGTGCTTGAGGTTTTTTCACATCTCATGTAAACAGGGATAATAAAAAAGCAAGTGGGAATAAGGTCAACTTTAGAATTCTTGTTCATATTTTTTGAAATTATTTCTTAAGTTTTCCAGCTTTCATAAAATGAAGTGTTGGATTGGATCCAAGACGCATATGCAATTCACTGTAATTCAATATTGTACACTCATTTATATCCTAATGCAGCTTTACAGCATTATCTTAAGTACAAATCCTAGCTGATACAGCATTTTACGTTGGTCATTTTGTTTGACTGTTTGTGCAAGTACTGAATGTTCCCAGCATATATACAAACATTGCAACAGAAAGCTATTCCATGCAATTATAACAGTAAGATTTGCCATAAGGGAATAGCTCCATAATTGAGTATAGTAAAATAGGTCTTAGGGGTCTCAAATTTTGATACTCCCTTCTTTTGCACCATTTACCATCAAGCAGTAAGTAAAGTGGTTGTCTGATTTTCACTATTGTTAGACAACAGGTAGAATAGGGTTAGCTGAGATATTCACGTCACTTGAATAATTTCATGTCCTCTGTAGTTGTCTTTTAGATTGAACATAAAAGAATTTCAGTAGTTAATCCAAGGCTACCCTTCATTCCTGTGCAATACCTGCATCCAAGTGTAGTGGCTTGGATGCCAGATTTTTTCTTTACTTCAGTGAGGATTCTGACTTGTCTGTCATCTGCTGGTTTACACTGGCTTCCATCAAGATGGAAGGATGGAGTCCAAGCTCTGCTGTTGTGTCCTGGAATGGATTTAACAGCCTCTGGATCCCAGTGTGCCAGCTGTGGTGCTCCACGGCCAGCCTGCAGTGTTTTCAGTGACTGTCACCTTGCAAATTGCTGGACAACGTGTGTGAGAAAGACACAGGATTCCTTAGAAACACCTTGCAGGAAGCTGAGATCAGTCACCATTACTGCCCCATTTTAGGCTCATTGCCCTGAGGCTCCTCACCTCAGTCCAGGGTTTCCTTATCAGCTGTAAAAATTGAGTATTGTGTAAAACTCACTCCTTCAGCATTGACCCTGAAAAAAGCTAAAGATGCAAGAGATGATCCAGACCCTTTTTTTCACCTCCATCATGGCTGAAGATGGAGACTGCCTGAGGAAAATTGGTCATCTCTGAGTGGAACTTCTTGACCCATCTGCAGTGATCCTTGCCAAAGCAGAAGCACTGTCATCATCGTTCAGTGTCTGGATATCACAATATCTGGGACCACCATGTCTGCTTCTGACTCTCCAACTCAGATTCAAAATTGGATCTTGACATCAAGTTAACTTTCTTTTTGTTGTCTTTCTGTGATTGTACAGCAAACCACTTATTGGATTGATGAAAACTCTGCTAATGATAGGAAAAAAAGCCTACTCTCAGCTGCTGTTCTAAGACTTTGCTGCTCAAAATATTTCACCATTCAACTGTTGCAGCCCTGTGGACAGAGGAGTTGTAGCTAAAGACTGTAAAAGTATTTCATAAACTGCAGTGCCTGAGTAGTGCTGTGTGTGTACATTTTGTGTATGTTCAAACTATGATTATGAGTTTCAAATAGGAATTCTCAATCATAGCTCACATCACTTTCATTAAATGACATGAGGCTTAGAATAGGTGGTCAGAAAATTGAAAGACGATAAGAATAGGAAAAAGAAAGTTTCACTCCAGCTGCATCAAGAGGCACATTAGAATAATGTTAGGTTCTTTTATTTTGTAGGCTCATTCTGATTTTCATGGTTTTTGTTTGAAATGTACAAAAGTGTTAACTTTTGAATAGTTAAATTGTTGCTCTTTTATTACATTCTTTTGCTTAGTACAAAGCTGATTTTATTCACAGTCTATTCAAGCATAGCCATCCAATAAAAGTCTTATGAGAGTTCACTAAATGTTTAATATAATCATCTATTAATTATTATTCATCTGGTTTCTTCACTTTCATAATGGTAAGCATTGTTGTATAGATTAGTGGGTGGGAAGATAGCTGCAGTATTGATTCTGGAAGTCTTGATTTAGAGATGAAGATTCATGTCATTTTTATTTTTCCCAAATTGCTGTAGCAGTGCTGTGTAAAATGAAGGTCCAGAGGTGCTTTTCATCCCTCGTAGTGCCTGTTTTCCAGTCCTGTTTTCCCGTTTTGCTGAGTGCTAGATAGCCTTTCCTGCCTGTTGGTAGAAATGCTCTCATTCTTGGAGAAAAATCCTTATTTGATTTTAATCAATTCTTGTAGACTCAGCCAACGTTGTTTCTTACCACGCAGTTGGCAGTGTCATCAGGGAACAAAAGGAGACTCGTCTCTTGCTGAATTTAGACGACTGTCATTTATTTCTGCAGTACGAGGGCACCCGGCCCTTCGTTCAGTAATTTCTCCTATGGACTCGTGTTTGTTTAGTCTGCTGAAGGAGTAAAATTAAAAGTTCTGTCTCTGCATGAAGGGCAGTTACTTAGTGGTGGAGACACTCAACCTACTTGAGGAAGGCTCTGTGCCATCATCCCTGAAGGAGGACTCTGAAGCCAAGTTCTGCTTTGTATGTGACAGATCACACAGCTGTTTGGTTGTATCTGCTCCTCTGGTTTTATTCAAACCATGAAAGAGCTTTGAGGGAAAACATCTGGGTAACTTGGATGCCTTGGATCCTCTAGACCCGTATCTTTCTGGATGTAAGCTTGGACAGAGAACAGAAATGGGATTAGTGATGTTTCAGAGAAAACAAAGATCTGTACAAGACTCAAGTGACTCCAGCTGTATCTGGAAGGCCCCACTCAACCCATCAAACAGATGGGCTGGGAAGGACTGAAGCTTCCAACACTGGGCCATGTTCTCTCCTGTTTCCCTTTACTACCACAACACTTGCTCCTACTTTCCACATCCTTCTTGTACCAACCTGTACCAAGCCCCAGTGTGTCTGTGTTGGGTGTTACTGACCACTCTAAACTGAAATGGGTGTCAGTGATGCTGCAGGTGTTCTGCTGTTGATGTGATAAGGGACCAAGTCTGGAGCTCTGGGCATGGCAGTGGAAAACAGGCAATCCCAGAATAAAACAGAGGTTTTTACTGTAGTCGATGTTCTTGATGTGTCCTGTATTCGTGAGCATGTTCCTATTTTAAGTGTTTCCTGGAGGTGAAATTACATCAATATTAATTCAGCTATGATGTAAAATTGCTTGTCTGTCTGTAAGAGTTAATGGGTAAATGTCTTTTCACAGGTTGAGTATTTTATCCCATTAAAAAATTCTACTGACTATTTGAAACGAGGCTATAGTTACCAAATTAGACATGAGCCCCTACCACTGGTAAAAATTATTGAAAATGCCCTTTCAGATCACTTCATTGGTGAAATTTTGAGGATGCCCTTTTTTACAGAAGTAGCGGAAGTAATTTCTATTTGTTATTATTCATGCTTTTCATCCTGGAAAAACTACAAATTGTAAAATCAAGATGGAATTAACACTAGAGTTTAGTAGAGGCTAAAACTTGATTTTTAGTTAGTTTAGTCTGCACAGAGATAAACCTTCACAGACCTTGGAGGGATGTGAACCAGCAGGTTCTGTGCTGCATATGACACATCCTTTTTATGTTGTCCACTGATTACAATTTACTGGTTTTTAAGTGCTGTGCTCCTCTGTAAGACTGGGGTAGGCAACATTCTTGGGGTTTTTTTGAATGAAACGTACATTCAAACTAAATTTCAAAACTGTCCTTGAAAATCTTTTATTATTTTTGTGGCTTTGTTTAACTCTATTGCTCAACTGTGGCAATGAATAATATTTCCTGTTCTGTAAGCAAGAGACTACAGGAATATTTCTGTCTCTTACAGATTATCTTAAGCTTTTTTAGAAGTCCACCTTTCTGTGGTTTTTGCAACTGAGACATGACATAGGAGAAATACAGAAATACTATTTTTTGACCAAGGAAGATAGCTAAAAGGAAGAATGCAAAGTTCCCAAAGTGTCTATGAGTGTGGTCACAATCTCTGTTACAGAACTGCAATGTCTTTATTCCTGATTTTTGTTGTGACTTTGATAAGACAGTGGTTTTCTTCTTTTTTTTAGAACTTAGGATACTGTCTTTGAAGAAGATAAAAATAATGGATTTTAAATACCAGTGGCTAACATACCGAGTACCAGATTAGAGTTAAGACAAGAAATGCAAATATATAATCACAGATCTTTCCTTTGGCAGAACAAAAGCCTGGCTTAAAATCTATGCTGGTATTTAGTGATCAGTCTTTGGCCTTCTAGTTTGAGCGGGGTTCTTGTAGGTGATGATGATGATGATGATGATGATGATGATGAATGTACTGTTATGAGACATGGATCCTTGTTTGTTTTGAAATCAGTGTACATTCTGAGGTGTGTGATTCACCACCACCCATATGATTCCAGGGAGGTTTAGATGAGATGTGAGAGACTGCTGAGCCTGGTACAGGTTTGTCCCTTTAGCTCTTCACTTGCTCATTTTCCTTGTGTAGGCAGAAAAGTAGGGTACTGGGTAAGCAAAGTCTCTCTGAAGGGTTGTAGTAAAGGAAGCTTCAGTTCCACAATAGAAATGTAATACTTTTTTAAGCTCATCTGCTCTTAACTTCTATTTAAAGAAGTGAAATAATGCTTTAGGTACGAACAGTTGTTGCATTGTCTAGAGGAAGTTCTGTACCTTTGGTTTGCCGTCAATGAGAAAAAAGCCTGTAAGAATTTTAGAGCAGAAGCATTTTTGCTAATGGATTAAAAAATGATCATTTATGTGTTTTGTAAATAAAAAAGTATGAAAAACATTATTTGAACTTCCCATTGCAGCTGCTTACCTTTTTTTCCTCATAAATAATACTGCACTTGGAGAGAGGGATTAAGTCAGTGTTCCTAAGCAGTGTGTGATTTTAGGCACTGTGGGCAATTCCTGTCCCATGTCCCTGTGGGAACAGCTCTCCCCAAAGACTGTCCTGTCACCTGCCTACTTGGCCTCGATCTCTGAGTTTCCCTGGGACAGCAGATGGGACTGTGCTCCCTGGCCTGGGGGCTCAAACCTACCCTAAACTGGGACTGGTTCTCATTTCAGAATTGTTGTGTGAGCAGTGGTGTATGTGAAGGTATTTTGTTTCAATCTGTCATTGGATTTCAGGCAACAATGAGTCTTAGCTTCTTTCTCAATTCCTCTGTGACTTTAATTCTGTTAACTTTTAGTTGCATTTCAGCTGTCCCAGTTTTATGCAGTTGTCCTGAGAGACAACACAGTCCTGTTTAGAGTCACGTCGTTTCTACTCCAAGACAGAGTTGCTAGATGACATTTTTGTTTTGTCTGGTGCAGCGCCATCATTAACAGGGGCATGTGGGAGAGGATTTGAAGTACAGAGGCATTTTCACCTATCATGGGAATGTGAAAGCAAGTTACAGAGGGGAGGAAGTGGCAGGCTTTTGTATCTATGTTTTCCTGGAAGTAATTGAGTGACTCGGAAGTAATGGAGCAGTAGGTGTTAGTTGAGTCCCTGCATGGCACTGGTGCTAGGGAAGGGAGGAGAAAGAGGAAAAAGGAGCAGGTTGGTGCAGTGAGAGGAGATGTGCCTGATCTCTCCTAGGCCTTCTCTTTTCCTCTGCTGCTGCACTATTGGAAGCAAAAGCAGCCTAGCTGTTGTAGTGACATGAACGATCTCTGTATTGTGTTTATTGTTCTAAAGTTGCACTAATTGGTGAGTCATCCTTTCTGAAATATCAGATGTGATACTGTATTTCATGCAGCAAATTACTTTCTCTAAACTAATAGAAAAAATTAGACTTTCAAATACACCAGGATATCTGGAGTACAGAATTACCCAATCTTTGAAGAATCAAAAGCCATGCACCAAAAACGTTACTTGTAAACCATTATTTTGATATGTTCTTCTGCAGCAGTGCTTTCTGATCCACTTTCTGTTAGTCATATAAATAACGTTGATTATAAAGTGACACTTGAGTAAAAAAAATAATTTTTCATTCTGTGTTTTTCTTTCAGGGCAATTAAAGCATTTCAGGAGGCGCTTTATGTTGATCCCAGCTTTTGTCGAGCCAAGGAAATTCATTTGCGACTTGGGCTTATGTTCAAAGTGAACACAGACTATGAGTCTAGTTTAAAGGTAGGTTTTGAGTCCTTCCAAATTGAATTAACATTTCTTAAAAGTTGTGTTGCATCTTAAAACTGCAAGGAGCGCATAAGGATAGAGCAGTTAAACACCACCTGCTATAGAAAGAGAAGTGCTTTAGTGTGAAGTGTCTCTAAACAGAATAAGGATTGGATTTGAGGTGTGTGAGGTGCTACATATACTCAGAAGAGTCCAGCAATATTACATATGAGCACTGATACTCCAGAAGATCAAAAACTCAGTGTGGAGCTCTCGTTAGATTAAGTGAACTGCATGGGGAGACTGAGGATGTACAGAAAGTGGAAGGAAAAAGTAAAAGAATTAGCAGCTTGGATTACTTGATTTCTTTTAATTTTTTGTTTCTATTTTTTTCCCTATGTGCCCTATTGTCAACTGGAAGCTCTTAAAATTAGGAAAATAGAAAATTTTTATGCAAAATAATGTTTTCATGTTTTTATATCGTTTTTGCTTTTCTAACACTTAATCATTCTTTTGTTTCCTGGTTTGAGAGTCAGCTTCTAAGGCAACATTTTCTGGCTAATTAGTTGGATATTATTTGTGGTAATACAACACTTTGTTTCTTCTGTGCTCCTTCAGACTTTTTACTGCTTACATTCTATTTTGGTCTCTGATTGTAATCTGTCACTTTATCTCCCTCCATTTAACAAATTTGCCCATTTTTTTTCCTTCCTGGCCTCTAAATTTAGCTGTGTGTGTCTTAGAGAAATTAAGTTTCTTTTAACAGAGCTGCATTTGCTGGGAAAATAAACCTGCAAGGCTGAGAATTTTGTAATTAAGTGTAATTTATAAACATATTTCTGCATATTAATCTTTCCCAAAACCTACTGAAAGCATTAAATTTTTTGTTGTCAAGAATCTTGTGGCACCCTTTCTTGTTTTTCTGGAAGTTATATTTGCAAGGCTGTCAGAATCACATTGTCCAAGATTTGAAAGAGGAGAGGACTATTCTCAGTTTTTCCTTCCAGTATTTGTGATAGTGGGAACTATTTCTCTCATCAGGCTTCCTTTTCCAACCAGAGTCCAAAATTTCACTTGCAGAGATGGGTAGAATTGGAAATTGTGATTGGAGAGGATGATTCTGCCCAGGAGTAGGAAAGATTATGTGCAGTGAATGGTGAAAGGGATTATGTGAGAGTTTGGGTGGTTCTGCTGCCTTAAACTTTGGGATAGATTTAGTGTGTCATGATAGATAGGGAATAAAAGAAATGCTGAAGTACTTTTTGGTTTTATTTTTAAAGAAGTTGGGACAAAACGAGATTAAATTTTCAGGAAGGTAGTCATGTTTTAATCAAGTAGTAGAAGAAACCTCTGCATTTTAATTTTTGATAGAAATTGATCAAGGAATAGATAACCTTTTCCTGCTGTGCCATGAAATTTGCAATTCTATCAGTGAATCAAGTATTTAAATAGATTCTATGATAATTCAATCTAAATAATTTACTGTGTTTGACGTTCACAACTTTGCAAAATAAATCAGTCCCTTATTACAAGGATTTTGAGCACACTAAACTTCAAATTTTCAAAGCACCAGCTACAAATGGGAAAAACACCGAAGTAATATTTTGAAAACAGAAAAAAATAATCTTTTTTAGTGCAAAATCATCATGATGCTATTGCTTTTATGTGGCGTGTGGTTAAATCACAAAAACAAATGGCAGCAACCAAAACAGCTTACCCTGGGGCAGAGGGATGGGCAGACCTTCCTTTCTGGTTTGCTTCCTTTGCTGTGGAGATTGCAATCCTTAGAAGAGAATAACGAGGAGGAACAAGAAGGAAAAGACCAAGTGGAGCAATCCACTGGGTCCTGAACAGATTCAGCTGTTTTCAGTTCAGCTCAGCTGTGGATTTAAGGTAGAGCCTGGAGACTGATTTGCTTTGAAAACAGATGTTGCTGATTGAAACGTATCAGTTTATACATCAGAATGTGTCAGTTGAGGAGTAGACTATGAGTAGAGCAAGTGGGGCAGTAGCTTCTTTAAAAGCCAGTCTTACTGAGATTTATAAAAAACACCTTGAGCCAGAGCTCTGAGTGACAAGAATGTGAGAGGCGAGTCAGAAAATGCTTCCTTGGTGAAGAGAATGAAGCAAAGTGCTGGTGCAGTGGTTATGCACAAGCTTGGGGAGAACAAAATGAGGAAGGGACATGATGAAAGAGTGTGAAAGGATGTTTTCACACAATGTCTATCTTGTTCTCTGAGACTGAGTATCTCATCTTTTCACAAAAGAAGAATAAGTAACCCGAAGCAATGAAAAGACACATTTGTCTTGTTGTGCCTTTTTTTGTTTTATGGATCTTTTTAAAAGGATCCAGGACTTTAGAGGACAGTTATGGGGTTTAGGGTCCAGCCTGGCAGTGACTGGCCTTGAGCACAGACCCTTTCCTGGGGCTCTTTGCCCACTTTGAGCTCCCCATTTACACTGAGGCAGAAAGTGGAAGTAACTTTTCATCTGGTATTCGCTTGTGATTGCTCTGGATTTCACAGATTGTACCAACGTTGCATTAATGTACTTTGAAATATCATAATGTTTTTGATGGTATTTAAACATTCATGTTAAGTCTGTAATTGCTAAGAATAAACCATTGCCAACAAATGAGTCATTGTCAGTAAGAGTCATTGTCAGTAAGAGTCTTCAGGCAAAGGGAGAAGATGGGAGTCTGAAGGTCATATATTCCGTGTTTTTCTCAATTTTAGAGCATTAACATAAATCATCTGTATTTTATGTAAGCAATTTAAGCACAAAATTAATTTTTACTATTTTAAGATGTTGATGATCAAGATAATTGCTAGAGTGCTGTTTAACAAGCATAAAATCAACTCCCAGTGTTTTTTCAAAATCAATTACTGCTTTTGCATGTTTTTAACATTGCTGCAGTTAAGACTTGCAAACTACTTTGAGAACCCTTGACTGCTCCATTATCCCATTGCCATAAACTCTGGCAAGAACACCAGTGCTGTTGAAAATTACTTGGCCTTCGGGCTTACATTAAGGAAAAAAAACGGTGTCCCTTCTGGTTGAAAAGAAAACAGTCCTTGTGTAACCTGACAGTTGGGGCAGCGTTACCTTCAGAGGTGTTACACGAAAGCTGAATTTGCCCCATTCATCAGAACAGTACAATTAATTCCAAAATCAGCTGGCAGTGAGTTGGGGGGTGGATTTTTTTTTTTTTATTGATTACTGTGTCAACAACATGGTGTTAAGATTAACCTCACAGTCCCAGCCTTTTCACAGTTTGCTACCTGTCCTGGTGCCCCTTTCTGTTCACCATTTCCTACAAATGGCACCAGGAATATTATGTTTAGTGGTGGTAGCTGTGGTGGCACCGTGATACCTGAGAGGAGAACGTAGAATTCATACTTAAGGGAAAAAAGAAATCTTAGTTTTTCGTATTTATTGGAATGATAACATTGAGAGAGTGGTGCAGGGGAGGGGGTTTGGTTCTGGGACAGGTTGGAGATTTTTGGTGGAGGATTGTTTGGGGGGTTTTGTTGGATTTTGTTTGCTTTGTGGGGTTTTTTTAATAGGTGGTCAGTAGGAATGCTGAACACGAGCAGGATATTTTGTGGCAAACCAAGAAATGTTTTGCCTTAGGAATTTTATTTGGTTTTCACGTATTACAGGTGCACCATGTACCCAGTAACAAAACCCTTAGAAGAATGAGAACTAAATATCTCATGTTTTCAATTATCTGCCTTTTAGTAGAAGTACTGATTCTGCCTTTCTTTTACGAAAATTTTTCTTCCTTTTTTATACACAAAACAGTTATTCAGTAGTTTGCTTCAGGCTTATGCTTTCATCTTGCCCATAAATCATCAATTGAAATATAATTTTAATTTTTTAATTATTCTTCTAAAGGTTCTCATTTGTTAGTAATGTTAAGACATGCTGCTTATATTAGGATAAGAAAAAGGCTGCAAAAGAACTAAAATTTATTGGGAAAATGTACATGAATTGTATGCATATGCATGAAATATAAAGAAGTTAAATAGTGATATACAGATGAACAGCTTGAAGTACTTATTTATAATCAGTCAGACACTTTTCCATCACTTATTGAAATATTTCTCCTGTGTATATATATCTTTATGAAAGATATTTTTAGCTACTGCAGCTATTGTATGCCAACATGTAGCTGTTGTAGACATATCATTCATTTTTTATGTTCTTTTTCTGGGTAATAAGTAAACAAGTATTCATTAAAGTGAAGAAAATTTGTGATTTCAGGCCTTCAAATGCTGTTTCACCACCTAGTTATCTTTCATGTGTGCTTAGATTAGTAATTTTTAAGCATAAACATTGGACATTGAAATCTTCTGTATTTATTTCTAGTTATTGAAGAAAAATTAACTAGTCTGAATATGTGCAGTTATGAGAAGTTTTGGTTTCTTATGTCTCATTTTATGCCTGTAATTCTACCAGAAACAGCTGCTTTTTTTTTAATGTAAAAAAACAAAGAAAAGGGCTTTAGCTCTTGCAAGGTGGATATCCAAGATTTCAAGTGTTTCACATAAAATTCTGTGGAAAGCAAGATGAAATGAGTCAGAGGATGATTTTAATTAAAATGTGAGTGGATGGAAAGCAGCATTTGAGAATGAAATTGCTCTCTGAGTCTTTGTAGTTTGCATGTGTGTGGAGGGGAGAGGCATAGACAAGAAGTAAAACCAAGTTTTTTAATGTGGCATGGCACTGTAATCAAACTGCAGGAGAGTTAGGAGTGTGACTGGTTTTGACAGTGGGTGTTGGTATCACATTGTCTGACCTACAGGCTGTTTTCTTTTGTTCACTCTTACCCAGTTTTGCTTGGGGTTTTGGCTAATTGTCATGACTACGAAGAGGAGTAAGTGCCAAAGTTGAGTTAATGTTCTATGTGACATCTTTGGTCATTTGGGAGGTGGGGAAGAACAAACCATGAGAAGATAAATAAAGTTGATTCAGAAGCTGAGCATTCAAGTTCTAAGGAGTATTTTTGCCGGTGCACTTCATTCATGGACCTTCTCCTGGTGAGAGGTGTCTCGCTCCGGGCTGGTGCAGGTTTATTAGGTGTAACTCTGAGGTTGGCATTCAGAGCATACAGCAATAACTGGGTAGGCACAGGTTCCCGGCAAGGACTGAGCTTTCCGTGCAGCCTGGGCGGCTGTGGGGGTTGGAGGCCGAGTCCTGAGACGACCCCAGCTCGGGGCGGATCAGCTCCGTGGCGATGCCGGGGATGCGGCAGCGGCGGCAGACTTCCAGTCACCCCGTTTCCCTCTGGCATTTTGTTGCTGCTGGCAGCCTTTCAGGCTCCTCACACAGGAATAGCTAAATTCTGATGTTGCAGAAATAATGTATGAAACGTGCGGGCAGCGGTGAGCACTGAGATAGCTTTGTGAAAATCGCAGTGTGAGGTGCTGATCAGTAAATTCAAATGCAGCCTTCTTTTGGCTGGTGAAAATACAGCTTGTAGGATTGTTCTGCTTGAAAATATTTTTTTTTCCTTCGGGCTAGTCAGAACAAGAGATTTTTCAGAGCATAGTGCTGCTATTCAGCGTATGTTGTATACGTGGCCTTTGTTCCCTCTGTCCTCAAGCAGCTTTGTTCTGCCCTGTCTGTGTAACAGTTTTCCCCCAGTCTTTTCTTTTTTTCTTTTTTTTCTGAACGTTGGACAGAAGTAACCAAGGTTTTTACACTGCACAAACCTTCATCTTACAAGCTGAATTTGTTCTGATCTCAGAAGGCACTGGAGAGCAGCACGATGAGCTGCTGCAGCAGTGCATAGACGTGTCCTCTCCTGACCTTCTCCCCTGGTCCCAGAGATCCCTGGCAAATGGAGGCTTGGCTCGCTGCCCTGGCTGGTTATGCAAGGCTTTCCGTGTCCTACTTATCTGAACAAAGGCTGCTCTGAGGAACACGGGCATCACACCTAGGTCACATAGGCAGAAAAAGCCATCTCCTGACAGAATTTCACTGAGTCATGATGGAGCTTTGCTTCATGGTAAGTCGGTGAGAATTGTCAGGTTTCAGATGATGGCTTGCCTTGCTTGCTAAATAAATGCAGAACCGAGAGCTATTAGACTTGCTGATGTCATCCTGGAGAGGAGGAGGGAGGAGAATCACTGGTTTGAGGTCTCAGGTTTGGATGTAAACAGAGACAGTATTAAAATCTTGCACTGAGAAGAAAACAGTTCATTTTGTGTTGGTCATTTATTGATTAAAGAAACAACCAAAACTTGGGTACTTGTCTCTTAAATTGTAAAGAACTGGTGTTAATTCTAGTGGTGAAAATATGTTAATGTAACCTAAATCGGTGTCAGATTACTGTTATTTTACTGCCAGACCTAGTGCTTTCATCAGTTCTCTTTATATGGAATCCACTGTTCCTCTCATCCGTGGAAAGGTTACCTGCGGAATTGTTTCCACAATCAGAGACAAGTCAAGGACTCCAGAGGAGACGAAGTAGTCTGTAGATAACGGTGCAATTACAGATGGCTACAAATCAAGGGGATCTAGGACTTGATGATCTTGAAAGGTCTTGTCTAACCTGAGCGATTCTTTGCCTACGGTTTGAGCCGCAGCCCTTGAAGAGAGGCTGTTAGTTTTTAACATTCAGAACACTGCCTTCTAGGTAAATCCTCTTACCCGGGATTTGAATTTCTATAGAGTGCTGTCTGCCTTGAGGTATTGTGTGTCGTCTCTGAGCTGCAGCGGCCTCTCCTGCATAACAACTATTCCACACAGCAGCAGCAGCAGCCTCAGTGCTGCAATATTTGAGAGAGGTGCAGATGTTTGCCAGCCGCTGCTGTTGGTTGCAGAAATGGAAGTTGGAAATTATTCCTTTTTCTTTAATTTTTTTTTTTTTTTTGTGGTTGTGATTAGTGGATTTGCTTTTGGCTGATGAGGTTGATGTGTTAAAATGCATGCATGGGGGTTTTTTTTGGTCTGATTTTGAATACCTAATGGGGAGCTATGTATTATTTATCCGGCAAGAGGTGTAGGTTTGCTCATGTATGTGCATTTCAGAGGTTCTTGGTTTGAAAGGTTCTGGGGTTTCTGTGGTTTGCTTTTAATTGTGATAATTGTTTCATGCAAATGGTATATTTTTCTGTAGTTCCTGCTTTGGTTTATCAGTTTATTTACTGTTCGGAGCTCAGTGAACAGTCCTTGTAGAAATTTACTACACTTAAAAAATTTACATGATGGGGATTTTAAAATACAGAAGTTGGCAAATGTAGCAATGGAAATTTAGAATTTAGGAGACATTGCTGAGAATATTCCTGCCTTTTTTTTTTTTTGCTGTATATCACTGATACTGTTGACATATTTATATATTAAAATGGTTACATTTTCTTATATGGTTGCCTGCCTTCTCGCAGTGAGTCTCGCTGCAATAACCCTTCTGAAAAGCTGCTACAGAACAGTTGTCAATTGTTTCTTTTTAGATCTGCTTATTTTTTATAATAGCATTGCTAGGTGAGAGCAGATCTGTTCCTTTCTGCTTTACCTTCTCATAGGAATTGTAAGTGACAGTGCAAGATGACACATCTGTACAAGAAGGATTTTGTACCTTTTAGATCAGGAATACTCAGTCTACAGGCCAAAGCGGTTTGGTTTTTTTTTTCTTCTTTTGTCAGGTAAAATGCAATTTAAAATAGAGCATTTTATTTTTATTTAGTTCTTTTTTTTTTTTTAAAGTTGCCTGCTTAGTAGAATCACTATGGTAACAGACTAAAGGATGTCTCTGAGGCACTCAACCTGCATTGCAATGTAAGTGAGGGGAGACTGTAAGTTGTCTGACTGCTGAATAGTAGAAAAAGGAACAGGCACAGCAGAGAAATAAGATATTACTTATAAGGTATTATTTACTACTCTCTCTAAGCTTAAAAAGTGATTTCACAATTAAAATATACGTGAGTTCACTGGGGTTTGTGCTCACTTCTGGGGATGACATTGCTAAAATGTTCATTAAAAGTCATAAATTTGTGTTATCATTCTACTTGAGTTTGTTTTCTTTTTAAAGGCTATTATATATTTCTAATGATGATAGTAGTCAGTGAGGAGTGAGCTGCATCAGTGTGTGCCTCACAGAGCTCATTAAAACCATCAGCATTCTTTTTATGGATAATACATTAATTTTCTAATATTTTTTCTATTAAAATTAGAGTTTCTGAGCTATTTGTTTGTCTGTTAAACTCTTACAAATCTTTGAGTTGTGTGTTACATTGATATGCCATACACAAGGTATTATTAGCACCATGAGGAAAGTTGAGTAGTATGTAGTAGCTCTGGGTATGACAATACTGAAAGTGATTTGTATATATCCATCGATAGGGATTATGTTTTTCTTCCCAGCTACACCAGGAAGCTCTTGATGCCACCTAGTTTGGCATCCTGAATAGTCAGAGCTAAAATATCATTTTTGTGCTAGCAAAACAAAATATACTAAAGCATCAATCGTGTTTTGTGTATTAAAAGCCACCTGAAACTGTATTTTGCAGATAACTGTATTTATTAACATTATTTCTCTGTTGTATTAATATATTAATCCAATTTCTACGCCGTGTAGGGATTTTCTCTGAATTTTATGGAAGAGTTCAGAGGCGCTGGAGTTTCTGTGCCTTTTCTGTTCCTTTAAACAAACTTGTCTTTTAAACTGTGAATAGTGATCAGTGGATTAACATGACATTTGTGAAATGATTGCTCACATCCAGACAGACAGGCTTCATTGCTCTGCTTTTGTGACCTTCTTTCTAGAAGAATGCAATATTTGCCTCAGAACTTAGAAGCTTTACAACCTATAATGTTTAACTGAAGTTATCTTAATACCTGGAGAAGCAGATGTAAGAACTTAGGAACCCCTTATGAACTCATGTTTTACTGCAAAGATATTTGTATTAAGTGCTCTTTGACAGAAGTTCAGTTTTTAAAGGCTTAAAGTCACTGAATTTGAAGGAAGAGTGTTATTTTTTCTAGACAGACAAGTTGAGAGCTTTGATATTTATCTCCACGAGGCCATGAGCCTGTACCTCTGCAGTCCCAGCTGGGTATTCAGAGGAAAACCTGATCTTCCAATTTTGACCATTCATTGGGTGCCTCATTCTTCCAGGTGCTATCCCAGTGGTTTTGTGAAGATGTCTGTTGCCATTTTACATTACTACAAGCATTGTTGTGGTTGCAATAAAAAAGATTTTCTTTCCTCTGGTAAACAGTTGAACAGAAATTGAAAATTGTTTTCTTTAAGACACTTGGTAAAATGCGGTATTGATTTTCAAGTACAAAATTGATTTACTCTTACTTTGCCAAAGTACTAGTATTACTTTGTTTGAAAAAGCAAATAATTCTTTTTTCTTTTCCAGCATTTTCAGTTAGCTTTGATTGACTGCAATCCCTGCACTTTGTCTAACGCTGAAAGTAAGTAACCTATATAAGTATTTCCATTTATTTTGTTGTGGATTTTTTTTTAAGTCTTATGCTCACAACTGCATCAATTTTTAATGAACCAATTCTTCAAAATCAAAAGAGGTACTGAGAAGAAAAAAAGGTGCTGAGAAAGGGAGACTACAGAACCTCTCTCCATCTATCAGTGGAGACAGATGTTCCAGTAGAATTGGGGATTGTTTTAGTAAATAGAATAAGTAAAAACTGAGACTTAATCACTGCTCTGAAGACTTGAATTCTGGAGGAAACGTACAATTTGACTGCTTTTTTATTTATTTATAAACACAGTACTTGTGCCATGGCACACGTTTAAGAGTGATTATTTAAAACTTTGTGGCATCTTGATTATTTGTCAATTTTCAGTGGTTATTTTCATGCCATTTAAATTTATAGATCTAAAATTCAGCATCAGTCCTAGGCTGTAGAAATAAGAAAAAGTAATAAACTTACTTGATTTTTTGTTTGATTCAGTGCCAACCATATATTAGTCTGTACTTGAACACGTCAATCTTTAGTGCAGTGTGATCCATCATGTATTGTAGGCTGTTACAGAGCAGGTATTTATCCAGAGTTAGTGGAATTCTTATGCAAGAATAAGTGTATGTTCCTGCATGTTTTTGGAGTCTGTAAGAATTTAAAGGCATAGAGTTGTGAAGGAAGTTACTCCTTCAGTTTTTAAGGTACCTTCGTGCTGTTGAGCTTAGGGTGCCTCCTAAGTCTCACTTCAGAAGCATTGGATAAAACATTTAAAAGCATTTCTCTAGGAATTGGATGGAATAGTGAATATTTTGTCAGCAAGGGCATTGAAAGGGAGTTTGTTTACATGGGTGAAACCACTGGCTCTATCAGCACTGAGGAGACAGCTGTGCTCCAAGGTCGTCTTCAAAGCTTTGTCACTTATCAGGAACAGAAACAGATAATTTTGTAAAAATCTGCAGAGTCCTCCCTGAGTCAATAGCCTTTTATTGTTTTTCTACCAGACATGTGATTCTTTAATTATATTTCATGTTTGTTCCTATTCTTTCTCACTGAGTTTATCAGTTTTCACTGTATCTCTGAGTTTTTGTAAGGTTTTCCTAAGCCTTCCCCCACATCCCCTCTGCCCCCAGGTTTGTGTAGAGGGATGGCCTCATGTGAAGGCTTCACTGCCTTACATTGAGTGTGTTCCTTACAGAAATGTTTGAGTATTAAGCATGTCTTCTTCCTACTTAGGCAGTCTCTAATGTGATACCTTTAATTTCTTTCCCCTGCAAGGCATGACTTCATTTTGGAGCTTCACACTGAAAGGGTTTTGTTATGGGGGAAAAAAATTAAAGAGAGATTTTTTAGATAATGAACTCCTGAAACAAAAGCAGGGTTTTTTCTTTCATCAGTACAGAGTGAAGTTTGATGATGTGGTGAACATAATGGGTGTGTTATGTGCCCTTTAGCAAGGAGCACAAAAAGTTTATTAAAATTTTAGATGATACATTTCATTCTGACCTGGTTTCCAAAGTGCACCCGACTTTCTTCTTTATAGTGAAGGACAAAGCAGTGCACAGAGGGAAATCTTCCCCTCCCTTATGACCCAGAGAGAAACCCTGGAACTCCAAATTACCTGTATGGTAATTTGGTGTCACACTATTCTATAGCTTCAAGGGAAGGGAATCTCAGTAATTGAAATAAATTGAGCTTGGCTCAAACACAGGTATTTTCTTACTTGTAATCCTCAAGAACATCGGGCAGAAGTCTGTCTCAAAGGAACTTTTCTTTCCTCATCAAAACAGAATAAGGATTACATTCATCTCAATTAGCTTTAGCTATCTACCAGTCCATGGCTGGTCTAGGGTAGCAGTTCTCAAACCTTTTATGCAATGATTTGATCAGCATGAGGATAATTTTCCCTCTGATTTTACTCCTGAACAACTTTCATTTTTCTTTCTCTAGCCAGCAATTTTCTTGCCTCCTAGAGCTGCTGGTAGTATTATGGCATTCTGTGCAATCCGTGTGAGGAATTGAAGATGCTTAACAGTAATGATCAGAATATCATCTGTAATTAACTCTTTGAGTTGAGTTTCACGGGGTGGGGGGGAGAGACAATGCCTAAAAAGGAAGGAAAACCACCTAAATTTAGTCTGGCACTGTATAACATAGTTTTCTGTTCTGTATCCCATCTAGTCTGTCTCTCTGCAGTTGAATGAAAATCTTTATTTCTGAGTCATTTATGTACAGAAAATATTACCTGTGTTCTCTTACTGTGCATCTTTGCCTAAAGAGATTTTATTGCTAAATTTATTGAAAAGTTAATGGGCTCTGTGTTTCAGAATACAGATAAAATCCATGGGCTACCTTTTGCGATATCTGTTTACATTTTTCATGCTTTGTTAGGATACATATTCATCCTCTGTCAGGGCTGGTATATTAAGTGTAAAATATCAATGTAAACAAATTTTTTTTTTAATATCTTAAAAATGTAATTTGTCTGTTTTGCATCAATAAATTTGAAATGTTGTTTAGTCCTCACTTGAAAAAACATCTTGTTGTTGTTCCTTAAAACTAATCATTTTGATTTTCCCACTCTTACAGTTCAGTTTCACATTGCCCACTTATATGAAATCCAGGTAAGCTTTAAGCTCATAGTTATAAAGTGTGGTTGAGTTTTGAACTATATGATGTAGTCAGTCTCTGGAATTTAGACTATAGATGCTTTAGTAAAGTTAGACTTAAGTCTTGAATCACTAAAGAAACTTTTTTTGCTTTGGCTAAATTAAAAATATTTTGTATGTGGACTGTCATGCTGTAAAATGGAGCAGCTATTTTAATAAAAATAGATTTACTATTCTCCCAAATTGAGTGCAAAAAAGAAATCCCAAAATATAACTTCTAGGAAAATTCTCTTATGAAATTATATTCATATTTAAGAAGTTGAACATATGTATAAAATACGTAATTCCTCAAATCATAGATATATTGTATCATATATACACACACATACATAAATCCAATTCCAGACAGTTGCCTAGGTGTCTTTTAAATATATTTGGCATGAAATTTTCAAATTCAGTTTTTCAGTTTTCAAATTGAACTGAAGATATGTGACGTTTGGAATCTGAGGTCAACGGCACATAAAGATTATTAATTCTGTATCAAATCCTACCATGGAGTTTTCTAGGTGAATCCTTTGGGAAATTATAGAACATTGCCTGAGCTTCCAGAACACAAATAAATTAAACCCAAGTAGCTACTGAAACAGCTATTGTATATTTGTAATTTGACTGACTGGTTATATAATCTAGATTTTGTGCCCTTCTATCATGTTTATACATATCATATGACCGAGGAAGGGATGTGACATGAAAACAAAACCAGTTGTATTTGAAATGGATGACAGACGTAAACTATATTTTCAGTCAGCTGGAAAGTAGCTTGATGAAGTAAGTGCTGTCTTTTGATGGCACAGTGAAAAATGGCCTTAAGTATTTATATATAAATAAAAGATACAGATCTGACAAACAAAATACTTTTCTTTTGAGTGCTTTTGGTGCACAGCTTCATGACAGGACAGAAATCTCCCATCCCAGAGCACCATTAAGCAGCTTCTTGGAATGTCATGGTTCTTATTTGGCCCCCATCCAGATTTCATCCCTGGCACTGGAGCACCTCTGACACATTTATATGACAAAGCTTCCTCAGTGCACTGGTTCTGTAACTCTGGCAGATCAAAAGCAAGTGGAACACCTCAGGTCACCGCCTCAGGTGCCCTGAATAGTTGTGTGACCAGTGCTGGCAGTGCTTAAACTGTGCTTTTTGACTGACAGCTACAGGAAGCAGGAGCTTCATTTTATTGCGAGCCAGAGCAAAAACGTTTCGGTGGATTCTGCTGTTAGATTTGTTTTGTCTCTCAGTTCTGCTGGGAGAGGGGTATCTTGTCTTTTGGAATTTGAGAAACTGAGAACCACAAGGGTCCTGACTTCTGAATATTACCTCTGACACAATGAAGAGAGGTTTTGGAGGCAGGCTGGTTGCTTGGTTTCTTTTACAGGACACAATGAAACAGGGGTTTTTTAGCTCCTCCATGTGTTTGAAAATTATCTGCTCTCTAATATTATAGAAGTTAATTCATTCCTTAATTAAGTACCACAGTACTGGAGTTTAAATGATAGATTGTCAGCATCTGAACAAGAGATGAGCCTGGTGCTGATAAGAATTTGCAGTGGGTTTTCATGGTGTTTAATGCCAGTTTCTGTTATTTCATCTGTGGCCGTGAGGGAGCTTATAGGGTATCTAAAGATGTTGTGTTTGGTTCTCCTCCCCTTTTGCATTTCTAAGACCATTCATGATGCAGCCAAACATCAAAGACTATGGATCTTTGGAATTAACATATAGATATAAGGGAAAAGTTCTTCACTGGCAGGGTGATGAGGCACTGGAAGTTGCCCAAAGAAGTTGTGGCTGCCCCATCCCTGGAAGTGTTCAAGACCAGGTTGGATGGGGCTCTGAGCAACGTGGTCTAGTGGAAGGTGTCCCTGCCCATGGCAGGGAGGTTGGAATTAGGTGATCTTGAAGGTCCCTTCCAACCTAAACCATTCTGATTCTATGAAATAAAAGCAAAAAAATTTCCAAACCTGAAAAACACGCTCTATTTTAATAGATATTTCTGAATCTTCCCCAGCATGTAAACATCTTTTTCAAAATGTGAATATTAGGCACTAACATTGACCTATTTGACATCTGGATTGCTGCCTCTGCTCTCATGCTCTACAGTGAACTTCTGTTCATTTGCTTATTATCCTTCATAGTCATAAACTACAAATTTTGTTCCCAATGCTAAATTTAAAGTTTTTTCCTGATTGTTTTTCTTTTGCTGGACATGGATATTTTATTTATTTATATTATTTGTTTTCTTACCAGTTGTCTGCATTTCATGAACACCAATTAAAAATCTTTCCTACCAACTTCCCCTTGTTCCATTTGAAAGTATGTAATTGCTGCTTTAATTTTTCTTCCTGACTAGAATAAGGTTTTAAAATCACCAGAGTTGTCTTTTGTGATTTTTGAGATTTCAAGAACCTAATGACATTTTTAACTTCTAGTAGGTATTTATACTGTTTAGAGTCCCTTTTAAAGCACCAGTACTCATTACTGTGCACTCTGTGCTTAAAACAAATGTAACTAAGCCATGGTCATTTGCATTTAGGTGGCCCCATTTCTTTTAATATGCTCTTCATCTGTTTGCCTGGATGAAGTGTACTGTTGATTATCTGAAAGCATATTCGTGGGAGAGGAGGAACAGAACTGAACATTTAAAATACATTCACTGTTAAGCAATTATTGTTAGAAAATGCAAAGTTAAATGCTGACATTATTACCAAATAATTCATCTGTTGAGAAATCTTAGCCTTTAATATATACAAAATAGCTCATACTGTTCAGTGAAGTCAATAAAGACTCCAGTCCTAACCTGTAAATGTGTGTTATGTACCAGCACCTGTTTGTATAGGGAGTTATGAATTGAGTGTTTCCAGGCTCTAAGCACACTTAAACTATATAGCAGATAATAAAATGGCATACCTTTATTACCCAGGCACAGTCCTTTTAATTTTGCATATGGTGGGACTCTTACTAGGACAACAAATATGTTGAAAGAGGCAGCTCAAATATACCAAAGGAAGGAAAGAGGCAAAATTATACCAGCCACCAATTAACGATGATCTTCACTTCTGTTACAGATTTCCTGGGAGGAATTTGTGTAGGGTTTTCTCAGATATACACTCACATTCAAGTATTCCCCTTAAAAGCAGAATATTCATTTTAGAGTAAAAAGCATAATGCATGTATGAGGAGTTGACCCAATTTAATAATTTTCAAGTTTCTCTCAATTCTTTTCCGTAGTCAGTTTATATTAAATACTATATTTATGGCAGTTATTCTCCTACCGTATATATACGTCACTCATTAAAGCTTTCATATGCACTGTATGCAAAAAAAATTCTAGAATTTTTTGTCAATGTGTTTGTGTGCTGTCAGTGCTGTGAAATCGTTGCTATTGGTGATCTGTTGTAAGCTCTATGATTAATCCATTTACTTTTTTCCTTTTGCAGAGAAAGTATCACTCTGCAAAGGAAGCTTATGAACAGCTTTTGCAGATCGAAAACCTTCCTGCACAAGTAAAAGCAACTGTCTTACAGCAGTTAGGTATGTAAAATTAACTTTTATTTTTCCTCTGTGTTTCGTTTTTCCATCTTTGCCTTCAGCAGTGTTGTTTAAGGCTCCGTTTCCAAACGAGTCTTAGACACACTGAGTATGATACGTGAGATTTTTCACCCAAAACAGAATATGTAAGAGTAGATAATAAAGTAAATAAGAGAGGAGGAAAATATTTTAATTAAACTTAGAAAATTAAAAGGCTTCTAGACTTGCTGCAGTATGTGTGTTACAGATTTTGGGCAATGAGGGGGTGGGCTTTCAGAGAAAGAGTGCAGCAGTTGGAATTCTGTGTTCTCTGTTCTGCCTCCAATAACGTCCCTTGAAAAGCCAGGCTAAATGCAGTAAACCAAAATACTCTTCTCTGTTGCAGACTAGAAGAACATGGCAACTGAAAAATTTAGCTTTTCTTTCTCTCTAGTTTATGCTACGTAATGAAAACCTATTTCTGTAACTAAAAGGTTTATCATCAGATTCCATAAAAGAAAACACATAAAAAACTGAAAAGGAATTATTTTTTAAAAATTGTCATTTTCCATTTTTATAGAAAGCTGCTAAATAATTTTTAGACCAAAATTTCTAGTGGATGGGTAGAATAAAACAGTTGTGTCCTATATACCTTATAAAATATTTCCAGAATATTTTGTTAAAATTGTTCAACCCAGTGCAAAACTTCTTCATTCACCTTCTCCATGTTCTTCATCTAATTTATTATTCTAAATATTAATTTAGCCTGCTTATGCCCATTTTTATTTTTTTTCCCTCTTTACGTAGTGGTCATTTAACTCAGATTTGTAACTGGCACCAAGCTGTGGCCACAGTGCTTTCTTTTTTCTGTAATGCAGGTTGTGTGTGGATTTGGAGTGGGATAATTTTTCATCTGTGACAGAATGTCAAAATTGATGGGCTAATTTTGAGTCATCTGTGTATGAAATGAAAATGAAACTGTGGGAGGAATTCACTGCAGGACTCTGGGTGCTGCTCTTTTTGCTGTCACAGGACAGTGTTGCTTATATTTCAATAAGCCCTTTGAATTTATTTTTTTAGCTTGGTATTATGTCACCAAGCATAAATTGTCAGCACTTTCATCCAGAAGGGCTGTACATCTGATCAGTGGAAGACAGGCTTCTCAAAAGAGCTGACCAGTTCTTTTTCAGCTCTGTTTGATGTATGTTGCCACAATAGAAGCAAAGGCACATGGCTGTATTCATAAAATCCTGCCACAGGTCTCTGTGTGAGCAGTAAGAGCAGTGACTTTGAGAATTGTCTGCTGTCTGAAAACTGGATTAACTGTCTTTATTCAATCAGCATAGGTCACCCAGTTTTGTTGTGTGGGTAGCTTTTCTGTGGAGAAAGGGATAGAGTGGTCTTAACCAGAATATTGAAGGAATAATGCCATTTCTTTTCTGTTAACAGTGGTATTTATCAGAGTGTGGTGTTTATCGCAGATTTAGTCTTTAGCAGCTGTGACTGTGGAGGAGAACCCTGTGATTCCCAGATAAACATATACCCAGTCGAGCTCATTCGTGCTGACTAGCTCAGGTAGACATAATAGTAAGATCTGTAGTTGGATAAGAGCAGTTTGTTTCTTCTTTTTTTTGCTGTTCCATTTGCTTTCCAGACAACAATTCTCTTCACCATTTTGCCCAAAATTACATTAAATTAATGAGACAGAAGATCTAATCTGTCCCAGTATACTTTGTCCAGTTTTACTCACCTGTTGCATAAGGAAGAGTGTAACAACAAAATAAGTGCTTAGAGGTTCCCAAAGCACTCTTCCATTAATTTTTGGTTAGGGACATTCCTAGATGGTGTCCATGTGATTGGATGAGACATCATGAGGTGCTGGAATGGGGAAGAGGTTCGTCTCCTCACAAACAATGATGTTTACTGGGGAAAAGTGATTGCCACAAGTTCAACATGAGAGTGATAAGCATTAAAAAGGCCACTCTACACGAGCACATCAGAGGGATTTGTTCCAAATCACATTGTAAAGACCTGGAAAAGAGCATGGAGCATTTGTGAAGTGTGGACAAAATCCATGGTTTTGTTTACTGTATTAAAAATGTCCCCAAGAGTGGAAGAGTGATCACTGTACTGGTTAAGAGTTGGAGTTAGGTCTTCCAGGTGGGAAACTGCACAGCTTGCCAGGGATTTTCCTTTATGTGTGTTCTTCACTTCATGCACAAGAGCAGATGTAGTTTCCTTTACCCGTGCTATTCTAGTGGAGAACTTTTGTTTGCTCTCCCTCTCTTGCTTTCTGCCTTTTTCACCTCCCTGCAGAGAAGGATAAAACTGGGAACAACCCTTGTTTCAGCAGTGAAACCAGACAGGGATTGCTGTTTCTCATTTCTGTCTCCTAGAAATAGATTTGTTCTTTTTATCAGTGAACCTCAATAAAGATCTCCTGAAGATACAGCATGTTATCTTTCAATCCAGCAAGGTTCTGATGAAACAGAAAATAGGCACACATTTCCAGAGATACAGGAAATTGTTTAATGTCTTTTTTTTACTCTTGTTTGTAATCCCTGAACTATTACTTTCATCCCAGGTTTTGCCTGGCACAGCACCTGATACACATATCCTTAATGAACAGTTACACAGGTGAATTCTGATAACCAACCTCACATAAGCCTTTTTTCTTAAAGCATGAGTATCTTCTGTATTCTTAAGAACATCAGAGACTTGGGATTTGAATCAAAATCGTAGCTTGTTTACTAAGTTCATGACAGAAAGTTGTGTATGTTTTATGTCTCTGCAAAAATCCCTGGGTTTTTTTTTACTTCCTTTTTTTTCCCTGATTGGTAGAGTTCTGACTTGATTGATCTTCAGTCATGATAAAGTACTTTTCTTTTCAGTACTGTAACCTAACCTGGCTCCTAACCTGGCATTTTTTGCAGTCTATGAAATATTTGAACTTCAACTTGTGACCACAGTTCCCAACTGATATTTCTTAAAATACCTCAGGCAGATGTTGTTCAGTAGATGTGATTTTATTTTTGATTGCTATTATTAAAGCTTGGAAGTTTGCAGAAATGTTGTGGTGTCTGTTGACAACTGTGAGCCCAAGGAATAAAAAACAAGCTGTATAGAACAGGTAGAATAAAATACTTAAGGTATAGTCTAATTACAGAGAGTGAAGTAAAGCTACAACTACTCTTCAGGTCAGTTCTCAGTCTTACCTACTTTGTGTGGCATTTCAGATGAGATCTGAATCTGATCCTTTGATATTACCTTGTAGTTAGACTTTATCAAAAAGCTTAGATAAGCTTAAGGTGCTGAAGTTTAGCTCACAGAGGTTTTAAATGAACGTACAGTGCAGCTATGTGTACAGTTCTGTAGGTAACTAGAGCTTTATACAAACCCTGGGTATTTTATGAAATTGGTATCATAGTGTCCCACAAGGGACTGTTTATGGCTGGGAGACTAAACACATAGGGGCAGTCCTTTGTCACATCTTACGTTTTGCCAGTGTTGGCTGAAAAGCAGTGGATTGTTAAAACAAACACATGGATATTGAGGGAACAGCAAGACATTGCTGAGCATTGTGGTATGTAGTGATTTCAGCAAACAGGCTGCCTGCCACAAAGGGTTTCCTTGTTTGTACTCATTGTATGAACAGCACTGAGATGGTTTTGTGGCTGCTTGAAGGAATTCCATCTGAGCATAGAGGCAGATGAGGAGCAGCCTGAGAAGATGATGAAGGTGCTTTATTTGGAATGGTAACCAAGCCTTGCGTCAGTGCCAGAGCAGAGATGTGTTTTAATTGCATGTAAAATACTGTTTGGGAGAAAGGATTGTGGGAGGCCTTTAAAGTGGGGATGAATAACTTGTCTAATGTAATGAAAGAAGAAAAGGCCTTTGAAAGAATATGATGTGTGGTTAGATGAATTTGTTATGTAGATGAGAGGTGATGGCATTTGTCAAGGTGAACAGGAAGGATGTTGTAGTAATGAAGATGAAATGACAGTGTAAGAAAGCTTTAAGTGGAGATGCAAAATATCTTAGTCAAAATGTAGATACAGGTCAAATATGAGAATTTAGAAGAAAAGGAGTAAACATAATGTGTAGATATTATATATGTTATATATATTACATAATTGATATGTGCGACAGAGAGAATGGTGGTGGCATTTTTCAGTGTCTGGGTAGGTATCTGTGTTCAGAGGAGGAGAGAGTATACATTTTCAGGTTCACTTTTTGTATTAGAAGATTGAGCAGTTCATAATTATACTACTAATCTCATAGAAAATTATTTAAACAAAAAAAATCCTTTAACAGTACATTCATAATATTATATGTAAGCTATGTTATTGTTTGGTATTCCTGTTTTTAAAGAGACACCAATGCTATCAATATCCTGCTGTGCCAAAGTATTAAATGGTCCTGGGGAATTTCACTTCTACCATTTATGGATTCTTTTTGTAGGCTGGATGCATCACACCGTGGATCAGCTTGGAGACAAGGCAACCAAGGAAAGCTATGCTATACAGTATCTCCAGAAATCTCTAGAAGCAGATCCAAATTCTGGTCAATCCTGGTATTTCCTTGGAAGGTGAGAAAAGACTTTATAGACACTGTAACTAGATTTGTAAATTTTTTTGAGGATACTCATTATTGTGGGTATCTTGCACTGTTTTTCTTCTTAATCCTTTCAGAGGAAAATTGAAGGGAAAGGATATATGAATGTACTGGAGTCTTACATTTTCTGGGAAGTGTATAAAAAGACAAGGTGCTAACATATTTGGGATGAATATAGATTAGAAATTGAAATTAAGTATGTTACCCAAGTGGTCCTGCTTTTTTTGTAGTTATTATTCAGTCTGCACATTTACAGTAATCTGAATATGCCCTGCCTGATTTTACCTGTTTCTCCTCTTCCTCCCACATCTTCTGTTCTCTCTCTTTTTTTTGTAAATTGTTACTTTTTTTATACCTTTTTCACAGTTCTTTTGCTCTTTATTTTCTCAGAATCCCCCTTCTAATCTCAATCAGCTTTTGCACTAAAATACAAATATTTTCCTAGGTATACATCCATTTATAAAGTACATACAGTGCAACTGTCCATTAGACCAAGATAGCTCAGAGTAATCTATTCTAATTTCTATTTAAGTGTTCTGTAATTTTGTACTTTAAGACAGTAACATACTCCCAGATGTAAGTCATATCGATTGAATGAGTTTTCTTGGTCTCCTGTTTAAGGCAATAGAGTACTTTACACAAACCAGCAGTAACTATTGAAATAATCAGGTTTTGGAGAAATCTTTGAGGACAATTCAAGTCCGTATGAGAACAGGCCAGTTCTGTTGAGAAATACAGCAGAAAAGACTGAGGCAAAAATAATATCCTAGCCTCAGTATCTTCCAGGTGATGTTCTTGGAGATTCTGATCAAATACAACTGGAACCTAGTTTTGGTTTTGTCATGCTAATCCCATTCTTCCAGCTGTTCTGTAGGACAGGGCTCTTCAGCCAGCTGAGGGAGAGTGTGCAGGCTGAAGGAAGGACACCAGCACTGAGCGTGAAGGGCAAAGGGCAGATGTGGAGGGAAAAGGGAAAGGGAGCCAGGGATCACCTGGCTCATCTGATCTTCCACTGGGCTGAAATCCTGTTTTTCCTTCAGTAGTCCCATTCCACGTGCTGTGAGTTGAGTTCTTAGGCGGCAGGACAGAGCCAGGACTCCATGAACTGTTTGTGTGCAGCTGCTCTGCTCCAGCTCCTGCGGTGCCACAGCTTACACGTGGTCACAGTGAAACCCAGGACTGTGCAGACAAGGGGGGGAAATGCAGGAAATAGGGTGGAAAATTTAGTTGGAGCATCTCTTATATTTTGCAGGGAGGATTAGAGCAAAAAGGCTTCTGTGCCCCGTTTTTCCATTGCATACGGTGGCAGAAGAGGAAAGAAAGTGTGTTATGGGGTTGTGCATTTACTTTTTCCTTCTTCGTGTATTCCCTTGTGTAATTCCTTCCTCTGCTGGTAGTTGGTTTAAATCTACCTTCAAAAACATATCACCACCACCCTCCTCTCCACTGGAAAAACTCCATCACCCTAAGTTTTGTCGGGGGCCTCATGTCAGTGCTGTTCTAATGAGAAGCTTTATGTATCTGATAAGCAAGCAGAGTGAAGCATGTCTATTGGAAATTGGGTTAGACTGTAATTAAAACGATCTTCTGAAACATTGTATTCAGGCTTAATGGATGTTTTTAGGCAAAGTAATGCTGTATTTTATTGTATTCCTTTCCTAGTGTGCCTCAAAAATACTTCAAAGAGTGTAGCATGTTTGACAAACCTTTGCCTGTACTGTTCTGCTTGGTTTTTATTTTTTACTAGAATAAATTTTCTGATGCTATTTATGTGTTTTGAAAGTTGTCAGTTATTTTTACAACAGTGAAACTTGTTACAAACAACATAAGACACAGCTATTACAAGTTAAACTAGTAAATGTATATATACAGATATTTGATCTTGGCTTTATTTGAAGCTTTTGATTTTAAAACAGTGGGTATTATTCCCTGTGGTATAATTGTAGTTCCCTTTAATGCCAGAATACCTTTGAATTTGTATGTGAAAAATACTAAAGTAAGAAATTAAAAAAACATTCAGAGTAGCACAATTTGGTGATCTGTATGTGCAGTACAAGTAACTGGTTTGTTTTTCATTAATTGAATATTATTGAGATGCAAGAAATGCACATAAAAAGCTTCCCAGGCAATCAGGAACCATCCTCATTGAGTTGGTCAATATCTCCCAATAATTCTGTCTTGTAGTACGTTAAGTTTTATAACCATTTGTTTGATGAAATAGGTAACTTAGTTGTTTCTTTATAATGCTGCCTGTAGATAAACATTGTTCTTATTGACTGATAAGGTATCACAAGGGAAAGGCATGCAAGTCTTTCGAATATGGTGTGACTGTTTTCCTTACAAACACAGTGATCTTGGGTTTAAGTAGTTTCGGTGTACTTCTCAAATGTGCAATTAGTAATACATGTTAAGATGTTTTAGTCTGCTTATGTCTGGCATTCAGAAACAGCGAGTGATGAGTGTGTGTGTTTGCATGACTTAACGTTTATCAAATCAGTCTTGGTAAGCCATCCTCAATGACTACCTTCTATAAATATTACCAAAGTTCTTTTTTTCTCCTCCTAGGTGCTATTCAAGTATTGGGAAAGTTCAGGATGCCTTTATATCTTATAGGCAATCTATTGATAAATCAGAAGCAAGTGCAGATACATGGTGTTCTATAGGGTAAGAACGATTCAGGGTAATACAGTGGTATTATTCCATGCTAATATATATATAAATAAAGAATATCAGCTTTTTAACTATTTTGTGTGCTGAGTGACTGTAAAGCTTTTTTTAATTTATACCTTCATGTTGTCAGACTTGTCTGATATGAAGTTTAAATAATGAATTTATATTTATTTTCTCAATCCTTTAAAATACTGAATATGCCGCGTATAGATGAATTTTGCATGTTAAAATTGTATACGTTGTTTCTGTGGTTTATATGTTGCCAAAGTTTATTGGGGGGGGAGGAGGATGTGTATTATTTGGGTTGTTTGTATTTTGACTTTGTTATTAATTCTCCACTTCACTAATCTTTCTATTCAGTGTGCTGTACCAACAGCAAAATCAGCCTATGGATGCTTTACAGGCCTATATCTGTGCTGTACAATTGGACCATGGCCATGCTGCAGCCTGGATGGACCTAGGCACACTCTATGAGTCCTGCAACCAGCCTCAGGATGCCATTAAATGCTACTTAAATGCAACTAGGAGCAAAAATTGTAGTAATACCTCTGCACTTGCAGCACGGATAAAGTATTTACAGGTAAAACTAATGTTTTTAAGAAGGGGGAAATAACTCTTCCAAATACACAGCAGAGGGGAGGGGAGAAGTAACACACAAGTTTAACTTGAAATTGTTTGTGGTGTGTATAACCTGTTTTCATGTGTATTGTAAGCATATCATAGCCTGTAATATTTTATTTCTTCATTTTTAAGTGGAACTTAATTCCTTATAAACCCTATTTTGCACATTTAATCAAAACATACTGTTTTACATCACTTTGCTTTTTTTCTTTGTATTGTCTACATTTTTAAGTTCTCATAACATATAGTGAGAATACGCACACACTATCTTTTCACTCTTGTTTGCAATTTCAGAAAAAAAAAGGAATTATGAGACCTCTGAATCCAGAGCTCATCTTTGTTCTGATTCTCACAAAGGTTTATATTCTGGTTACCCTCTTTATACTTAGCACCTTTCTAAAACCCAAAATTTTAAATCTGTCCTCTCTTTAAGACATAATTAGCTACAGCATTTAGGAAGATTTCATGGACTTGCTCTTACTAAAGTAGGCTTGTGTTAAATTTGCTTTTTACATAATTTTTCCTAGGCTCAGTTGTGTAACCTTCCACAAGGTAGTCTACAGAATAAAACTAAATTACTTCCTAGTATTGAGGAGGCATGGAGCCTACCAATCCCCGCAGAGCTTACCTCCAGGCAGGGTGCCATGAACACAGCACAGCAGGTGAGAAGTTGGGTTATGTTCTGCAGGTGCCCAGCTTTAAGGGTTCTTTACAATCGGTAGTGGTCAAGCTTATTTTATTGAGCACAGGATTGGCTTTTATTTAAAAAAAGGCCTTTGATTTATTTGCAAAGGGATATTAGATCAAGAAGCTCCCTACAATGTGGGAGAAGTATGGGGGTACCAATTTAGAACCTTTGTGGATTTTCATGATTTTAAAAGGTTTCATCTTAAATAGAAATGCTGCAGTGGTTTAATAATCCCGTGAAAGGTACACATTCCTCCATTGATGACCATATGGAAACTGATTTTTCCATTATTGAGATCAGCTTCAGAATATCTACTCAGCCCTTTTAAAACGTGTGGGCTGTTAAAATTATAAATTTTAAAGGAAAGCATTAAGAATATATAGAACCATATTTTTGTCTTCCTTCTGTGATTCTTAGGCTTGTAAACCTCATCATCCAAATACTGAACCTGTACTAGGCCTCACTCAAACACCAATTTCACAGCAATCCTTGCCACTACACATGATTCCTTCTAGCCAAGTAGATGACCTGACCAGTCCTGCCAAGAGGAAAAGAACATCTAGTCCAACAAAGGTATATATTCCGATGAACTAGAGCCCCCTACCAAAATTATATGGAAATATGTATTCAAATGATGCAGCATGCACAGAATTTGTGCTGTAAATTTTAATCCTTTGGCATCAAGGTGGGGAATGTTTTTAGAAATTTTAAAAAGGATTTTTTCAGTGATGTGTTTAATCAGATTCCAGTTCAGACATAAGGGCAGTGCAGGTCAGTGGCACTATACTGCAGTCGTAGATAGCTGTGTAAGGGAAGAAGTACAGTTGTAGTCTGATGGTGGAGAGGGAGACAATCATGTCATCCTGTCTATTGCCTTTGCTTATATTTAGAATTCAAGTGTTTCATCATCATGTAATAGTGTTACAGTAGATAAAGTATTCAGTTTTAAAAGTAGCATACATTTAAGTTAATTGCATAATTTGATTTGCTTGTTTCTCGTTATGATATTAGGTATCATTAACTTTTTCCTCAGACTACTCTGATACTGTTGGGAATGGTAGAATGAGACTTGGTGTATTTTAGTGTATTCTTTGTTTATATTGTTATCCTTGAAACAATGACTAGTTCTTTCATAAGCAAGATAAAATCTAGATAGTAAAAGAAATTAGGTTGACCCTTTGATAGTCACACGTTTTAATGTAATGTTTTCTCTCAGAATACTTCAGATGTTTGGAGCAGTGGCCATACAGTGTCACATCCTCCTGTACAGCAACAAATTCATTCTTGGTGCTTGACACCACAGAAATTACAGGTAGGTATGGAAGATCTTCAGAAGCTCTGATATATTTTTTGTTCCTTTCCTTTTTCCTTTTAAGAAAATAAATCCGGGACATGTTTCAATTTCACATTTCTGAAATTCAGTGTGAAATACTTCCCAAATAATTCCCAGGGTGTAGTTCAAGTTGTTCTAATATTTATGGCTTCTCTAGGTGAGATTAGTTCTGTAGTAAAATAAATGATCTCTGGCAGAAACTGAACACTTACATTGTATGAATTCTATAATTTATAAGGTAAGAACATAAAGTAGCTCTTTTTTCTTACGATGTTTTAAAGATAGGTATGCAAATTGTCCCACTTTCATGCCAAGTGAGTTCTGTGAGTTGCTGTAATGTGGGGGATATTGAAAGAGGTGTAGAAGTATTGTAATATAATCTTCTTTTCCTCTGAGGTAGCTTCTTGTATCAAACTGCATAAACAAACAACCACATTCTACAGAATGCAATTACTCAAATGAAATCTGGTACTGCTTTTCTGTCTTTATGTCATCTAATACAGTTATATGAAATGATCAATTTTAGTTTGGAAATCTTATTTCAGGTATTTTTTGTTATGATATTTTGTTGTCTCTTCAGTTCATTAGTGCATGCTGTGAACTTCAGCAGGAATTCCATATTTTGAAAATCAGGCCTAGCTGGAAACTTTCACCCATGTATTGCAGATACTGCTTTGGATGCAAAGAAAAATAGAAGGGAACACAGTGCAGATGCAGACAAGGCATTCTGATTGACTGAGCAGTGTTCTCCTCAATTCCAGTATAGTTCTTCAGCTGTCTCTCTGAACAATATTGGCTTTATTATACTGTATAATTTTCCCTTCCCTCTTCCTCCCACCTCCCCACCGCTTTGGTCCTTCCTCAGTCATTCTTCTGGATCTCTCTCTCTCTCCAAGCATTCTCATTATTTCTCTCTGCTCATATTACATCCTGCTACTTTTTCCCCCTTTTCACTTTCACCTTTTTCCAGATCCAACTTCCTCCTCTAAGCAGAACCTAAGTAGGCCTCTCTATCTAAGTACACTTACTGGACTTGCTGGCATTAGCTTGACCAAGTTCCAGCATATATGAATAGGAAAGCCAAAAATAGATGGTAAAAGAGGAGAGTGAATAAAACCTTTATTACATCTTCGAAGTTGGCAGCTTAGAGGCTGGATGGATATGGCATGTTATATATACATATATAACATACATGTATTTCTGTCTTACTCATTGCAGTCCCTTCCAGAGGGACTTCAGAATGGAAGCTACTGTTAATCCAGGGAGCTTGGCATGAACATCCTGTTTTTAAGTCATACCACTTGAAAGCAGCAGACTTACTGGTAGAATGATGGGATGTGCTGAGTAGCTAAAAATGAATAAAAAGATCAAATCTTTCGGTAATAGACACTTAAATTTATCAGCTGCAAACAAGATCAGTATTGTAACAAGATATTGTGCTCTCTAATTAAGTTACATAGTTTTCTGGGTTTGTTTTTTATATTTTCTGAAGAAATTTTCGTGTGTGAATATAGGTTTAATTAACTTCGTGATGAACAGTATTAATAAAAGAATAGCACAGTACAAAAAGGTGCTAAAGTATACATAATTACGATAAGAATTCCATATAATCATACTTGAATGTAGTTTTCTTTTACAGTACCAGCACACTTAATTTTAGTGTGGTAATAATAATTATACGCTCAAATAATTTACAGAGTCTCTTCAGTTTTAGTAACTGGTGATAAGGTTTGGTTGCAGAATAGTGTAAGGAAAGATGTTTCAGTCTGCAGCAGAAATCTCAGAATTGTTTTCAGCTTTATAAGTCTTGCCTTCATGGGTGCTTTTTAATATTGTATGCAAGAAAGTTATTAAAAAGCCCATGCAATTTTAACAATTCTGAACCACACTGCTGTTTTTTTAGCACTTGGAACAGCTGCGTGCAAACCGAAATAATCTAAATCCAGCACAGAAACTTATGCTGGAACAGCTGGAGAGTCAGTTTGTCTTGATGCAGCAACACCAGCAGGTGAGAACAAAAATATTTTTTCTCTTTTACAAAACTTTTCTCAGTAATGGTGTCTGTTGTGTTTCTTGAATTCTGAATAATTTCTGTTGCACAGAGTTCTCGTGCCTTTTGCTGCGTTGCATTAATTTATCTTTTTTTGTATAAAGTACAGTTGTGGATTAGCAGTTGAAACATAATGGGCTTAGCTGGTTTTTATTATAGGGCTGCCAGATAATGTAAAAATTTTCAAGCCACACTTTTCAACTGAAGTGAGTGGACACATCTGAAAGGAGTCTTACTTGAAAAATACGCAGTCATAGTGAGCGGTATTGCAGGATCTCTCTCCTCCTGTCCTTGTTCACTTCTCTCTCTCTCTCAGTGTCCAGTTTCAGCAGTAAAATACTCAAACTGAAGGGCTCAGAAGAAAAGTGTGCTGATAGCTTTACCTTCAAATTTACTCAGCACTTTCATGAGCATGACAGTCATCTCGGTTCTCAAAAGCAACCGTGAAGATGTGTCAAATTGGAATTGGCCAGTGCAGTAAAAGTACACAAACACTGCATGATCCTTACTTTCTAAATTCTGCAGCCAATATTCTTGTGCTTTGTTCCCGTTCCGTTAGA